>NC_135303.1:27352751-27963376 GCF_051311805.1 Agelaius phoeniceus | reverse complement strand
AAGCCTTGTGGTGTGTTCAGTCAGGATACCCCATTAATCACGGGGAGGGGGAAAAGTGACTGTTTATTTGTGCTTAATTTCTTTTTCTGGGTGCAAAATTGTGCTGACTGAAAATGCAGTTCTGATTTATTTTCATACAGAAAGTCATTATTTCTAGGAAAGTTACTTTGACTTGGCACAGTGTGAGGCTTTACATGATTTAAGAAAAAATATGACCTATAAGTTTGCAGAATCTCACCTGATAAGTTCATACAAAATATTATTTATCAGACTGCTTAATGATTTATACTAGCCTACAGATCATGAGCATTTACCAGACTAGCTTTCCAATATAAACTGTTTCACTAAAATCAAGAAAATAAAATCAGTTAATTACCACATTACCAGTATAGTACATACAATACTCAGAGGATGATAGATTTTTTTAGAGGACCCTTTATTCCCAAATAGAACAAAATTTTGAATTTATTGTTGAAAAGCTAATGTATTTTTCTTACCTGCAACTCAATTGAATTACTTCATGGTTCACAAAATTTTCCAATTTGTAGTGAAAAGGTGTTTTTTACCTTTGTGGCAAGCCACCACAGAAACAAATCCAGTATTGTAGCATAACATTGTAAATAAAATAAAAATTGCAATTATCTCACCAAACACAGCCTCTACTTAAAATATGTTGCTATGCATTACATTTAGTTACACTTAGTTCTCACTTCTTACTAATTTCTACATGGAAAATTTGAGTTCAGTTAAAAAATTTAACAACTCCCTTATGATGCCAGTACATAAACATAGTAATCCCATTAACTATTAATAGCTGAATAATTAAGTTTTATGAAAATAAAAACACAAAAAAATTACTTAGGCACCATGACATACTTTTTCATCCCATTTCACATACCAAATAATATTTACAAGCCATTCATACATGCACTATGTGTACTAGTGTACTACCTTTACTTTGTGTACTCCTTTAGTCTAGAGATAAATGAAACCAAAAAGTAGAAAATTAAGTAGAATTTAGTCTCTCCTTGCAGAAGACACACAATTAATAAATACTACTCACCCTGTCCTTTCATTCCATTTGCAAATAATTAGGATTTTATTAAAATTACGTCATCCACTCTTCTTTCTTTATGTCAATCCTAATATTAAATGTCGGCCTTACTAACATATTATTATAAGTTAATCAGGCACTGCAAACACTAATAGCAATTAACTGGGTATATTTCCCTCTGGGTATAATTCTAGGTAAACATGTTTGAAATTGGTAAATGGCTGCTATTAAAAATGATAGCATAAATAAAGACCAAAATATCTTCTGTCCACAAGCAGAAGTAAGCTGCTGAATGGTAAGTAATTAAATTAATCAAGATCATAATCTTTCAAGAACTTTAAAGCACAGATGTATCTTGAGTGGTTTAAATGGGTTCAGATTCAGAGGTAGTTTGTGCTGCAATATTATGTTTATCATGATCAAACTATTTCTTTTTACCACTTAACCATCTGATCTTCAACATTAATTGCTGTCATACACTGTTGTCTGCAGAGTTGCACATAAATTCACTAATGTTCCAGTCTGAAACCTCCAGATGTAGGAGCCCACAGTGCTGAATTTTGGGATGGCTAAGTCTTAAATAACTTAATCTTAGGTATTAGGTAAATCCCATCTCTCCTATTCATCATCATCAAGTGGCTTGGCAGTCACTGAAGTTGGGACCCCTGAAAAGCAACATCCCTCTCACAGTCTGGACTGAGAAAACTACAATGAAACATTAAAGTATGGCTTAACTTCATCTGAAATGTACCTCTTGCAACTCATCAGTACTTTTACCAGGCATTCAGGAATCACCTTCATCTGTCTTAGATTCACAGCAATAAATATTTTTCCCATGTCCTGATTTATCCCAAGCCAACAACCAAGTACCACACAGGTGCTCATTCCATCTGCCTCAGTGGAGAGAGGCTCAGAAGAGTAAAACTGAGAAAGCCCAGAGTTGAGATAAAGTCAGTTTAAAAGGAAAAGAAAAACTATACAAGTGAAGGAAAACAAGGAATTAATTCACTGCTTCCCACAGGCAGGCAGGTGTTCAGCCATCTCCAAGATAGTAGGGCCCCATCATGTGCAGCACTTACTTGGATAGAGAAACACCATCACTACAAGTGTCTCCCTCCTCTCCTTTCTTTCCTGTGCCCACAGCTTGATGTGCTACATATGGACCATATGGCCTGGAATATTCCTTTGGTCAGTTGTGATCAGCTGTCCTGGCTGTGTCCCCTTCCAGCAACTTGTGCACTCCCGTGGTCGCTGGTGGATTGGGTGAGGAGCTAAAAAGCCTTGGCTCTGTGTAAACCTTGCTCTGCAGTAATGAAAACATTCCTGTTTAATCAACACTGCTTTCAGCAAAAGTCCAAAACAGAGCCCAGTACAAGCTACTGTGAAGAAAATTAACTCTGCATAGACAAACCATCATTTTATCTCACCCTAATTCCACACCATGTATGTTATGATGACACTATTCAATACACCATCATTAACCATGCTCCCTCTTCCTGTTCTTGAATATTATACACAGATATCATTACCTTGGACCTATGGAACACCCCTGCAAATGTCTGTAAAACATCCACAAATGTTCACAAAATGTCTTTTGAGTTCATTTAGTCCATGACTTTGGGCTCCACCTGTTAAAGTGGTCTCTCAAGATGGGAGACATGGTGTGTTTCTTGGAGTTCCTGGGCACTGAGGCCACCACAAGTCTCTGCTGTAATTTGCATTGCTTTTTGTAAGGCACCTCCTCCGCTGGCTCGGGTTGTTCCTGTTACAATCCTGTAATATGCAACCCAAATCATGGCTTTCAACCAAGATGTGTTTCCATTACATTCTTCATTACATTACATTCTTCCCCCCTGATCCCTTTGGGCCAGGATACAGGATTCAACATTGCAATGAACTTTTCCCTTTTCTCTTAGTCTGGTTGCAGCAAGGGTTTCCTGCTGTAGTAGTTTTCATAATATGCAACTCAAAACACAACTGTTAAAAGATACTTCCATTAGAATCTCCTCCATCAACATGTGTGAGTTCCAGGACAGCCTGTCTCACCATGGACTTCACCATGGGCTGAAGGGGAGTTTCTGCTCTGACTCCTTGAGCTGCTCCTCTTCCTCTTTCAAGTGATACAACTTGTCAGACTCTTCCCCTGCTCCAGGATAGGATCTCTCCCATGAGAGACAGTCCTCCTTTACTAAACTGCTTTAACATGGCTTAATTGTTATTTCACTGATGCAGCTAGAAGTCATCACAGAAAGTTACTTCTGTGTAATGTATGCAGTAAGTATATACATTAATTTAAGAAACTAAATTCCACAAACTTCAGAAAAGAAGGGCTATAACATGAATAGAATTCAAAACTAAAAGCATGAGGTGAAACAGTTTGTTCCAAGATTCTGCACTTTCCTCTCAATCTTCCAACAATACCTTTCTTCCCCTTCAGTGAACACAGAGAACAGTCTTATATTTTCCAGATAAACTATTTCACAGACTAAGAAGGATAACATCTGGTCACTTAGAGTATTAGCTCAACTATTAAAAAAGATTCTTTAAGCAAGAATGGGATGAGAACATACAGGATAACATTTGTTCTTGTTTAACAGAAGAAAGGAGGAGGAGGCAGAAGGCAGAGTGCAGGACAGAGGAAGTGACCTCAAGAAAGTCATTCTGTAAAGCATAGTAGTATCAGTGACACCATGAAGCATGACATGGTTCCAAGAGAAAAATCTGTTGTGCATACAGGAGAAAGTCTAGCCTGTTACTGTGATAATCTGTTTTGACTATGAAGTTCTGAGAGAATAAATCATTTCAATCTAGCCTGTCCTCTTATTTTGCTATTAAAGCTGACAAGAAAGCAACAGGGAGCATCACTAGAGAAATCACAGTAATATGTATCTATCACATCATAATATGTTGGAATCAAAGATCATCCAGAGGTGCCATAGTCCTAATTACAGAAAAAACAAATTCTGTTTATTATCTCTTTAGAATTCTGTATCTCCTCAGTGTGTTTTTACAATTTTCTGTCTGTTTGCCTCTACTCCTTTATGAGGCACTTTGTGCCATTAAATACAGAGTAAATTAGTTGTTAAAGAATAGCTTCTCTTGAAATGAGGAGCTACAGAGTAACCTGCACTGCTTTACAATATAGAAAGTTATTTGATGTGTGTGATATGTGAAGTATGATACAAAATAATTTCAGATACTCTAAACTTTATAGAGCTTTAAAGGATGGGATATTTTTCTGTCCTTTTCTAGTTTCCCACAAAAATCAGGAAATGAGTGCTTAATTCATCTTCCAGATCATAGTCAAGTTTTAGTCTCACCTCCTTTCCTTCAAGCAGGACAGTGGATCATAATGTTTCATGAATGCCTGATAAAAGTCTTGATACTTTTATGACAAGTCAGATTATCAAGAAAAAGGGGAAAAATTGCTTCACAATTAATTAATTGCTTAATTTTTATGTAGTTTTCTAGAGTGGTATCATAGAGAATATTTTTAATCCACTGTCTGTTTCTTTCTGTTAAAGATTGCTGCTGAACAAATTATTGCAGCACTTAACTATTAGACAGGCTCTGTTTGCTCTACAATTCTTCACCACTATGATTTACTTCTATATTTCTCAATTAACATATTTTTGTTCAGAGGTCTGAATGACATTTTGGACATGTAAGTACCTCCTTCTTTATGCATGACATAGGCAATCATAGCTAACCTTCCTGCAAGAGATTCACAGAATCATAGAATACTCTGAGCTGGAAGGAACCCACAAGGATAATTGAGTCTGACTCTTAAGTGAATGTCCCATATGATGGGGGTCAAACCCATGACCTTGGCATTACTAACACCACGGACAATTGCACAGAGATGACATAAATTCTCTGCATACTAGTGATGCACTGGGAAAAAATATTCAAATTCTTAGGTGTACTTAGGTATTTGTCACCTACAGCATTGTGTTAAATTAGCACGAACAAAAATTCTTTTATAAGTGGATGCACAGAGAAGCCTTAGTATTCTTTGAGAGTCAGAGACTAAAGTGCAAACCTCCATTGCGTCTAAAAAAGCCCTGGTTGCCTTTCAGGGATGTGCAACAGGCAGTTCGAACAGACAGCAAGTAGTAAATGGTTTCTGTGATGTGACTGTCAGCAAATCCAAAGCTGATTCAGGTTGTGACCAAATGCACAACGTGTTCGTCGCCTCTACTGGTACAGAACCACAGCCAGCACAACTCAGTATGATTTTCAGAATGTAACCGAGAAGGAAAAAGTCTTGTTTTTCTGCAAGTTTTCTTTCTGTATTCAAAATGTTTCTACTCTGAGTTTTCTTCATAATAATACAGTTAGTCTCAGGGATTTTACATAAGGCTGTTGAAAAGTTTCTGCTACCATGCACCCATATTTTTTAAAAAAAATTGAAGCTCTCTTTTTGTATTTAGCATATCAATAAGTGGTTCAGAGTGAAACACAGGGACTTTTCTAGTGCAAACCAATCAGTGCTCACTATTGCAAAAAAAAAAAGCCCAACCCAGTCGACATATGAAGTAAGAGCAACTGCAATAAGAAATTCCAAGGACATGAAGTAGTATTTATATTATTCTGGTAACCAAGCTTGGATGAAGTTCTTCTAACACAGCTCTGAGGTTAGGGAAACCAACATTATACCTTTGCAATGAAAGGAGACCACAAAGTTAATATAATCCAAATGTTGAAAACTCAAGATGTTTTCAACTGTGGCAATATCCTGCCTTTCATTGTGTTATTTTTAGCATGTCTTAAAATATGACATGATGGATAAAGGAAATGACTATTTTTATGGTAAAAGCTTGTGTGTAAAGATAAGGTGTGATGAATTAGCAGCTGCAAAAGAAGCAAAATGTCTTTGTTTAATCTTTTTAAAATATATAATGAGGCTGTTTTGATGTTAAAAAAAAAAACAAAAAAACTACCTTTTTTTTCCTGGTGGGAAAACTGCATCTATTTCCTCTGGAAGAATGAATTTTATAAAAAGAGGGAAAAAAAAAAAAAGAAAAAAAGAGTAGTAAATTCACTTTGAATCCCATTCTAAATCTCCAGTTTCACGCAACAAAAAAAGCATAATGCAAATCAAATTAGTTTCTCCCTTTTTGCTAAATATATTTTGGACTTGGCAAACAAAAGAATCCTGACTAAAATTTTGCATGATCAAACAAAGTCATAAATTTCTATAAAATATTAAAGTTATTTTTTCAACTTTTTATTTCTTTCTGTATCTCTTTAGTTTTGTATTTTTGTGTTTAAGATAATATTTTAAATTCTTTTTAACATAAAACAGACATCCAGAGAATACAGCAAGAGTTTCTTCCTGTCTGGCAGTCAGATTCACATAAAACAGACACATCCAGAAAGCAATAACATTCTATTGCCATCAGTGAACATACACCACGCTAACTAATGGCATGCTGTCAATAGAGCTTGAGATGTTCTTAAATCTCCCTGCATTCTTGCTTTCCAAACATTTGGGAGGAGAAGAGCAAGGGGAGAGAAAAACAGCACAACACAGATCCTGCAGCACTTCCACAACCCCACAAAAGGAGTCCAAATCACAGATTCCAGGCTTACAGTTGTAAACTTCAGTTAGATGATAAAACCAAGGATATTTTCAATAAACTGTAGAGGGGAAAGAAAAAGAGCAAGACAAAGAATTTTCAGGATGCAGGTTTGAATTTTGCAAATGATGCAAATATTGCCCCTTACCTGCTCACCTATCTGCACAATAAAAGATATACTTTACAGAAGACTGAATAAACTAAATAAGCAAGTCTCTCCAAAATAAATTGGACAAATAAGTTATCAGCATTTTCTGCATAGTTTTTCAATACAGAATCAACACCTGATTTTAACAGCATTTTCTCCAAGTTGTATATAAATAAATCAAACAGCTTGCAGTCAAATATATTTCCCGTACCAAGGCTGCATTTCTAAAACCCCATCCTCACGAAAACATGAGAGAACTCTCCCACATTTACATTCCATCATCTACATGTAAAAAGCACACAGAAATGCACATATGCAACTAATTTCCAGAGAAGTGTTGAATGGGCACAAAAGAAAGGTCAAAAGTGCCCTTCTCGAAGTTCAGCTGGGGGAAAAAGAGAAAGCAGAAAACTGAAGTCAATAAAAACTGAATTTCTAAATTAATAGAGTATGTCATGTTCAATACACTGCTTTACTAAAATTTTTATTCTTGATCAATTTATTACCACCAGATTTGAATATGATAGTACAGTGGAAATACATTAAAAATGTAAGTTTAATTTGGTTTGACATAAGAGATGATGAGCACCATTAAAAGAGTTTTGGCACGTGTGGGTGCTTTTCATAAACATGTGTTTTTCATGTATTTCCATTTGATTGTTTGATGTTCTATCACAAATGACTGAGTTAAAGTTCTGAGCTGTTTCTAATGATGGAGGTTCAAAAGAATCCAGAACTAACGAGAACTGCCTTCAGACATTTGCAAACTAAAGAAAAATTCTTTTATTTTGCAGTTCTTTACTTACTCCCATGCAAAACATCAGCTTTTAAAAGAGCAAAACTCATAGCTAGTGATGGAAACAGATGCAACAGTTACTCCTTGTTACTGCCTGCTTACCTTATGTGATATTATGAGGAAATAATTCCAAGGTTAATGTCTTATTAGAAACACTTAAAATGTCAGTAAATTGATACCAATACTGTACAATGCACTTCCACTCTAAATTACCTTACCAACAATAAACATTCTCTCGTTTTCCCTCCCAGTAAAGTTAAAAATTCATAAGTAAATGTTCATTTATCCCATGGCAGCTGTATAGGATCCTAATCTAATCCCATATCTAATCATGATAAATAATGAGTATAATAAATAAAGCTATTGCTGTGTAAAGTAAACACACTCCAAGTGGAAGATATCAAAAGTATCCTTGGAATACCTTCAGTTCCAATAACATACAATCCACCAGGAATATTTTACCTGTCCTTTGTGCTGAGCACTATGTTTTTATCACTATCTCCAGTATATTCATCTGTGCTAGTTTGATGTTAAGTCAAGATAAACCTAATAAATGTAAATTCTGTCAGAAGTGAAAATGTCATGGAGATGGTTGAACTATAGTGCCTAAGTCAGAAAATAATACCCCAAACATGAAAGGAATAATGCATACCAATCAGGTTGTTTCTTCAATTTGAACTGATTTATAACATAAAATACACATGCAAAATCTTAAATATCTTAATTTTGCTTCCTATTCACACTTGGGATCAATTTGTGCTCTCCAAAATTTCCTTCGTTACACTATTCAAATGAGAAGGGAAGGGAAGGGAAGGGAAGGGAAGGGAAGGGAAGGGAAGGGAAGGGAAGGGAAGGGAAGGGAAGGGAAGGGAAGGGAAGGGAAGGGAAGGGAAGGGAAGGGAAGGGAAGGGAAGGGAAGGGAAGGGAAGGGAAGGGAAGGGAAGGGAAGGGAAGGGAAGGGAAGGGAAGGGAAGGGAAGGGAAGGGAAGGGAAGGGAAGGGAAGGGAAGGGAAGGGAAGGGAAGGGAAGGGAAGGGTTTAAAATATAGCACATAAATAGGTTTTAATTCAACAATCTCTTATCACCATTAAAAGAGAATTTTGAGTCAGCTCTGAATTCATATTTCATGTTCTGCTGGAACTATGAAAAAATCTTCTGTCTCAATTACTGAATTCATCTTGAAAAACCTAAACCTCCTTCCAGGCCTCTCAACTCATTCTTTATGTATAAATAATATGCTTCAATAAGGTTGAAAGAGATCATGATTTAAAGTAGGACTTCAATCTCAAAGGTGTCTCTCAGTGTGGAAGCTAGCAACAAACACTGGACAAAGTGATAGCCAAATGGTAAAAATCACACAGTGAGTGGGGGAATTATTTGAATCACTTTCTGAAGCTCATCATCATAGTCTGTCACAATGTGCTTTGCAATTTGAATTGTTTCAAAAACTTCTCTTCCCCTCCTCTTCTTCTTTAAAATGATTAGCCATTTTAGAATTTGAGAAGCCTAAAACCTGCAAGTATTCAGTTTTTCACTTTCAAGGTGAGACATAAGAGTATTTTGATCACTTAAAAAATCAAATTCAAATCTATCTCTGCACAAAAACCAAACAAATTTTAATACAAGTATATAGAAGTTTTCAGTCACTTTCCTGTATGGAAATTAAGATTAAAGAGTGTTATTAATACTATGCAAAGAATAATTCAGAACAATGAGATTATATATTATGGGTTGTGGCCCCTAGTATTAATTCCACTATCCCTGGGGTAATCATCAATAGAGAAAAATCACCTTCAGCACATTCCTAATTAAAGTAATTACCCTTGACCTATTGCCTTCTACTGGAGCCTGTATTTGAAGTGGCATTTTGGAGAATGACTCTACGATCATCATCATCATGATCATCAAAACAAAAAATGTAACACTCTGGACAAGATCACATATAAAATTTTACTTCAATCAAGCCCCAAATATAAGCATTGTCCTGCACTACTTGGAAGAATTATTCAATGCTTTTTAGATCCAACCCATTCTGGTTTTCATGTAGTGGAAAAGAGAAACTTATTCCCTTGAAATTTATAATTCATTTTCATTATTAATTACACTTCGACTGATGTAGGGTCCAATTTTTTCCTATGAGCACAAAGTATGGGAAGAACAATGTGACTGTGCCTTTTCAAGTCTGTTTGTTGAAAAACTTCATCCCAAAAGTGTCTTCCCCACTGGGGTTTTACATCATGTCAATTCATAGCTGTTGTAGCCTCAAATGAGTTGAGAAAAATTTAAGTAGATGCAAAACAGACCACTAATCAGTAAAGATGCAATTTTTTTTTTTTTTTTTTTTTTTTTTTTTTTTTTTTTGTAGACCTTTCTTTCTTTCCTTTCTGCCCTTTCTCTCTTGTTTTCTATGCGCAATTTGCCTGGCTGTCATGCATGGACATGGTGCATTCAAGAGAGAATACTGGCCTTTTTCAAAAATGTTTAAGTTTACAAATATCAAGCCAAAACAGCTGTGTTGATTTGGAAAATTCCTTATTAGCTAGGCAAACTGACAGAATCTCAATATGTTCCTGTAATGCTTCTTTAACCATTAAAACCCCCCACATATCTTCAGTCTAACACATACTTTTTATCATTGACATTTTTATTGATTGAAAAAAAAACCTACAGGCACAAAGGGACAAGGACACACTGATATCCATATTTCATCTTATCTGCCTCTTCTGGTATTTTACTGTTGCAAATTTCTGATGTACTTTGAAAAATCGACCTGTGATCTCGGCAAATTCTTTTGGGCTTCAGTGATTTTTGAGCCTGGTGACGTTTGCTTGTCCCTTTGAGCTAAGAAAAGAGGGATAAATTCTGAAAATAAATAATTCTTATAGGGGAACATATGTTTCAGATTATACAAAAGAAGTTTCTATTTATTTCTATTCATCTAGAGGCTCCTAGAAAGTGGAACCCTGTCTATTGCAGGCAAATCTCCTTATCAATGCCTGATATTCTTGAGATCTTGTTAGAATAGGGAGACAGCAAGGGAAAACTTCAGCAGGTGCAACAGAAATTTCAGGCATTTCATTGAAGTGGGGAGATACATCTTGTCCTTTCAAGAAAGATCAAACAACACCTGTATTAGGAAGAAAAACAGAAAAGCTGTAGGAAATAAAAAGAAATCATGTTAATAGATCAAATGGTATTGTGTCGATTGCCCATCTAATTATTCTCCCACTACTGTAAGAAAATTGCAAAACAGGAGACTTCTAATGGAGTCTGCATAAAAAATCCTCTTTATTATGGATGACACTGTCCTTATAGATTTTACAATACAGTTAGTAAATCCATGAAAACACACGTTATTGGCCTCGTTTTTTTTCTCCTCTCTCAAGCATCAGTTCACACTTCTTCTCCCATCAGTGAGTGGAAAAGCTTTACTTTTTTCTAGAGCTGACTGCACCTTCTTCCTCAGCATTTCATTCTGAACAACCTTAAATGTCCATGTGACACCTGGCACTAAATAATTAGAGGGGGGATAAGAGTGGATATTGGTTTATTATTTGTATTAAATTGTTGCATATTTTCTTACTAAGTAATAAATAGTAATAGACTGGCAACAGATAATGACTCATACTGGTAATTTTTCATTCTATTTTACTTGTTAAAATTAGGTTATTTTATAATTTATGTTTTGATGCATGGATAATATAAAAATGCTATATGATATATGTAAATTATATTCTAATATATAAATTGTTCTTAATATTTATTTTAGAGATTAAATTTGGCACATATTAAAATGGTTTTGGCAAATGTATTTTTGATCTCTGAAGATTTGTGCTGTCAGAAAAAGACTTTTTCCTTGATGCCCAGAGGCTTCACCCAATTGATTCTTAATATTTCCAGGTCAGGAAACAGAACCTTGTCATAAGCTGTGCTACCAGCAGTGCTTTAAAAATTACTGATTCTGGGTAACAGTTTCAGATTTTTTAGTAACCCCCTGACACTACAGAAAAAACAATTCCCAAGCTTGAACACCTTTATCATCTGTGTTCTTTCAATAATAAGAAGCGTGCTGCCAGCCTTGAGGAATGTAGACAATGAAAGAGGAATGTAGACAATGAAAAGTATATTTTGGCAAGCAGGCATCTACTCTTAAACACATTAATTTTTCACCATTTTTTTTTCACAATATCTCATGTAAGACAGAACATTCCTATCCCTTGATTTTATGTTGTTAGGAAAGAAAGGCAGGAAGACCAGGGTGGAGGGAAAGCAAGGTTTCCAAAGAGCACTTCAGAGTGGGTCTCATAACATCACACTGGAGGAAAGGGAAGCCAACAGAGAAAACCCAGAGCCAGTTGGCCTCACCATGGGACAGAAATGGAACAGAAGCCAGTTGGCTTCACCATGGGACAGATGACCCTGCATCTCCTGGGGTTACGTCTTCCTCACCAACATCATTTGGCCAGAGGTAAGCACAATAAACCAGATAGGCTCATTTCACTTTGCATGGAGAGTTATGCAACACCTGGTCTGGAATACCAGCGAGATGTTGCCATGAATGCCAAGCTGCTATGTGCTGACCAGAGCGAATCACATCTGGGCACAACACAGGGCAAGCAGCCACTTAGTCAGTGGAAATTCACATCTGAAAATACTGGCAGTTGCAAGGCTCAGCTCTACTAAACTGGCTGTTTTGAGAAATTAATTGCTAGGCAGAGGCAGTTAATATTTATTAGGAGCACTTTTTGATACACAACACTTTTCTTGAGCCAGTCCTAGTCAAATATGCCATCAACAACACAGGGAGCTTCTGGAGGAGCAAAGAAATGTCACCAATTTAGCACCCTTCCCACTAGGCCACCCTGACTTTATATGAACAGACATAGTAGATTAGTACTTTTCTACCTGAAATAATAGTTTTCATGTCAATCAAGGCACATTAACTCAAGGAACATAACATTCCATTAATCAAGGCAAGAACACATTAACTCCTAAGTGATGAATCTTAAACCAACAGCTTTTCAATTAATAACATAAAATAAAGCCAGCAAATCTGAACATATCTTATTCAACCTCACTTATTTTACAGGTAAGTTACTGTCCTAGGGTGACATTATGATGCTTGTATCCCCATTCATGTGTTCTGTTAATGTTGGATATTATGCTCTGTACCTTTAAGAATGGCTCTGAAGAGGCAAAGTTTTGTTTTGGTTTTCTTATTCGCTTTGCTCTCTCTCGCTCTTGCTTGCTTCGCTTCTGCTTGCTTTTGCATTTGCTCATTAGCTAGTTTAGCTAAACTGTCCAAATTTCTTCCTGGACTGTTTCTCCTTTCCTTTTTCCAACCATTTTGAACCTGCTCTGGACTGGGACCTGGGAACACCGAGACTTTGCACCCTGTGGCCTGCAGCAGCTGCCCCAGCGCCGAAGGGACTGAGAACAGAGTGACCACCCCCAAGAGAGACTTCCTGAATTTGTCATCTTTTTCAGAGTGGTGTCATCTGGTATTGTTCATTTTGTGTGCTGGGGGGTGCTGTGCCTATTAAATAAACAGGTTCTTTCCGCTTCTCTCTGAGGAATCCTTACCAACCAGTTGGGGGGATGGGCTGTGTGGGTTTGCTTTCTGGAGGGGCCCTCCTTTGGAAATTCTCCTCCAAATTTGCCCTAAACCAGGACAGTTACCCTGTTTGAGCACAATGCATGCTACTTATTTCTGTGCTTTTATCAGGCCAACAACATTGAATCTGTTTTCCACTGTACCTGCAATCCTCCCTCCAGTCTATCCCTGATATCAATTTAGAATTCCTTATGATGGGAAAAATCCCTATGTTCAAGCTTCAGCTTGAAACAGGACAAATATGAGGAAAATAATGCATCACATTTCTTTCCTGTTTTATAGTAAGTTTATTTTGAAATCTGAGCACATCTTCATGAAAAATTGTTTCCAGAGGCCCAGTTCTATATGATTTTGATTATAACACCTCTGCTATTCTCGTGTCCACAAGATTGAACGCAATGCTCAGATTTCAAATAGCATACAATTCAACCATGGGAAAGATGAAGTCGTGTTTAGCAGATAAAAACAAAGAACAAATGGGAGGCCAGATTAGATTACTGCCTGTCAGCAGACCTTATGAGGCAATTGGCTGGCAGCTTTAGTAATGCTAACTACAAACAGCTTGCAGTACCAAGCCATTACATATATTCCTTGCCAAGACTGGCTGTCAGCTGTATGACTGGCCATTTCCTGCCAACATAGCTGACATTCTCTCCTTATTTATTACTGGGCACCCTGTACTTGCTGACACAGTAGTCAACCTACTGAATCAGGATGTCTAGATTACAAATAGCTAGGGATGTAAAATAATATTGTTTTTTCTCATTGTTCAGAGTATCATGTCTGTGGGCTGGTGGATATATCCGTACTGAAAACTATCTTTTCTGCATCTTCTTTTCTAAATTAGCATAATGTGGTAATTTCTTATTTGTTGCTAGAGTCAGGTTTACCTTCAGAGCAGTATAGAAATGCATTTTAAAAAAACATTAAATGTGTTCCATTACCAGAAAGATTGATTGGTAAAAAGTAATTGTCTTTCCATATGGTCCAGAAAGCACATCTAGTTCCAGTACAAGTCATTGTGACAGAGAAACCCCAAGTGCTTTCTTGGAATTCTGTGCAGTATTAATGCAATTGTGCAACCATTTCTTTGACTCTCTCTTACTGTGGTCCATATGTCCTGGACTTCAGCAGTCTTTTTTATCCCAAAAACATGGTGGGACAATACAAATAAGGGGTTTTAAGATAAGCATTTGTGGAATTGTTGGTGCTAAGGAGATTTCAGCAATTTGCCCCTGGAAAACCCACATGCTTTCAACAGCTTTCCCCTGGTTAGCCACTTTGTGCTCTTTTAGGCCTTTAAAAGTTTTCTGTAAACGCCAGTTGCAAAATAATATTCAGCCTATCCAAGCAACTGTATGTTATGGTTCCACATTCCAGACTATGAGTCAACTCCCATCTGAACGGGCAATGCTCTTGGCAGACTTTGACTTACCCCAAAAAATTTACATTCCAAATATAGCTTTCCACAAACCTCCCAGGTAGCATGAACACAGGCAACCTCTGTTTGTATTTAAAAGCTGAAGTCTCCTCTTCTCTCTAAACCATGTACCAACAGTTACCATACGTCAAAATAACTAGAAGATTACATCATGTTTTGTGTCATTTAATATATAACATAGACTAAATGTATAAATTTCTCCACTAAAATTGTCCAATATCAAAACATCTGAAATTGAAATTACATAGAAAATGGACAGTATGTCCAAGCCCATATAGCCAAAACAAAGGGCCCCCAAAAAAATAATAAAAATAATAAAGTTGAAGAAAATAATTTTCTCTAAACAGCCTTAAAAAAAAAAAAAACACCTACTTTTCCATTTTTTATTATGGCTTTCTTCTGAAACTCAAGTACAATGGTTTATATGTAGAATCAGTAAAAATCTTAATCTTTGGAGAAAACAGATAAATAAAGTTTGCAAATATCAAATATTTCCTTTCTAACCATACAAAAAATTGACAATTTCATTCAATATTTTCATTTGAGGCATAGACCACACTTTGTAATGTTACTTTACTGGAAACTAAAACCCATAATTTGCTATTAGTTAAAATGCAAGCAATTTTAAAATAATTATTACAATCACATTTGTGGATTTAGTTATTTTCTATAACTGCAAAGTTACAGAATCATTCTCTTCGTTCTGCAGACTGATATATATACTTTTAGATTAAAACCTACTTTTCAATGCCCAGTTGTGCTGGTTTTGGCTGGAGTGGAGTTAATTTTCTTCCCAGTTCCTGGCATGAGGTTGTATTTTGTACTTGTGCTGAGCAGAGGGTTGATAATACAGAGATGTTTTTGCTCTTGCTCAGCAGGACTTACAGAGAGCTAAAGCCTTTTCTGCTGTTTGTACTGCCACACTGGGGAGAAGTTGGGAGTGCATGAGAGGCTGGGAGGAGACACAGCTGGGACAGGTGACCCAAACTGACCAAAGGCATTTCCAGACCATGTGACATCATGCTCAGGACATAAAGCTGAGGGGAAGAAAGAGAAAGGGGGGAATGTTTGGAGTCATGGCATTTGTCTATTGAAATAAGCACTGCACATGATGGGGCCCTGCTCTCCTGGAGATGGCTGAACACCTGCCTGCCTGTGGGGAGCAGGGAATGAATTCCTTGTTTTGCTTTGCTTTGCTTGTGTACATGGATTTGGTTTCCCCTGTTAAACTGTCTATCTCTCAGCTCAGGGCTTTTCCAGCTTCTACCCTTCCCCCAGTTCTGTCAGTGAGGGATGAACAAGTGGCTGCCTGGGTGGCTGCTGGCTGGGGTCAAACCATGACAGAGTGGATTCTTTAGTGTATCAACTCTGTTATTCCTGTTACACATTATTTGGAGAATAATGACATGTATATGAAAAATCAGAACTCATCAATGCTCACACATTGAATTTTGTAGACTGAAAAATGAGATTCTAAAAAGTAATTGGTATGTATTTGCAGAAGTTATTCAACAAGTGACCTAAGTTATGAAAACTGTACAGAAACATTCCAGAGCCTGCTTGTTTATGGTTGCTAACAGATAAGAAGACTGCAGCTGATGCTGAGGATATATAGCACAATTCCTACTCATTTTGCATGGCAAAATGGTTTCCCCTGACAACTGCCCTTGAAAGCAGCAAGAAATAGACAAACTAATAGCTGATAGTTCACTGATAATGAAGGAAGAAAAATTCAGAATGCAAATTCCTTATAATCAATTTATTCAATCCCAGTGCTTGGAAATGCATTCAATGATTTTTATACATTAAAGCAAAGGAATTTCTATTGCTAACATTTTGGTTTAATATTTATGTTGGAGGACAATTCAGTACTGATGAAAGTAAGACATGACCATGTCTGTTCAGCCTTACTCTGCTGGACACAGGGAATTTACTTTCTCTGTGAAATTAGCTTTACTGCACAACTAATCAGACTCTCACAAGTTTTGAGGACTCTGCTTTTTGCTGCTCAAGATGAGGCTGATGATCACATATGACAAGCACTTCTCCTGAATACTCTGCAATGTTCTGCTTTACTGATGTAGCCCAGGAGTGGGGTGTTGGAGAAGAGGAAAATGCAGTGTTTCCTAGACATTTTAAGGAGGTTTCATGTGCATTAAAAATCTATCTAGAAAATTCACATTTATGCTATTGAGATAATAAAATATTCAGTTTTCCCAGTACAAACTCTAGTAAATCTGAGAACGGAATCTGCCATTTCACTTGTCCCATATTTCATTCAATTATAATTATTTTTACACAGGCAGAAACATGGAAGTCTGACAGCTCAGTAATTTACAGGAGGCGGTGGGCAGAATAGTACTATTGTAGGTCATGCCAAAAGATGATTTAAAGTCCTGAATTGTTCTTCAGTCCTGAGGGGTTTTTTGTTTGGTTTGGGGTTTATTTGGTTTGGGGTTTTTGTTTGATTGGTTGGTTGGTTGGTTTCGGTTTTGTTGTTTGGGTTGGTTTTTTAATTTTGGGGGAAGGGGGAGGTGGAAGGCCTGCATCTGTAAGTTCCACTAACAAAAGGTAAGTGAAAGTATTCCCTCAGCTTCATTTAAGAGAGTCAGATAAATTAGGGCTACAACATTAACAATTTTTTAAAGAATCAAATTCAATTGATAGTCTACAAACCCATCTTTTGTTTGGATATCTTTCCTTGAACACTATTCTGATGGAATGATGTGAGTTAATATTTTTTAAATTAGAAAAAGACCAGACAATAAAGTTCCTGAAACATTTTGCCAGTCATAAATTGATGGGTTTTCTCTGTTTTCCAGCAAGTCAAAATACCACATTGCCTCAATCCAATTAGTTTGGTTAAAAGGCATTTTTCTTGCTATAAATGCTTCTCAAATGTGGAAATATCTGTAACTAGAACAAGATTATACATGATTGGTATTTATGGGCCAGTCTTACAGTATTGGAAATTGAATTCAAAGAACCAGACTTCAATATTTTTTAAAGGTCGTTCTGTAGAACAGATTTCCTGACTGAAATGATTCTCAACTGACAGCTGTTTGATAGCTCTAAGTCTAAGCCCATTCCCAGAGGACAGATATCTGCATCTTGAAAACCAGCACCAGTACTAATAGGAGGAGTAAAACTTTTATAGATAAAGTCCAAACAGAAGACAATGTAAGGGATAATGAATCACTCTATCAGTACAAGCAAAATATTTTGAAATTCATCAATCAGTACAAGGCAGTCATAACTGTCTCATATTTACCTGCCTCCAGAGCAATTCCTTGACAATTGGCTGGATTTCTTTTGTATCCACTCTTATAAATTCAAATTTTGTCAACATTACAAGAGACAAATACTGGTAATAGAAAATCTATAAGTAACATAAATTAAATTTCCCATAGTAAAGAACTGAGATCCTATTGTAAGCTTCCTATGTACATAAAAATGCCAAATCTATCATTTAGTAGCCGGGAAGAAGGAGGGTGGGAACAGAGGGACATTCCAAAGAATAATGACCTATGCTAGATATTATGGTCCAAATTTTGATGTTTGAAGAGTGAAAAAGACTCTGCTGTGAGACTATATCAAACAGACAAGAAAATTGGGAAGACTGGGCAGGCAAAATTGATGTATTAACATCAGTCTGGGTGCAATTCTAAACAGAAGATATTGCTTATTTTTTCACAAATATGTATATTCCCTTTTTTTTTTTCAGTGCTGCTATGAAAAGACTAGATAAAATATTTAATTGACAATACTTGTAGGATCAAAAAACAGACTGTTGAAAAACTCATACCTCCAGAGAGTTTTCACTCTCTCTCTCTCTGTAATGAGAGACAGGCCAAGCTGCCAGGTCTGAATGAGCTTTAAACTTGAAATGAAAAACCTAAACTGCAGTTTTCTACATAGGCAAGGCAGTTTTGGAAGAATTCTGTATTTTTCTAATAACTGGAGTATTTAGAAAAAATTAGCAGCGGAATTCAATTATTTTATTCCCCTGACTGTTCACTGCATAAGTCAGCTCATCTGTGTGACAGATATTGGTAGCTGGAGGCCTTTGTCTCAACACAGAATACAGAAGACAAGAAAACTTAATTCTCCAAGACACTCATTTGCAACTGTCACGATCTCATTTCCAAGAAGGTGAAACCCCACATTTGCTCCATAATACAAAAGCTTAATGCACGAGGTATATTTAGCCCATTGAAAATTCTGATTATCAAATCAACCAAGAAAAAAACAATAGAAATCACATACATATAGAAAAGTGAAAGGACAAGTTCAAATTACTTAAGACATTTATTTAGGTGAAATGCATTGAAGATGATTAAAGGGACGGAACACTACATCTATGAGAAAAGACTGAGAGAGTTGGGGCTGTCAAGATTGGAGAGAAGGCAGTTTTAGGGAGAGCTTATATCACATTCCAGTACCCAAAGAGGGTTTATAAGAAAGATGGGGACAAACAATTAGCAGGGCCTATAGTAAGGACAACGGTAATAGTTTTAAACCAAAATAGGGTAGATTTAGTCTAGAAATAAAGGAAAAAATAATTAATACTGTGGGTGGTAAAACACTGGCATAGGTTGCCCAGAGAGATATATTCAGACTTCATTCCTGAAAACATTCTTGTTTAGGCTGAGCTAAAGCAGGACTCTGAGCAACCTGCACAGGGAAGGGGTTTTGGAATTATATCCATGTCACTTGTCATTATTATGTTAAGACAAGCAGATATATACATACAGCAAGAAAAGCTAAATTGAAATTACCTATTTATTGTTGGGACACTATTCTATCGAGATAAAATCAGTATGTGGCAGCAAGACAACAAATGTGTCTAAATAATGCTGATGCCCAATGATAGAATAATGGGTTAAGAACAAGGTCTCATTCATTGGTCATAAAACAAACAGAAAATATGTACATCATATCATCCCCTCCTACATTTATTTATTATTAATTGATATTTTTGGATCTTACTATTTGTGTCATGTTTAACAGGTGTAAAAATTTACAGCTGAATTTTATTCTCCTTAATTTGCATTAGAAGTGAAATGTCACTGATTTTTGTTTGCATGGACCAGCTGTGTAGAAAATTACTTATCTTTTCCTCAAACTGATCATTGATATGACTTTTCTTATATTGATGGATACAGATTTCCCGCATTTTGCATAAATACTCTGAATCTCAAAAGACACAGAGATATGGGTTGTCTGAGGCACTGTACCATGTAGATAATTTATTTCCAAGTTCTGAAAACTCCAATCCCATAAAATTATTGCCCATAAGTAAACTAGGGCTCAAATATATAGGGGAAAAAAATAAAAAAATTAAATAAAAAAAAAAATAAAACCAAAAACCAAGCAACCAAACAAAAACAAAGAACCCCAAAGAGTTAAGTCCAGTTTGATTTGCTATAAATGTATTATTTTAGGTCTGTACATGAGTATCTAAGTCACTTTATCATTAAAGTTATCGTGTTGTTTTGGCATGCCATCCTCCAACATGATCTCTGGACAAGGCAGTTTTAAGGAAGATTAGTTTAAGACTTTGTATAATGAAGATGCAAGCAACTGGAGAATCTAAATACCAAAAATTAGCAAGATGAAAATATTCCAAGAAGAAGAATGCATTCTGATTCTATCCACTGATTCTTGCTTTGTCTCTTACTCCTATTTTAAGAGCTGCATGATGACATGGTATTCTGAGTTTGGTTTTCAATTCAATCATTGCCTGTTTTCCTCAACAGCCTTTCACTCAGTGCAAAAGAATTCCCTCTTCCTTCTACAAATTATAACTGAATTGGCAGAGAGATGAAGCTCAATGCTTCCAACCAGGTGTACATTATCAACAGACACTTTAATTTTTATCTGTACTTGGGATAATGAAGGATATGCTAAAGCTGGATTTTGGCCTGACAGATAACCAGTTTATCCTGCTTCTCCAGAAAGATGTTGGAGATAAAAATATTAATAGTATGTGTTTCAAATCTGCACGTTGTATCCCAAAATGTATCCATCAGATGTATTTGCTTACAGACCTCCACATGACTGCAGTTAGATTTTGAGTTTGTATTAAGCTGCCCAGCTGGGATCAGTGTACTGCACCACAGTCTGGGATGTAGTCCTAATAGAAGTGGAAAAAAAACTCAAGAAGAAAAGTGATTTGGATGGTTGTTTGTCAGAAAGCAAGTTTGGAGCTGTGGGCAGGAGAATTAAACCAGAATGGAAGAAGATATAAAAAGCCCTGACTAAAGTTTGTTCTTACACCTGAGTACCATGGTATCTTCATGAAACATTTGTTTTTAGATTCTAACCCATCAAAATGTTTGGAGACTCTTTTTAATGAATGAGCCTTAATATTTAAACTCTATCGCAATCAATTCCAACCCACAAATACACATCTAGCTATACTCCCCACTTTGGCATCTTCCGTAAAAGCAAAATAGTTCCAAAAAGTAGAATTAAGTTGCCTTCATGCCCTCCACTGAAAGGCTAGAGAGGAAGGGGTGTCGTTTCACACACCATTTTTCTCATTATTAAGTATGACAGAAAAACAACAATGAAGACCAATGTCAATGCCTCTAGAAGGATTTGTGCAGGTGAAAAGGATCCTGGGATTTCTGTTAATCTCTGTACCTGCCTTAGAGCATATTTCACATTAAGCTGCACACTCTAATATTCCTTCATACCTTATTTTAAATCCTGCAGAGCATGTACATAATGCACTTTTATCTTCTACTTTCCTCATTCATATGAACATATGCTTCTTTATATTTTGGCAGTCCTTCAAATGGGATCATTTGAAAAAGACTTACAGTTAATGACTTTAACCTTCCAAAACAAAATACACCACGTCTTCAAAATCTGGAGCAATTTCTCTAACATTGACAACCACTTCTGTTAGTTAGATCAGTCATTCAAATAGGTCATAATTTTTTAGGTAAATAAAATTCAAAAATCCTCCAAAACTTCCACAGATGTGTATGCAACAGAAATTATTCTCTATGTAAAAAAAAAAAAAAAACATTAAATTAGAACAGCTTTTTCCTTAAACATCAATATTAATTATTTCCAATTTGTTGCCATTCACCATCAGAAAAAGGAACACTGAAAATATCTGAAACAAATTCTGACTTTTAGCCAGTGACAAGGTTATAATATAAGGACCTCCAAAGTTCAGGTGCAAACAAAACTATCAAATAAATTCAGAAAGATGATGAATGAAGAAAAGGTAACATATATATATATACTGCATTCAAAAGTGTATGGATCAAATAGTTAAGAGTAGAACAAGTAAAAGGTGACATCAGTATTTGTATTACTTCTAACTCTACAAAAAAACCAACCAAAACAAACAAACAAACAAACAAACAAACAAAAAACCAAACAAAAAAAAACAAAAAAAAAACAAAAACAAACCAAAACAACAAAAAAAAAAAAAAAAAAGAAAAAAGAAAAAACACAACCAAAACCTACTAGCTCTAAGCCAAAAGCCAAAATCACTTGGATCTAGCTCTTCTAGTATTTTTGTGGAAACCCATGAAATTCCTGCAATTTATGCACAAATAGAGTACACAATTACCGTGATGATAAGGCATAATTTTTCCCCCTGTATGTCAATGAAACGTCAATATTTTATCTTTCATCCAGTGTTTGTAGCCTTCACATAAAACTGAAGAAGGAGAACTTTACCCAGAAATAATACAGGCATGTTCAGATCTTTTTTTTTTTTTTTACTGATGATGGCTATAGTATAGCCTTTATCATGAAAATTGGAAGCAGAACACTTACTGTAGTTAACAGCATTTTTCCTTTGACTTAGGAAAAAGAATGAAAAAGAAATTGGGGTAACCACTTTAGTCAAAATCTCTATTTCAATATATATGATCAAAAGGTTATTCTCCAACAGATTTGTCATTAGCAAGAGTTTTACACTCTACTTAAAATATAAAGCAACATTCAGGAATGAAGAAAAGGGATAATAATAATAAGGGATATCCTTTGTCAGATGTTTGTCCAACTTTTAAAGCTCTGGCCCCAACTTCTTTTCTTCAACCAAATGCAGCAGATTAGTGGCAAAAACTATAAACTATCTCCTTGTTGTAATCTCATGCATGCTTGCAAGTCCAGATATTCTTCTGTATTTCTGTTGTTGTGCAGTAAACCACATTGCCATATATAAAGGAATTACAAAGCAATAACTTACCATCCCTCCCATCACTGTTTCAAATTGTCTGCTAGTTATCTGATTTCCGTCTCCTCAAGCAGCCTTTTTTCAAGAAAATCCTTCTCAGTTCAGAATTCAGCATACAAGTAAAAGTATAAGCACAGAGGCTTTCAGGTCTAAGATAAAAAATAAGAGGGAAAAAGACACATCATTTAACATTACAATGATCTCATTTGTAAATAAGTGCATTGATTTTCAGTAGATGTTCATCCTTCTGGATGCAAGTTTCTTAAATACTTTTTCCCTGCACTCTGGATGACCCACTTATGACTAGAATAAACCTGAGCATAGTACATCTGTCCCCATTTTTCTACATGTTTCTACTAGGGGATATAAAAATGATATATGCATAAGAGTGTTTTAAATACTTTTATTGAAACTGAATCTGATTCCCTTGCAGCATTTCACAGAGTCAAATTATCTCAACTCCTGGAAAAACATAGTAAGAGCTAGGCCTGGGGCTGAATGGCTATAAATGGTAAGTTCTTGTAGTAAAGCTTTCCTACAAACCTTCCATTCATTCCTGCTCCTATTACGGAGCACCTGCTTTGAATCATCACCTCAAAGAGTGTAATCTTTTCCTCATTTTTGCTTCTTCCATTTTGCCTCAACAAAATAAATTCAAAACTGAAGCCTGGAAATCATGAGGAAGAATGAACATATTTCTTTCTTATTTTCCAATAAACTGAGACACAGGAACTTCTTCCCCTGCTTGGAATCAGACAGGGAGTGCCTTTGAAGTCCCACACTCCTCACAATTTGCCTCTGATATATGGTTGTTTATACTCAGTCAGGGGTCCTTGGAAAAGTAATCATTGTGCTTTGCAATTTTCTGCAATGTTTTTGTGGAGAAAGATATACATTTAAACTTCCTTTCACAAATTAGTTATTTGGATTTTTGTCCTTTATTTCCAGACCTAGAGGGGTCTGCTGGGCAAAAAGGAGAGCTGTACCCATCACCTTTGTATAGCTAATTAATTCTCCCTTACTGTGACATTTGTATATTCTCCCTTTCAGCATCATTCCTGTTCAAATCCATCTGTCTGTCTGGTCCTCATCATCCCTTTATGTAATTTGCTAGCACAAATAGTCATATTTAAAAAAAAAAAAGAAAAAAATTCCAACAGGAGACAATCCTATTGTTTTAATCTAAAATTCTGTGTTGTTCAAGAAACTTACTGCTTATTTTTCAGAATATTTTTCTGAGAAATATTTTTCTGAATGATATTTTTCCCTTCTTTGGAAACATTTTGGTTTTATGTATTCACTCAAAATACTCAAAACTACTATTCCTCAAGTAGGGCCAATAGCCCAGTTTGTACCAACAAATGTAAGAAAATTCAGAGCTGTAAAACCACAGATGTCAAAAGCAAGGTTAGCCTAAGATAAAACATACATTAACAAAGAGCACAGGTGCTGGGAAGATCAGAGTAACAAAACAGCCACCCCTGCAAATATTTAGCCACACCTTGTTGTCAGTTTAGCTGACCAGGTGGGATCTGTACGCATAACAGCAGGAGGGAAAATACTCCAGGGACACTGAAAACACCTCAAGAGGCAGTGAAAAGGAGCATAAAAATCAATAGAAGAATGTTGCAGATGAAGCTAACAACTTAAAGATCAATCAAGTTCAATAGGCATTGTTCAAATTAATATGATTGCATCATTGCATTAGTTTGCTGAAATCCATGGGAAAGCATTGATAACTGTGAATTTCCAATGGAAACCAAGCAGGGAAAACACTCCTCAATCTCTCTGAAATTTCTCAGCAAGTCCCATTACTTCTGACATAAATTTTTCAGGTCACATACAGAAATCCAAGCTCTATTTCACTCAGTGTATCTAGTGACATCCATATATGATGTATGACCAATATCATCGCTTCATGCTATATGAAAAAACCTTTTACTTAAAAAAATTGGGTGACTATATTGCACTCTGTAAAAAGAAAATGATTCCAAGAGTCAGAGTAAAAGTACTCAAATCATCCCAAGCCTAAATTATGGAAGTTAGAGAATCATTACTCTGCTCAAAAGCATCCAAGCCTCTCAGCCAACTCCTTTGTCAGTGATTTTATGCCACCTTTACTACCACTGTGAAGCAACAGGACCTTGGAGTATAGCATCATTACCCAGCTGAGGAACAGCTGAAGAGTGTAGCCTTTCCTTACAGGAGCAAGCCTGATTTATGCATAATATTAATATTCAAACCACAACCATGAGAAGCCATTGAAGAAAGTATTTTACTCCCTGAAGGTCAACAAAGCCAAAGGACTTCAGGGGACAAATAATTTCTCAGGAGAATTATTGTGGAGGTAGACATATCAGAATGAAACCATTTACATAGCCTTTGGTTTAACCTTTCCAAGCACTTTGGAAATCATTTCAATTCTTCTGGTCTGTGACAGATTTTATGTGCTGGACAAAAAGGAGAGCTGAGAAGAGACTTGCCAAATTCTTCAGTAATTCCAGACGCCGAAGTCTCTAGATATTTAAAATTATTAGTAATTGTAAATCGAGGTTTTATTTATTTTACTCAATTCTTCAGCCAGAATTTTATTGACTTTACTGTTTCTCTCAGACAAATTAAATACTACCTTTTACTACTAGTGAAGATTCCTACTTTTTTCTTACAAACATAGAATTAAAAGTGAAGGAATTCTTATAAATAGCTCTTTCTATTGCCCTGGTTCAGAAAGTATCTCTCACAATAGCTTAATATTGGATAATTTCTTGGATATTAATGCTGGCTTTAGCAAATAACCTACAATCTTTGGTATATTTTTCTCAGTGATTTCAGAAATATTTTTTGGATAATGCTACAGAAAAGACAGAGCATACTCAATAGCAACCACCTAAATATTACAGTAATTCCTCTGTTCCACCTTTGGTTACATCCCCATTTTGTCAATAGATATACTTAGATATAAAATTACAGCCTGCTCATCTAAACAGGTTTTTCTTTTCTTTCTTTCTTTTCTCTCTCAGCTGATCTGCTACTACTGCTGCTCCTAGTTTTCATTTTCTGAACATTTGCCATTCATGGCTTTATGCGCCAGGAAAACTATTGTTCTTTAGTAGTTTTAGACTTTAAAAATAGAGCTGCAATGAACCCAGTCCTCTGGAACATATTTAAAGGTAATATGTAGCCATCAGGGAAGGAACTTCTGACTTATGTACTGAGTTATTTGCATAAATCAAAAACTAAACACTCTTGCCTCACAGCATTACTTTTATAATCAGTGAAAGAGATACAAGAGAATACATTAGCAATTTCTTCAGATTATAAAGCAAAAGGATTGAGAAATCCTTCACAGAAACATAGGGAGGAATATAGCTCAGTTTAAAAGCTGAATGGCTTCTTTAAAATACTAAATTGTTGGTGGGGGAGGGGAAATAACATTTAAGCAATAGCAACTTAAACTGCTCCTCTATAAAGCTGAAGACAGAATTACACTACTTCTCAAGGCTGCAAAAAAATAGTTAGAGAGGGAAATATTTTCAAACAATATTAAAAAAATAATTTAAATTAAATTTTGGTAACATGGGTCCAGCTATAATCAAAATTAAAGCTACAAAATAACATAACTATGTAATACTAGTAATGCCATAAAAGTAAATTTATTGCAAAATTAATAACAATAACAATAAATTAAAACTGATATAGAAAGAGACCATACCAAGACATATTTATCCCAGATCACATATTCAAATACCCTTGATGACTTGAAGGAACAAATATGCCACAGCTAAGATTATATCACAAATGAAAAATAGAAGTAGGTTTAAAAAGGATATTGCAAATAATGAATAAAATAAATCACTATCCAAAGTCAGTTTAGAAGTGTTTCCTATCATCAAGACCAAAAAAAGTGATAAAACCATGAAAGGTATACAATTGTCCCATGAAGATAAATATGGGAGCCTTTAAAAGCCCAGAAATGACCTTTAGCAGAAATACATTGTTGGCTGGTGTCAACAAGACTACAACAGCTTTTCTCAGCAGTACATTGGTTCTTTCTGATGCCTTTAACAAATGTACTTTTTTTTGCTTTCCACAGATTTATATGCTTAATAAAGGGTTTTTCCTAGTTCTTCATCTTCTAATATTTTAGCTATAAACAATATAATTAAAGGCAAGACTGCAGAATTTTTTTTTTTTAGTATTTTCACCTCCTTAGAGAAGGAATAACTTATGTGATTATGCTTTTACATTATGGTAGCAGACTACTTACTTGATGGTCAGACAGAAATATTCCTGGTTCAAACTGTGATTTTAATTCTTTCCTACTAGTAGTTGCATAGGCAAGGTGAACAATTTGATAGTTCTATATACTCACTCTACTTATACTCACCTTGTTTTCAGGAGAAGAATCTCAATTCTATTACAGTAGCACAGCTAGAAATTATTACCTACAGGTCAAGGGACTGCTTGCTATACTCTTATACTGATATCCTTAAGTGGTTCAAGAGACACTCTGTGATAATTAGATTCAGTCTCTCTTAAATAAAAATGGAGTTTCTAGAGGGAGCCAAAAAATATGTTCATTTCTTTTTGGAGTAAAATTGAAGAAGACTCTGCATTTCATATTAAAAATTACTCCTACTGGTAGGAGTTTCTTCTTGGAGATCAGCATTAATAGGGGACAGTTATGTAATTCACAAAGACTACAAATCAAAACAGAGAGAACAGACCATTTTTCATTTCTGTATTATTCATCTGCATCATTTTTCTGCATTATAAACCTTTCTTCATTATAAATATAAACAAACTTGCTTTTTTTTTTCCTTCCTGTTAAACAAAATACAAAGTAGTGAGAAGGAAATGTTCACGGAGAAAAAAACGTATCCCATGAAAATAAAAGAGCAAGAGAGGAAACACATGGAAAGCTAAAGCATATGAGAGTAAAATCTGTTGTCTCATAAACATCCTGTAGTCTCCCTGCACAAACACACTCTGGTAATGGTTCATCAAATGTTTATGTGCATGAGGAATTCCTACTGGATATAATGATTCTTATATGAAAAGCACTTACCTCTCTGAAAAAAAAAATATTACTGAATTGAGATGTAATACTTAAACACAGGGGGGAAAAAAGAAAATAAACTTTGATATGAGTATTGGGTCAACATTTTCAATAGCTCCTTAACAAGAGCCAAAGAACTGAAGCAGACTGAGCAAATAAAAATATAGAGAAAGACAAACACCATTAACTTGACTCGAACTCCATCTACAGAGAGAATATTGTTAGCCTGGTTCTCACAGATTATGGGCAGATGCATAGGGCTGTATCCAGTCCATTCCTAATTAACAGGCTTTAGAAGCTTCTCAGTTGAGCCTTCTCATTGCTGTGACAAATACCAGGGTACATAACCTATTAGGAAAAAATCAATTGCTTTTATAATCAACTGAAGAAAACATTTCCTTCCTCAGTTGATATGTAAGTTAGTTGGAGCCATATTGGACCTTAAATCACAGCTATATACAGAGAAACCATTTCACTTATTTGATATTTTGCCCTGTCTTTCCAAGGTTTTTCTGCGCTTTTTTCTTTATCAATGTCAAATATTCTGATTGAATTCAGAGTATTTTTATTATGTATCTGGCAAAAAATGAGTACTTTTGTAACAGTAAATTGCAATTAGTTTACCCATTCCTTAAAATTTAAAGGTAGATGTTCATTCTCATTTACTTAATTCTATGAGACTTTGTGTATCTAACTAAAGGCTCTTTTAAAATTATGAAAATACTGATATGTATTCATTTTATTCATGGCAATGAGGTCACAGGTCAGACACCACAGCTCCAGAGCACTGGAGTGCAGTTGGCAGCTGTTTCACAGCAAAGTGCTTTCCTTCCTCTCCTGCATCACATACCACACACAAAAACAGCCGTCAAAATCAACAGGGTTGACTTTTCAACTTGATTTTAGTGCAGTTCAATGGTACATCATGAATATGCAACTACCAGTATTCTACAGATGAATGTAATCACTAAATATCTCTCTCCATTTGAGCATACCTTCCATTGGAGGGAGCAAGAGGAAAAAATATGCTGTGGATTCCACACCTCTCCATATGAACTGAGCAAGCACCCTGTGGTGACAACAGCTGCTGCTCTCTGCTGTAATGGATATAGGCTTGGAAACACTGCTGGAGACAGGACTACATCTGTGGTCTCTAGAATTCTTACATCTTCAAATGCACATTCCCTTGCTCTACCAACAGCCTGATGTGAGTCTTTTGAAAAACTGTTGTGTTGTCCTCCAAGATCAGATCACATCTACATTTGCACTGTGGCTGCGCTCACAATGAGGACTTGTATCATCCATTCCACAGTACTTAGAAGTGTTGAAGTAAGGACTGGATTTCAGCAACCAGGTCTCCTAAAAAAGACATTTATCTGTGTTTTATTTAAAAGCACTGAGGAGGAAATACACCCATGTGTTAAAGAGCAGAGTTACATCTCAGACACAGGGTAGCTCCATCACAATGTCATAAGAGACACAGAACCAGAGCAACACATGCCCAATGCCCTTGCAACTATCTCTCTGGCTTCTATCTCAGGTATTTTCCCAGACTGGTTCCACTGTTTTGGAACACCTCCGTCATGGATCCTGTTATACAGTAACATTATCTTTCATTTTCACCTGGTAACCTTAGTTTCCTTGATGACAAGTTTATCTTCCAAACTCCCCTACACTAAACAGTCTTCTGTATAAGCTTCCAGGCCTTGCCAAATCTTTTGTTTCCTTTGGAAGACACTGAGGACACAAATAATGCTGAATGAGGAGCAGTGAAGTCTGTGTTTACTGGAGGATATTATAAAAAAATATAATTTGACTAAGCATTCCAGAACTAGGGAAAAAATGTATACATATCAATGAAGCCGAATCTCTTATTTATATTTTTATTATTTGTATCTTCTATTGGTCACTTCACACCCATTTCTCATAAAAAAAGGTATTCCATTTCAAGTCTTAGTGGCTTCACCTAAATTTTGTGGCTGCAAGATCCCAGAAACTGTTTTTGACAGTTTTAGTGAGCCCCCCCAGCAGCACAAAACAGACCTTAACTTCATACTTGTTCACTAATGTGGTCATTGTGAGCAAAACACATTTCTTCTTTGCCTTTGGGAAAGGGATTCATAAAGACATGGTTTAAAAAGCAGTATAACCATCTTACAAAAATAACTCTTAAGTGTAAAAACAGAACAGGGAGATTAGGCTGTAAGAAAGAAAGGCAAAGGACACCAGAGAGAGAAAAAAAAACAAGTTTAAAGACAGACATTTGAAAACTTTCATTTGTCTTTACTTGACCAAAAGTATATCATGAATCAACAATGCAATTTGTCTCAGCCATATTCTTCCTGCATCTGCTGCAGTAAAGCAGCTTAGCCTTTCCTCTATGTCTGCTGCTGTTTACATAATCAATTCTGACTCAGTTATTTAATGATGTGAAATACAAACATTTCTTTATCAACTCATTTTGCAAAATATTCTGCCTAATTAATCTCTCTCCAACACCACCTATTACTTTCTGTCTGTTTTTAAACACAAGTTTTCACAGCAAATGTTACAAGAGGATGACAAGGGCAATTATCACTAGAACAAAGCAGAACAAAGCTATGGTAATGAGAGGAACTGCAGTTCATTCACTGAGGTTCTGGCAGTGATGAAAGGAGTAAACTAAGCCTACCTTTATTTTATAGATAACAAAGCAATTACAGCATGTAAAGTAATACAGAGAAAATAATAATTTACTGGAAAACCAAGAGGACAGAAGACTCTGAAAAATACAAAGAAATGCACACTTGTGTAAAAAATAATTCACTATATCAAAATTATTATGAATAAGTGACATATAAGAAGTGTTGGGATGCATAGCAAATAAAACCACCCTTACAAAAGGAAAAACTGTTAACTGGGAGAAAAACAAAACAAACCCTCAAAACAACAAAAACAGAAAAAAAACCCAAAAATATAAGGTGAAAAAAAACCCCACAACAAAAAAATCACAGGAATAAACAGAAGTGCTTTACTGAATTCTGCAAAGGGGTAGCATATTTTGTTATTGTAATATTTATCCACAAAAAGCAAAATGTTGTTTGAGTAGGGGAAACACCACGATCCAGGGGCAGCCCACATACATTACAAGGAAAAGACACATGACTTTAGAATGGTGCACTAAGGCCACTTTGGCAGATTGGTATAGATTATGATAAATTAAAAGTACCATTGCACCTGTTGTTCTGTAGCTGGCACTCAGTATCAGTCAGAAAGGTAAATTTCAATTTCCTCTTTCTTCCTGCTCCGCAGTGCCTTTGAATGAGGTTCAGGAATGGAAAACCTCTCAATGTAGAGCTGGAAGGCTCAGATAGGGTTCCTATGCTGCCCCTCCTGCAATCTGACCACCCATAGGCACCTCCACCAGATGTAAATGCTAGCAATAAAAATAGGTTGCACATTCACATCATGTCATCTTGTCCTCTGATTTCAGAATTTCACCTGTCTTAGAACAGCAAACAAATAAGTGAAAGCCTTAGTTAGGAAAAAGCTTCTGCACTACAAATTCAGTCAGATTAATCTGAAAGCCATAAAACACCACATTAAAATCCAACATTTCCTAAGCTCAGGCAGCACAACATGGCTTAAAAGCAAATTAAGAACCTGAAAAAAGAAATCTGAGGCTCAAAAAGGACAAGTGCCTGGCTCAGACTCGTGAAATGAGTAATCAAGACAGCCTCAAGTCCTGCTTGTGCAATCAATCTACTGCTCTGCTCTGCATCACTTCAAGTACATTTGTGGCAGCCTCTCTTGGAATTTCAATATCTGTCAAAATAAAAGATCCTTTCATTGCCTTCTTCTGGGCTAGAATCGCCTATCCTTGTCTACAAGGAATTTCCTATGAATTCAAAGCTGGTCAGTGGTACCTTCTGGAAGACAGATGCCACAGATGTGTATCTTCCTTATCTCCCTGCACACAGCTCAGCATGAGCACCTACAGCCTGGGAAGCAGCATTAACCCCATGGGCTGGGCTAAGGAGCTGAGGCTTTCAGCAGTACTCCAGCAGATTAGGAGCAGGAGTAAGTGCCAAGCGACCCCCTTTCTCAACTTGTTTTATTGCAGAGCATAACCTCCACAAGTCTCAATTCTCACACTTGAAAAAGTCAGATAATTACACCTCTGTACCTCACGGGGACTCTGTGAAGTTTAAATTAATAAAGTTTGCCAAGTGCTATGTAAGTGCAAAGAATTATTAAGGTCACTCAGCATCAAAAAGGGGGACCAGAGTCCAGGGTTTTATGGTTCTTGGCCCCATATATAAAACACAAGACTTTCCACTCAAGCATTTGTATTAAATTAATTCAGGGCTTCAGTTTTTTACTATTAAATATGTGAAATGTCTAGACAGCTGTTCATTCCAAAACTGATTTCTACAAAACACATACATTTTTACAAAGCAAAATTGCACTGTTTTGGGTCGCCTAACTACTCACTAAGACATTTCCTGGCAGGTTAAATAAGAATTTTCCTCCATTATTTCTATCTATCCCACAAGCAAATTATTTTTTCTAAGACATTAAATAAGAATAAACACAATAAAAAAAAAAAAGGATAGTTCTTCTAAGTAGATAATAGATGGAAGCTTGTTTTTATTTACAAACCATTTTAGGAACATACCTATTTGTTTTCTCTTTATTCTTCAGTTCAAAAAATGTTTTTTATTGGGTGGAAAGATGAATGCAGGATTTTTCTGTGTTTATATTCATGCAAGCACTTGATCTTAGGAAAAAATCCAACTCATTAACAATCCTTAACTTCAAATTATGTCATTATAAAGAGGATTTAAACACAGTATAAATATGCCCTTAATAACATCTTGGCCCATTCATTTGGGAGGCTCTTGGGAAAACACAAAGCTCAGGACTAATTTGTCATTCAAACTGGCTCAGCATTAAGGAGTGGAACTGTACGTAGCTTTAGGATTACAAGACAAGATGATGGAAGCAGTTGCTGTTCTTCCAGACACACCAATGACAAGTAATTGTTCTCTGGAATATGGTTTAAGAACTAGTAAAATGCTTCTTATTATCCCTTTCAGTCACACTAAGAACAACAGTCTCCAAAACATATTCAGTTCACTCTTTTCCATGGGCTGGGTAGGGGAGATAAAGTGTGAGTACAATTTAAAAAAATATCTCTCATTGACAAGGGACAATATTTTAAAACAGTGACTCTCTATAATATGTTTTCCATCCCACTGGAATCCAGTAAAATTTGCAAATGTCAGACAGCCAGGATAAATTTTCTGCAAAGTAAATTGATTTCATATTTTAGCATCTCTGTTAAAGAAATAGGAAGCATGCCTGGAAGTTCACAAATGAGATAACCCTCACAACTTCACCCAGGCTCTGCAATATGCAAGCCCAGGTTTTATTCTAACCTCCTTTTCTGGCATAGAATAATACATGACAGTGATTTTAAAATAAAAGACATCTTTTTCATTTCCTTTTTTGTTTGTTTGTTTGTTTTGTTCTGTGGGTGGGTTAGAATGAGGTTTGAGAGGTGCTTTCCCCAGCTCTGACTGGTACTCCCATTTATAGTTTTAATTTTGAAGCTATAAGGTCATACAACTGGAAAAGGAGCTGAGATTGACATTAGACAGGGCAACAACAGAATATTTCTTTAGAATTTAAAGTCACAAAAGATATCACACCAGTGGTGTTAAAGTATATGCAAACTTCTCATAAATAAAACAGCACATGAAAATTTCTGGCATCACTGTAGGATCTAGATACTAAAACTAAGATTTACTTTTACATTCCTTTCATTGCCAAAATTATGGAATGTTAAGAGTTGGAAGGGACCATAAAGATCATGTAGTCCCAACCCCCACTGTGAAGGGCAGGGATATCTCCCACTAGAACAGGTTGATTTTAAAGCCTTATCCAACCTCCCTTGAACACTGCCAGGGCTGGGACATCCACAACATCCCGGACAACCTGTTCCAGTGCCTCACCACCCTTACAGTGAAGAATTTCTTCCTATATCTAGTTCAATTGGTACCCATTATTCTTTGTCCTATGATTACAGATCCTGGTGAAGAGTCCTTCTCCAGCTGCCCTGGACACCCCTTCCTGTCACTGGGAGGTTGCTGCGAGGTCACCACACAACCTTCTCCTCTCCAGGCTGAACAGCCCCAACTTGCCCAACCTGGCTCTGTAGGGGATGTGCTCCAGCCCTCTGAGCAACTTTGTGGCCTCCTCTGGACCTGTTCCAACAGGTCCATGTCCTTCCTGTGCTGGGACCTCAGAGCTGGATGCAGGGTTCCGGGTGGGGTCTCACCAGAGCAGAGCAGAGCGGCAGAATCCCCTCCCTCCCCTGCTGCCCAGGATGCTGCTTTGGATGCAGCCCAGGACACGTTTGGCTCTCTGGGCTGTGAGTGCCCATGGCTGGGTCATGTTGAGTTTTCCATCAACCATCATCTCCAAGCCTTTCCCCACAGGGCTGCTCTCAGTCCTGTCCACACCCAGCCTGTGAGTGTGTCTGGGATTGCCATGACCCAGGTGTAGTACATTGTGCTTTAATTTAATACATTTATAGAAATAGGTAATAAATATTTAAACAAAACACTCCATCTGGAAAACAATAATATTACTAATACTCTTGGGTCAAATGTTTACTTTAAAGAAAAATGCACAGAAAAAAGGTTATCCTAAACCTTGCTCTTTCACCAATAGTTTTATAAATGAATCAGTAGGAGCTGGTGGGAAACAAATTAATTAGAAAAAGAGAATGTAAAAACACACACATGTCGCTTAAACCAGCTCTACTGGAATTAAAATTTTGCCAGCATTGTATCCAGGTTGTCCTTGTTGATGAAATATAAAGCTGCATTATTTTCTATGAAGCTGGAAAGAAGGAAGGACAATAATTTAAACTGAAACCTTACATCCATCTTTGAAACAAACAGAGTTTGTGATGAAGACAGCCATTTGAATTTGTTTTATCTTGCAGGACTAAAGACATTAGAAGGAGTATCTCATATATTTTTGATTAAGAACAATACCATTATTCAAAGATTTAACTTCACATTTCTGTTTACTTTTTAAGTTAGGTGGGAAAGTTCTCTCAAACAGAAAATCCACACACAGTCCTCAACCCTTCTAGACCGACAGTGGAAGAACATATTTCCCGTAATGTAGCTTTCCTTTAAGAGGCAGAATGACCTGTTTTTGTAGTGGTGAAAGGGGAGAACCATTCAAGGTCTATCTGATTAACCAGATACTTTACAGTGAATATTTTTCTTCAGCTGCAGAGATGGACTGAAATTCAAAACTCCTTGTGGTACAATTTTCCTTCCTGAACTTCCCTGATTTCATCCCCAAACAGGTATGCTTCAACTCTGCAAGGTGAATGTAAATTATTTTGATAATGTCACAGTAAAATAAAAGCTACATGCTTGAAATCAGCTTGGTGAAAATAAAAAGAAGTGCCACATACAGCAATGCCTGACATGTTGTGCTCATCACTCTATTAGTCCCAGGGAGCCTGTCTTTAAATGAGGAAGCGTTTCAGTTTCAGTGCATTGTCTGGTTCCTGTCTCCTTCCACATTCCATATGTCAGCTCTGTAACTATTACTTGAGCTAATCTAAAAGAAATAACCTACCTATTCAGGAGAAGTCTGAACATTTCACGTAAGATTACATTTCTTCCTTTCCATGTCAGGAGCGATAAGCAAAACTCAATACCCTGAGCAAAGAAATGATAATTCAAAGAGAAAGAAAATACTCTTGACATTTTAACAATAACAAGTTATTAATATAATTCACTTCAGTTGAAAGTAGAATACATTTACAATGCAACTGAATAAAGGTTAAGTGTATTTTGTGTTTTGCTCTGCATTAAATATAAATATCTGTCATCGTAAATCCTAGACTAGTTGTAAGCACCCTCTTGAAATCCATGTTTCTAGAAGTAAAGAAAGCAATTTAAAATACCATTTTTACAAATTACAAAATCCCAATCAGGCAAACCCCATATGGAATAGCTCAAGAAATCTAACATAGCTATTCTGAGCGGAGTTCTCCGCACACTGGGAACATCACAATCTCTGATATAATTGGTGCTATTGAGATACAGCACCCCTGCAGCATCTCACTTAGGACCAGTTTCACAAAATAAAGGAATATAAAGCAGACTTGTATCTTCCTTTTCCTTGCTTTTTTCATGTTATCCCCCTTCCATACTCCCTTCTAGGAAAATAATATCTTTTTATATAAGAAAATATTTAACCAATAATAAAACCACTGGAGATTTCTTCATAAGAATTTTTCAAAGTACCTGCTGTATTATAAAAGTACAAAACAAAATCCAAACATAACTAGTAACAAATCCAATGTCATTCTCTCCCTCTTGTTAATTTATAAGAGCAGTCAGACTGAAGAAAGAATTAATTTCTGAAGGTAGCATTGGCTTCTCTACACTTGGGATCAAAGACTGAAGCTGCCAGAATTTTCCACCAGTGGCATTTTTGCTCTTTCCTGGGACATTTTCAAGTCAGCATTTGAAATGCCTTTCCTTTCCTGTAAAATTTAGGTCAAACACTCTACCCCAAAGGTAAGAATCTTTGAAAGGTAAGGGAAGCAATGAGCTCTAGGCTGTCTTCCTACTACATTTTTTTTTAATGGACCACCAGTGGTAAAATAGTTCTGTTCTAAAACTAGGAGATATGGCCTGCCATCACTAGAAAGAGTCTCACTATTTTAAAACAAAACCCAAATAATGAAAAACAAATGCCCTAATTTTTGGGGATTTTATACCATACAGGATATGGTGATACAGAGGCTTCCCTCCAATCCCCCTCCCCTTAGGATGCATACTCCAGCCAGTAAAGTTCTCTACAGACAAGAAGCAAACTCCACTTTCCACTATTTGCTTTACAATGCTTAGAAATATGTACAATGTTGCCTACATAGATACCACCTACTGAATAAATGACCTCTGTTCCCTATATCCTAATCAGCCACTAACAAATGAGCAGGTGTAACAGAATAAAGGGTATTTGTCAGGAGCATTTCTGTTTTTCTAACATTTTTTCCTTCAAAAGCTCAAAAGGTAAAGCACTTGGCGGATGTGGTGTGCAAAAAATGCTTTACAGAAGGTCAGAACTCCCAGAGTCAGAAGAAGAAAGGACATATGGAAGATTTGCGTGTGCGGAAGTGTTCTTCATTTGACGGGAATTAAATAGAGAAAGCTGAGGAAGGAAACAGACAACAAGGGATAACAACAGAAGAATGCAGAGGGTAAAGAAGAATTAAAACGAAAAAATACTTAATGAGAAGTTCAGCTGCAAATCAATGCAGTATAAAATTATACAAAGGTAATTGGAAGAGCATGTTTAGTCTGTGAATGGAACATACAGCTCATTTGAAACCATGGTTTTCACATTAGAAAGGCGATTCCAGTATCAATAACAGATACTCATTTACTTACTCTACTGCTGTGAGAAAACATATATTTACAGCGAGGTGAAGGTTATATTTAAGGCAAGGAATGCAGCCAGATCTTGCAAAGGACACATGCATCTTGTGTGATGCTGCTCCAAGCAAAGTAGAAATTTGTAACATTGATGATATTTGCAAGGTTTCTAGCTCTGTTCAGAAAACATCTGCAGAAACCAGCTGCACAAGGACAATGCCAAAGAGTAAAGAAAAACAAGCCAGTAAATTTTTCCTTTTAAATCTGTGATGACAAGCTCAAAGGCTGCTGAACAGCCACTTTTTACTGGGAAAAAGACACATAAAACTTCTGCAATGAGAGTAAAAGCGGATAGTGGAAGGAATACAGAAGTCTAATAACATGAAAGAATACATATAAGAAAAGCAAATTCAGTGGGGAATTCAACAAGTCGATTAAAATAGACACCAATTTAGACGAAGGATCTTCAGCTCCATGTCTGCCTCTACTGCTTCCTCTGAAGTAAAAACACCAAAGACTGAAAACAAATCCAGCTCACTTCTCTACCACAGAAGGAGGACAGGCTCCCCGTGAGTACAGCAGTTTTCCTGCATGGATGGCACAGGAGTCGTAGAGCAGCAGGAAGTCTGCAAGAGAAGGGAGTGTGAAAAGGTCTACTTAGATATTCCTCACTCCTCAGGACTCTTCCATAGGGAATGACCTCTGTACCTTTTCGACCTCAAAGTCAGCATTAAACTCTGCATTTGTTAAAAGTCCTATGACTAAAAAAATGATCAAACACTAACACATGTTAAGCAGTTGCAGCTGAGACAGCATATTTTCTTTCAGATTTACCTACAAAGAGAATTTAAATAATATACAGCAATGTGGCAGTTTAACTCTTGCCATGAAGATTAAGGGGATGACTTCAATTTCCCTCCCATTCATCTGTGACTCTGGCCTTTGGGCTAGTTAGTTCTGTCACAGTCATGCTGTGAAGTTACTTTCAACTCCATTGAGAGATTTTGGTTGAAAGAAAATATCTTGAAGAATAAAATAGTTCTTTAAAATTAGTAAATAAAAGGCTTTAAATAAAAATACACACCTTTAGTTATTGCAAATCAATAGATAGAGCTCTAACATGACTTCACAAGGAATTTTGAGATCTAAGAAGTTACTTATAAAATTTTTTAAAATACTTTTTTCTTTAAAGAACCATCTATAACAGAATTCCAAAAATCATATTAGTTATATTCGCTATTCATATAATCTCCTAATGTATATTCAAGAAAGACTTTCCTTCAAGTGCGTCACACTCAATATAAGAAAAATTTCATTTTTAGGAAAGCTCAATGGTATTCAAGCCCAAAATCTGTTAAAGCTAGTGTTTTGTTGAGTGGGAGAAATGAAATGGCAGTCAGTGTGCACAGCTGGTTACAGGAAAAACATCCAAGAGAGATATTTCTGACTCAAAATGGTTAAAAATGTTTCCTGCTTCCTCTTCAACTAAACAGGTTAAATGTTCTGAAGTAAGCCTGATGTACCAAAGCAGGTGCATAAGTACTTTGGATGATACAATTAAAAGTGACATTAACAAATAAAACCACCCCGGTAACTAGAAAAGAAGAGCTACTACTAACTTCTAAGAGAATGATGAAGAAAAGTAATAGTTTCATCACTATTTTGCCATTTTTTAAATACAGAAATATTGGGGGTAAGAGAACACAAAAAAAAACCCCAACATTAACATTTTCATAAACTACAATTGTATTTTAACTTGTGTTCTCCTGTTTAGAACCTCTGCATATTTTGTTTAAGGAGTGGCAAGAGATCCGGATGATGAAAACACATCTGGAGTTTGCATTGTCAAAACAACATATTTTCTTGAAAACATATTTATGAAAACTGTAAAGCTTACATTCAAACTCAGATATATCAAAGTTATATAAAAGAGGACAGCACTTTTGCTACAAGTATTTCAATTGATCACTTGGTCTGTATCAGCTCACAAATGCTGAATCATGCTCACAAGAGAAATCCAACCAGCTGGCTGTGTTCTATGTATGGGTTGAATCAGTGTTATCAGATTAAAGGAAAGAGACTGGCCCAGACCTGAGCATAGAACAAGAACAGAATCTGTTTCTAACCGTACTTCTTTGTAAACCATTTGTTGACTTTTGTCTGATGAGTTACCTCTAAGGCATGAAAGAGCTAAACCATGAATACTACCAGCTTGTAATTTTTTTTATTTTTTTATTTTTTTGAATCTCCAAAGGCATAAACACTTATAGTGAAAGCTTTTCATAATGCAGTAAAAATGTTCTACAGGAGTCACTATTATCGAAGACAACCCGCTGCCACTAATGCCTTTAACACTGTCTAGTGTTATGTATTATCATCATCATGTGTCTTGTTTGCTAGGAGGTAGACTGCATCAGTTCACCCAGAAAGCACTCAACAAAAACATACTGGGTTCTCCCAGAAAAATTGAGCGTACACTTTATTTTAGGATGTTTATACCACGGGTAGGGTGGCATAATTCAGGCTAGCATATCATTGCTAACCTCAAACCAGTTCATTGACACTTGTACCAGGAAAATATTAACAGCTGGCCAAAAAAGTAAGCTGAAAACATGTTCTCCTGGCAGAGGGAACAAGAGCAAGCCTGTGCTTTGCCTTGTAATGTTACAGCCAAGCTCCCTGGAGGTGGATAGCTTTACATTAGGATGGTGTCTGCAGGAGACACACTGACACTCCTGACTGCTCACAAAATGTATTCTAGAAGATCACACAAACTTAAAACAGGCCTGATGATGGACAATGTATTTGCTTAATTTTAAGAAACAAAACAAAACAAAAAGCACTAAATCTTGGACATCAAGTAGAACGTGGACCCACAGATTTTAGTATCTGAGTGTCCTGGTTATAAAAAGAAGTGAGTAATTTTAAGGAGTTTCTTTAAAATGTTTAAAATGTACTGCATGAAAGAAACAGCCCAGTTTAAGACCACCACAATGTCAAGATCCATCAGGAAGGAGAAAAAGTGAGAAAGGGAGAAAAGGAGAAAGGAAAGTGGAGGGTGGAGGGGGTGTGAAGAAAGAGAAGGATAGTTATAGAATCTGCTAGGTTAACTGAAAACCAAGCAAAAATCCAGAACATTTTATGAAATACATAAACCACCTATGAGGTCTCCTGTTCAAGCCCTCCAAATTTTTGAGTCCTACCCAAACTCTTTTCTTGATATTTGATGGGTTGAACACTACAATTTATCAAAATTCTGAAGGACATACTCCTCTGAATGCAAAGACCTAGTCTACAAGAATGAAAATAACTAAAACACCTAAAAAAGGAAACTCTCTCTTATTCACAACTTATTAACTAGGAATAAAGTGTTCAAGCCCAGGAAAAATCAGCAAATAACTGTTTTCCTGCTTTCTAAAACCAGCCCCAGTATTACAGAACTTCATATGTTGAAGTCACCAGTCAAAACAACTTTCTTAGCCAATTTTAGTCAAATTGCTGAGACATCTCATTTTTCTTTCTTTCTTTTTCCAAGACAGTCATTTTGGAATCTGTCAATGACAGATGCTGTAACCATCCTTCAGACCTAGTTAAGCACTGTTAGTTATATGGATTTAATATATAACGTATTCAAAAGCAATGTGTTGAAAACATTCTTCCAAATCATTGGCTGCTAATGAAATATCAGCTCATCCACATTAAATTATATTGTATTATGGTGCTGCTTCACCTCTTCACAATGTAATTCTCTGCTGAGAGATCAAGGATGCTGCCAATTCCATGCCCTTTAATCAAATCTGAATGCTCAAATGTTTTATCTGGCTTCTACTTGCTAGTCTGGCCTTGCACACAGGCCTATTTAACTCCTCTGTGGTTTCTATAAAGTCTGACAGGATGTCTTGGCATGATTACAGTTCCTATATGTGCTGAAGTTATTACTCTGGTATTAGCAAATGTGTTGTCAACCAGGAGTTAACAAACCAGCTAAGATAAAATAACTGTAATCCTGCACCTTCATTAAAACTGGATTCAAACTGTGATTATCAAAGAGAAGGAAATATGGGTTTGCAGTTAATGCCACAGCTATATGCTGAAGGCTTCAATTCCTGGTACTCTGAAAGATTTCTTGCTTGATCTGGAGTTGTGCCCCTTGGAGCCATGAGGTTGTAAGCACTTGTTAAAACATTCGGTCATGTTTGCAGATCCTTCAAAAGATCCTTGCATAGCACTGACTTTCAATACTGTACAAGGATGAAAGCTAGCATTTTTTAAAACTTCAACACGTACATATCTGCACCTCCAGAAGACTATATACCTTGGAAACATTGAAAGCTGTATGTCTTCATCATTTTTCAGCTGTAATTTTGGGATATCTTTGATAAATACATTTCACTGCAGTGTTTAGAAAATAATTTTATCTAATGATCAGGGTCCCTTGTTGTTCTATGCTCCTAAGATATGACTGCTCCACACACTCAACTTATAGCAAAAGTAATTTCCTTTGTTTAGCAAAAAAAAGGTTACAAAAAAATCGGAGTACAAAGCAGTTAGCCATGGAGGTAGATATTAAAGACTAATGAACGAAACAGGGAGAGAGAATGATAGTATCAGCTTTTAAAATGTCTGAAAGAGACATCAAAGGGACCTTAACTGATGATGTGGATTGACTGAAAACCAGAATGGCCAACAGAGCTCCAAAGGCACTTTCAGTTTTGGACCTATCTCTAGAGCTGTCAAAGAATTGAAGAAATAGTGAGAATAAGGAAAAAATAAGGAAAGAATGGATATTGAATGAAAGGAAAAAGAGAAATATCTTTACTGAATTCAGTTTTCAAATTACTAAAGTGAAAACCTTATCAACTTTTTTGTGTTGGACAAGTAGACACAACTACATTGTATACCCAAATTCTACTGCATTCTTAGTAAAAACAACAGGTCTCAGTTTTCAGCAATCTGTATCTTTTTTGACACTCTGTCAAAAAAGTTGATGAGGTTTTCATCAGTTTTCAGCAATCTGTATCTTGGGGATGCCTGTCTTTTTATTTAATAGCCTGGTGGTTTTTTACTCTCCTATCAAGCAGTGCAGCTGCTTCATGGATGCCTGTAAGTCCCAGTGCCCCATGGCAAGGATTTCCAAAGCTTATTGATGTGGTGAATGCCTGTTGGAGAGGGTAAGCAGGGGACACATGCACCACCTTGGTTGTGTCATTTGCTTTGCCAGTCCTTGGGATCTCAAAGGTTGGGCAAAGTCTGTTCTTCCACTTCTCCAAGTGGCAAGAAGGACCTTGTAGGTCCCTCCTAGCAAACCCTTCTCCATTTTTCCCCAGACTAAAAGACCTTGTTTTTCTAGTAACCCCTTAGGCAGATACTGTCTACCCATGATCATCTGTTTTTCTCATTCTAGCTTAGTCTTTTTGCACACAGGTCCAGAATTACACACAGCATCAAAACATTTCTGTCCCACAGATTTACACTGAGGCATATCAGTCTTCCCTGCTTTTGGTCACTATCTTTTTTCTTAAGCAACACAGTTTTATGAAGTTAAGTCTTCTCACCCCCTATAAATTACTGACCTGAGGTAAAAGCAATAGGAACCCTGCTCTTTGTAACATCACAGCCATCATACTGTCTTCCCACACTTGATTATTAAATTGTCTTTTGTTGCTACCTGTCATTATGTTGAATTATGTAAATTTTCTAAAAATTAGTGAGGCTTCAGACACTGCACCTGTTTCTAACAAATATTATAAAATTCTTCCTTAACATTTGTTAAAATAAGTGGTATTAGAATTACTAGATTGATGAATAGTACCTAGTTATTTAAACATAAGTCAGGAAATTCCTTTAAAAAAAAAGGATTTGTTATAATTTTATTACATAAATTCATTACTTCTATTACATGAAACACTAAAATTCTTAATAAAAGACAACAGAGTGTCAAAAAAGCATTTTTCCAACAGAAACCTGCAGTTCTGTAGTAAAAGTGACTCAATCAGTTCTCCTATTCTATTTCGTACCCAAGGCACAGCATTCAAAATGAAATTCAACTTTTATTTCCACACCAGAAATATAATGTGCTGGATTTGTCTGGGGTAGATTCATTTTCTTTAGGGCTCTGTTTTGGATTTGTGCTGAGCACAGGGTTGATAATACAGAGATGTTTTTGTTGCTGAGCAGGGCTTACACAGAGCCAAGGCCTGTTCTGCTGTTTGCACTGCCACACTGGTGAGGAAGTTGGGAGTGCATGGGAGACTGGGAGAAGACACAGCTGGGACAGGTGACCCGAACTGACCAAAGGGATTTCCAGACCATGTGACATCATGGTCAGTACGTAAAGGTGGGGGGAAGATGGAGAAAAGGTGCAGCATTTGGAGTGATGGCTTTTGTCTTCTCAAATAAGAGTTACAAATGATGGGGCCCTGCTGTCCTGGAGATGGCTGAACACCTGCCTACCCATGGGAAGTGGTGAAATAACTTCTTATTTTGCTTTGGTTATGCACATGGATACTGTCTTCCTTATTAAACTGTCTATATCACAACTCAGGAGTTTTCCAGCTTTTGCCCTTCCCATTCTCTCCCCAGCCACACTGGCAGGAGAGTGAGCAAGGGCCTTCCTGGGGTGAAACCATGGCATATGGTTTCCACTGGAAGTTCTCTCATCTCAGTGGTCCTAATCCAGCTAGCAAAATGTGACACCTGGATGTAGACATTAGTTTGTAACAATTCTAGACCCCATTATAAAACCCACATCCAGGAAAGATCCCAAAACTCCAGCTCTTTTTGGATTATCTTTCTCAGAAGGGGGAAGATCCATTGTTTTCAGATGCAAAACCTTCCTGGTGTACTAAATAACATCTGAAGAGACTACAGAAGGCACCAAAGTGCTAACTTGCTAACTGAAAGCTCCTGAAATGAGAGGTGAGCTGGATAACTTTTCCTCAACTGAGTCCCTTAAGTTCAGAGCAGATTTTCCTAATCAAACAAAAAACAAACACCACTCTGATTTTCCCCACTTACAAGGCCTGACTGTAATTTCACAGTGAGATAAGTGCCTGCACATTGAGGGTGGCAGAGCACTGGAACAGGCTGCCCAGGGGGGTCATGGAGCTTCCCTCACTGGAGACATTCAAAACTCAGCTGGATTCATTCTTTTGTAACCTGCTGTAGGTGACCCTGCCTTATCAGGAGGGTTGGACTGGATGATCTGCAGAGATTGCTTCTGACCCTATTTATTGTTTTGGCACAGCCTACTTTTTGGTAGCAGTTTTTGGTAGCGGGGGCCACAAAGATGGCTCCTGTAAGAAGCTGCTGGAAGCTTCCACAGTGTCCTGCAATCTCTGCAATCTCTGATGGCTCTGATGATGGACATGCTGCTAACCAAAGTTGGGCCAAGGAGAGAGGCTGGTATGCCTCTGTGATGACATATTTAAGAAGAAAATCAAAACAAAGTCACAGGTTTTTACTTCTAGTCAGAGAAGAGGAGGAGGTGTGAGAGTCTGTCTGAAATATCCCTCATCTGTCTCACAACTGTCATTTAGGGACCACCGAAGAAACAAGACCCCTCCTGTCTGCTGATCTTGTAGGAGAAAGTCATATGCCTGAGACCTGAGAGCACAGTGCTAGCTTATTGTTTTCACAGGTGTTGCTTGCTGTATGCTACACTGAGCCCAATGAGAAGGGGGCACTGTGCTTTTTTTACAACAATAGCCTTGGAAGCTGTCCCACCTCTCGGCCTGGGTGGACTTCTCCTGAGTTCAGGTGGTCTCCCACAGAAGACCCTCACCTGTTTCACAACCACCGTGACAGACAGACTGAGATGTAAGAAGCCTCTCTGTCAAGGACTGAGACATGAAATCCCTGTGTGAAAAGGCCCCTCTCCTCCTTCCATGGACTGGGACTGAAACCCCCAACTCGGGGGAGGTGTGTGGGGGAGCTGACCAAGGCGAGATGTTTGCCTGCAGGTGTGACCACTGGACCACGAAAACAATGGTTCTTGCCTGCTGCCAAATTTGAACTGTGAGTACCCTTATTCCTCCCCCCTGAAGATACAATAAACTACCTTTGTTTCGGTTGCAAAATCCATCCCCCTTCCCCCATAGAAAAAGAGTATAATTGGGGTCCAGATGAACTCTGCCTCTGAGATCTCCCCGACGTAACAGGCGGATCTTCAACTGGACTGGACCAAAGGATTTCGTCTCTACATTTGGTAGCTATACCCCCTCTTTCTCTCTCTCTTCTCTCTCTCTTTCTCTATCTTTTTCTCTCCCTTAATCCCTCTATCTCATTTTGCTGTGGTCATTCAATAAACATGCACTTGTTTTGATTATTACTGCAAATCCCCTGTGCCGTGTCGGGTTTTTGCACCCTGAGATCAATCCACAAACCATCACGAAACCCGTTCGTAAGGACGGATCATGACAGAAGGTGAGAACATGTGAAGGAGACAACATGGAGACACCAAGGTCAGAAGGAGGGGGAGGAGGTGCTCCATGCACCAGAGCTGAGATTCCTCTGCAGGCTGTGGTCAGACCATGGTGAAGCAGCTGTTCCCCTGCAGCCCATTGGGATCCACAGGGGATGCAGAGATCCCCCCACAGCCCGTGTCTGTGTCTGGAGGAGGCTGTGATCCAGCAGGAGACTTGGCAGAGAGGGCCCTTGTTCCAGGCTGGAGCAGCCTGTCCTTGGAGGACTTCACCCTATGGAAAAAGTGACCCATGTTGCAGCAGTTTTGGGAGGACTGTCTGCCCAAGGGGGGAGTTCATGCTGCAGCAGGCACAGTGCGGCTGCTGTCTGTGAGAGTGGACCCATGCTGGAGAAGTTCATGGAGAACTGTCTCCCATAGGATGGACCCCACGGCCTGACAGGGGAAGGACTCCTCTCCCGGAGAAGTGGAAGAAAATCTCGGTGATGACCAAAACCCCCATGCCCTGCCTCCCTGCGCTGTTGGTAGGAAAGAGGGAGGGGCTAGGGGGAAAAAGGTGTTTAAGGGCTTATTTTACTTCTGATTATCCTCCTTTGATTCTGTTATAGTCATAAATTCACTTTGTAACTTCAAGTTCAACCAGTTTTACTCTTAAAATGTTTTTTGCTGGTCCTTCTCTCAACTCAGGAATCCTTTGTTAACCTTTTTTCCTTTTCTGTCCTCTGCCCAGCTGTGGCAGGGGAGGGTGAGCAAGCAACTCCCGTGGGTGCCTGGCATTGGGCCACTGTCAAACCATGACACCCTAAAGATTCTGTGATTCCACAATAATGCAAGAGTTAAGTCTGGTCCACATTTACAAACATTAAAAATTGGTAGATAAATATTCAAGAAGGTATGGCAGATGATTTTATCCACTGACAACCCATTTCTAAATTTTGCACTGGAGATCTGAGCTCCACATTACTTTAATGACTGCTTTGATAGTATGTAATATTAAATTTTCATACTTTTAAAAAATCTTTCTGTCCATAATCAAGCACAAGCCTGTATTTGCTTTTTTTATTTAAAGAGGTAAGATCATATCTCTTGGTAAACTTATTATAATGTTTTAATTTTGTTAACTGTGAGTGCCAGTCCTACACAGTACCTCGCAGGCTATGAATATTCAAGAGATCTTCTGCTAAGCAATTTCAATTAATCTGTCATGTCACAATCAGAGAAACAGTTTGCATTTTTTACAGGAAATGGACAGAGTCCCAGATATACATCGCCTGCCAGAATTTATACTTCCCACCACTCAGAGAAGAAATTGTGCAGGATTTACTACCAATGTTACAATCAGGTTGCAATAAATGTTACTTTGAATTAGACGAGCTTTAATTTACCATGACTTTTGCATCTCTAAGCACCCTGTTGGAGTTCTGCTGTTGATATTAACTGAAGCACGTGGTTCTTTTGTTACTCATTAATGGCCCTATTTAACAGAAATTGAATTTCCACAGCTGCCATGCACTGCAAGCTCCTAAGCCTGGGTACCCAAAGTGCCTAATCCTGGTACTGCTGATAGATTGTCCTTTGTAGAGGGTTACAGCTTTCTTCAGGGCTGCCCATACCATCTCAAATGGCCTTCCACAGCCTTCTCATCTAGATCCAAGGAGCAGAACCATATCCAGATAATGGATGGAACTGTTTCTGGAAGTGCTGACACCTGTCCATTTTAAAAGGCATTCTCTGAACATTACAGGGCTTTCCAAGTATTTCAGGTCACAAGTGTGATACCAACCTGAAATGAAAATATTGAACTGTATGAAACTTGATGAAAGCACACTTTTTATTGAGTTGCTGACAGGTAATAGGAAAGCACTACAAATTCAATGCTTTCTATCTTCCATTTTGTCAAAGGTTATCAAAATTTGATTCTTACTGTTTGCACAATATGTTTCTTAGGGTACAAGATTCCTACTTAACTGAAAATTCTCCAATATTCAGAAAAAGCTGAAGACCTTTTCACAAAAACTTAATTTCCATAGCCATTTTACCATTTCAGGTGTCATAGTTAATCTGGGAACATGGTACTTTTTTCTTCATGCTAGCATTTCTAATGATGCAGGACATTTCTGCTAAATATGGGAGCTTAAGATAAATTAATTTGTGATATTTGTTTCTCATGTAACCTGATCTTGACTAAAATTATCAGAACCTCAAAGAAAGCATTTTGATATAGTACTTGTCAAAGCATATCTGGAGATAGAGCTTTTCATGTCTTTTTCTATGTCAGTCAAGCAGCTTATGTTGGGTTAGAAAAAGACATTGAATATCAGCTGAGCATCATAATTTATGGAGATGGAATACTCTGATAAAAGCAGCACCACAAAGAAAGCCTCTCCAGCCTCTCCAACCTGTTTTCTGCCTGTAAATACATCTTGAACTATCATAAAATCGTTGAATCCCAGAATGGTTTGGGTTGGAAGGGACTTTAAACATCATCTTGTTTCAACCTCCCTGCAGTGTGCAAGAACACCTTCCACTAACACTAGACCAAGTTTCTCAAAGGCCCATCCAACCTGGCCTTAAACACTTACAGGGATGGGACATCCACAGCTTTTCTGAGCCTGTTCTGAGCCTGTTCCTCACCACTCTCCCAGCTGAGGAATACATCTGAAGCCACTCACTGTGAAGGGGCTTTGGTCCCGTCAATGAAAGTTGCTGGCCTTGAGAGTGCGACTGGCAAGAGAGGCACATGAATGGTCAGACTGGGAATTTTCCTTAACATCAGTGATATAATATCTAATCTAATCCTGCTGTCTTCTAGTTACCCCCTAGTTCTGTCACTACATGGCCTTGTAAAAAGCCCCTCTTCAGCTGTAGGTTCCTTTCAGGTACTGGGAGGCTGCAATTAGGTACCTCAAAGCCTTCTCTTTTCCCATCAATCTCAGCTCATCCTTTCCTATTGGAGACGTGCTCCATGCCTCTTATGAACTTGACAGCTTTCCTCTGGACTTGTTTCAACAGGTCAATGCCCCCTCTGTGCTGCTCCTTACCACCCATATCCCACAGGACTGTGAACTCCACCAGAGCAGGATCACTACAGCCCAGGATGCCTCCCATTTTGGTAGCCCAAATTAACTCACCTGTGTTGGTGACCAACAGACTGAGTAACACAACCCCCTCCACGGGGCTCTGTACTAGCCCTTCCTGTGGGTCAGGAAGTTATTTTCCATGCATTCCAGGAGTTTCCTGGACTGCCTACAGTTTGCTCTGCTATTTCTCCAGCAGACACTGGGGTGTCTGAACTCTCCCAGTAGGACAAGAGCCTATGAGTGTGATCCTTCCTGTGGCTGGAGCAAGAAGGTGTCATCAATAGGCTACTCTTGGTCAGGGACCTGTAGTGACACCAACCACAAGATTCCCTTTGTTGCTTCCGTCTCTGTTTCTTACCCACAGGCTTTTACCTGCTCATTTTTGTTCTTCAGTTCACAGGTTGTTCTTCAGAGATGGCTCATCACACTCAATGCACCTCTTGATATAGAGGGCCCTCCATCCCTCCTTTTTCCCCTGTGCCTCCTGAACAGCCTCTAGCCTTTGAAGGCTGCACTCCAGTTAGGGGATTCATCCCAACCAGGCTTCAGTAATTGCAGCTAGGACATAGCTTTCCAGCAGCATGGTGGCTTCCAGCTCCTCTGTTTGTTGCCAACACTGCATGCACTGCTGTAGATGCACTTCAGCTGGGCAACTGCCCATGTTTTCTTCCTACAGGTACACCATGTACTGTCAGATCCTTCTCTGGTGTTTCCCTGTTGGCTCTTGTTACCTCAGGAGTCCCTGGCTCATCTCCATAAGACTGCAGCTGTGTCTCAGCACACTTGTCTCAGTGTGGTCAGCACTCTGTGACTTCAGAGCTAGCAGCAGAGAGACCTTGCTAGCACAAAAGGTGTCCCTGTAACCTTTGCCTCCCATCCTGCAGCTGGCCAGGGATAACTCTGACATTGCCCCACTACCCCGACACTTCTAGCTCTGCAAGTGAGATACTAGTTTTACCAAGCAAAAAGGCTCCTCCTTCATTGAGAAACATCTGATGTCAGCATGCTGGTGCTGCATAAGCCTTTCTGTTGTCAAAGAACCCAACCTCTTTGCAGTGGGGCCATATATTAATAGACTCAATCTGTCTGTTTCTTCCAGTGCCGCTGTCTTCTACTGGAAGAATAGAGGAGAATATGACTTGTGCCCCAGATTCCCTTACCCACTGCCCCAAGGCCCTTGAAGGCATTTGTGGTCACCCTTGCAGTACATGCTGCCACTTCATCTCCACTGTGGAAGAACAGTAACAGGTCGTGGTCCAACACCCAGCAATTTTCAGCCTGTTGCCTGCAGGTGTTTTACAGACCCTGCCTATCTTAAGGAGGGAGAATCTGCAGTATAAATGTTTTATTTCCATGCTAAAAATTAGCAGAGAAAAGCCCCCCCTTTATTTTCTCTTATTACTCCAAGCTCTCAATATTGTCAGGATTGCATGCAGGGTTCCTATTTATCTCTGAAATAGAAATTGAGTGGAATTACATAATTTTTTGTCTGCTGCAACTTTGATTTTCTCTTTTTTCCAGATATACACAGCATTCCAATAGTTTTGTAAATTCATGCTAAGAATGTATGTTCAGATAATTGCAGTATTAAAATTACTAGCTATAGCTTAAAATCTTAAGGTTATAAAATGTAATAAAAGAAACTAAATACAAGTTAAATACACCAGAGACTGTGATTCTTAGCCAGCATGAAAATTCATTATATTTAGTGGGAGTGCTTATAAACTCCAGGACTGGTCTACAATGTTTCCAAAATCTACACCAATGTTAGTCAGCAGATCACAGAAAGCATGATTTTACAGTCTTTGTAATTAGCATGAATTAAAGGTTAGCAGCACTGGATGTACTTTTTTTTTTTTTAATTCAAATACAGCAAAAAATCAATATAATTTAGGAGAAAATTGCTGCTAAACTTCATGTTAATTCAATATGTAAGGTTTTTTTTCAAGCTTTGTTTTGATTTCCTTGGGGTAATCCCTACATGTCATACTTATTGACTTTCATATTAAACAGAGAAGTTTAATTAAGACTAAATTCAGCTGGAGGAAAACAAAGGCCCAATATAGTCTCTATTGCACATGTACAGAAAGACATTACTATTGTTATTGGTAATAGTTGTTAGTGCTTTTTGTTTCCCACTCTCAGAAAGGTTCATACAACATATTTAACACTGTCCAGATCCAGTATAAATGACCAGATTGTAGAATCACAAAATATCTCAAACTGGAAGAGACTCATAAGGGCCAGCAAGTCCAACTCCCTGCTCTTCACAGGGCTACTTAAAATTAAACCATAAGAGGATCATCCAGCTGCTCCTTCAACTCAGCCAGACCTCTGACCACCTCCCTGGGTGGACTGGTCCAGTGACTGACCACCCTTTGGCTTCAGAACTCTTCTCTCTACAAGATCCCCTCTATCATCAAGGAAGTCCACAGCTCCTCCAAATGTACATTAAGTTAGTTTGAATATGATTCTGAATTTACCTAATCTACAATCATAATCAAGTTAACTTAATGTACATTTGATTCCAGCATTTAGATAATTTATAAAATTACTAATGAGCACTGGCCCTAAAATTGAGCCCTGTGGAACTACTTATTTCTTGATTTTTTCCATGCATTTGAAGCTTTGTGTGTTTCTCTAAGTAACCTCTATTATGTTACTTGCTTTGTGGATTTTAAAAAAATCTTAAAACATCTGTGAAACATTTGCAAATTAAAGACAAACTCACATGAGATAATTTTAGTTCCACAGATTTCTTTTTTTTGATTTAGGATAAAATGTCAAGAAGAATTATTTAAATGCTCAGAAGTGGTTGCTTCAACCCAAAATCCAGCTGAAATTAGTAGTCACTTGCGCTGCATGGTAGGTATACAGACGAGTTGTTCTGCAGAAAATTTTAAAAAAACAGAATGAAGTTTTTATTCATTCTTCTGTGGATAAAATGTACCAGACAATGCATCTATCAAAATTAACAGAAGGATCACCAGAAATGCAAAATCCACAATATCACCCAAGCCATGTACTCCAGTGTTTCAGTGGCATTACCACTGGAAATGTTTTTTGCTGATTTCTGCCTTGACCTTTTTTCCATCTTGCAATCTGAGCTCATTAGAACTCTCCACAGAAGGGAGAACGAGCCATTCTTTTCCTTTTAGCAAGCACCCTTCTACTTATATCAGTAATTGGCTCCCAGTGCTTTCCTAACCTTTTCTTGGAGATAAACATTTACAGAACTCTCAGCTCTTTCTCATAGATCACACTTGTTCACACACTGTCCTTTTCTGGATTCACCTCAATTTATTTGTGATTACATGCCCAGACCCAGATGTTCCTTTGGTACAAGATCACACATGTTACTCAGGAAGCAATATTGTCACCCATTCGTGTTTCTCTTGCATGAGATAATAACCAAATTTTCCTTAACAGCACCCACCTTTTACTTGTGGAGTTACTCTGTCAACATGTTAGCTTGTCTTCTCTTGAGTTTCATCTTAATTTTTCCCCAGATCATTTTATAGTATTTTTCCCCTTGAAGTTGGTCATCTCTAAATGTAAATAAGAGTTTTTAATTTCCATTTAAAGAGCCTTAGACCCTTTAAGGAATCACGAAAGGTACATATACCCATTTCAACAGATTCTCTAAATCTTGCTATTCGCCTCTGCAATATTTTCAATTGAAACAGTGTTTCATTTTTTTAGCCCTTTTAGGCTACTATATTAACCAATGTCAAAAGCTGGTGGCATTTATTGTATCTCCCCTATCTAAATGTCTTTTCACATATAACTTGTTAACTTTATAACTTGTTTTGACTAACTTTGTTCTCAGTAAATCCAGCCTAGTTATTACACTCTTCCTTATTATTTCTCAAAACCTCAAAGTCTTGGAATTGAACTAGCTCATTAGTCCATGTTTCCTGTATCTCCCTTTTCCACATAAAAGTTAGTACCAGGTACTACTATGCTTGCCATTTTTCTAGTGCTCCTGTTGCACAGCAGTCCTCCACCATTTCCCAAAGGCAAATTCCAACCATTTTGTAATTGCTTTGGCAACATCACTAAGCATGCTTCTATGAAGTTTATTTAACCAGACAATTTTAAAACATCTGATTTATCTAAGTGATCTCTTATCTGTCTTTTCCAATGTTCAGCTTGAAATCTTTGTCATCACTATTGTGTTACCCATCTGCTCCTGAGTGATCTTTTTGTGAAGACTAAATGTAACAAGGCTTATATATATCATGTGATGGTTGGAAAGGGTTTTCTTTTTCATTTAATTTCCTTTTGCCAGTAATAGATTTGTGGAACTTATAATTAACTCATTTTAAAATGCTATCCTTTTACCCCTGACATTTTCTGCTACTTAACCTCATTTCACACCTTGACTTTCAACTTTGTTACTACATATTCACATTATACTTTTCCGTCAGACTGTCAACTAAATAACCAAGTTTGCATTTTTTTGCAAATTTGGTTATTTTGCATGTTAAGTCACTCGCTGCCATGACTTCAGCTTATTTACTCTACCTAGCTGTGCTATTCTATGCAGTTTTCTTCCTGTGTAATCTTAAGTAACAATTCTGAGAGCTAATTGAAGTCTGTTTTCTGGAAGCCCATAATGTTTGGGGGTTTTTTGCTTTCCTCTTCTTCTCTTCCCAAAGATCACAAAATCTTATTTCAGTTTCAATCATTTTCAGTTCAAAACCTCAGACAGTGTCATCCTTGATTTCCCTCTCTATTTGTTCTTTAGCAAAAGAAAGGTTTCACCTGTCAGTTCCTGTATTCTGTTGGATAGTCTGGGTCTTCACTTGGATTTGTTACAATCTTCCATGAGCACTGTTTTTCACCTGGTGTGTTCTACATCTTTTTGACATAAATTATCACCCATACTTCTACCATATAAGTCTGTATTTTGTATCATAGACTTTGAACAAGTCTAACTCCACGCATACTCAAAACCTCAGGGCAAGCATATTGTCTTCCTCATGTTCAAGATCACACTTTTTTTTTCTGCCTGAGCAAAGTATACACAGGAATACTAGCATTCCAGTAATGAGTAATGCCACAAAACACATAATACTATAGAAAATACATTTCTGACTATTTCTATGTATTAAGATTTTCAGCTTCTCCTGTTAGTACCCACATTGCTTCACTTATGTGCTGACATGCAAGATTTTTTTTATTAGCTTTCTTGAATGAATATACTTTATTTTGCTGTCTTATCTGAAGACCATTTATGATCATCTACTTTTTCTTCTTGCATCTTGCTTCTTGATCTTCACTTAATTAGTAGGTCAAAGTGCAGAGGTGGCTTCTCCCTATGTTTAGGTAAATCCATTCTTGTCCAGTAGCCTATAAGGATCACTGCAAGAGGTTTTATACTTATTTTGAAAAATTCCAGTGTAATCAATGCTACTCAAACATTTGAGTTCAAATTATGTTGGGTGTAAGGGGCAAGGGGTTGTGTTTCATTTTTAAAATAAGACCAGGACAATTTAAAGGAATATCTCTGTTTACATTTCAAGTAAGCATAAGGGAACATTGAAGCTTATTTCTGTATTCAGTTATAAGAAGGTGCTTTAGAAGTTCTTTTCTTTTTTACTAAATTCAGTAAAACCTGAGAATAATTCTCCTCTTTCATTTGATTGATTCATAGTTGCCTATTTCAGAACTTGCTAAGCCTTCTTTGGTTTCTGAGATCCTTGGATACAGTGTACTTGAGCAGCCAGAACCCTGATGCAGTAACTCAAACAATTCTTTTCTGATCGTCTTTAGCCTTTTTTGTCCATTTTTTTTCACTAGGGGCCCAGCTGTTGCTCTTAAGGCTAGATACCAAGCAATTAATTATTATACTTTCATCATTTTTTAGACAGGATGCTGAAGAACTCAAATAGTGAGCAGATGAGTACCTAGGTACTGTTCTTCTTGTGATGGGCAGACTACAAGGAAACTCTGTAGCATCAAAGACTGGCAGCCATGCCCCAGCAGAGCTGATAGCACTGCCCGCACCTGACAGCTCCCACCAGGGGTAAGGAGGGGTAAGTACAGGCACTCCACAAACCAGCAGTGGAATAGAAACCAACACACTCACATGAAAAGCAGTTGAGACTGCAGAAAACACAGATGAAAACATCAAGTATTGGATATGATTACCATTAATCATGTGAAAGTCTCATACCAAATGAACCAATATCTCAAGGCATTTCAGAGTCCCTAAAGCACAGGAAAAATGTCAACATCTGCACTGCTGAAGTGATCAAAGTATTTGGTTAAGATGGCAGGGATGACAATAAAGAATAAGAACGAGAAGGAAACTGCTTCAGAGAACATTGGGTGCTGTAAATCTCCATGTCCTAACTGAAATTATAAAATCTCCCCTTCTCTGACAGTTCTAGGGGAGCATAAAATAATTGTTTACCACAAATGTTATTATACTGCACATTAAACTAAAAGCCAAACATAGAAATGCTTCCTGAAACCATTGAACATAAGTAACCTCTTAGTGTATGCCTTTCTACCTTATCTTAATAAAACTACAGTTCTAGATTGGTACCCATGACTCATGCATGAAGTCTATTTGTTCTGAATTCCTCTTTTAACCTGATTTACACATTGTGTTGGGCAAAACAGCACCTGGACAATAGACGGTCAGTAGCTGAAACATTTAAAACCAAAAGGTTTGCTTTTTCTCATAAAATTCTTAAAGCCAGTACACTTTCAAGAACAAGCAGTAACAGATGTTACAGATGACAGGAAAAGAAGTTGTTGTCCAAGGAAGCACAGGAATAGTTCTATGACAAAATCCAGCTCATATGTGTACCCTCAAAACTAGGCAGTTAAGTTTTAAGAGAGTGTTTTCAGAAGTCTTATGAGCTGTTTTATGTGTTGCTCTTCATGCTTTATTCCTTCTACCCAGCCCAGGATTCTACCCCTAGAATGCCTGTGTAGGGAAAGAAAAGAAACCTATTTTGTTTTTTAAAAAACACCAAATACCTTATCTATATTTATGTGCAATTATTTGTACTGCTAACTTGTTTCTCTGTTAAAAGAAACAGGATAGTTCTAACTTAAAGCAGTAACAATGGCCAGCTTGCATGGAAAAAGATGTGGTGGAGTTTACAAAGTGTAAATGGGGGTAGGAGACATCTCCTGTGAAGGACCTGGTGGCAGTTAATATCAGGTCTAGCTGCCTGTGCTGAGGAATGGAAAGTAAGCTTCATCCAGACCTTACACAATTAACATAGCAAGCAAAATTGTCTTATCTATGTTTTCAACAAATACAGAACATCAGGCTTCCCTGCATAAGCTGACTGAATTGGTATTAAACTTCATGTACAGCAATTATCACATTAATTAAAAGATGTAATGGGCAGTGGCACATACCCTAGAGAATTCTAGGGAGAGAAAAGATTAGAGATTGGTGTTTCTCAGACACTGGAATTGAGCAAGAGACATTGTCTAACCTCTGAGGAACTTCTATGTTCTTTGAATGGGACAGCTGCAACCTTCTAGAAATGCAACTCAAAATTTTCAAATGGTCTGTACACATGAATTCTCAAAACCTAGGATTCTTAAACTTTTTATCTCAAAGGAATTATCTCGGTAGCTGCAGCACATTTCATAAAATGTTTCTGGTAAAAAAAACCCTCTTTTTTATTCTAAAACCGGGTTTTAGAGTATGCAGACACTCCTACCACAGCCCATAATTTGCATGACATATCTTCTCATGTTGATGAGAAATAAATCAGGCCTTCAAGTTTCTCTTTTGCTGCCAGTTATTGTCAAGAGCCAAATTTTGTTCTACTTATCTTAAACCAAAATTGTACTTTAGTTTCCCACTTTCTTAATTGCATGAGAGTTCAATGCAAACCACAGAAAAAGAGAGACAAACAAGTAAGCCCTTTGTTGCCACCCAAATTGGAGAATGTCCACTGACCTCTTTGAGACCTGTATGAAATTCCTAGCTTGTGTTGATTATAAAAAATAGGGGAGAAAAATAATAAAAAATGTAGGATTTTAGGATTTTCTTTAGGTGCTTATTTCTGTAGGTGCAGCTTGACTGGAGTCACCTGAGCCATAGGAGGAAGAATAAACTGAGGCCAAACGCTCACTGGACTCCTACTAGTGACATTGAGGAAGAAGAATTGTGTAGTAGGTCTGTGAGGTTTCCATGATTCCTGTGTGGATTGCCATCATCATGTTTATTCTCTGTTAGTAACAGCTCCTACAGACAGGTAAGAGCTCAGTGAAGTTAGCCAGGCATCCCACTCTGGCCACCAGGCTAAGAAATACCACCAGCTCATAACACAAGAGAACCACACAGGAGAGTTTTCCAGTTCCAGCTGGACTGTCAATACAGAGCCATTTGCTCAGAAAGGAACAGGTAAATTCTCCTATCTTCTAGATCACTGCATCAGCCTTTCTTGGGTTTTTATTGTGACAACGCAGGAGGCTTCCCAATTGAGAGTGGGTTTCATTGGCATCACTCAACAAATGGCAATCATGACTTTTCCATCAGCTTTGTGATAGTAAAATAAATTAGTTCACATCATTGTTCATAGCTTAAAATGCTGCCTTGTGAAATTATTAACTCTTTAAAAAAAAAATTCTATTTTTCAACCATTTTATGTCCCAGAGAAGCTGGGATCTATTTTTATGAGAACTCTTTTATTAATTATCACCAAACACACTTGAAAACTTGTTCAGCTTTAAAAAAACCCAAACCCAAATACAGATGATTGACCTCCATGAAATTCAAACTGAGCAAGGTAAATCTTGATAAAATGTCAGTTGAAATTAATTCATCAGTGGGGAGAAAATACATAATATGGTAGAGCCTGGGGGATTAGGGAGAAGAATGTTTTCCCCACTTGAGAATTTAAATCTATATCATTGACTCTTCAGAAAAGGGAAATTATTTCTTTGTTCTTACTATCTCACTTTGTATTTTCCTTCCAGGAAAACAAAAATAAAACCAAAATACAAGGCTTGTAACTTCCTTAGGGGAAAAAAAGAAAAAAAAAAGAAAAGGAAAAACAATTTTTAGAGTGCATTGTGATAGTAATACTACTGAGAATTGCTGATTAAGAATTTTCTTTGAAATAGATTTTAATTTAGACATCTAGAGGAGATTTTGGGAAATCCACTTGAAGTCTCATATCCATAGCTCAAAAAGAAGCAATTTTGCTGGAACCTGAAATTGCAGATTTTTGTTTCCACCCATTAGACAATAATGCTATTATTTATCCTGTCATTCCAAATCTGTTTTTAAAGGTGTAATTTTCACATGTAGTCCTTCTTGTTCTGTCAAAATTACCAGTGTGATATTAGAAGGAAAAGTGTTGTCACGGTGACAGTAGTTTGACATCTTATTGTACAGTGGTCTGCATACAGTGGTCTGAGTCAGCCTGAGTGAGCAACACAATCCTAATGGAATGTCTTGCCATGTTTGCACTCATGCATTGCCTATACAGCTCCAACATATAAACAAACCAATCTACAACAACATGTCAATTTACAGTTGCAATGACATTTTGCTTTCTAAAGAACTTCCTCATCAAGAGCATAATAGAGAGGGCGTAACATTCAAGCCACAACTCTCCCAGTGATGTGTAATCAAAGCAGTCCATACACACTTGAGCCCTCACTCCAGGCCCAGTGTTCTCCCAAGCATCTCCTCTGACATCAGGTTTCCCAGTATCTCAGTCCTCCTTCTCTAGGCTGAATGATGTCACGTGCTGCCAATGGACCCTTGAAATGTACCCTTGAAAGACACGGCAGTGAGGAGATTCCTTTTCTGACAGAAGGAAACCTTGCAAAGGATGCTGTGGTTCCAGGCAAACAGAAACCAGCAGAGATATGGCTAAGCTCACTAGCACTTCATAGAGTATGCAAAACCAAGAAAATCCCGCCTCCACCCCCTGTAAGACAAGTCCTGCTTGGAAAAAGCAAAGCAAGGGAACCAATGAGAGAGGACTTTATCACCACTGCAGTGTGTCTGACAATTTACTTACCAACCTTGCCCTATGGTTTTCACCCTGGGTGATAAATGCGAAGTTCAAGGTACAGACACATCCATCACTGGTGGCACCCAAAACTACCACTGAGGGACCACTGGAAGTATGGCTGATAACCAGCCTTTGCTCTCTTTCTGCCTTCCACAGATGGAGAAGGAGGAAAATAGTGTAGAACAAGGATGCTTAATTCTGTAGTGCAGCTTTAGGCCCAGATTCATTCTCTCTGTCTAAGTGCTTAATGAAGCCACTAAATCATCCCAGCTCTCCTCTGGACTCAATATAGGAAAACAATGGGCAGAATTACCTGCTATATTAAAGGCGTACCCAAGGGCAACCTAGACACCTAATGTCAGTGCCTTGGGGAAGCACAAACTGATTGGGCCAAAACCCCTTACTACTTCCAGAGCATAATACTCTCTGTTCAGTTTATTGTTTAGTCATCTACACAATCTTCAATTTAAGCATATTCTTCAGGCTTTCTTCAACTTTGAAATTGCTAAAAAAACCATGAAACTATTTACTAACACTATGGGTACTTCAGCTATATCTATGGGATGGACATAGATTAAAGTTACTGGAAAGACAAAGGAAAGTTTTGTGCACTTGCTGGTAGAGTTCAATTGAGTGTGCCTCTATCAAATTGGGTTTCTCTACTATGAAAACCTTAAATTTTATCTTTGTGTTTCCAATTAGACTTCATCTAATAGCTGTTCTCTTTCAATAAATTAGATTTCTATTTTCATTATTGCAATTTTAGAAGTAAGCTACTTGACCATAATCTTAACAGTAGATTCATTACGATTCATACATTGAGCAATATGTGTTTGTTATGTGTAATACAAATAAACAGAACAGCTGTGAACTCAATGGAACATTCAATGCAAAATATATCCTGATACTATGATTTCTGTTCAAATAATTTTGGGGGGGAAAATTCTGTGTAAGCAGAATTACATTATAAATTAATTTCAGGATAAAAAAACCAAAACTTACTAAAACTATGCAATGCCGCAACAGATACAGTCACCTGACACCTTAAAATTAGGAAAAAATGAAATTTCACACCCTCAGTAACCATTAATACAAAAAACAAAATCTCACTGTTACTTTCTGGGAACTGTGATTGGCAGTATTCTTGTATAAAGTTAATATAACCTTGGAAATGTCTCTGGGTGTTAATTATTATAAAGAACAATTGCAAAAAAATAGGACAAAGAAGTGTAAGCACATATTTCTTTAAGAAAGGTGTCCTTGATCTTTTTACTCAAGCTGAATTTCATATGAATTTCCTTCCAGATTTTCTCTGCACTTGAAAAAGTGGAAAATTATCCTTTTTGACCTTCATTGTAGGTACTTTTAAAGGAGATAAAGGAGTTTTGGCAATATGGCTGCTCATTCTCCCAAACAAATTGTACCACTTCCTTCCACTGCTCCTGCTACACCCCTGTGAGGAGGTGGAGGGGTTAGGCTCATGCAACATTGCCATCTGGTGATGAAGTGCTTTCATTACTCAGTGAGCATGTTAGTGCTTTACAAAAGGAAAACTAGACAAGATGGCTACTTCACTCACCCATGACTGACCACCTTTGAATACTCAGTAGGGAAGATAAGGGATTACAGAAAAATGGGCTATGTCCCTTTAAAAAGTGTTTTCTTGTGTATAGTTCTTATCATCCAGTACAAGAAATTGCTCTATGCTCTCACTCTGTGAGAAGCTCCAGCCGCATCTGTTGCATTGTGCATAAAAGTGGAAAAAAGTTCTGCTGGTTTTAAACTAATAAACATATTTTGCATTAGTGTTTTAGTTACATAGAGGAGAATGGAAAAGAGAAAGCCCTATCTCTAGAATCAGAATTGCAGTTAAAAGAAAAAGGAAGTAATTGTTGTTATTCCACTAAAACAATTGCAAGACCTGAACAGCAAGAAATCACTTTTGGGGTTTTTTTCCCCCTAATCCTAAAAGAATCAATGTTGGTATATCTCATAACTTGACATTATTAGGCCATTGTACAGAAAAAAAAACAGCATGACAATATTTTTTTTGCCTCTACATAAGTCACTAGAAATGAGTGTCAATAATCCATATCAACAGCTTGTCAAGCCTGCAGCATCACTTGTTACAACCACAGAACAGTACACAAAAGTGATAACAACTGTGAAGATGTATGCATATAGTACAAAACCCCCTTTTCAAAATAAGTGACAAAAATGTGTAAAGTCATGCAAAAGAGCATTTGAGATGTAATTTCTAAGGTAAGATTAAGCTTTAGGTTTATGTCCACCAGTGTCCCAGTAAGACTGGAGCAATTCCAGCTAATTTTGATGACAAGCCAGAATTCAGAAATACTCAAACTCATGCAAATGAAATCTTCTGAAGGAAAGACATAGCTTTTCTACCAATTATATGGGTTTTTCTGGACAGACAACTAGCTAGGACACCAGCAGGGACCAGCTGTCTTCACCCTACACATTGAAAAGAGCAGGGGTGAATGCAGTGAAGGAGAGAGGAACAATTGTGGTCAGGGTGAGCTTAGGAGAGAAATTCTCAGGTTACTTCCAGCTGCTCACAGCTGCAGAATATAGGAAAGAAATAACAATTTTTTTACCAAATTCAAGCTAAGGAACAAAAGTCATGCCTGGAGAAATGAATCAGTTGAAGCTACAGAACCTTCTAATGATGGAAATGGAGAGCTTCTTTTATGGTTTGGTACAAAAAAATCTATTTATACCACCCCATGTAAAAAAAGCTTCCCTGGTGTACTTGTAAAGAGTACTCTTATTCCTTGTATATATTTAAAATCATATGAAAATAAATATACTGAAAAGCAAGTGGAGAGGCTTCCATGCACCCTCGTGATTTAAAGATATCACAAGCAGTTCTTAGACGCTTGATACCTTATGTCAGAACCATGGGGAATTTAAGTCAAGCCACTGCAGGAACACAAGGTGCTCTAGTTGCATTGCCATTTTATTTGTTTTAGAATTATAACAGCAGGTTACAAAAGTAACTCAAAAGAATTAATTAGGGTCCAGAGGCCACAGAACTGACACTGAGAACAAGCACACTGCTGCTACGTGCCAGATTTGCCTGGGCCATGGAACACTACAGATGCAGCACAACTAGGGGAATAAAAAATACTGTCAGAGGGAAGTTCCTCAAAAGATTTCTAGCTTCCACTCTGCAAGATGCAATATGGGCCACACTAAGGTAACACAGCAGCTTTCTTGTGAGCTGTAGGGCAATTTTGGGTCCCACCAAACCTAAAGGGAAATACCCGTTTGCTACTTCTTTGCCTATGACATCTATGGCAATACTTAGATGCTTTTCACCTCATTTTAGGGCCCAGGAAAAAGTGAGGAGATTCATGTTTGCTCTTTTCACTGTAACTGTAGATCTTTGCTAATCTGGCCACATTTTGACCCTCTATCTACCATAGCTTTTGTGTATGTCCAGGCACTGCCCTTTCTCCTGAAACAGAACCACTTCACTTATTGCCAGTTACGTTAATAAATTAACTTCAGATGGACACACTTCTGCTTTCTGATGAGCAGGTCTAATTAGTAAGTCACCATGGGTATAATTCTCAATTCATTTATATGTACAATTATTCCATTTGTTCAGGAATGTTCTGAATCAGCAATTTGTGGACTTAATCAAAAAGCCAGTTATGGTAAGAGTGAACTTTTTTTGTTTGTGATGTTTGGAAGTAGTGTTATAGAGGGACTGACTCATGCCAAGCACAATACTTCTGATTTTTCTTCTCAGCTTTATTCTCCCAGCTTAAACCCAAGAAAAGAGGAGGAATACAATAAAAAAAATCTCAAGAATACTGCATGAAAAGAAAAAAAAAGTGGATATTTTGGGGGCTTTTTTATTGTTGGTTTTGTTTTTTTTAAGATTACGACATTAAGTTTCTCAGGGAATTCTCTGACTAAAGATTTCCTTTAAAATCAACACATCTCAGGTATAGATCCCAGAGGAAGCAACATTTTATCTCATGTTCAAGGTCACAAAAATCCTCTGAAAATAAATTATGAATGGGAGAAAGACCAATCACATCAAATAGCAAAGCACAGAGCAACATTAAACAAAAGTCTTAGTTGCCTGAACATGTTTACTTTTTATTCTCTCAAGGTAACACAAAGGCATTGCACAGGGGCACCAGCAGGGCTCCATAAGTGCCAATGCTCCTTGTGCTAGTAGAGGCCTTCCTGGAAGGAATGAAGACATGTCTATTATGTCATTGTTACCCTTTAATTCTTAATCATAGTTGTAATTTCCATAATTCCTAGATCCATGAAACATAATGGAAGGTGCTATGCACTGTCCTGCCACTCTCAGACAGGGTGATGTCAGAAGAGCAGCAACACAAGCATTTAAATGATTCTAGAACAAGCTCTCTATTTCTTAATTCTGTTCATGACTTTACAGCTTACTGATACACTGTTTAAGCATTTTGACATTTAAGAAAAAGAGAAATCTATGAAAAAACAAATGCTCAAACAGACAATAATGCAAAAATGAGCCTTTAAAAATGGCAGATCCACCTCAAGGGGTGCAAGATCCAGCTTGAAATGACATTGTAAGGAGTGCAAGCAAGCATTTAAAAGGAACCTAATTAAGAAAACTGACCGGCACTTGGTCTCATTGCTGGTCTTTTGGTGTAGGGAGAAATCAATCTAGCACAGAAGACTTGACAGCTGTATAATATAAAGGGCAAACTGCAAACTGGTGAGTAGGTCCAAACTAAAATCTATATTATGCTTTCAGAGAGGGCTCTGCCAGCATTAAATCAGAGAAACAGTCAAATACGGGACTTTGACTCCACAGAGGAGTTGACTGTAGCAGACCCTACACACAGCAGTTTGCCCTGTGTTTCACCTGCAAAAGAGAAGCAAGCTGTTGCTTTTTGCATTGTGCAAAATGAAATATATTTCTCCAAAGCACAGGATTTTTCATGGGAAAACTGTAAGGGAAGAATGAATTTTTTTTCTCCAAGATTCATTTTCAACCAGCAGAGGCATTCATGTGGACAGTATTATGGAGATATCTTAATTCCTCTCCATTCTCTATTTATCTGTGTCCATTTGAAAATCCAAGAGATTATTTACTGAAGATGAAGTAAAAAGGCATAGTCACATATGTGCAGACAGAAAAAATGCAAAAGCAACATAAAAAAAAGATGACTGGGTTCTTATCAAATAATCTGCAAGACATCATAGGAGATGGAGTGGCAACAAAGACACTTAAAAGAAATAAATGCACAGGATGAGGAAAAACAGGGTTTTTTTAAGAAAGAATTTTAAATCACTTAAAATTTAACTCATGCCAAAGAAAAACCAGAGAAAGACACCTATTACATGTTTCTTCTATAGTGTCTTCCACCATCTATTTAGAATACAGCTTTAGAAAGCTTCGCAGTATCTGGACAGGAATGTCATTTTCACATGACTGTAAGCAAGGCTCAGTGATACAGAACATAATAGCTTCTAAAAACTCTGAATGAGGTGCCACTCACATGCATAGAAATTTATTATTTCTAACCCAATCATACACCAAGCTGGTACAACCATAAGTAGGGCCCCTGATACTAGTATCAATGAAAACTGTTACAAAACCTACATGACAATGTTCATTGGAGATATAGAAGAAAAGTTCATGCAGCAAGTTAACTAAAACTGGGAAAAAAAGACTCATGAGTATTTCATTACAGTTTTTTGATCTAAAAAACATGAAATTCCATCCTTTTGTGTATTTATATTGCTACAAGCAGATGGTGAAAAGCACAGCAGAGAAGTCAGCAACTCTTTTGTCCCACAGACTAAAGCTGCAGTTGCTAGGGCTTTGTAGGAGGGCATACAAATGTGAAATTTAAATACAAATCATGTCTATGTCAACCTCTTTCCTTAAGAGTCATATTTTAAAAAAAATTAACTCATCTCTCATGTATAACTTGCTTAAAAATCCAAGTGAGAACTTTATTGTACCAGCACTATTAAAATGCAGTGAACAGATCCTTTCCTAAAAGCTTCTACCACACCAGTTAACAGAAAACAAGAAAAAAAAAAAAAACAAAACTATAAAGTCTTCTTTATAGTCAGCAATTGAACTTACTAGCTACTGAGACCTCAAAAACACCCAAGCCATTGAATTTCAATCTGCATTACCATCCCCAAGTATTCTGGGCCATCTTTGTTTGAAGATGACACTCAGTCTCTGAATGGTGGGAATAAGAATTTAACACGGTCTTAAGGAAATAGTTACAGTGCTTAGTCTTAGCTAAAAGGCACCTAAACACGTCTTCTTTATTTTTGGATACAACTTCATTGCCAGCTGTTTCTTGTGCTTTTGTTTCCTTTAGCTATCCAGATTGCACTGATTTTACCTCTCAAGAACTGGTTTGTCAATCCAAGCCACGTGGTGGTCTGAAGAGTTCCCCACACAGTGTCCTGCGGCACAGACAAGTGCCAGTGAGCAGCACTGCACTGGCCAATGGCACAGTACATTTTGGCAAATATGAGTGAGCTCAGGCAAAAAAGAAATGCAGCTACAGCCACACACTCTGTTAAACTGCCCGTGGAGGTGTATGAACACTACACCCAGTTCTGGGCACGGCTCAGACACTGCCAGCTTCAGCAGAGGCTTGCATGTGGAAAGGGGGTTTAGGCTCATCACACTGTGTGTGACAGTCACACCATTTTAGACACCCTTCCTTTAACAAGGTGACAAAAGCTGTTCATCATACTGCAGAACATAAATTCTTGGTCCAAAAAATTTAGTCCACCATGATCTCACATTGATTTCAGAACTCACCCACACACATACATCAAGCAAGGTCAGTAAAATCTGCATGCTTAATTTTAGCATAGGAAGGGGGTGGCAGAAGAAGAGACATTTTGAAGCCTTTTTTTCTCTTGAATCTCAAGCACACCACTTTGCTATTAGTTACAGTAAAAATTACTTTTCCTTTTGACCTCTGACAAATAGACAAGTCTCCTTCTTCAAACAGACATCTTACCACTCAGTTTCCCATTTAGGGATATGTTGCAGAAACACTAACCAGCACCTAGTCCAAAAGATCAGAAGCCTTGATGAATTGTGCAATGCTTTTTAATCAAATAGACTTTCACAAAGGGGCAGGCAGGAATCAGACAATGTGAAAAGCATTTCAAACATCTTCTGACAGAAAAATTTGCAGATCAGTGGCAGTGGACAAAAGCTGAACTTAAAAAGACTTTTGATCACATCCCTGACAGTTTCTATTAGAAATGAGCTTGATATAATAAATTTAAATTTAGACAGCTGAAGAACAGAAGCATATAAATTTGAAGGTTTGGTTTCACTCATTAAGATGGTAAAAGCTCATTTAAAAAACTGAAAAATACACTATGTTCCGGGGTGGTCAAAACCTACACGTTTTAGTTCTGATCAAAACAAGCTTGAGAGGCCCAAAAGAGACCAAAGAGTGCAAAGGCAATGACACCTCTATGTCACTCCCTTTCTGTTCACCAAATTCTGACAGTTCAGGAGGACAAAGCTACCGCTTCCAGCAGCCTCTATCACTAGAACCAGCTTTCATAATTCACTTGCCAGGAGCAATGCTGTCACACAAGAACTGTGTATTACCACCTGAACATTTGGGGTTGGCAGCCATTCCAGGCAGATGCCATCCTTGTACTGGGCATCAGTGCTATTCCTGTTCTTTTAAACAGCTTTTAACATTGCATTTAATTAATGCCTAGGGCCCAGCATATATAATTTTCTTGATTTTCTGCTAATTAAAATTCCTTGGTTCTCACTTCAAAATTCAAGAATATTCAATACACACTATAATACTAAAACAAAATTTTACATTATTCTAAGAGAAAGAAGAGGTCTCTTTCAACACATCTGTGACAGCTAGTTCACAATTTTAAGATCAGCGGCTTGGTATTTAGTAGTGAACTGAGCTTTCCTATGAACTCAAAATAATCTACTTAAGTTATTGGATCAATCCCCTTTAGGTAAAAAAATTCAAAACCATTTAAAATATTTACAACTCTACTCATTGTCTATGTGGCATAAAATTTTTTTACTTCCTGTATTTTTGTTTTTCAGCTCAATTAGATGTTCAGAGACATATAAAAACAGTTTAAAAATTATGACCTTCCAGACATAAAAATGCAAAAATTTGCTATGGAGCTTTGAATGTGCCAGCATCAAAATAGAAAGGTGGATGATAGTAGCCATAAGTATCCCAAAAGGGATTTCTTTGAATTACTTAACTATTTCACTTGACCTGCATTTACACTATTTCTCTTCTCTCTGTGTCATCTAATAGAGGGATCTGCAGCTAGTTTGTTGGAAATGAACAAGAGCCAGGAGTGCTGCATCCTTCCCCATATGGGGAGTTCTGAAGCAAACCAAGGTTGGATTGCACAGGCCTACCAACCTTGCCAAGCACATGCGGCCACCAATAGTGAGGACTGAATCTTGCTGGTAGCAATATTTATATTGTTCAAGAGCCAAAGCTTTCCTAGCATGGCTTTGGAAACAGATAGGTGAGGGTTTGCCAGACAGCAATCCTCCTTCACTACCAAGTGATAAAATGCATTTGTCCCTGGCAGGCTGATACAGCCACAGCACAGCCTTCCGTCAGATCAGGGCCAGGATTGCTTCTGCTTGCAGAGACCATGCTACAGCATCAGCTGGAATCTGCTCTTACTTGGCTTTTAGTCAGGTGCATTTACTGTTAACCTGTCAGGGAGCACTGAAAAACACCCCACACTTAACAGGCCCGGTGGGTACACACAAAACCATATAGCTGCCATTGCCTAGGGAATCTGATCTCTGAATATGTTCCCTGATCTCTGAATATGTTCCCTAAGTCCTCACACTGCACTCAACCCACAGGAATACCCAGGAATGCTGTTATAGTTACAGTACTGACCACGGTGATGAATTTCAGGTGCAGGATTCTGTGCGGACTGCAGTGGAGGTGGCCCTGAATGTGGTCCTCCATCTCCAGTGCTGGCCCTTACAAATTTCTCATGAATAAATAGTACAGTGTCTTTCTTATTGACCATTAATAAGTCAAAAAATAATTTTCCTACTTCTAGCCCATTTTCATAGTACTTTGTCATCTTTACAAAATTTTGGGTTCTTTTCCACAGAAATGACATTTTTTCACTTGATTTGTATATTGTTCTACTGTGAGCAGCTGTAACAAAGAGAAAAAAAGAGAGAAGCCTTCACCTCCAAATTACGAAAAACCAATAACTAAAAGAAATAGCAAAGTGGTTAATTCTTCGACAGTGAAGTCAAGGCTGTAACTTCCTGAGCACAACATCCTAGAGCACTCTAAATGACACTGAAAATTTCTCTGGCTGCTTCTTTTCTGCTTCACAATTAATCATGTAATTACTCACTATAGAGAAACAGACAATCTGATCATCCAGATTAAAGTTCTCATCCCACTCAGTGAAGTAGCACAAGCTTTTCAATGGCTGTTAAAAAATTTTATACACAACAAAAAACCTTCACTGTTCCTTTACCCTAAAATTCACCATAGTGGATTTTCTGGATCACAAAAACTACGTGAGTTACACTGGAGCTATCTTGATACTGTTAAGCAAGCTGTGAGAGGATCAACAGCTTGATGTGAGAACTCATCCCAGGCAACATCAACTGCCTACTACAGGTGGTAAGTTAGGTAACCCTCACCATTCTTTCTGGCAGAGAGGATCAAATTTCACATCCTTGGTCAGAACGCTGCTGATTTTTAAGACTGTTTCCCTCAAAGAAAATAGAAAAGAGAAAATCATTGTAATTAATCTATCCCCAAAGTTACCCAAAGGTTCTGAGCATCATAAAAACTACACCTCTGGCTGGAGGTTGCTGCCTTCCTCAAGGGAGGCCGATTGTGGAAATGATGCAAACCTTTTATACTTATATACAATGAAGTTTTACTGTTTACTTTTCATTTTAGGGGCCGCTTTACTGGCCCCTAAAAGCTTACGGCCAGAATTCAGATCTCAATGTAAAGTATAAATTTCACATCACTTTCCATATCTGATACTGCAATATTATTTCAAATAGGCAGACATGGGAAAAAAACAAAGAAACAAACAAACAGTAAAAAACTTTTCCATCCCACACCATCTTAATTCTTTTTTATATTTCCTGTAAAAAATATGAGTAAGAATCCAGAGCTGACTCGACAGCTCTGTTCTACTCATTAAAATTAAAAGCTATTTCCAGGAATGTCCTGGTCAAGGAGTAGAATTTTTTATGGACAATATATTTGGTTCAAATTTGAAAAAATTCTTTTTAACTGCTGATGAAAACTACAATAAAACTGACTAGATTACAGCTAGAATTCATGAAAATATTATTTTAAAGATTTTTTTACAATCAGATTCCTCTGATTGTAGAAAAAACAAACACAAAAACAAACACAAAAAAAATCTCATCACTGTGACATTAAATTAAGCATTTTATTTATTGAAGAAAAAAAATTAATGAAGTAGAGGAATGCTGTATATTTAGTTTTAAGGCAGACATATTGCCCTCATTAAACAAAAAAATTTGCCAAACTTCAAGTACAAAGCTGCACAATGCTGGCAAGCTGCAACTCAGACTTGTGTTTCAGTCACATGGTTAATATCACTCAGAATTTTTTGATGTTTATGGTAAGCATTAAAGTTCAGAGTAAAGACCTTTCTTAGGGAGGACAAACACTTACATTGTTAGTTTCTTGTTGACATTGTTCAGAACTTCATTACAAGTGCTGCAGGACAGATTATGGCTCTCATTCAGACAAAAACAAACGCACCACACTGAAATGCATAATTACCATTGAACTTGCACTTAGATACTCCCTAAAAAGCAATTTCTCTAAAGTCAGTACATTCCATCACACACTTGTTCTCAAACACCCTGAAGGACTTTAGAAAACAGCAACATATGATGGGTTTTGCATAGATATTTTGAAAAAAATACGGCATTCAGTTTAGTGTTCTTATCAGACAGACTTTCATGAATGCTGCTTATAAAGATCTGAGAATGAGCACTTAGAAGTGTTTAAAAGCATAGCACAGTAGGCTCTGCACAGATAATATGACAAAATAAACTTGTCTGGCTGAAAATGAGTCTATACAACATAAATTAACTCTTTTAACCCTCTTTAGTTTTGGTTCTGAAGCTTGTCACCAAGGCACAGCCGTCTGTTTTAAATGAATATCAAAGAAATTATGTGAAAGAAACTCTAGTGTGACAATCTATTAGCACTACCTGCATTATAGGAAAATACATATTATTCCAGCCAATGTCGGTAGAACACACTAGGACATATTTTAGAAAGGAAAGAACTAGTTAGAGAAAGATTGTAGGGAAAAGATCCTGCCAGACAGCTCTCTCACATACATATACCTCCCCTCATTTAAAATTTATGAAGATGAAGTGCTGCTTTTGTTTCCTATCTCCAAGATGAGCTCTAATATTCTTGCCAAAAGCAAGCTAACACAGTGTAATTGTTTTACATATAAATTGCATGTCCAATCTGCTTAGTTTTCAAAGAGCATTGATGAGGCTACTTTGATACCCAAATGCCAGATGACAAAGTGCAGGGCACAGAGGCAGATGGGCATGATGCGAATTTTTAATCATTGTGTTTCTCAGTAATTTTACAGAGGGTGGAATAGCAGGGGAGAGACATAAGAGAGAAGAAAAATTAACTGTAAGAACAAGATGTTTTTTATTAAGAATAATTTATAAAAAATAAATAAGAAAAGAAACAATTCAGCACAAAGATCCTCTGAGGCATTTTAAATCTGTTACATTCCATGCAGCTAAAAGGGTTTTGAAAGGCAACAAAATGGACAGAGAGAATGGGCAGATAGCACAAAGACAACCGCATTTTGTTAACAAAGACACTAGCCTTCATTCTGAGAGAAAAGTAGCTTCCAATTTTAATATTCACAGAAGACACTTGTAAATTGCTGACATCATAAATTAGAATATAAAGTTATCATCCTTTAGCTTTCTCAAGTTCATAGACATACCTTACCTGTTGGCACTCATCTACTATTTTTCTCTTCATCTTATTTCTTGTCATCTGTTTTCAGAAAGAAGAACCACATGGAAATATATACGGAAATCCATGAACAGTCAAATTCTCAGAATATATCCTCCATGATGGTCAGCCAGTGCAGAAAGATGTGCAGCTTTCACCTTTGATCCATGTGCTTCATTCTATTATCTGGAGCCAGAACAAAAAATTTGATTCTATTTATCATGCTTGTCTGGGTTAATTTAGTACCTTCCCAGGTTAAACTATTGTTCTCTAATTACATTATCTAAGCTTTACAGTGCAGGGGTGAAGGAGTGTATTGCTTTTCTTGTTGTGCATGTAAAGCACATGGCTTCAGCAGCTGCATCAATCCTGCTGACTTTCTGTAACCTTATCTTTATCACATCCAGCCACTGATGCTTCAAGGAGAAGCAGGGCATCTTGTAACACATGTTCAATCCTTCACACGTGTTCACTCTTTACATGTGAGTGAACATGTGTGTAGAACAATGCTGTATGTGGAAGAGAATGCAAGGAAAAGTCTGGCAGCACAAGATCATCACAATGTCAATCTACACCTCACTGTGAATTAAGGAAGGAAAGCAGAGGCGAGGTTCTTTTGCCAAGATATTTTTTTCCTTTTTTTGCAATAACCAATTTTTTGGTTATTGCAGCTACTGCCATTCTTCTGTGAAATGGAAGCACAAATATCAATTTCATATTTAATAGATATCCTCTTCTATTCTCAAAATTAGTCAAAAGACATTAGCTCTCATGTTTCTTTCTTTTTCACAGATGCTTTCCATCCACTTGTGCACATTTGTATGGTACTAGCTTAAAAGAGACAGGCAGCAAGAAAATAAGACCACTGACATTTCTTGAAAACTATTGAAAGAGACACTGACTCATGGCATACATGCTCAATTCTAAACTTACCATAATTTTTCTATCTGAATACCAGTTATGACTTCCACTTGTGACACATTTGTTCCATCCATGGAATAGAAACAATCGCACATACTTTTCCATGCAACACCAAAGCACATTGTGTTTTAAATATTATTTTGTCCAAGTGCTTAACTGCCCAGATATTTTCACTCCCACTGAGGCATAGCTTTTCAGATTGCTAGTAGATCAATTCTGAACCATTTAACCAAATGTTTAAACACATGCTTAACTTAGTCACATTTATCTCTTTATATATTGGTCTTTTAGCTCTGACATCAGGATTAGCAAGGGCTATTGAGTAATGATTTGCTATTTAAAAATTACCAAGTATGAAATTCTTCTTGTATAAATAGTTGTTAACAAGGGCTTGCAGAAAGCCTGATGAGAAAGCACAAAAAATGCCTTTAGCATTTGATTTTCTTTCTCTCATGAAAGGAGAAATAGTAGCGTGGTTAAAAAAATCGGTATGAGGCATGAAATATTCTGCTTCAGCATAACTGGTGTGCACAGAATGCATCCATCAAGAGAAGTCCCACAGCCTATTAGCAGGAACATAGATTTTACATTTACTAAAACTTGCCTGACCCTGTGAGAAGAGAGCAAGGAGAAAGGGAGAACAAACCAGCGACAGCCATAGCCTGAACTTCACGTGAGTGCTATTGATCTTATTGACTGGGGCACTGAAGTGCTGCTGTACATTTAGTAGGGAGAACAACAGAAAATTACATTAATTCAAATTGTTAAATCAATATGTAACAGTATAGTTAGTGGCAGTTGACCTTCAACGCACCTTTAATAAAACAATAGTGAACTAGAGCTGCAAGAGTCATAGGCAAAATAGTAATCTGAATTAGTGCAAAATATGTGTTTTAAGGGCCTGTAAAATGTAGACATGTCCATGTAAGTGTAGATATTCCTTTTAGCTGCTTTGTTTCTTCTTGCAAGTAAAAGGCTCCAGTCACCATGTTGTGTTACACTTTGTGTTAAATGGTCACTCAGATAACCACTCAGAAAAATCCTAATATTTCACTGCCACATGTCTTTTCTGATGTATTTGTGGACCTTGAGAAGAAGAATAAAAACAAAGAGTAACAATATTAAGGAAGTGCACTGGCCAGCTTGTGTTAACATACAGGGCCTTCTTCTCTTAGATAAGTGAGCTGCATCCTGATCTGAGCCTCAGGGGTTCCTTCTGTGGGATGATTTTGGTGAGAAAAAAAAAGTTGTAATAATAATTTTTTGTCAAGCTATCACTACAAAAACACAAAGCAGCAAAACAAACAAAAAACAGATTTAGGTCACTGCACTTGAATCTCCTGATCACAGGTTCCCAGGACCTATTTATGCTGCTGCTGAGTTGTCAAGTGAGATTCTTAAGGCAACTCCTAAGCAACCAGGATACCAGATCATAGTATATGACAGATGATTCCAAGAAATGGTGTCATTAACAGATTAATAGCATCGGATTAATGATTCAACATCAAATTCATTAGACATACAATAATCTATGCAATTTAAAATCATTAGTAAAGCAAATCCTTTCCACTGCCTAATAACTTAGATCCCTAAGATCACTGGAGATCTAGGTTTAAATCCTTCCTTTTTCATAGGCATCTTTCACTCCTAGCAAAGTACATCAGCTGTCTTGACTTATACTCAATTCCGCTTATCTAACAGAATGTTAATAATACTAAAACAGAAACCAGATATTTCATAGGCATAAACACAATTTAGCCTTTTCAAAGGGAGACTAAAAAGCTCATTAGGCTTAAAAGCCTTCATTATTCTGGGATCTCTGAGTAAAGCTTTGGGAGAAAAATTTCTTCCTGCAGACTGAAGCCTGGGCAGCTTTGTAACACTTCATGTGATATTATCCACTACACTTATTTAAGACAATCATCTTCACTGTTTCCATTTCTTTTTTGACTGGGAAGAGGAGGAGATCAGGCGTTCTGGAAGAGTTATGAAAGGCCATGGCTTTTTACTGCCTAGTAACTCAGTACCACAAGGCTCCTGTGCAATCTTTTACAAGCAGCCTTCCTCCAAAACATGTTCAATGCAATGCAAACAAAAGGTGATACACTTAAAAAACGTATATAGAGTGATAGTTCCTAAGCTGACTGTTTCTAGTTGTAAAAGATTATGTGATTAAATTAGATGGGTTTATGAAAATATCAGTCCAAAACCCAGTGCCCTGTGGTGAACTAGGTGGATTTCACTCCAGGTGAAAGTAACCCAGAGGATACTTTCCATGCTGGAAGTCTACAATTCAAAAGAAAAGAGGGAAAAAAAAAAAACAAAACTAACCCAAATAAACACAAGTGGGGAAATATAAATATATATGTATATTTTTTTTTTTTAAGCCTGTAATATCCACTCACCAGGAAATATTTGAGTTTACATATACATTTCTTCTAGTTCACATAATTCCAGAATTATAAGTGTTATTGAATGCAGATTTTCTTAAAACAGTTAACTTAAGTCACACTACTACTAATAAAATTTTAGAAATGACTGGTTGACCAAATATTTTTGTAAATACTGGCACATAACTTAATGAGGATTTTTTTTTAATATTGGCATAACTGCTAATATTTTGAAAGTATCCACTGTGGCCTAATTATTTGAATTCTAAATGCTTCCTCAGTCTTTCTTATTCATTATTTTTATCTGTATGGTTTGGGAAAGTTTTACATCTCCTTTGAAGATTTAAGTCAAAAATTTAGCAAGTAATGGAGGCATCATGTTTTCATAATGCCTGGGTCCAGGAGACCCTTGATAGATGGAGTAACTGTGAATTAAGGAATAATAAGCTCCTCTGAAGTTAATTTTTAATTACTGCACTGCCTTAATGCAGTTCACCAGTGCCAAGAATGTCATCCAGGATATATTTTCTAATAGTGCTTTTCCTTTAATGCACCTTTCTATTAAAAACAGATGACATTTTTGTCATTACTTAAAGCTGGGGTGGTGCAGGCATATCCATAGTGAATACAGCTGAATTATTATTTACTGTAAAACACCTAGGAGATTTAGACTTGGTGTATGTATTACTTAGGTGAATTTTTTCAGGTGTTACTTCTCTTCTGATAACTGGATTTCAGACACCAAATATTTATTTTCCTTTCATTTCCTCAAGTAATAAATTTCACTGCCAAAATAACATACTCTAGTCAATGAATATATTTAAATAACATTAGGAAAATAGGCTGCTCTTTTCCAAAAGGACATAGACCATTTTTCATGCTGTCATTGAAGGCAAATTCCTATTTATATTGCCAAACAATACCAAATCAACCTGATGCATTCCCAAAAGGTCCCACACATAACACATTCTGACTTTCATTTAACATAAGTAGTACAGCAATACTGATGTCATAGCAAAGAATGAGCTTAAGGTGATGTTATTTAAAGATTCTTATTAGCAAGCAATAATTAGTACTTCCTGTCAATTTTATAATTCCTTAGCTGCATACCATGCTCAATATACTCACAAGTGACCCGTATTTGTCTTTTCATGCCTATTATTTTGCATCACAAATGTTTTATCAATTCAAATGAAGTTGTATAAATCACAGTGACTTCTTTTTAACTAAATGTAATGGTAGAAAAAAGTAACATGGTAGCTAGAAGTGTAATGCAGTGGGTTTTTTGATTGCTTTTCTGGGTACAATTTAAACCTCAGCTGGTTTACATTGATAAGAGAACTGCATTTGGAATTAAGTGTTATTTGGAGGGGAATGAGTTCTTTTTAATTGTCATTGGAGTGCTGCACCAGGGCTTTGATTTGCATAAAACCTAGTTATATTTAGTATCTGGTCATGTATCCATGCTAAATCAGCATTGCTTCATCAGCACACAAAGATTATCTTTCTGCCTGTATTTCTTCTATGTTCCTTAGACTTCTTATTAATGGAAGACTTCTTATTAATGGAAGACTTCTTATTATTGGACTTATTATTATACTTCAGTTTAGAAATATGAATGAAATTTGAGCTCATTATAATACTTGTGGGTCTCCAAATGTCTCCTAACATCCCAACTTTCTGTAGAATTTGTTCTTCAACCTGCGATAAATGTCTGAAACTGATATTCTATTTCTAAAGGACTCCTCACTGGACACCTGAGGTGCACAGGATCTTGGTAAATTATGATCAAAACTATAGAATCACAGAACACCAAGTGGTTGGAATGGACCTTAAAGACCATATAATTTGGGATTGCTTGTGCCCTGCCATTTGTCCCTCCAACAGACAATCAGGTGATTGAAAACCTCCATGAGGATCAGGGCTTGCAAACATGAAGCTGCTCCTGTCTGCCTGTAGAGCACTTCATCCACACCATCCCTCATCAGGTGGTCTGCAGCAGATCCCATCATAATGTCCTCTGTCCCTGCCTTCTCCTTGATCTTGACCCATCACAGCTGACTCCTCATCCTTCCCCAGATAGAGTTCCATACTCTCCATGCAGGCTACACGCACTCCTCATCTCCTTAGCATGTCTTTCCTAAAAAGCCTAAAACCTTCCATTCCAACATTCTAATCTTAGGAGCCTTCCCACCGTGTCTCCATGATGCCAGTGATCACCCCACATGTCTCTAGCTCCTCTTGTGTGTTCCCCATAACACGTGTGTTCATGTAGAGGTGTCTCAGCCAGACCCCAGGCTCTGGTTAAAGCCAGCTCACTAGCAGGAGTGTCTGGAATGCCCCTGCAATTCTCTGGGCATACATTAGAGGTGTCAGCACCTGACTGGCAGGATTGGGATGGACAGTGCCCTTCCCTTACAAATCTAGTGTAAAGCCCCCTTCACTAGTCAAGTGACCAACCTGGTGGATGCAGGGAAGGCTGTGGATGTGTCTCCCTGGACTTCAGCAAGGCCTTTGACATCCTCTCCCACAGCACACTCCTGGAAAAGCTGGCAGCCCACGGCTTGGACAGGAGCACTCTTTGCTGGGTTAGGAACTGGCTGGATGGCTGGGCCCAGAGGGTGGTGGTGAACGGTGCTGCATCCAGCTGGTGGCTGCTCACCCTGAGGGGTGTCCCTCAGGGGTCTGTGCTGGGGCTGGTCCTGTTTAATATCTTCATTGGTGATCTGGATGAGGGGATGGAGTTTGCCAGCAGCAAATTTGCAGATGACACCAAGCTGGGAGCGTGTGTGGATCTGCTGGAGGGTAGAAGGGCTCTGCAGAGGGAGCTGGACAGGCTGGGTAGATGGGCTGAGTCCAGCAATATGAAATTTAACAAGACCAAGTTCCAGGTTCTACACTTTGGCCACGATAACCCCCTGCAGCACGACAGGCTGGGACAGAGTAGCTGGATAGTGCCCAGGCAGAGAAGGACCTGGGGGTACTCTTTGACAGCAGATTGAAGAGCCAGCAGCTCACATGGCCAAGAAGGCCAAGGGCATCCTGGCCTGTATCAGAAACAGTGCGGCCAGCAGGAACAGGGAGGTCATTCTCCTCTGTACTCAGCACTGGTGAGGCCACACCCTGAGTGCTGTGTCCAGTTCTGGGCCCCTCAGTTTGGGAAGGACGTTGAGTCACTTGAGCGTGTCCAGAGGAGAGCAACACGACTGGTGAGGGGCTTGGAACACAAGCCCTGTGAGGAACAGCTGAGGGAGCTGGGGTTGTTTAGCCTGGAAAAAAGGAGACTCAGGGGTGACCTTATCACTCTCTACAACTTCTGAAAGGTGGCTGTAGTCAGGTGGGGGTCAATATCTTCGCCCAGGCAACAACAGACAGAACCAGAGGACACAGTCTCAAGCTGCACCAAAGGAAGTTTAGGTTAGACAGAAAAAAAATTCTTCACTGAAAGAGTAATTGCACCCTGAAATCATCTGCCCAGGGAGGTGGTAGAGTCACCTTCTGTGGACCTATTTAAAAAAAGACTGGATGTAGCACTCAGTGCCATGGTTTAGTTGATAAGGAACTGTAAGGTCTAGTGCTGGACTAGATTATCTTAAAGGTCTTTTCTAACCTTGTAAATTCTGTGATTCCGTGACCATCAAAGCACTGTTGGTCACTGAAATCTTGGCAGCATCAGCCTATGTATGTAGTTGGGTTGTCTGGACACCTGGGATCCTGCAATCAAGTATCACTCGGCACAAAAACCCATATCACTAAGTTCCTGATCCACCTACCAAGTCCAGCCAGAAGGCACATATCACAAAGGTGCTTATTAATTTAAAAAAACCAAAAAAACTAACGAAAAAACATATTTAAACAGGTATTTCCAGGAAAAAAGAAGTTTTATTTCTATGAAATATTTTTTCCAGAAACTCATGATACTTTCCGAGCGTGTCAAACACATCATTTTGAGCTCACACTGTGTTCAATTGTGCTTTCTTTTACACACAGCTGAGTTCTGCTGAACTAGAACCAAGTTACACGAAACATTTCAGCACAAATTCTCCACGTATAGACAGATATAACCCTGTTTGGTTCAGGTATGTCTGAGTATAAGTGCAACTGTTTCCAGGATCTGTGTCATATCTAAATTACTAACACATATAACTGCATTAACATACATGTGGGGTGGTAAAATACACATATATATATATATATGCAGAGCAAATATTACTCTTGCTTTATATGCAAAGTGCCAGCCAGCAAGGAAGTAAAGATGGATTTGTTTTATTAGACTTGGGGAAATTGTCCAGCTCTGATGAAGATATAGGTTTTAGGTTTTAATTATTATTCAAATGGAGTCACTTTCATTAGCAATTATGCATTTCATTTTGCAATTTAATAAATCATCACAGTGGGAGATAAATCAGCAGACATTCATGCTTCAGCCTGAAATTTCTGGTGGCATTTGCATAAAAGACAACATCTCAGAGAAAACACACTCCTGGTTACATTTTCACGTAGTGAAAATGACTGCAAAAGCTAAAGAGATGCTGCAGGGACAGATTTATTTAAAAGAAAATTCATACTGTCAATATTTAAATATGGAAACTTCATTATAATAGTGTAATCTTATATAGCTTAGAAGGAGAATACCTTCTCACTGAAACTCATCTTAAATGTTTGCTGTGATATATATTGACATAGCACTCTTTTTTCTTAAAAAAATCCCACACACATTGAAGTCATCATTTTACTAACACTAATGCTAGGCATTCAGAATAAAAATAACAGAAAAATTACAGGTTTAACTAACCAGAGTTATAATCATGCATAATAAGTGGGCCACATGAACGAGCCACATTTTGTCAATGACCTAGAGAAAAGACAGGGTTTTGTACATCTTTACTCTTATAAAAAGAATTACTAACATTTCTATATTTTTGCTTCAAGATTTGAAAACACAGCCACAGAGAAGAAAATAACCTTAATGGCAGTGGTGCTCCTTCCAACTTTTAACTTCAGGCTGGAAATCAAGCAATTAGGTGATGATATAATGTAACATACTATAAAAGGTTTATTGAGCTCCAGACTAAAATATGTTGACACTGTTTGAATTTACACTTCTTCCTGATCTTTATATACTTTCTCATCTTTATCTTAATTATACATTAGAGAGCTTTCAAGCAAACTGCTTTTCAACATGAACACATGCAAATAAATTCTCAGGAAAGGGCATACTCTTACTGGAACAGTCCTCTCATTTCAGGAATTTAATACAGGAATTGAAGCCTGTATCAGCCTCTTTCTCCATAAGATTTGTTTTTCTACCTAAAAATAGCCCCCAAGCGCATCATTAAGCTATATTGTTTCTTTGCTAGACATGCAAGTAAACCAGAAATGTTTCCAATTTGGAGGAAGTTTGTGACATCTGAGGTCTCTAGCTTGACCCACAAAAACAATCCTAAGAATAATTTTAGTGCCTGAGATAGGAAAGGAAAAACACCCAGTACTGCAATTTTCTGGTAGCATAAGTTTAATGTGTTAGGAGTTTTGCAATAGGAAGCATGAAGTTAAGATTTTACCAGAAAAAAAAAGAAACAAGAGAAAGAGAAAAGTAATAAGGTCTCAATTATTACAATACCTTTGATGGTTTTTCATTTATGTTTGAAGGCTGAGCAAGATTTCACAAATTAGAGATGATCCTACATATTTTTACAACTAGGAGAGTATTGAGACAAGAAGCAAGAGGAGAACACAGCTGGGTTGTAGAGTCTTTTCACCAAGAAAACAAATTTAAAGGTCCTGTGGATTAAACAGTTTGAAATACTGCAGATTAAATTAATGTGAATATTTCATTGAATTGGGGGGAAAAAATGACAGCAAACTAAAAAGATATTCATAAGTACAAGGTCTGCCTCAGACATGGGATAAATACATACATTATTAGAGTACCAAGAACACTTTTTATTCCAAAACAGGCTGAAAGCTATTTTTTTATAGCATGAAACACGTCAGCAGAGGATATGCATTAATCATAGAGAAAAAGCAAAAATAAAGTAGAAGCTATGTAAGAAAGAAATGCATAAATGCAAAATTAGAGAGATGAACAAAATTAATGTCTTGAGCTGGTGTAAAGAACATGAAAAATGCCCTGCCTACTGGGCCACATGGCAGCTGCATCAGTGTGCTAAAGCTTTCAGTAAGGAAAAAAATCATATGTTCTGAAAGCAAAACAGCATCTGAGAGAAAAGTTTCTGCACTTTATGACTGTAATGCAAGGCAAAATAGTACAAAGTAATGGTTTCTAGAATTCAGACTGGTATCAGATGCAAAGACAAGGCATTAGTAGGCAGAGTCAGCTGAATGCCAAGCAGTCAGTGGGGCATGAGTAAAACTATGAAGCTAAAAAAAAGAGCTACAAAAGAGGGGAGAAAAGATAAAATTATTCAGTCTTACATGTCCAGCATTAGGATGATGCAAATTCTTTGCAAAATTCTGGTGAGGATGCTAAAATTTTAGGTAGGACAAGGACATAAACCATATGATACATGAACAGACATTCAGGCAAAGCCACCAGCACTCAGCACATTCTGTCAGGACCCATAGTATCCATGGGGATCTCTGCAAAGGTGGTACAGATTGTTATGACAGATTTACAGGACCAGAGCATCCTGCCAATAAGCACACTAAACCAGATAAAAACACTAAGCAATACATCATCCAGACCACTGATTCTTTTTGTGATATGAGAGTAATGGGAAAAAACAAACAGAAAAAAGAAGGAATTATGGGTAATTTCTGTTAAGTCATTTGTGTCAAATAAATATTCAGAAAAAGGGGAATGACAGTCATAGACACATTAGTCAGTGTTTGAAAGGTTAAGAATACATATTTTTAAGACAGATTCCAATCATAAAAGAGTGCTCCAAAGTGCTCCACTCACAAAAGAGTGCTCCAAAGGAACCTTCTGGTAATGGTCTGTACATATAACGTTCTCACTTCCCAAGGTTTGCACAGTAAACAGGGCCAGAGATGAACATTACACTTTTGACCTAAAACTATCATTTTATATCTAAAATTGTTCTACAGCAGGCCAAGAGGATCTGCACCACCTGGGAAAACAGACAACAGAGATAAAGCAAATGAACTGAACTAGTTCCATCTCTTCAGAGAGAACAAAAAACAAAGCAAAACAAAAAAAAAAGACAATTAAACACAAACTAATATTCTATGACTATTTGCATCAAATATTCTAAGAGGGGTGAGCTACTGAATGTTCTGAAGTATCTAAGATCATCAAGTGCAAAATCTGTCTCTGTACATTAAAGCATTGAAGTCCTTGAGATACAGAATCCTTTGTGAAATTATTTTAAGCTGATTACCGATAGCCAACCAGCTCTGGCTGGATTTGATTTTAAGTCAAGCCTACTACAGATATTTGCCAAACATGACCAAAGATATGCAACATAAAATTGTGAGACATTCCAGAAAATACAGCAAAAGCAGCAAAAGGCAAATGTTTCTTGGAAATTGAGAGCATTCCCAGTTTCAGGGAGAGGGAAAATGAGTATTTCATTGACCAACAGACTTGTCAAGGCTCTGCATGCCAGAATAACACAGCAAATGAGTGAAACAGAAATACAGATCTGCTTTCATTAAACACATAACTCCTTCTTAACTTGCAACCTATTAAGTCAAAATATGAAATTGGTCGGGATCTACCCAGCATGCTATGATAAAACATTGCTGATCTGATTTCAATGTGATTTGAAAGAGTGTAGGCACCCAGAGCACTCAGAAACTGATTCATGTTGCTCACTCTTGGGGCAGGAGCAAGGCAACACCAAGTGATGTGGCCCAGCCTTTGACATAAACAAATTATATTAACCACAAGCCGCTACCTCAGCAGCAAAGACTGAACTGGGATGAACACATATGGACATTTATGTTCCCTCTATTATTTCTGCTGTGAGTGTAACACACACTCTCTGCCTGAGAGCAAGGCTGATCATGACCATCCTTATCACCACCTCAGCAAAAGTATTCCAGACAATACAACAGAGGCTTCATTCAGATTTCAAGGAAGATGGTGACCTGTAGATGTTCTGCATAAACCCAAGACAAGTGTTTGCAACACTTTAGAAACTGAGTGGTTTTGACAACAGATGGCTGTTTGCCAGCAGCATGTTTACACCCCGTATCCAGGAATTCAGTCATATCACTCTATCACAGCACCACAGCCAGCTAAAAGCCAAAGCTTTGAATCAGCAGCTATAATTTTAACCTTTTAACAGCCGCATGAAGCAAATAAATGTGCCAACCCAGCCTTAAAAAAAATAACTGCACATGAAGTTTGATTACAAAGTCTCAGTAAAACATTCAGTGCCAAGACACAAGCATGGATATGTGCAGAAGGACACAAAATCCGAGTCAGACATACTGTTCAGACAGATTGTGGACTCCCTCTCACCAGAGAAATATAAGAACTCTCTGGACACAGTCCTGTGCATGTGCTGTGGGTGGTCCTGCTTGAGGAGGAGGTTGGACCACATGACTCACTGTGGTCTCTCACACCCTGACCCATTCTGTGCTTCTGTAATAGAGTGTGGATCAAAATGGTGACAAAAACCTTCCAGGATCCCATGAGGAAAAGAAAAAATTCTGAAGATAAATTATGTTCTGGAAATGAGCTGCATATATGAAACAGAAAACTTTATGGAGTATGATTTGTTTAGGTTTCAGGTTAAGTGAATGGGTATATATTATTTCAAAACAATAAATATAACCACTCATTGTGAACATATGCAGCCATGAAATACACCAAGAATCAGCAATCCAGAAAAAACAGCTGCACTACTAAGTAGCCAGCATCAATTTAGACATCCTCAAAAACACTATATATCCACCAAAAAACCCAAACAAACAAACAAACAAACAAAACTCAGCAAAACAAATTTTAAAAAATTTAAGGAAAAAAGCTATGAAAAAAATTCTAATTTCAAATAACCCACAAACTTCATTCAATGTTAAGATAAAAGGAAAGCTTTTTCAGGTTCATAGAAAGGTTTTGTTGCCAAATAGCGTGGTGAGGTTTATTGCTGAGTTTAAAAGAATGAGGATGGTGATGGCAACACAAGTTTTACTATAATACAATACAAAACTTTTAATATAATAAATGTAAGCAAGGCACCATAGCTTCATCTAGCTGTGTCTTGTTGTGTTAAGAGAATAAAAAAGATATTACAATAATCAGCAACCAAACAATAAGGGCATGCATTGTGCACATACAAAGGACCTTAAAATATTAGCACTTGAAGGACATACATAAAAACCAGAAGTGCTCAGCTAGCTTTACACTCATTTTGCACTTCAGAAGTGAGCACATTTGCCTTAGGAGCACTACTCCTGAATCAGAGAATCATAGAATAACCCAAGGTGAAGGGACTCCTAAGGATCATCAGATCCAACTCCTCCTTGCAGGCAAACACGTTTTGGCTTTCAATATAGCTGCTACAAAAAAATCACACTACACCTTCCAAACCAGTCTACTTATAACCAGTCCAAAGCAAGGAGGGAGGTTAATAAAAGTGAACTTTAAAAACAGTGGAAATTACTGAAACAAAGAATTCAACACTTTCAGCAGGATTTCAAAGCACTGAGTAAGCACAGAGGCTTGTGTTGTTGTATCCATTGATGTCAGCATATGAAGACACTGTTTTGTGGAGAAGCTTATCCAGAAGCAGTTTGTTCCCTTTTTAATACTTAAGTCCACTTTTTTTATCTGAAGCATATAGTTAATTCTGTAAAAATGATGGCCCTGACTTGTGAAACACCAAATTAATTTTAGATATTTTGCTGGTAGAACTTTTTATTTTATAAGTTAAAATTAATTAAGGCTTGGGTTCTTTAAGAAATGCTTTGTCTCATTGAAAAGAAATGTTTTCCTTACATAGAGTCTGAACTTTAAACTATTTCAGTTTAAAACCATTACCCCTGGTTTTAATGCCACAGGCCCTATTAAAAAGTCTGTCCCCATCTTTATTATAAATCCCCTTTACAGAAAGGGCAGGTGGATGCCTTTGGCCCAAAACCCACTTCTTTCTTTCAAGAAATATTTTCAGGCATGTTTTCAAGGTTTTCGCTAAAGACTGTCAACTAAAAATATTTTTAGGATGACAGGTAAAAGTTGCATGCAACCATGAATCCAGGAACATAAGTTGCCAGTCAAAGCAGTACTATGAAACTTCCATATTTGAGATGTGAGGACATGCAGATGTGTTACATTATTTGATTATAATCTACATCCATGACACAATACTGGCATCACAGGGAGGATTTAATCTGTCTGAGGGTTATTCAGTTTTTCCTATCTGATATGCATGTACTATGTATTAAACCTACTCATTGTTCATAATCACGTCATTACATTTTTAATTTCTTATGTATTCCAGTTGATTTTAAAAAATGAATTTTTATATGTTTATTTGAACTTTTGTTGCTACTCTCTGAGCAGATATGAGGGAAAATATTTTCTAGTACATACAGGTATAGATAATCTTGGTATTTTTTTAAAATCAACAAAAAAATCCCCACAGTTTCTATCAGCTTGCTTGGTTTCCCTAGGGAGGGTACATGAATACAAAAAAAAAAGACAAAAGAACCAAAAAAACCAAGGCGTTCAGTTACACAAGAAAACACAGAATCAATATAATCAGATTTTACTGGATGGAAAATATTAAAGAAACTATAAAATATTTCTGGGGATCAATTACCTAGAATATAGAAAGTTTTGACAGTTCTGGTGCATGAGACTAGGTATACAGAATACAGCACTGGTGTCTAAACAATTGATTTGAGCTTAATAAGAAACGAGACTAATTTGCTCCACACTCAATTAGTAGAAGCACTAAAAAAAAGAAAAAAAACCAGAATCCACAGTTCCATGTTATTTATTCCTCATTTTCATGTCTAAGATTAGTGTACCTAGTAATAAAAATTCGAAGTGGATAAGATGGTAATTAGGTTTTGTATGGATTTTCTTCATCTAACAGTATTAGGAAGCTACGCTGCCAGCAGATGGAATACTACAGATTAAATCTAAGGTGCACAATGGGAAGAAAGTGATCACTGTGAAAAGTGATCATGTTTACTTGCTTCATGCCTGATTTAAACAAAAGCTCTTTCTCATCCTTTTCTAGAACATAATAGACATAGTGCAGCACAGCAGACTTTAGTCTGGCAGAGGAAGCAACAAATGAATCCAGGATTTCTGTGTTAATAGTTATTGGTTTCCAGCAACAGATTCCCTCAGGCACCTCACTACCAGTAATAATAAACTGTGTATTTAGTCCTTGTTTAGGTTTATGGCAGAATTTTACTTTTAAAGCAATGTAAAAGAAAACATATGCTTCATCACATTAGTCTGTCTTGCTGTTTAACATCATCTGTAACAATCTTTTGAGAATCTGACTAAAAGCCTACAGTTTCTCTACATGATGTCCCTTGGAAAACATCACAGAATTCCTGCCATGTAAAATTAGGCCTAATCTTAATTATCTTGCTGTCTTTTTCCTGAGCTTAATTAACTTTTATGAGTGCTTTTCCACAGTGCAATGAATACTAAACCCATTTCATCTTATTCAGTATTTCATCATTTCTTTTCCCTCAGTTCTAGGACAAGAAAAAGCTCTTCACAGTCCTAATTGTTATGGCAGACGCTCAGGTATGAAATCTGAAAGAGAGCTGTAGCTAAAAATTTAAGAACGTTCAGCCATGCATACAAATAGAAGGGCAGAAATCTGCAAATGTTGAGAGATAATCCATCCTATCCTCTATTTAACTGACTTTAAATATTTAATTATCTTGTTAAGTAAATCCAGATTATAATATTCAAATCCTAGTCATTGCTGGTCATGACACTGCTTTAGGTGAAGAACAAATTTTCTACAGTCCACACAGCTCAAATAATTTTAGAATAATATAGCAGCTAATTTGCATGACCAAGCCTTCTCCCTTACTGCTTATTCAAATTTTTGTATGATCTGGACCCTTTTATCACAAGAGAGAACAACACTGAGAAGACCAAGCACGTATTTTAGCATGTCACTTTCCTTTGGCTTGACTTTCACTTTGCTTCTCTCAGATTATAGAAACCATCTCTATTCTTTGGGGAAAGAAGATACAAAGGCTGTTTACTCCTTTTTTTTTTCTGCTCATTCACAAGACAAAAGAGCAATTTTACTTAACCTGGCTGTTTAAAAATCCAATAGATTTATCTTAAATAAAAGAATACTTTCTTCCAAGATCAGACAATGTCCATTAGCCCTTACAGAGCATTTACTACAGATTACTCTCTTCACCTCTACCATGCCAGCAAGAGGCAGGGTGGCTTTGTCTCTAGGTATGATCAGATGAGGTATTCTGTGAATGACTGGCTGATATGCAGATGGTTCAGGTAAGCTGCTTTTTAATAACACCAAAGGCAGAACAGACAAATGAAAATCTAGTAAGGGGACACCAGGCACCCTCTATTTAAAGGTCTAAGGGCTACCAGATTTTACAGAATATTTGTTTGACTTCTCAGGATTTAATCCTGTCACTAGTTGACTGTCAGCATCAAAGATAGATTCAAATACTTAAAATAACCAACACCAGAGAAAGAAATAATTAGCATCCATCCAGAAAACAAGGAAAATCTAAACTATGTTTTCTGTTTCCACTTTTCCCATAGCAGGCACAAACAACAACAAAAAAAGCTTAACAATAACTTCATCAAAGTGAGCAAGAAATCTTGATTATCATAAATAACTATCTTAAAGTTAGCTCATGATGGGGTAATCACTCTATGAACTCAGTCATCTCCTCTATTAACCTGGACACCAACAAAATATCCTTTATATGAGAAACTAATGCACTGCATGAAGAATGGAGAGGGCCAAAGTTCAGAACATTTCACTACATGAATTTGTTTCCATTTGTATTTCAGTCTTTTTCATAAATCAAAGCCTCCTATTTGTGAGCTGAGAAGGTACACAGGGCCACTTTCAGTGTCTATGGACCACTTACAAGCACTGCTGTCCCAAGCTGTCCATGTTTTTTAGTGGCAGCTTTCAGAAGGAAGATGCAATAAGGGTATTTTGATGTTCTGAACAACTTGTACTCTCTCCTTCAGCACCAGGGAGAGAAATTAGGCACAAACATTGTAACTCCATGCTGTCACACAGGACACACACTAGATCATCAGCACAGCCCACAAGTGTACGACTGAACAGCTGCAACTTCTCACCTACTCCTAACTTCACACTAATGCAGGTATTCTATCTTTCTTGATAAGTAGTGAACTGAGTTACCAAGCAGAATGCTTGCAAAAGTAGGTCAAAAAAAGAGTCTAAATACAACCCATTATAATAAACAACAAAATAAAGAAAAAAAACACTTAAACCTCTAGAGTAAGTGTTACTTATATTTTCCACATCAGCTTCTACTAACATCAATACTTAAGCAATGGGTAACTTCAGTCTATATCATCACTAATTTCCCCATTTTACTCTCCCTCTTCCAAAACACCAGAAAAGATCTCAAGAATGGCAAGGGCTACTTAACAGAGCCAAAGGGCTATCCCAGCTGGGCAAACTCAGTCTCAGAAGCAAGAAAACAGGCTCCCAGGACTGACACCAGTACACCCAACTTTGATACCTGGGCAGTATATGCAAGAAAAAGGCCCACCAGGAAAGGAAGCAACAGTTGCTGTCTCCCCTTTGTGAGGTGGCCCCAGAGTTGAAGCTAAAAACAGCTTTGAGAAACCTGTTACACCTGTGTCACTAGTCCATGGTAAATGGCCAGTTTTGACATGTGACCTATAAATTTAGGAAGATTGGCCATCTTACTTTTCAAGTTTCAAGCACAGTATAAACTGGAACAGTTTAATCTGATTTCTTTGGAAATGGATGTCCTTTTTCCTTCAAAGAAAATCCCTCTTAGGAACCAGAGCCCAGAGTGGCTTACTGGTCACCAGTTCTAAAAGGTTCTGTTAAGCCAGGGCTGCTCACACTGCTGTGACCTCTATTGTGTCAATACAGAAACACCAAAACTTTCAATTTTAGGGCAGCATTTAAGTGACAAGCTATTTAAGCTGACAAGATGGAGGTGAAAGGCTGACCACATGAAGCTCAAAAGAAAAAGCAACAATCTTCTCCTTAAGTGGTTTAAGATTTGACTCACAGTTTCATCAGCTTGTGGACTTATAAATTTTTTCACCTCACAGAACAATTGTATTAATTTCCACTAAACTGGATAGCATTTTTATTAAAAGATCAAGCAAAGCATTTGTCATTTCCTAGCCTTCTAGCACTAGTGGTGTAAGAAACCACTGCCTAGGCAAAAGGTCCATAAACTTATCACCTTAGTGTGTCTATTGTCTTTTGAAGTGAGCAACCTGCTCTGTAATTCAGTTCTCATTGACAGATACAGACAAACATATCCCCATGCAAACACCCTCAATGTCTATTTTAAAAATATGAGAGAGGGAAATTTGTATGTACCTAGCTATTTTGAAATGAAGAGTCTGAACAGCCAAAAAACTCGATGTGCATATTCATATCCTCATTCAGTTATGGAGAGCAATTGGCATATAAATGAAGTGGAAGAAAGAATCATAGACGATCAACAGGTTGCTTTTGCTCAAAGACAAAAAGTGGCTGCATGTTAAAAGTGAGAATGTGGGTTTCACACCCATGCATGCTCATGTACAAAGCAGTATGTAATTTTCTGCTGTTTCTCTGTGTGAAGCAGGTGATTAAGAGTGAACAGATTGAGAGACAACTGTCATGTAGGCTAAGTGTTAAAAGAAAGGAAGCTCATGTTATCCCAACTGCACTACCATAACACTTTCAACTACTACTTGCTTGCTAAAATGAAGCAAAATGAACAACTAGAGAAACAAACAAGAACTGAAATAAACTCTCATAGGTAACCCTTGGTAACAGCAACTCAAAGATCTTTTAACTAAAAAAAAGTTTCTAGCAAGTTAGAAAAAATCTGCTTATGTCTCGAAATGCAGTGAGTTTCCAGGCACGCTTCATGATGACTAGAAAATATATTACAGTTTTATTTGATCTAGATGAATGGGGGAAAAAATAATCCCTACATCTGCTAAAGCCACTAACAGCTTATTGATAGGTTCAACTGAGCCACTTCCATATTTTCCCTACTTTGCTTAATATATATCTTGGCAGTCAGCAGACATGACAAAACACAGTATTAGAGAAGGCAGGGGAAAAGCCAATACACTGCTAAAGAAAAACATACATCAGCACTTCAGTCAGCCTATTTTCTGTGCTTTTGCTTCTTCCTCAGTGTGTGTCCTGACATTTTCTAGTAATGCCTTACAAAAGCCATTGTTCAAATTAATATGAATTTAACATATTAACATATGTACACACTGTGCTGCTCTAGCAATTTCCAGATTTCTTCCTGTATTTTACAGGGGTTTGAGATTATGGTTGCCAGAAGCCACAGAAGCACTCCTTGACACAAACATGAACATAATGCACAAACATATCCATGCATAATACACATAATACTCCAATATCCATTCCTTGGTTCTTCCCTTCCCACCTTGCCTCCATTGCTGCACAAGTGAATAACATTACAGATTTCAATATGTTTTTGCTTACAGCATTTTCATGTAAAGATATTCCTAAGGTTTCACAAGAAATTAAAAATATCCAAAACAGGAAAGCTATTAGAAGGACATGTTTCTATAAAATAAGCATTCTGTCTGAATTCTAACACCTGTGGGTTTTTTTTAAGATAGCTTTGTATCCAGACCCTGTGTATAAAGAGTAAAATCACTGATACAAATCAAACACAGCACCATTTTTTCATGTAGTCAGATAAATATATATATTTTTATATATACATAAATATATTTCAATCTCTATATATCCTGATTATATTAAAAGACAGTGCTGTCTTTAATTTATATCAATTGGTTTGCCACGTAGAAGATAGCAAGGTCAGAGGAGCTTCTGTTACTCATGTTTTAATACTTTTTTTTCCAGACATTCTGACTTCTATAGCTATAGGGACAGGCTAACCATATCTAGGTCTGGCAGAGCACTGGGCCTTCCAAACTCTGCAAATTATAGTCTTGCACTTGATACCAGTTGCTAAATTCAAAATGATGAAGAAGTGAATAGCTGAATATTCCTTTATTTCTTTTTCATTGCTTATGTGGAATTTGCAGGAAACATGAATACTTATTTTTCTGCCCTTCTTACTCCACAGTAATAACAAGACATACATCCTTTTTAACACTTTTTACAAAAACAAGGAAAAAATTCAGTCATATATTTTCTTTTTCCAGTGCAATATTCTTTAATACTCTGTTACCAACAGATTTGACATTGGGCCCTGAAAGAATGAAAGGACAATTGTATTCAAATTATGTGGAGAATAAACACTATGGTATAGAATGCTACTATATAGATTACGACTTGATAACTGCTGGATGTGAAATCTAGAATGATATATCTTTTTTTTTAGAAAAAAACACCAAAAAAAAATTGTAGCTTTATAATATCACAAATACGCATACTTGCTTTACACCCTAATTATGGAACAGGCCAAGTTACCTGTGCTCAGGCCAAGTAACCTGAAAAGTGCTAAATAATAGAAGCCAAAAACAAAAAAGATGACACAGAAAAAAATTAATATTAATTTGGCTGGCAAGGTCAGAGTTCACAGTGCTTCTGTGACCACTAGCAGTGTCACCCAGGCACAAATATGATGATAGTGTGCAATTTCCATGTTTAACTGTAGAACAGAGCAGGATATACACTAGGTCTTCCCTAAAAAGGGGGGCCATTTAAGTACAAATATGAGACAGAAACTCTGTTTGGAAGTGGCAGAGAATAAAGGTGGAAAGCAACTTAGATGAAGATAAAAATAAAAATAACATTTCTGGTTCTTAGGAAGGAAAGCATGGGAAAAAATCAATAGCCTTCAGGTAAGCAGACTTCTATAACTTTACAGCAGGGTTGCTGAGCTCTAGTGGGACGGATGTCTAGATAAGAAAAGGGAATGAGTAGAGCTGGTGACCTTTAAAGGGCATGGGTGCAAGTCATCACAGTTCAGTGGAAGGACAAGTAAGGCTTGGCAAACACTGACTTGGTTGCTCCAGTTTTTCAGTGATTTCAAAAAGAGAACCCTGGGTAGAAATTAGCTTATATTATTCTTTATTACTACTAGTAATTTAAAAAAGACAAAAAGAGAAGAAAATATAGAAAGGCCATTCTTTGAAGATTTAAGGATAAATTAAACTTATTTGGTAAGTAATTCAATACAAAGACAAGCACCAAAAGAGCTGGCTTTACACACAGTGAAGAGGAAGCACCACTTTGCAGTTCTCAGTGACTGACATATTCAATACCAGTTTGCCTCCTTCCTCACTTGGGGAAGCATTTAACATGACCAATCTAAGTGAAAGATAGAAACTCCAGCAGGGCAAAGAGCATGTTGGATGTTTTGAAGCTGGCAGTGCAGCTGAAATACACTATTGCACAGACTGAGGCCAGTGCCTCTGTGAATGGTGGAGCCAACCTAACAGCACTCAATCTGAGGCCAGAGGAGAGGAACCTGCCTCCTTGCCAGCAATGGGCAGCTTATTGGCCCACCTTTCAGTCCCAAAACAAGTGTTTGCAAAAGGCCACAGGAAGCAATTCAAGAACAAATCAGAAGTTATGCTTCGGATTTCATGAAAAACCTGGACAAGCTCTGAAAACTGACAAGAGGACAGAAAAATCATGACAACTTTTAAACAAGGGAAAAGAAAGGGTAGAATTTAGGAATCTGAGCCCTATGAGCCTTCCAGATTATTTTCTTGTAAGAATTAAAAAATCAAATTAAGAGAAAGCAGCATGTAGGACAAGCTCAACAGCAGAAGTATCAGCAGGTTATCAACAAACCAGATCAGGGTACGGAGTGAAGTTTTACAAGAGTCTATCCCAAGCCCAAAACTATTCCATATTTCCTTACCAACTCAGATGAAAGAAACAATAGGTATGGTAACCAAATTTATTAGAGGTAATATCAATAAAGATCAGAGTTAGAATTCCAAATCATAGTAAACTGAATTCTTACTGACTGCAACAGAAATTAGGCACTGCTCAAAAACAGGAAATGCAAAGTTCTACATTTAGAGGTAAACCATTCAGACACAGGAAAACACATTACTCTATGCATAGCTGAAGCTGCAGAAAGAGATCTAGGATTTAACCAGTGTATTTTGTGATCCAAGAGCAAATGCATAATTGGAATAGGTTTTGTCAACCGTGTGAACTTCTTCATTCATTTAAGTGACTGAGTTGCCTTCAGCTACAGTCATGCCCAGTTCTGAACACTCATTCAAGATAGATGTCAACCTGCTGGAAAAGGCAATAATAACCAAAGGCTTGGAATACCCAGTCTAGAAGGATGAAGAAGAAAGGGGCTGAAAAAACCCAAATGTACATCAGAATAAACGTATGCCACTGTCAACAGAAAATAGTGGTCCTAGAGGCTTAAAGCTCTACTTACATGCCAAAAAAAAAGGCTTAACATCCCAGACTTTTAGAAATGCAAGACAGCACCTAGAACCATTCCAATTTGACAGCAGACTGGGCACTTCTCTATGGCTGACAGGTAGTAAGAGGCTCACATTTATCCTCTAATTAAATCCAAAATTAAATAATCAAGTAAAAAGAGTTGGGATTGGGAGTAGAGGTGAGTATCTGTCCTATAGAAAGTGTTATGTGAATTATTTTAATTACATTTTGTTTGGTTGGCATGGCAATGTTTTGGTAGCAGGACTGTACAAGGGTGGTTTCTGTGAGAGGCTGTGAGAGGCTGCTAGGAGCTCCACACATACCCAACAAAATTGGTTCCAGCTTGCTATAAGACAACCACTGTAACTGCACCACTAGCCAAGGCCATGTCCTACAGCTGCAATGGTAACATCCCTGCAATAATGTAGTGAAAAAGAGGTGAAAAATGCTCCTCAATAGTAGCTGGGAAAGACAGCCGAGAATATGTGAGAGAAACAATCTTGCAGCCACCGAGGTCAGTGCAGGAGTGGCAGGAGATGCTTCAGGGGACAGAGCAGAGATTCCCCAAGACTGCGGTGAGTCAGGTTGTGCCCCTGCAGCCCACGGAAGCTCATGGTGGAGCAGAGATCCATCTCCAGCCCCTGGAGAAGCCCAAGTCAGAGCAGTTACATGTCCAAAGAGGCTGTGAGCCCATGGGAAACCTGCACCGGAACAGTGTCCTGGCAGCACCTGTGGTCCCATGAGGAGAAGAGTTCATGCTGGAGCAGGTGTGCTGGCAGGGCCTGTCAGCCAGTGGATCAGTCTGTTCCTGAAGGACTTCACCATGTGGAAAGGGACCCACACTGGACCAGTTAATGTAGAGCTGCAGCCTGTAGGAAGGACCTACATTAGAAAAGTTCATGGAGGTTCATAGGTCCTGCTGTGGGAGGGACCCCACAGCAGAGGAGGGGAAAAGTGTGAGGAGTAACCTCCCCTGAAGAGGAAGGAGCAGCAGAGACAACTGTGATGAATTGCAGTTTCCATTTCCTATACCTCTGCACCACTGGAGGGGAAAAGGTAGAGAAAATTGAGATTAAAATTGAGCCCAGGAAGAAGGGAGTATTGTGGGGGAAGTGTTTTACAATTTAGTTTTTATTTCTCATTACTCTATTGACTTGCTTGGCAAGAACTTAATTTCCTCAAGTTAAGTTGCTTTTGCCTGTGACAGTAATTGCTGAGTGATATCAACTTGTTCTTAATCTGAACCCACAAGCCTTTATTACTTTTCCTCTACCTTGTTCAACTGAGGAGTGATAGACCTGCTTGGTGGGAGCCTGGTATCTAGTCAGGGTCAAAAGCACCACAACAGACAAAATGTCTCATACTGCAGGGAGTCCTCTTTTCCTTCCTGATTCTCAGTGACTTGTCCATTCAAACCATGTTTTGCTAACTTTTAAATCTCAGTAGACTGCCAATCTATGGCACATATTCTTTGCAAATTGGATATTACCTCTGTTTTCTGGAGCTGAATCATAAAAAGGAAGAAGGATATGATGCAGTTCCATGTTACCATTTCTGAACTTTGCCATTGGAGGACAAGATTAACGAAACAGAAGACACCTGATCAGTGTTCAGTGTCTCGCTTAAAGCTACACATCACTTGAAGCACAACAATGCTGTCTCATGCCAGGCCATTATCTTTGCTAGAATAGTAAGTATTGCCCATGGTGGTATTTTTCACTTAGGCAGAATATTCAAATGTGATACCAGAAATGCAGCAGTAGATGGCATAATTACACAGTGATCTGGGGGAAATTTCAGGTTCCCTCATCTCTTTGGCTAAGTCAAGCAGACCAAATATTAAAAAAAATTAAAATTCCCTATACCCAAAATATTTTGTTCTCCAAAACAAAATGGAAGATTTATGAAGGTGGCTGATCAACTGTAAGAGCAGAAACAACACAAAGGAAACTGGAACTGTGTTTTCTTGTAAGAAAGTTGAGCTCTAGGCCAAATTTCCTGTAATAGTGGTCAGAATCAAGCTGGAATTCAGTGTTTGCATTCATTTCTTTAAACTGAAAGCAATAAAAGTTTCAGAAAAGAAGTCCATTGAGTTCTTATGTAGTTATGTAGATAATATGGTTGGCATTACTTACTCTTGCTTTAAGACTATTTTCTTCCATATTTTAAGGGAAGGTTGGTTGGATGTTACAGCTTTGGTGTTTTTTAAGAAATCATAAATCCATTTTGAATTAACTATATAACTGAATTTTTCCCTTGGACTTCACAGCCATCATAGATTTTCAAAAATTTCATGTGAAACTATATTAAGTTACAGTAAAATCCCTCACTGCATTTCAGGTTGTAATTTCAAAGTGATAAGTAGATATTAAAGTATGTGAAAAATGACAACATAAACAACCTAATATAACAGCTTCTGAGCCACAGGCAACAGTAAATCTAAATTTCTGCTACCAGTAGGGGTTAGCAGTACCCTAAAGATAACTGAATTGCATGATGCCTGTTTCCTTCATCCTTACAAATGTTTCAAGGTGCTTGCTGTCTTGCAAAACACTTTGATTTTTCTATAGTGCAGAATAAACTGCCAAGTAGAGATCAGCATAATCTTGCTCATATATGGTTCTCAGTCACTGAATTGCAATCTCAGAAGGAATCAAAACATGTAAAGAAAATACCCTCAAAAAGCTGTAGCATCAGTGCAGCTAATGGTCCTAATATATGACATAGCACCTGGAGTGCTCCAGAGACCACATCAATCTGTGTTAGACACCCAGAATCCCTCCTCGGGATCACCATGTGTCCTCCTTCTTCAGGTATCTTCACTGCTGCCTTTCCTCATTCAGAGAAATAACACAGAAAGACATATTGTCTAGAAACTTTTCTATAATTCATATGTAAGTTTGGAAGACTGTGGGCTAATATGACATTCTTACAGTCAGGTTAGGCAGAGAGAAATATCAGCACCTCCTCCCTATTTCATTATCTCTCTTATCTCTTGCAGGCAAGAATTGCACTCAGAATTTGGGTTCTCTTCCTTGTGGCATACTGGGTACACACACTTTTTCTATCCCAGAGAGACTGCTGCAGTCTCCCAGGGGTTCCTCTCTCTTCTAGAAGAGCCTTTTAAAGCACCTTTAGGCAAAAAATAACCACAACAGTGGAAAGAGTTGGATCCCCTTATCTTAGACTTCACTAAGGAGGATTTAAGACTTGGCAAAAGAAAATATTCTTCCAGTTCCCCATACTTGTTCAGGTTTTTGTTTATATCAGTTGTGATAGAAGCAAAAGGCCCAGGTGGACAAGTTTTTTCTAGCTTGTGAGCAGCAGTAGCCTTGATTACACAATCAGGTTTCTTTCTACAAGACAATCATCTAAGCTTGGGATGCTGATGCTCATTGAATAGAAAGTACTCAGCACTATAATGTTGCTCTTACTACTCAGCACAGAGTTACATTTTAGTATATTCCTCACATTTTATTCTGAATAATGATCCTGAGATCAGCTCAGCTTGTTAGACCCTAGTGCTAAAAACATCAAAGAGCTGTGAATCCCTGAATGGGCCAAGAGTGGGACTTGATGATCCTCACAGGTCCCTTCCAACACAATATTCTGTGATGCTGTGGCCTAATTTCTGTGAGAAACTCAGGGTGGGTGACTGCTTGTCACCCATCACATTGTCTTAGTGTGCTCCTCCAAACACTCCACAAGGTAAAGGAGTACTATGATTCCCTTGCTTTACTGATGATAAATGAAAGCATGGAAGTCAAAGTTAACATTATGATTACAAGCTTTTTCAAGTCAGTACAATGGGATTTTTCGAGTCTTTGGGACAGAATTTCCATTTATTATAGTTTAATTGTGAAATCTCAGCATGTATGTGAACTGGGATGCTCAGGGTTAGAAGTAACATGCAAATAATTAATTAGGGTTTTGGCTTGGAGCTCTGGTTTTTGGGTCATCCTGTTTGGTTTGTTTGCAGGAGTTTGGCTTGAGTGACCTATAAAAATTTCAGTAAGATTTTGTGCAATGAAAATTAAATTCTCAAGGACAAGTTTCATCTGTCTTAGTTTTAAGACCTCTCTTCTCTACATCAGTCATCAAATACTCCTGTCTACATATCATTCAGTCTCTACAAGCCTTTGAAAGCTTTGATCTCATACTCCAAATGTTTATTACAATTTTCTTGTTAACTTCACTGCTGTTCAGCATACTGTGCAAGCATACTGACTGTTCAAAATACAGTAGGAAAAGCACCCTCTGAGACACTGTCCATTTACTTACACATGAAGATGTGTTATATCTTGCTGGAAACTGCAGTATTCCTAAATCATCTTTTAAGAGTGCTTGGTAATAATTCACCTACCCCCTAATGCTACTTTATGGCATAAGCCTCTATGTTGCATGTTAAAAACTATGCAATGAACAGTTCCCCTGCATGTGTCTCCCAGCCTCAAACTATTTCAAATGCATATAACCAAACAGAGTAAATTCATTAATTATACTTGAACAATTTAGAGCAAGATCACAGTGAACAGCACTACTGCTGCCAGAGGAAAATATTTCAGTGTGGCATGATTGCAAGGGGCCCCAGACCTTGCAGATTCTATGCTTATGCTCAAGTCAAATCAAGCGGCACCTTTCAAGGATACAACTGTTTTTTAAAGAAAACAACCTGCTTTGGAAAAAATGTTTCACAACAGAAATGGTTGTGTGTTTCTGTCCTTTGTCCTCTACCCCCACTTTATCCTGGAAGTTGAAAGAAGTTTCCTAAATCAAAAAAATATTCATAATTAAGCTCTCTTCTCACAATTATTTCTCCTTTGCAGGAAATGGAAATTGGACAAGTTTTATTCCACACATAATGAGGATTCCATGGCCTTCTCCCATACTCTTTCAGTATTTTTTCTTGGAGAATCCATTCCAGTTACTGGGATTTTCTGCTGGGTTGTTTTTGAGGAGTTTGGTTTGGTTTGTGTTTGTTTTTTTTTTAAAGAACTGAAGGCACCTAGATTTTAGCTTTTGTACTTTGATTTCTGTTACTGCCCTGGCTGAGTTCTTCTTTACCACAGGCAGATGTTCTCAGGCTGTGTCTTACAAGTGTTCTCTGAAAGTTGTCAGGCACATTTACATATTTATCTAGTAACAGGTGTTATCTTGCCTAGGGTTTTTTCATGTAACATCTGTCCCAATTCCCTACTTGATCATAAGAGTTAAGTCCTGCTGGCCTCACATGTTATAAAATTGTTCTCTGGAAGCAAATAAACTTTTCTTTTGTGTCCGTGGATTCCCATAGTATTACTAAAACTACTGTTCTGTCAGAACACTGGACAATGCACAGCTGATATCAAAACAAAAACCAACCAACTAAAACCCCAAACAAACAAACAAAAATGTTAAAAACTCAGCACACTGCAAACTACCTTAAGCCTGAGGAATTCTCATCACATTTAAGAGTAACCTTACGACAGCTGTATTGGAGTCCCTGATCTTCTCCCATACAAGGCAAACTCTGCTAAGGTTTGCAAATGTAAGTACTGATGTAAGTTTTATCCACCCTTTAAGTAAAGGTGTGTCTTTTTGGCCAATTGTAAGGCCCAATACAATTTTTTTCTGGGCAACAGCTTAGATCTCCATGTGTTTATACACTACAGTTTCACGGACTGTAGTATTTCACATCCTCAAATCATCTCTACAGTTTCAGGCACTATCTACCTTCAGAAATGGACCAAACTCACTATCTGCCAAGTTGTAGCTGTTTTGTGAAGCTTACATGGCTTTTCAGAGCTTTCATTCAGTATCTTTTCTTTTCTTGAATACATGTTGCAAATGAAATCAACTTAAGTCTCACTGCAGCTCCATCTGATCAGTAAAAGTATATCCTCCAAGTTTAATTTTTGAAAAGATCACCAAATTCTTCAAGTTCCTATGTTTACATATAAAGTTGACTCTACAGAACAGATCCTTTCATGTAACGGAAAGCCATTGCAGAATAGGAAGATATACAATGTCACCACAGTAAATGCTTCCTGAAAACCTGCAATACCACTTACTACTTATATTTGCAGGGTCAATATTATTATTATTATTATTATTATTATTATTAATAATAATAATAATAATAATAATAATAATAATAATAATAATAATAATAATAATAATAATAATAATAATAATAATAATAATTTTTCATTAATTATTTAGAAATAGAATGGTTTATGCAATTCTGATTTCAGACACTTCTAAGGTACAAAAAGAAAGCTTTCACACCTCAGTTGCCTATGATTTGCAGCTCTACTGAAGCAGCAGTCAAGGAATCAGCCTGCAAACACTGAAGAAGGAATACAAACCACCCCTGGGGAGACTGCCTCTCCAGAAAGCAAGACAGTGAAGCTACTACTATTCATGTCTTTCATTTCTCAGTACCTGCTAATTGAGTATTGTGCTACTCGATAAAGAGATACAACACATGCTGTGTGGCCTTTTTCTGTCTCAGATTTTGTGGCACCTGCAGTTTTGAAAGCACTTGAATACCATGATCAAGATTAATTCAACTGATGCTTCATCAATGCAAGGGAATGATTCCTTCATATTTTTGAAACAAACTGCAGCTCTCCCATTTTGGAACCCAACTTTTCATCTTCACTTTCTTGTGATATCTTTAGCTTCATTCAAAAAATCTAGCATAAAAATTAAGTTTTAAAATCACTTTATTGAATGAAGAGTCTGTTGTTACAGTACTAATTTGGGAAAAGTATTTGAAAATACTCTGTAGCAAAACAGACACTGCACAGAATTATTAAATAATATATTACAGATGCAATATCATTGGCAGATCAGTTCAGAGCTACTGAGGCTTAATATGGTTATTAAAATTATATTATGATTATGAAGTAATAAGTTTCAATACAGCATTAGGACTTGTTCATGAAGTAGCAGCTGTCAGAAAAAACAGTTCAAGATTGTGACAAAGAGTGTACAGGTGTGTTTCTGCATGTGTGAATGGTCCAAAATGATAACATTCACAAATTGAGTTCTCCTGTAGGGAGTGCTTAATTTATAATGTTTATAAGACATAACAGATTTTGTCAACTTGCTTTCTGAATTTTAAGTATAAAATGAAAACATAGGATCGATTCTGTGCAAAGAAATTTGAGGCAGACATTGCATTCCTCCCATTTGTATTGTTTGCAAAATGCACTTAATGGTTTAATTCCAGTTGCTCCTACAGAGCAGATATGGGGAGGCCGCTGAAATCTTGGAGCATCACAGGACTAAAGGAATGCTACTGAAATCACAGAACTCTTGTCAGGCTCAAAGGAGAAGGAACTGGAGACATTGCACATCATAGCTGAGTCTTCACACCTTCCTACACCTGCACAGCAGCTCTGCAAGCCTCTGGGGCTCTTCTTCAGGCACACATTGCTTCCCATGGTTGTCCATTCCGACAGCAGCCTCTGCTCTGGCACTGCCAGGGCCACTGTATGCCCAAATCCCAGATGCTCCTCCTAGCCTGACTTGCCCATACAGCATAAATTCCAAAGTCCAGGCCAAGAGTCACCCCACAACTCCAGGAGGCTGGGCACCTGTCCATCACAACTCTGGCTCAGGAGGCTCTCAAGCAGGACCTTCAAAGCCACCACTTCAGCAAAAATGACAAGGACACTTCTACATGGGGAAAAGGTGCCCAACTGGCTGACATTCACAGCGGAGCACTTGAGACCTAATGCTGCAGTCTTCCCTCTTCATCCCTGGCCAACATCTCTAACAGACAACAGGACTCCACACTGCCCTGATACAGCCTACAGCATTTCACAGCAGTTGGATTTACTGCTCGAGTCCTGAGTCCAAACACCTGCAGCTCAGGAAATGAAAAGTGATAACTGCTATTTGTCATCTTCCCTTCTTGCTGCTGCAGCATGCCAGGACACAAGCTCCAGGCCGCAATGTCACCACCATGGAGCATCATGGTGACATTTGAGAACTTTCTCTTGGAACCTGCAGCCAGCCAGTGCCAGTTCCTTGGCATTTGCTGTCTGGCAGGACCAAGCCCAGCTGCCCAGGGAAATGCCTATGGCTAGGAATCACTCTGCTCTAACCGTGACAAGAGAGTTTGAACAGGAGCCATCTCCAGGAAAAACATAATCTGCTCCTGCCCAGGATGAGTCCCTTCAGCTGAAAGACTCAGCTTCTTTTGTCCCTCGAGAATGAGACAAGAAAGCACCTTGCAAAGCTGGTCTAGCATCCTTCAAGGAAGAAGAGCATTTCCAAACATGCACTGATAACCAAAGTACCAACAGAATACGTCCCCTTTATTAAAGAGGAGTGTTCTAGTGAAGCTGATTATTTTACCTTTCCAAACAGAGTCATACATACACACAGATCCCCCTTCCTAGATTCATGTGCATACACACATTTGTGAGTTCTCCAGGAACTAGCATGGAGTCTCTTATCACACATACAGACTCAGAATATTCTGAGTTGATAGGGACCCTGCAAGGATCAAGTCCAGCTTGTAAGTAAATATACAGGGATTGCATCCACAAACCTTGATGTTATTAACACCATGTTCTGACCAAATGAGCTGATCTCTTCTCAGTATCTCTTCATGGATGTCAGCCTTCTTTTAATCCTGCATCACTTGAGGTACAAGGTGAAGTGTCTGGAAGTTGAAGTTCAGATGTGGCACAAGTGCAGCCCTGTAACTGGTGCACAAGGTGGCCCAACCTCTTGCCCCCATACTTTCCCAACAGTGCACCAAGGCATAGGGCCTAACAGACTTTTAGGATCTCTGTATCTTTTTGCAACAGTCATTTCCTCTGCATGTTTACAAGCACAGCCCCCAACCCTGTGACCTTACCTAAAGCAACATGCTCTAAGTTACAGCACTTAAGCATCTGATTAGGGCAACCTGGGAATTTTCAGATTGTTCCTGTGGTTTAGGGTGTGTGTAGCTTGCCCTGCAGCCACAGGAGCTGGACATATGCTGGCTAGCCACTCCCAGAGTGTGGCCGGAGGAGACCATGAGTTCTGCAACTCCCTGGTTCTTCACAAGAACCCCGGGTAGTGGTGCTGTCTGCAGCGTGGGTGGCACAGGCGAGAGCATGGCTATGAAGTTCTGAGGCGAAGGAAGGAGAGAGCAGACACTCGTGTAGATGCCAAGGCACTTTATTGTCCCAGGTGGGACCAGTGACAGTGTCAGAGAAGGACTGTTTGGGGAGGCACTGATAAAGGGGATGGGCGTGATGGGAGGAGACACGAGGGAACCAATAAATGAAGCCCAGGGGATGAGCGAGGGGCACAACTGAAGCAATAAGTATTGCATGAGGGAGGGAAAAGGCTCAAGAGGCAAATCATATCTTAAGTAAGGGATAACTGACATAGAAGGTTCTCGAAATAAAGGGGAGTGGTTACAATGATGGACAGGGAAGCTGGGCAGCATCAGGAGGGAGGAGATAAACTTATAAGGACATAAGGACTAGGGGATCAGTCACCTTGACGGACAGGCCACTGTCGGGAAAACAAAGGACAAACAACTCAGGGACAAACCATTGTGAGGAAGGCACATGGGGGGAACCGAGGATCAAACCATAATTTCAACTTACAAAAAATAACCAACTTTACAATAAAACTTGTATAAATATCTTAAAACACACAATGCTACAGGTGTGTAGCTATATGTGTTTTCCTTCTGTCTTCTTTTATTTTGTTGAAATAGTATCCTAGAAATATGAAAATTCAAGAATGAGAACAGTACTTTGCTAGCAAGCCTCCGCTGTTTGCACCCTAATTTCTAATAAAATGAAACCCCATTCCTGATCATCCAAGGTATAGAACTATTTGATTGGGAAAAGAAATGTATTTCAATTACACAATACATACATTTTTTGTAGACTGTTGAAAAACCTTCTTCTTTTAAATTCTTTAACTTTTCTTTGTCAGTATTAGCTGTATTTTCAGATACAGAAACAGTTTACAGGTTTAGCCAGTCACTAGTTCGGTTTAGAATGGCATTTCGAACTCTATATGTGAAATTGAGGAGACTATTGCTCTGTTAAGTACAGCAAGAGCAAAGAACCAAAACTACTATACAGAGACTGAATGAGACATCAAAAATAAAAGCTGAAGCCTCACAGGGTAGGCATGCATTTTTGATACCGCATAGCCCAAAAAGCAACACAGTGCAGCCTTTGCTGTGTACATTCAATATAAGCAGCACAGGCCAGGACAGCTTTGCTTTCTTCACTACACTCCTTGCACATTTCACCAGCATACTCTTTAACCTTTTAAAGACTAGGTGTTCTGAACCCTGGAATAACAGCAAGGCATCATGAATTTCACATACCAGCTGAAGCTCCTCTGAGGATAAGTGAACACAGGCACATTCAGCTAGCAGTTTTATCTAGCTTTATAACAGGCCTTGGAGATTACACATTACCATCTGCACACTTTGGATTTAATTTCCATAGTTTGGGATGAGCTGAAACGCCAATTTGCCAACAGCATACAATTGCCTGCATTTTGATTGACTGGCAGATGAGGAAAGAGTTTTGTATTTACTACAATGAAGTACATTCAATAAGTAACATTGGTAGCATTACCAAAATTAATAGTTCCATCTTGCCAATGGTACTCTTGCTGAAAGAAGTGTACTGACACCCTTCTGCCTTCCTGCACACAAAGGCTTCATACAACAAAATCAAACATAATAGGAAATCAAAACACCTCTAAGTCCTTCATAGCACACACTAGCTCATCCAGTTGTTACCATAACAACAATGAAAGATAAAGTGGATGAGACTTTACTTTTAACACTGAAATATCTGAAGAACTACTTTCCACACGAAAAAATCGAGGATACTAGATATTCTCTTCTTCAGTGGCAAAAGTACTGCAACCTCTCACAAGCTGAAAAGCTGCTTGAAGAAGGAAACCTACAAGATGCAATTTAACAGAGGAAAAGAATACACTAATAGTCAGATTTGAAAAATTTGAAGTAAAGTTTTTTTTTCTTCTAGCTGTGTGAAGGTCAAAGGAGCTGTGACAGGACACATAATGTCCACGAAAAAGATACTTAGTCCTGTATTTATGTAACTAAATAATGAAATTTAGCAGATGAAGAAACAGAGCTTAAGCACACTCAATCTTTGTTTTAATTTATGCGATACTGTTTCTCAAGACCACAAAGTTTGTTCATATAAGCAAAAACACAAAATGTCTAGTTTAAATATGATATCAATACAGGCAATCAGCTATTCTAGCCATCTAGAACCCTGACTGTGGACTTTGTGACTGTCTGAAGGGAAGAGGCACAACTACTCACTGTGTAGAGAAATTGGGCAGAAAAATTCAGTCTTCAGATTAGAAAATAAAGTCAAGCACTGCAGAAGCCTTCAAAAGTCATGAGTTCAGAAACAGATGTAGGTGAAAAGAAGGTAAAGTAGAACACTTCAGCACATTTCATGGAAAAATTGATATTTCTATCTCTTCTACTTCTTCTATCTGTCTCCTTCAAGAAAGTAATTTATAAATTTTTTTCAGATACTTTTGGTCCTAAAGAATCTAAAAGTGAGTTTGGGGTTCTTTTTAGCCAAGGGGTGAGGAGTTCTTTTGAAAATGAAAAAGCCAAACAAGAAAATCACACAAACATTTTTCCCTCCCATAAAGAATTCTAATGAAGAATAAATGAATTAATTCTTGCAATGAATTTTCAGAATTTTAATAATTTCAAGTACCCAATGAGTAGCACTTCTTGCTAATACCAACCAGCACTGTATGTACTTCTGTGTCAGTCTGTGCTGACTTCTATGACTGTGTGTGCTGGTTTCAGCTGAGTTAATTTCCTTTCCTTCACAGTGGCTGATGTGAGGCTGTGTTTTGAATTTGGTCTGAAAACAGGCTTAATAATACAGAAATGTTTTTCTTATTGCTGAGCAGGGCTTACACAAAAAGCCAAGGCCCTTTCTACTGTTTGTACTTCCACTGATGAGGAAGTTGAGGGTGCATGGGAGGTTCAAAGGACAGCTGGGACAGGTGATCCCTATCTAAAGGGACCAAAGGGGTTTCCAGGCCTTCGTGCTCAGTACCTAAGGCTGGAGGGAAGAAACAAAAAGGGGGAATATATGTCCTCCCAAACAAGTGTTACACATGGTGGGGCCCTGCTCTCCCAGAGATTGCTGAACACCTGTCTGCCATGGGAAGCAGTGAAATAACTTTTTTTTTTTGCTTTGTTTGTGTACATGGATTTGGTTTTCCCTATTAAACCGTTTTTATCTCAACTCAAAAGTTTTCTCACGTTTGCCTTTCTGATTCTCTCTCCACTGGTGGGGAATGAGCATGCGGCTGGCTGGGGTGAAACCACAACACTGTGACATTTCTCTTTCTCCAGCTTCAAGTGAAGTTTCACTGAGTTATGCAAGCTCTATGTTTCCAGCTGAATATTGCTGTAAGATTTTTATGCAGGTTTACATCCAGAGGTTCAGTCTGTCAACATGTTCTTCCATTACCATACTCCTTTGTCTTTAGTACTAAGGGGAGCTACAAAGGAAGGAACCAATATCAAAACTAATGCATCTGTGCATATGAAGAAATCTGAGACAGACATTTAATGGGAAACAGGTTAAGAGCTTCACACTACTAAGTATGTCAGTTCTTAAGTAAGAAATTCTTCACTGTGAGGGTGGCGAGGCACTGGAACAGAGTGTCTAGAGAGGATGCGAATGGTCCATCCCCAGAAGTGTTCAAGACCAGGTTGAAATGGGGCCCTGAGCAACCTGATCTTGTGGAAGAAGCCCCCACCTGTGATGTAAGGGTTGGAAATAAATGGTCTTTAGGGCTCCTTCCAACTTTTCTGTGATTCTGATTCTATGAACTCTTCATCTTAACTTTTATAACCTCCCTCATAAATAACAAACAACAAACATCCCAATCACAAAAAAAGATACACGTTATGTATCAGGATCTCACAAATACTCATACCTGGTGGACATATATTATCTGTTATCCAATAATCTCAAATGTAGAAAACGCAATATTGACACATAATGTAGACAACATTGAGCAAAAAGCCACATAAACATGCTTTTTCTAGAAACAAAAAAATTATGAAACTTCCTTCTGTTTACATAACTTTCTTGATTTTGCACTAAAACTAACAAGTGACATGCAAAAAGTAAATTATTAAGCATCTGTTTTGACACCTGCCTGCTGTTGGATATCAACTTTCTTGTTTGTTTCATCATTCTTGGCTCAACCACTTAAAGTAGCTTTAACTTAAATTCTTGCTAGAATAATCTAGATTTAAGGCACTTTATGAGAGTCAGAAGGGTGAATGACTCACAGTGGAAAAAGTTTTCTTTGAAAGAAGGCCATTGGTGAAGAGTCCTGTTAATACTCATAAATGCACTGCAGAGATAATCAAGAGCACTCTCAAATGAGGAACATTTGAAAAGGATGTTTTTAACTGATATTTTATCGGAATAGTTTTTAGAACAATTAAATTAATCAATGAATTCTTAAAGATTCTCAACTCACCCCAAGCTGTAGAAAAGGCATGCACTAAATTTCTGCATAATGCATTCCAAATTGACTATCATTGGCATCAGGCCCCATCCCAGGCAAATGGGAACTGGCAGCTGCAGCACCAGCCCGAGAGGTGCGGGTATGAGTCCATGACTGCGGCTCCGCGGGAAGAAAAAAGCAAATGCCCCGGCACAGGCCGCCAGGGTGGTGGAAGCCGCTAGATGGTGCTGTTTGACCACATATTTTGTACCTTTGGCTGAAAAATACAAAAAATACCTATTGAGAGCTACGATTTTTGGGGAAAAAAAAAAAAAAAGAAACCATAAAGTTTCGGAAGAATTTTTTTTTATCAGCTTTGTCCTCATCATTCATGTGAATGGTACTGGTCCCCATCAAATCTCTTTGCTTAGGCATTAGATCAGAAAACTAAACTTTGGCCTAGTGGGCTTAGAGATATATTCTCTCTTTTTTAACTGTTTTTAGGCTTAAAAACAATTTAACAACTTTACAATTCTTAGGCAGCTCTAGTGATAATGTATATTCTTCAACCATATATTAAATTACAGCCTGGAAAAGACGTCTCATTTTATTAATTCAAAGAAATAGTTAGGTTTGAAAAAAATTTACATTTCAGATTAAATAAAAAGCAAAACCTAGATTGTAGGAAACAGAACATGACCTTTTGTTTCCTGAACCTTTTCCAGTTTACTCACTGACAAATATCATAAGTTCACTGCACAGAAAGAAGACAAAGTTTAGTTTTTCCAAATGGCTTGTTCCACTTTGTCTACATTTCAGAATAAAAGTCTATACCAGCCTAACAGTTCCATAAACCTTGAGTGCATGCTAGGAAGGGGGCAGGAGTGAATTATGTAATACCTACAAGAAATTTTGGTGTAAAAATGGCAGCTAGCTCACAAAGGATGGCAATTTTCTCTTGGAAAAAGAAAGTTACACACACATACACATACACACATAGAGAGGTTAGACATGTAGGATTAGGAGGCAAGAATAATGTGTTGAGCCAAAAGGAAATTTTACTGAAGGGGGCAGAGACAAAGTATGTAAAGCACTAAGCCATTAATATACAGCATACTGTAAAAGAAGAATAAGAGTGATAATGGGAGACAATGAAGGTGTAATCACTAGTAGATTCAGTAGAATTTAGAAAATAGGCTGCTTATTGCTGGAGGCCTAAAAGTTCATAGAGAAGCTTTCAAGGATCACAATACAATTTACTTTTCCTGGTTTCTTATGAAAAGCTCAGAAACAAGGCTGAACCCAAAAGTTAGCTTTGACATCTAAGATAAATAACAAATCCAGTGCTTGCCTGAGCAAGAATATGCAGGAAGCAAATATGGTGGTGAAAACTGCTTATATATGCAAAATCACCATCATGCCTCTAGAACCTAGTATAAAACAGTGACTTTTAAAGCATTTTAAAGACATTGTTTTAGAGACAAGACAAGAGAATGCAGCCTCAAGCTGTGCCAGGGGAGGTTCAGGATGGACATGAGGAAGAAGTTTTTCACTGAAAGGTTTTAAGCATTGGAATGGACTGACCAGGAAGGCAGTGGAGTCACTGTCCCTGGAGCTGTTCAAGAAGAGACTGGACGTGGCACTCAGTGCCATGGTTTATTTGTCATGGTGATATTCAGACACAGGTTGGACCTGATGATCTTGGAGGTCTTTTCCACTGTCATGATTCTATGATTCTATCACATAGGATTTACATAGCCTTAGAATGGTGAGCACAAAATACAAACTTCCTAAACTACACAACATTTGGTTTATAATTCTGATTATAAACCAAAATTGATTCAAAGTATGACTGCAGGTGTTTAATTTAGTCTTTCAGATATAAAGCTGACAACAAGGTTAAAGGTAAACCAGAAAACTAAGAACTAAGAGAATAAAGTATTTCTGATATTTTCTGTCTTTCATTAGCACAAATAACATACTACCAGAGTAGATTATTCAGTAAATTAATAGACAATATTTATTATAATTTCTAATTGCTAGTAATTAAAAACAACATCAGTGAAGTTCAAGATCTTAAAAGACTTGAAGCATTGTTTTCAGTTTTACTGGAACACTGGGCCATGTCTTCTGTTTAAGCGTAAACAGCCTTTGTTCACTGCTATACTACCAATGACAACTTGATAGCTTGGCATAGCAAACTGACCTACAAAACATAGATTTCAACATAAAAGATTTTTCAGTACAAATCAACAACTTCTTATGCTATTAGCTTATCTGGTAGTTTACCACATATTTTATTGTTCACTGTAGAATACAGTGAGTACAGAGAGTAATGAGCTGATGAAAATTTCAATTCTTCTAATTTTTAATAATAAACTATGTTAGCACTGAAAAGTAAAAATGGGTTGCTATATAATGCTAGATCTAGTAAAAATTTTAAAAGTGCTTCCTTATATTTTCAAACTGTATCTGGATATACTAATTACTGATAAAAATTTCTAGGTGTACTAATACTGATACAAAGTTGTCAACTTTGCTGCACTAGTCTGTTTTAAATTTGTTCACCCTCATTCAAAGGCTAGGAAAATTTGCTGTAAGAATATTAAAACAGATTTGTAAAAAAGGTTGCTAAAAACCTAAACCCAATTACCATCATCTGAGGAATGCATGCAGGCACACATAGACTAAAATTACCATGGTTCAGCTCCATTAAGTGATGCTATCTACTGCAAACTGATCCAAAGCATAGCTTTATGTAATTCATCTAAAGTGGAATGGTTTTCAAGGACACAGTCCTGTATTGCTGGTCAAATTGAAGAGTTGAAGTTTTGAAGGCTCTCCCTACCCCACTTATTTGAATGACATGGGCTGCTTGAACAGGCTTTTTAAACACTCAGCGTTAATTGGTAACAGAGACTAGATTGAAATCAGTCGAGTTCTTTTAACCTTTCCCAAATACCCTCACATCTTCAAGTTTCACTTAATGTAATTGTAAAAACAGGTCTACTGTTACTCAACTCTCAAGGGTGGCATTAACTTCATTAGGTGCTGTTTGTACAATGTGTTAAGCTCCTCATTAGAACATGCACAGAGGTATTTTAGACTAATGAGGCTCTATTGTTATAACCTATCCCTGCTTAATTGCAATTTCTTTATAAGTAGATGATGTGGTGCAAACTCTCTTAAATGGCAAGTACTGGTACAACAATCAGTTTTAATTGATGTGTACATTAAAATAAATCTTCCCATTAGGCTGCAGGCTGTATGCCTATTAGCCTCAGAGAATAAAAAATATTTTTTAAAGAGGAAAGAAAAAATACATATGTCCAACCATGGACCTTACCCATTTGCAGAAGGGTGCTGCAGACTCCTTTCTTCTCTACAGCCCTACACAGCACCACCACATGGCCCCTACAGCTACTAGTGAGATAGAAACATGGAATCATTTAGACTGGAAAAGACCTCTAAGACACTGAGGCCAGCACTGCCAAGTCCACCACTAAACCATGTCCTCAAATGCCACACCTATGAGTCTTTTAAATACCTCCAGGAATGACAGGTTTCAGCTCACCACATCTGTATTTTATAGCAACAGCCTTCATCGTCACCCTCAGTTCAGTTCATTCACTGCCTTCTCTCACACTAGAAGAGATACACACCCAGAGGTCAGGATAGTCATTCTCTCACAGGACCTAAACTCTGCTATTGGAACTGTGCTTGTGGTGATAAAAGGGATAGATGAGGTCACTCAGCTTGCAAATGCCTCAAAAAATCCTCTACACAGGACAAGCATATACAGCAAATCATTTGGAATGAAATAAATTAAGCAAATCAAGGCAAAAACAAAAGCAAAATCAAATAAAGCAATATGCAGGCTGCAAGTATGAATTTTGTTTCTGAACAATGTCAATTCTGTGGTCTTCTGTCCTCTTCATGCAGGAAGGATGTCAGGCCTATATAAATTTAAATCATGACAAATACCAAACCTCCAAGGGAAAAGAAATGCCCCTTCAAATGCTCCTTCAAATTATAATTCCTGGGCAAAAAAGTCTTTAGATTTTAACACAGAGAAAGACAGTAGATAAAGCCATGTCTTTGTATACAGGGATAGAAATTAACCTCTGAAAAGGCATTCAAAAGGAAAAAGTATCTTTTAAAACAGAATATGTCTTTTTATTTCAGGAAGCTTTCTACTTTCAGGAAACGCTCTACTCCACAATCACATAAGATTAATCTTGTATCTCTAACTTTTCCTTCTACTGTTTGTGTTAAATAAAAATATATGGTAAGAGGTAGAAAGGGACAATATAAACAAGCGGGGGCAAATTCTGCTTGGGACTACATGAAGGCAGTAAACCACCACTTTTCTTATAGAGAAGAGAAAAACAGGTTTGAAGTGCTTATATTTCATGGATCTGTTTACTTTCCTCCTGGCCTATTCTAATTACTTCCTGAGAAAATCAAAGCAACCAAATCCATGAGTTGTTCAGATCATCGTTATGATTACTGTAGGCAAGTTTCTATCCAGTGAGGGTTTTCCATGCTTCCTACCTGCAAATTAAGTTCAGTGTTGCAGCACAGGGTTGTCTGACAGCGATTGGATCCAAATTCTGATGAAGTTTCCATTCACCTAAGTGGGGTTTTGTATAATACCTCAAATACCATTCCTGTTTTAATTTTTTGCTACATGGATATATTAATAAAACTGTCCTTGTTGGCTTCCTATAACCATGTTGTTGTTGCTTTGCTAACCATGTTGTTGTTGTTGTTGCTTTGCTGTATTATTAGGTGGTATCTCTTTAATGTTATTATGGTCTTATGCATCTTCTTGGTGCTGCTACTCTAGCTGAACATTGCTGGAATTTCCTATTTTATTCAGTAATGTCTTTGCCCATGCACCTCTTGAGAGGAAGTGTCACTGTACAGTCAGCAATGATATTTTACATGGGACATACCAATACCTCATTTACCAAATGACGTGTTTAATAAAGCAGAGGTCTAGCCAGGAGGCAGCTAGCCCACCACAAAGATGACAATAGTATGGATAAGCAGAAATTTCCAACATTTCACAATGCTATTCGCTGAATTAATTTCTTTTTTTCATGTCAGCAGCCACCAGCTTAGTAAAATAGTTACTTCTCACTCCTAGCAACATTTTACTCTAGGTCTCTCAGTAATCTCCATCATTAACAGAAAATTTGAATCCATGACCTGAACAAATTCATCAGATTCAGCTGTGCAAATAAAGATATTAACATTAGTATTACAGTACTGAAGAGAATAGATCAATTCAAATATTTTAGTGGACTGATAATACAGCAAAAGTCTATATATCATTTAGAGAACACAGCCATTTACAAAGCTGAATTTATTTAACTTTTTAAAGCATATCCTACAAAGAGCCAGTATTTATTAATAGTAATGGTATTTCAGTCAATCAGATGAAGTGGGTTTTTTTCTTCTTAATCATAAACCCAAGTCTCTCACACAGGGCAACAAACTTGGGGTTTTTGTCTCAGACACTTTTTGTCTTACTTTTCCTTATCAGCCTCAGGTGCTCAAAAATTAAGGCTTGAATTTTGAGGTTTCAGTGTTTCCTTTTGTTAAAAGAAAATTTTGCAAAGTCTCATCATCTAAGGTAAAGTTGCCTTTCATAACCCCACATCAGACTGTCTCCTCCAGCCCAATGGCTTTCTTCCAAATTCATTGGGTGTGTTTCTTTAAAAAGCTTTTGCTGCATGGAAGTAGAAGCTTCCAAACACAAATACAGACCTCCAAAAGTTGAGCATATGGGAGTTCCAGGATGAGGAAGGGAATTGGATGTTCATACATTGGAGTAACTGAAACAGCATCTACTAAGGTCACCATCAAGAGAGGGAGCAAAAAAGACATAGTTTAAAGAGCATGTTCTAACAACAAGATTACTGAAAAGCAAAACAGTCACTGGCTTCCACAAATATGGACACCGCACCATTGTTTTAATTCCTGTGTACTTCTAGGCATAATTCTTCTATGCTACACGTTCTTCTATTGCTCTCACTCCACCTGACCAGTTTTCTGTCCCCTTGCTCCACAAACTTGTCTGTGATTTTACACATGAGTTCTGGTCCCATGCAGCATTCAGAGTAGCACAGGAGGAGGCACAGCAATTCTACATATCTGCCTGTAGCATCCCACATACTCAACACAGCATTTGTGTAAGTTCAAGCAGGAACAGGCAGAACTGAAAACTCCCTACATACAAACTGAGTGTTTCTCACTATTGCAAATAAAATACAGATTAGAACAGATTAAACCCCAGTTCAAGAGGGAAACCAAGAAATCTAAGATCAGAAAAAGGAATGGAATATTGGAAACTAGATATAAAACTTAGCTAAAAATGTCCAAACTGATTTTAGAGTTACCAACATGTGACCCATATTTCTTTCTGGAATTATTTGTGGAAAGGTGCACTTTTCATATGTCCAGTTAAGAGGGAAAATATTATTTTATGAATAGACTTGGTACAAGCAAGGAAAAAAAAATGAGACAATCCTAATCATGAAAGACAATGTTGGCTCTGAATCACAGCAGCTGCTTCTGTATACCACAGAAAACAAAAATTATGAGAGCTAAACCCATAAAGCAAGAACTCACCTCCCCATTATTCTAGGGATCATAACAGACTAATTATGCAGTCCAATTTACAGGCCAGTAAATTCTGGAACTCAGAACAAACTGATAAAATGACCACTCATTGATTCCCCTACTCCTTACTAAAAAATCTATAAGCTTTTGTGGCCACATTCCAGCCAAGATGTAAGCTCTTATAAGAATGTACATAATAACATTCACTACCATCTCAAGTCACTAATATGACCTTCAGCCACAAGTTCAGCAGCTGGTTTATTGCTCATTTGGTTCATTCCTGGATGGTAATAAAATTGAATGTTTTTTTCAAAATACACTTCTTGACATCTCTTTACAAATTCTGTCTAACAGCATCTCCCTGTAAGATCACTTCAACTTGCGATATTTAGGCAGTTTCTTAGCAGTCATCTATCACAAGGCACAAAGTCATCCCTAGCATAAATGAAATCTCTTGCTCTGAATGCCCAGATTTCACCACTTTTTTCTTCCTATCGCATAACAGGAGACCATTTAGTACAGACAAAAGGACTTAAAATGTGTGTAACACAATTGGCATTGTTAATATATTTCTGAATATCTCTATCTTCAGAAGATATACTCCAGGGACTGAGAAAGCAAGAATAATCCACAATTTCTTTTCCTGAAGTAATTCACTTTATTTTGATGGGGGAAAAAAAAAGCCAAACAAAAAAAGCCCACAGTAGTCATAAGGTAAAAAAAAAAGTGTACATTTTTCCAGATAATTTCTAACCTTTTAGTGACAACTGCTGCAGACTGAAAATAAAATTGTATGAAGTTCAAGGACACCAGCCACATTTTTTCCCCTCCCTGACTGCCTATCAGAAATAATTGCAACAGTCCTAGACTCCACAAGATATAGTCTAGCAGATAAGCGATAACAGAGTGTCAGTGACAAAGGTCAGAATTAAAGGGCATAGTTCGATAATTGAGAAAAATAAGGATACACTTGGTCAAATATGAATATGGAGTTCAAGAAAAGTAGGTTAAAGGGAGAGGAACTCAAGAAATAAAGGGGAAAAGTTGTTTTCATTGTATGAGACAGCAAGAGATAGAGTAAAAAAATTTACTCAAGCTTACAAGCTACTGAGCTACCAGTTTCTTCAGAACATGAAGAACAATTCTCTGGGGAGAAGTCCACGTACAGCAGATAGCCACACCATCAGGAGTATCAACTTCTTCCCACACCTGATCCATCGCATCAGAAAGAGAAAAGATACTGGTGTCTGTTAACTACTGCTAAGGGATGTGAAGTGAGCAGCTATAAAAAGTAAGTTCTGTATCTGCCCCACATCTCTATCGGTGACACTTCTGTAGGTATCTAGACCTCTCCTGAAAATATTTATGAATATCAGAAAGACGGATGGAGCGATCAACTGCTTTTAAATTTGCCTAGTGGTTATAAACTACACGGTTTTCATATCCTTGCATCAAAATAGGGCAATTCCAAAGATTATAATACAGCATAGATCCACATGAAATAAAAAATGCATTAATCCAAGTCGTATCACTTATACAGACACCATCAGGTCAGCCCTTCTGGCCTCCTAACTACAACTAACCATCTAATATTTTCAGCCCTAAAATGATCTCCAAAATAGCTCGAGATCACAGTTGTGCAATGAGCTGGAAATCAATAGTAAACTCAGGTTGTGTGGGCCTGATAATGAGGAAAAATCATCTCTTGACTATAGGTGACAGCAGTACCACCACTGTACCTTCCTGTTCCCACTAGAAATGCATCTCATAGGCCTGCTCCTTTTCACAATCCAGGGAGTTATTGCTGCAACATTCAAGGCAGATAAGACCTCTTAATAAGCAAGAGCCATGAGAGTCTCGGGGCACTGTCACACAAACCTGTTTTTCTTCACATGGCCATACATAACACTGATTGTCACTACAACAAAGCTCCAGAGGTGGAACTGGCAGTGTTAGGTCTATGGATTGACTTGATTTACATGATTCTGTGATGGTGTGTATTCAGGCCTGAGCTGACCTAAACTATCTCAGTAACACCAGCTGTGTAGGCAGGAGCATTTGACTCCCCAGCCTAGTCCCTGACCTGGTTAGCATTGCACTAGCATGGCAAAACTAGAAGCCCTTCAGCACAGGAATATACAAGTAGCCATATAATTGTAGGCTGGAAAACACACACTTACCACTTACTGCTGTGGTATAGGATGGAAAACAGTAGTTTAGAAGCAGGCATGGTCCCCTCTACGAAACTGCAAAACTTGACTGTTTTGTACAACAGCAAAGATGCATAAAATTGGAGGAAAGGAATTGTGTCATAGTTTTTTCTTGCTAAGAATGCTCCTGCAATTACTCATTTAGGGAAAAATTCAATTGCCCTCTCACTGTACTTGCTCTTTAACATAGAGAAAGAACACAGTTGCTATTCTGACTCTTAATGAAGGGGTTTCATTACATTCTACTGTACAAATAGATTGCTTTCAAAGATAAATATGTCATATTAATGATTTACAAGCTCATTATGTCACTTAAGTGTTCTAAATAGTTCTAAGAATATTTCTTTCTTTGGAAAAGATAAAGACTTCCTATCCTAAGTGAATAGATATGAACACAATAGAGCCAAAGCAAATTCTTCTTGTGATTAGAGAAGGAAAAAGCTTTTGTATTTGTTGAAGGTTATATCACTTGTTTTATGGAAGAGTAATAGAGTACAGAGACTTTGCCTGGTTAGGCAGCTCCATGTTTGTAGCCTATGATCATACAGGATCAAGTACAGACTAACAAAAAGGCCTAGATAGCAGGAAACCAAACATGTACAGCATAATGACTCAAGGAGGCATTAATTCAGAATCCAAGTAGCTTAAATATAGCTCCTTAAGCACAGGTTTCATGGGGAATACTTAAAGATGATGAAAAGCATATACTTTATTTATTTTCTGTCTTTTTTATTAAAAGTCTTCTCACATTTATTTGGAATTTTTGCTTCCAAGGAAGCAGCTGTTTCATCTTTACCTTTCTTAGCTATTATGCTAATCCTGTATTTCAATAGTTACTGTTTCACACATTTATAGATTTCATTACAATTTGCTTAACACTGATCACAAGCAAATTTTATATTTAAAAAAGTCTAGGTATTTAGTTATGCAAAGAAACCAGACAAAGAAATTTAAAAAGAGAAAAATGCATCAGTTTGTTTAGATGTCTTTGCATTTACCAATAAAACCTGTGGATAGTCCAAATGGATTTGTACTGTTTCACAAGTTTTTCATAGATGCTGAGAACAGAAAGAGTTTTATTACATTAAACATCTTTGGTCAGTCTCATAGACAAATCTTCATTACATGCTGGTCCAAGATGAAGTTTAATAGGATTTCTAAATGCTTTGGATGTTAAATCAGTACTATAAGAGGATTTGCAATCTAAAGATTTCTGATTATTTCACTCCCTAACCTAATCATTATAGTAATCTTCAACAAACAGAAAACCATGTACGTTTGTAGTTAATGTTTGCCAATTTATGGAAAACTGGTTAGACAAACTGATTTTGTCCAGTTGGGTCCCTGTGCACTGAGAATTAAACAACTACCTGTATTTAAATTGAACTGCAAGGATTTGACTTTTATAGCAGCCACTTGCACACACGTGGGCCAACTGGTCACTGGAGAAGTGCAATATAATAATTTTGGCATCTTCACAACAGGTAGATGTAGTCATTTCTTAAAAATATACAAATTCGTTATTCAAACTTGGACACTTAGAGATGGGTAGATAGATCACAAAGTAGAATTTATGACAGAACATGTTTCAGTTTTAGGTACAAACTTGAAAACAAAACATAATTTGAAATAGAGTTCATGTTTTACACTCCTCAACTCAGCCAAACAAGTTATTGCTATTTATAATGAAATTTCAAAGACACATTTCACCTAGATTTGATAATTTTTGTTCTCAGGTAAACGTCTGAAGTGCTGCAGATAAAAAAGAAAACTCCCTTATGATATCACAACACTACGTTACTCATTAACTGATTTTTAAACCTAGTTTGAGCTGGAGTCACACCGAGACAGCACTTCCTACAGCAGAGAAAGGCTGTGTGTTTCACGGATTGCTCCAGAATTGAACTTACCTAAGTCTGCAGTTAGCTCCATCAAAATGCTGAAAAAAGGAAGCTCCTTGGAGGACTCAGTTTTTCTTTCTGAAAGTCAGAACAGCTTCCGAAAATCAAGTAATGACACCCCAGCCAGTCCTACGGAGAGTGTTGGATCAGTATTTATAAGGTAAATCCCAATATATTTGAATATTTTGCATGTGCTCAATGATGGGGAAACAGGGCAGCAACAGAGGAGGGCACTGGGACAAGTACACTAACGAAAATACCTAGATAAGGAAGCCTAATGCAAAAAGGATGCACACAGAGATGGTAATTTCATGTATGCTACTGATTGCACTGGGAAGGGAAGCACTACTGTAAAGAAAAAACTTGTGATGGAGGACAGAAGGGTATTTTTTCTGTTTCCTTATCTATTGACACTGAAATAGGGCTTTGAATGTGTATAACACTATATACTAATAAAATTCAAGTTTTAAAGTGACTTCTATAGGGTCACCCAAATATCTATAATATTTGAACTCTGTAAAAAACAAATGTAAACCTTGTTAGATCAGGGAGTTTAGCAAAATATTTTCATGTGTGTTTTGGCCTAAAGAGACTTCATCATGTTTATTAAACTAATTTTCCAGATGAGTGTCACCTTATTCACAAGAAATACTCAAGGAAGTAGAAAACTTACTAAATGAATTCTGGTAAATGGTTTCCTGATAGAACATTGCAAAAAAAAAAATAGGGGAAAATCTGTTTTCTTACTTTGGAAGTGTGGACTTGTTGAATTGCGAATTCCCTCTGTGGTGGAATTCATTGCAATGCAGAGTTCTAGATAAATCATGCACATTTTAGACAGCACAAAAAAATGAGGGAAGGCAATGTCAGAGGGCTTCCTCATCTACTTCATCTACTTCTTCCTCATCTACTGCAGGAGCAAGACAAATGAATACACACAGTACTTATGTCAACCCATCATGAATAAAATAGCTTAAAAAGCTATTCAAAATATCATGAGACATTTATTGGTTCTTAATCTGCTTGAAAATTCTTTGCCAAGGGCTGGTCCTGTATGGTGCCAAACAACCCTGAAGAGTGATTTGGAACCTCTACATGGTCTTTGTGTGGCTGATTACATTTCTTTGTGGCTGTGCACAAATTCTTTATATGGGGTGACAGATCTTATCACTAATTGGGTCACTACTATAAAAGAGCCTGTTGGCCTAATTTTTCTCTTTTGGAATATTATTAGGGCTTTTTAATATTATATCTGCATATCATCCTTTCTTCCAACTCAAATGTCAGAGAGATAATGTCCAACAGTTTGAACAGATAATAAAGAATCAGAAATTTAAAGTTTAATTAGAGATTTCTAAGACTTTTATCTAGAATTTTGAGCTTGTTTTTAAGAAAAAAAATTCACATGACTTTTCATATGCCTCTTGATCTCATTTTGCATGGGACATAAGTAACATACTTATGTTACTTATGACATATACAATACAGAGGTATTCAGAGGGTGACAACACAAGTTGGTGATTTTTACCCACTTCCTAATTTGAACAATATAAATTTTGTCCTCCTTTCTGTGTCCTGTCCAGAACACTGGGCAGACAGATCTACCTGCTTTTTTATTTACCATTAAATAACCAGTACCCAAAAAGCTGCCATATATGCTCTGGGGGCAATGTGACCAGGCCTTACGAAGAACAGGTCCTTTACCCCAGATTTCTCAATAATCAACCTGCCTGCCAGGTATTGAGTGGTAGGAGCAGGCCTTCTAGAAAACCAGTTTACTCAGTTGCTGGTTCAGTAAGGATAATATGATTATAAAACCTTGAAACCATACTTCTATCAATAGTAAAAATGGAGTAGCAGGCTGCAAATACTAGGCAATCGTATAAGGAGGATGCACAATAGCACGTAATGAGCTAGATGGACTGAGCTCTCACCAAACTTGTTTTTCATGTGTTTTCAAGTCACAGTCATGATATTGAAAATGAGCCACATGAAAAATCATGGAAAATTATTTTGGAAAAAGTAAATGCAGGCTCTGCATTTTTAGGTACTCCTTTCATACAGTCTTATTTATTTGTAGCATATTTTCTATATATGAAGATTCACCCACAGAGAAAATTTAATGATCCTTCTTGTTCATTCTAATTATTCATGCCCGAGGAGAAAAACTGCCTATACGCCTAAGTTTTTATATACATCTGGTTTAACCTCACTGTAATTGGCATGTGGATGAGCATGAATTTGGCAGAAACCAGGGAGTTATTAACATTTCATAAAGGGGAGCTCACAGTTTATTGCCATGGCAGCATGTTGTTCCTGACATAGAGCAAAACTGATTTCAGAAGGAAATTGTGCTAAAGCTGAGGTGTCAGCCACACATTATCGATAAAAAATTTCTATTGATAAAAGTACTGGCCACGTATCTTTGCAGCATTTTATCAGTATGAACGTATAGAGTTGTTCTGACATTAGAACAAAATATGGGCTAAAAAAACAGGGATCCCCAAGCTCCAATTTGGAGCCCATCCCTGTAATATGAGTCAATTCTCTGTATCCAGTTCTCCTAAAATTTAGGAAAATCTTAAGGCTTTTGGTTTTGAATAATCCCCTGAGTGAGTCTAGAAAAAAAAAAAAAAACAAACATATTGAACACAAGAAAATTAGTTCAGCAATTTAGACCACCAGTTCTGTGAATGTCATAATGCTATGTATGTTTACATCAATCTTAGCAATAATCACATTGCAGGTTATATATTAAATGCTTTAAAAAAAATTCAGCATTGGTCAGTAACACTGATATTAGGTGAGAGTTAAAAACATTTTTTTTTAAATTACAGAACAATGTTTTTAAAATTACAGAACATGGAGAGGTTTGTTTTCTAACTGTCTCATCAAAATGGAAATCAAAAAGGTTCTCGACTCCAGTCCTGACACAGAAGCTCATTTGGTGCACTGCAATATACAAATACAGTAAATACAGCACTCACATTTTGCATCTGTGATCTGGCATTAATATTTACCTATCTTTTGCTTACAACAAAATAACAGAAAAATTCTGTTAAGCAGTAACAACCGGTAACATAAACTTTAAAGATGGTTTTGTTACAGACAGGTTTTTGTTTGGACACAAAAAGGAACCCTACATCCAGATTTCCTCTATGAAGATTTTTTTGACAGAAAGCTTTTTTAAAGGAAATTCTGCATTGAAATTATATCCCTCAGAATCTTCCAGTGTAGTGCTGTAAGACTAAGGCTTATCTCAGACTAATTTAAGAAGTCATGTTAAAAAGATAGTCACACTCCACCTTCTAAAAGGTGTGTTATTTTTATAGCTCAGTTATGAAACAGTGGCAACTACCTTACTGCTCAGTGGCTTGTATCTGGGTTCTGGCATTCACCCTTACTGGCCTGAATATGAAGACATATTTACACTTGTTTTGGTTTCTTTTTCCCCAGAGTAATATAACTCCTAGCTCTAAATAAGACAGAACAGTAACTGTACAAGCACAGTCAACTAGCTTATTATTCACAGCCCCATCTGATGTAAAGACTGTGAAAAAACTGAGAGTATGATTAATTTTTTCACATTATCTTGAGTTCCTCACTTTAACCTTCCTCTTCTAAAGGTAAGGACAAACCTTTCCTAATCTTCTGGAAAGTCTGGGCACTCTATTTTCTTGTAGAAGATTCAATTTATCCTCAAACAAGTCTGTTTTCATTTTTTTACATACTTAATGTACCATACTGCTGCACTTCAGAGACTGCCAGATGACTAAAGGTTTTTCTCAACAAAATGATCACCATATTTACACATATCATGAATGTTTGCATGCACTTGGGCATATGTGATTCCAAATAGGACCCACATGTATTCATTTATGATACACAGATTGAGTAATTATATACATGCATGCGCCTTATTTATTAGATACACATCATCTGTGTGTATCTAATGAATAATAACATAGAGCTGTAGCTGGATTGAAATTTTTGTCCAAGTCATCTCTATACAGAGATGTCACACTTGGATATTGTCCAGGATTTCCTTGGACATTTTTAATCAAAGGATGACAAACCAAGCTAATGTGACCCATCAGAGTAGAACAAGCAATACTTACATTTATCTTTTTTAGCACCTATGGACAATATATTAAATGAGAATATATAGCTCTTTTATTAAAAATGGAAATATCTTTTTTAAATTATAAATGGAGAAAGCGCGGATTTTGCTGCCATGAGATTTCATACAATCATTTTTAATTACAAGATCACAGTATTCTAATATGTTAGCACTGATATTCATGAGGCATCCAGGCCAATATACTACATGAAAATATGCCATAACTGCTTTTTTTTTTTTATCATGAGCTAAGAGGAGACAGTGACATGTATTTTTCAGCAAAATGCCAGCTGGCTAAGTGCTTTCTCATAGCTGGCAAATTCAAACTGTTAACACATCACAAGGTTGCTTTTTCCAGTATGTAAGAAAGTTGCCATGAACAATTTGGAGTGAGCTGAAGATTCCTTTATTTCAACGGTTGTACTGGAGGGTTTTTCCATTAACCCTTCATCCCATACTGTTCTTTTGATCACCATGGCACAGTAAGACACCGTGATGAGGCTCACAGCATGAAGGGTGTCTTCGGTGACTCTACACAGGTCATTTTAAAGGTAATTGGTCCTAAAATGGCAGTAAATGTGCTGACGAGTACCTGTGCAATGTGTTACATGGTCACTGAGAGGTGGGCTGATACCATATAACTAATACCCCAGAAGTTTTGGTGGCAGTCTCTCTCCTTTGTCCTGCTAGGTCTTACAGCACGAGTGTAGCATGGTCTCGTTACCCAACTGTTTCAGCATGGAGCCACAAGGAACAGCCCTGGTATGCTCCTGCATTTGTGATAAACTCTCCAACTAGCTTTCAGCCCAGCTTACTTCATTTGCCCCATGCACTGCCCTGTCTAAAGGGGGGTTCAACCAATACAGTAATCCAGGCTACTTTAAACAAAAACCAGGAAGAGATAGTCAGGTAAGATTTTCAGTAAATAGCTCAGAAGAAAAATATTACCTGACATGGGTATCTATAAAGTAATCTCAAACTTCTAAAAGCAAATAAATTATTAAATTCTTAATCCAGGCAAGGAACAAGACTCAACTGGCCAAAACTGCTTTTCACTCATTATAAAATTGCACCATTCACTGTGTTCTGGCCCTAGTTATCTTCCACAAACTATTTTGGACCTTGGCTCCACCTATTTTGAGCATACTTCAGGTATGCTGAGTAACTTGAACACTGTTTTTGAATATTCCTGATAGAGTCAGGAGTATCATCAACACCAGCTCAGATCAGGTATGGCTTTGTCTAGCAGGGTCTTGTACCCTCCAAAGACAGTCTGTAGCCACTCTGGGCAACTTCTTCCAATGCTGCACCACTTTTTTAGTCCAGTTGTTGTGTTTTTTTTGTAGTGTACATCTCACAAGCTGGCTTCACTGTGATTTGTGGATGACTTGTGTGTATTCTAGAAATTAGAATTTTTTTCCCTGTTTCAACATCTTTTCAAATGTCTATTAGTTTGTGTCTCATACTACCAGAGCACCTATTTCTATAGTATCTAACATAAAACTGCTTTACTATCACATTTCAACTATAAGGACTTAACAGGTCTTTCAACACTTAAAGGCTTTCAAAACATTTGCATAGCCTTCACAGAATCCTACCAATGCAGAATATCACAAAGAAAACTGAAGACATATACAATGACCTATTAGGCAAAAGTACTTGTATTCAGGCACTATTGAGGTTGTAGCTCTTAATACATTTTTACACCTGCAAAGACATACAGAAGAACTTTCTACTGAAGAGAAATGTGCTCAAAGCACACAGAATGCTTGTAACCACTTTACTAATTTTCTGCTTTGTTTCTTTCCAAGGAAGTTCCCTCATATTCAGGCATGCTGACACTTGCCAGATAAACTGAAAAATACTTTATGAACAGCCACAATGAATGCACTGAAATAAACCTTGTTGATTAAGACAGCCTCTAACGCTATTTCCAGCTAGATTGTCTTTTTCATCATTCAACAGCAATGGCCTAGCCATGAATCTCTAGATCTCTAGGCATGGATAGCAGTTCCACTGCTTTTTATACTGACCAGTATAAAAAGTGTGTGTGATTAGGGAATTTTACTGTTTCTTCCTTCATGTCCTTCAAGATATGATTCATAACTATTCTGATAAATTGAGAAAACAGATTGGAAAGAAAAAAACAAAGAGCAAAATGCACAAAGGATATGTAGATAGTCATACTCAATCAAGTCTTACAATTTGCTGCTGATGTACTAGAGAACAGCATCTCAGCTGACATTTATAAAAGCTTCATTAGGTCATACTGCTTGAATACTAAACCTGAGCCAGCCTCACCTGTCGTGAAACACAATGAAGACTTTACCACAAAATATGACCAGTGGTACTGTGTATAGGAAAGATGAAGTAATCTTTTCAACTCCTCTTTATACAACCTTCATAAAACTACTGGTGTTGAGTATGAGGGATCATGCTTCAGAAAATAGAAAATACCTAAACCTACAAGAGACAGTTCATAGAAGGAAAAAAAAAAAAAAAGTCCAAAGCCACAATTTATATGTTTTATCTGAGACTACAGATAAAATGAAAATGATGAGAAATTATGAGAAACAATAGACAGGTTTTCACTGTTTTTCATATTCAATAAGTTAAGAAGTAATGCCTTTAGATTTCAGCAACGAGGATTCAAGACCATGTTGTGGACTGAGGACATCCCCCAGATGATAGCAAACACTGGAATTGGTGGCCTGGGCACACTTAGGACTTTTAAGAAAAACTAAGACAGGAGTCTTGCCAGGACTGACACAGGAATATCAGGCCTTAACTCAGGACAGGAAATTAACTCAATGACTCAGTGAGTCTCCCCCCATTCTGCTTTTCTGTAATTTCATATGTATCGTAAATCTTTTTATTTTGCAATGAAAGTTTTTCCTATTGTTCCATCCCTAATTTTTTATCCTTTGTCATGTTACACATAATGTTGAAGGTTCTAATTACTGAAAACCCTGAATACCCTCTAAGGTTTAATATACTCTTCAGAGTAGGAACATGTGAATTTTAGTCTATACAGCATCACCAGTACTGCAGGCATTAAAAAGTAATCAGTAACTTTATAGTACACTACTTTCTCTTTCTCTCCCCAATTTGCCCTTCAGTAGTTAGAGAAAAACACAGCCCAGATTTTCTCACAAGGAGTCTGTTGTTGACAGCTTGATCTTCAAATACTTGCTTTACTGTATCTGTATATATGAGCAATTATCACATTACAGTAAAAGGTCCTTTGTGCTTTTTCTTTTTATGTAAGACTTGATCATAATAAAAACATATGCTTTTCAAGTATATTCCATTCACATGAGCAGTCCCACATTTGCTTGTTTAATATAAGGCACTCCTCCCTGAATATTCCTGAGAATCCTGGTATTCAGAGCTTTTATCACTCAGGAGAGTCCCCTCTCAGTCTGAAGTTGCTGCACCATATACAGTTTGACAGAGCTTGGTCAGAGAGTTTCTTTTTCAAATCCTAAAAACACCCCACAAGCTATAGTCCTGGTTCATTGCTTATTACTTCCACTATCATTATCAGAGCAAAGAGCAAGCTGGACTAACATTTATCACCAATCTGCCAGAACCAAGTCTCTGACAAGAATTAAGATATCATTATATGGAAGAAATAACTAAGCAAGGATTCCTTTTTTTAGTGTCAAGGTTTTAGGCATCAATTTATTTTAATGTAAGTTTCTTCTGCACTAAATGACTAGACGGATTTATTTAAATCAGAGAGCTGTGCACACCTTGAGAATGGAGTCAGATGAAACTACAAGAGAGACTGAGCTCCAGGACCAAGCAACTCCTTTCTAGTTCTTGCACCACTGAGGTGAAGACAGGAACCTCTGGCAATGAATGAACAGAACAGTCAGTGGCAGTGTTTATCTCCAAAAGAGGTGGTTACAGCTGACAGACTGAAAATCTAAGCACTCAAAAGAAAACAAATTTTATTTATTCAAATATCTAGAAGTCACATTCTCACCTACTAAAAACAGCACTTCTGCTGAACTGCATATAGTTACACAGGAATTATTCAACCACAAGTCTGCCTCAAAATTAGGACTAAATTAGCAATTATATTTTTAGTGGAATGAAAAGCCTCCAAAAACAAGATCAGGGGTAGGCAGTCACTTTTCCTACTGATTCAAATCATCCTGTGTATGCCTTGTTAGTGCACATTTACACAATCCCCAGGGTACCTAAAACCTCACACAGGTTTCTGCACCCAAGAAAAGGGCCTGAAGAGACACATGATGCCTTCCCCAGCCCTTTCAGTGCCAGCTCTACTCATAGTCCAGGCAGCTGAAATGGCTCCTATTCTGTTATGGTTGGATAAACAAAATGCTGTTATATTGCCACAGGTTATGTCTGGTGTTAGGAGGTGGGAGAGGCTCTGCAAAGCAGTGCCAAGTACACTCAGGGGTTCCACAAGGAATAATAGTAGCAATCAATGTTTCACAGGTACAGGGCCTAACAGGCTGAATAATCTCCCTTGTAAATTAAATCTCATTTCTTTTCCACATGTGCCTTGACATTTATGTTAAATACTATGTGAACATTAATGGTGTCTCCCAGAAATACAGTCATTTTAGATGTCTTCCATTCTATACATCTTAGCACATAGTCTTTAAATTTTCCTGTACTGGAGCCAATTAAACCCACACGGTCTAGTAAAAATCATACAGCAATCTCACATTTTTTGCAGGATCTGTGTGCCCAAGCAGCTATGGCAGTCTTGAGGCATTTCACCATTAACCTTTTTATCACTGATTTCCTGAAAGTATTGCAACAATACCTAAAACTTCTTTCTTGTGTGCCCTAAAGACTAAATATCCAAAGGTGATTAATTTGCTTCATACACTTTTCAACCAGAAATTTACATTAGTATCTATCTCCTACACAGATATTCACTAAAAGAAACCTCTCTACTGTACATATTCTCCCTTTAGCTCATGTGAATAGTCAGCTCTTAGGAAGTTATTCTATTCATAATTTTATTAAAAGATGAAAATAGACCTTTGCCTAGACATGTTATTTTGAACTCTCATCCCAGGATTTTCTCTCCTTTGATTGCCTACTTACAACCACAGAGTCCATTTAAGCTTTATTAAAACATAATTTCACCAAACTGAAACCTAACTTACTTAACCAAGTAGTAAGGACATTTTTCATAGTTAGTGCCTGCCATGCAAGATAACTTGTGTGTGACAAGTGCTGCCTTAAATCTAACCTTCCTGAGGGCACTCAACTTGTCCCACAGCTCTGCCAGCACAGGCCCAAGGAAACTTGACACATGGGCCCCAGCAGGATGCACACAGGAGTGCTGAGACAGCTGATGGACATCATAGCTATGCTTCCTTATCTTTCCACCATGACCTTATCCTGCTCATGGTGATCAGGACTAGTGTCTGAGGACTGAAGAAAGCAGATGTCACCCCGGTCTTCAAAGAGGGCAAGAAGGAGGATGCAGGGCACTATCAGCCAGTCAGCCTCACCTCAGTCCCTGGAAAGGTGATGGAGCACCTCATTCTGGAGGCCACTTCTATCACAGGGAGGACAAGAAGGTGATCAGGAGTAGTCAGCACGGATTCATTAAAGGCAAATCATGCTTGACCAACCTGATTGCCTTCCACGATGAAACAACTGCATGGATGGACATGGATGGACAAGGGGAGAGCAGTGGATCTTCAAGGCTTTTGACACTGTCTCTAGCAGGCAAACTCCAGGAAGAGGAAGATGGGGAGGTGGATTGAGAACTGGCTGAACAGCAGATCCCAGAGTCACAATCAATGGCACAGGCTCTGGTTGGAGGCCTGAGTGGTGGCATCTCCTGAGATACAATACTGGGCCCAGTCTTGTTTAATTTACCCATCAGTGACTTGGATGAAGGGGCAGAGACCTCCTCAGCAATTTCACTGACAACACAAAGCTGGGAGGAGTGGCCGATAGCCCAGAGGGCTGTGCAGCCCTTCAGAAGGACCTCAGCAGCCTGGAAAGATGGGCACAGAGGAACCTTCTGAAATTCAGCCAAGGCAAGGGCAGGGTCCTACAGCTGGGGAAAAATAATCCAGTGCAGTAGCACAGGTTGGAGGCTGATCTGCTGGAAAGCAGCTCTGAGGAGAAGGACCTGGGAGTCCTGGCGGACAACAAGCTCTTTAGAGCCAGCAGTGATTCCTTGCAGCCAAGCAGGCTGATAGCATCCTGGGCTGCATTAAGAGGAGCAGTGCCAGCAGGTTGGAGGATGTGATCCTCCTCCTCCTCTATTTGGCCCTGGTGAGGCATCACCTGGAGTAGTCTGTCCAGTACAGGGCTCCTGAATACAAGACTAGAAACTCCTGAAGATGTCCAGCAGTAAGGACTAAATTGATCAAGGTTCTGGAGCTTAGCTCCAGTCCTCTCGTCTGAGTAAAGGCTGAGGGAGCTAGGCACCTTAGCCTGAAGAAGGTATGACTGAGTGAGGATCTCATCAATGCCAAGGGGACAAAGCCAGGCTCTTTTCACTGGTGCCCAGCAATAGGAAAGGCAATGGCCAGAAACCGATGCAAAGGAAATTCTACCTGAACATGAGGAAGAATTTTTTACTCTGCAGGTGACCACACACTGGAACAGGTTGCCCAAAGAAGTTGTGGAGTTTCCCTTGCTGGACATATTCAAGAACTATCTGGACACAATCCTGTGCCACACACTCTCGGATAGTCCTGCCTGAGCCAGAATGTTGGACCCACTGGTTCCTTCCAACATCACCTATTCTGCGGGTTTGTGATTTTTCTGTGCAAAGCAGCATGGGGTGCTGCTGTTGAGTAAGGAAGCATAACTGCCTACTTGTCTGCTCAAGATGTAAAGCCACAAATGGAAATACCAGCTAATAATTTCAGCAGTTCACCTTAATAGAGCAGTCCTGAGGCCAGTATCAGTATTTGGACTACTGCCTGCTTCCACGACTCGCCGGGGAAGGCGCTGACAGAAAGCAGGGCCCGGGCCACCACCACCTTCCCCCAGGACTGCGTCTGTGTCAAACCGCATATCTCCTGTAGCCCCCTATAAAACATTAAGGATAGCTTTTGTTGGAGCCGGCGGGAGCCGGTCTCTCACGCGACAGCGTCCCGACTGAATAATTTAAAGCTCGTAAGGGATCGGCCTCACGGGGAGCGAGGCTCCGCATCCCTCACAAGCTCCGCGGCGCGGGCGGCGCCGGCCCGGCCGGGCGGGCCCAACCGGTTTATGGCGGCTCCGGCTCCTGCGGGCCCAAGCGGCGGCGGGTCCGCCCCGGGGCGGGGCGGCGAGGGCGGAGCGGGTCCGGCCCGCCGATTCGGAGTGCCTTGCGGCCGCGGGGTGAGTCCCGCTGCCCGTGCCGATGGTGCTCATGACCGAGCCGCGGTGCGATGCGGAGGAGCCGAGGGCAGCGCGGGCCGCCGGGCGGCGGGAGAACAGGGGCGCTCCGCGGCTGTGAGTAGTGCCCCGCCGGGAGGGGGGCTCCGCGCGGGGCTGTGCCCGGGCCGCCCGCCGGGCAGTGCTGGGGCCGCGGGGAGCTGCGGGCGGGGCGGCGGGGGAGCCCCGAGCGCTGGGGCCGCGCTGCAGGGGCGTCGGCCTGGAAGTTCCCGGGAAAGAGTCACCAAGGGGCCTCCGCCTCCAGGCTTAAGTGAGCGCGAACACCCACCCCTGCTCGGGCAAGATCCGCGCTCGAGTTCAGCGTTGAACTCCGAAGTTGCAGTTTTAGGAGCAAAGAGTATAAATACTGCTTGTAGTAGTTTCACCCAACAGCCTGAAAAATCTTTCTGCGCTGTGGTACTTAAATACAGTAATTGTGCTTTATCGCTTATGTTAAATCGCACGGGCTCCTGTGGGAAGCTGTGATCCTTTCTTCTGGGTGCTAGGAAAACCCAGAACTTTATCGAAAGTTGACATAGTCTGATACAGGCAAGAGACATTAAAATGGGAGTTCATTCTGATGTCCCAGAAAGCAGAGGATGTCCCTTCTCAGGAGAAGGATGGTGGTCACTTGCTGGTCCTAGCATGGTTCCCCGCGGGGCCATACCCATACTCATGTTTCTGCTTTCTAACCTGAGAAGTACCGTAAAAATTGAGCAAGTGAAGAGGTCGGAAATATTCTTCATGAGGAAGAGGAGGCCCTGCTGGCTTGTTAAGGCAGTCTGCTTAGTCTGCTTGGACTAACTGATGGAAAGTAGGGAAGTCAGAGTGCTCAGAGGGGTGGGAGAACTTCCCTGAGGCTGCTGACCTTCCCAGCCTCTGATGATGGCTGAGAATGTCCAGAGTTAAAGGTTCACTCCTGCATTGGTCTCTTGCTTCCTGCAGAGGTCTGCAGTTGTTTAGGTGCTTGTGAGCCATGGCAATGACCATCACGTGAAAATGTTGCTGAAATCAAGCAGCTGTCTGTTTCCATACCAGGCTCCCAATTCACATGGGTCTTGGCAGTCCCAAGGACAGAAGTTAAGCATCTGTGAAACAAGAAACTAAAACATGTGGAGCTTTCTCCTCAAAAGAAATAAATAAGAGTTAACTTTCTCCTAAACTGGGATGATTCCTCTTCCTGAAGAACTTTTCTTCACAAATATTTAATCTTAAACAGTTTCCAGGAGAAAGGCAAACAAGTTATCACCAGCTAGCTCTTTCTCTTGAAACAAATTCTGAGAAAGTCTGTGTTGGTTTTTGGGTATTTTCCCCAGCTGTTGTATGCATGCTGTCTAAGCAGGTGTATTCCTCAAGTATGTATTGCAGTGAAATCTGTTGCCAGAAATAACTTGCTTGTCAGAGAGCACTGGGAATCAAAGTGTCTTCTAAGTGTCCTTTATCCTGTATGGTGTAATCACATCAGTGACTTCACACCACAAATGAAACATAAGTCCCAGACCTTCGCTACAGTCTTCTGACTTCAAGCCTTGGATCCTGGTCCCTGCACAGAATTATGCCAGTGAACCTAATGAAATTTTTCAGGTATGCAAGATCTGTATCTGATTTTTCTCTTGAAAACAGAACTAGGAGTCCAAGGTAGTATATGGAGAGCTTGATCTCAGAGGTATTGAACATGCACAGGTAACTGACCATCTGTTTTGCCCCCAGGTGTTTAGTCTTTCAGTCCTTCATCAGTTAACAGTTTTAGAAGCAAGGTCAGTCTTAGCAAGTGTGATAAACAGAGAAGTCTTACTCACTATGACTCTCTGGCTTTTTTTAGCTATCAATTTTTGCTGTTCAGTAGGTGTCATGCAGGGAAGAGCTAGGTGGTCTGTTACACTTTAAGATACAGTGTTCAGCAATAGTAGCCTGACAGCAGGAGGGTGAAAAGACTGGGAGAGAAAAAAAAAAAGAAAAACTTGAAAAGATTGTCTTAAACTAGAAAATTGTTGAAGCGTTTGCTCTTTGGAAACAAAGTTGGAATTTCTTTTCCAGCCTCATTTTATTGAGAAACTTGTCTGAGAAACTCTTGTGTTCATTTGATTGTGAGTTAACCTCACAAGCCATGTATCTTTTGTTTGACTGACGTGAAGTTACAGGGGAGATTGTTCAGATCAAGAACAGAAGCATGGCTTTAATTCAGCTAGAAATGAGATTGCTAGAAGTTGAATTGTTGAAGATTTGGTATTAGAAGATGTTGTACATAAGTGTATGTGGATTTGGTGGAGTTTCATTCCCCTCATGTACTTCCAAGGAACAATATGCAGCTAACAGAGTTCATGATGACTTCTATTTGAAAAAAATACTAGCGGGATTATAGAGGTTTAGGGAATCTTTAGTGTTTTCCAAAGCTCAGTGGGAAGAGAGATTCATATGTGTGAAGAGATTTATGTACCTGTACTTCCTGGAGGTATGCTTACAGTGTTGTTCAATTTAGAGATGAACTTCATAGCTTACTATGCTGCTGGTGCCATAAAGGTTCTCTGGGGGGTAGATGCATCTGAAGGACTGAAGCTGTAAAAGTATTTTGGGTTGTTTTGGTTTTTTGTGGTTTTTTCAGTGTTTTCTTGGATTAGTTTTTCTTAAGTGTTTCAAGATTAGAAACTTCAAAGTTCATATTTATCCAACAGTGATTCAGAAGAGTGTTAAGTACTTTCATACTGAATCAGAAAATGGCCTACTCTGGCATATTTAGGGATACTTACATATTTGCAAAGTTTCCAGTAGAGCTCTGTGAGTTGTAACCCCAGAGATAATACTATGAGGAAGATGGGCACTGTTATTATGCAGACCCAAAACAGTGATGTGCCAAAAGTTTGTCATTATGTGGAGCTCCTTCCAAGCAAATAAAAAATTTGTGGATGGAAAAAAACTTTCCAAGTGGAGCTCCCTAACCATTACCTCCTGATGTGGCCTTGGACCAAAAAGGAGTTAACCCTTGATAAATACTGTATCACTGTATTTAGAGATTTTCTTTTTTTTTTTTTTTTTTTTTTGACTGGGAAGTGGGGTATGTTTGTTTTGTGGTGGCACTGGACCTCCCGTAGAAGCTGTCAGCCTTATTTCAGGGACCGTAGGTGGAACAGCTGTTTGAAAATTGAGCACTGAAAATAAGAGTGTGGCACATTAAGGTGAAATGGCAGAGGAGTAATAGCAAGTAGTTCTCATGCTTTGTTAGCATCCCTCTGCTTTTACCCATGCTTGCTTCTGACAAAGTCCATGTAGCACGTTCTGGTGCCACTGGTAATATTTGTTCTCATATTATTCAATCTGTCTGTATAAGTGTAATGTGGTGAGTTACCATACGGTACCATTTCGCTAACATTAAATGGCACATTCTATCCCCTTATGATTTACAGAATCAGGTAATGTCCAATTACTGAGTGTAACTTAAAGAAATGAAGGGACTGGGACTTGAAAATCTGAAATATGTGGAAGGTTTTCAATTTTTATTTTTTTCTTTTTAGCAAAAATGCGTTGCAGGTACTGGGGAAGATATGCTACTGCTAGCAGTGGAAAATGCTTGCAAGCAATTTGGGTACTTCTGGGCAGGGAGAATGTGATTTTTATGGTTTGTTTGTCTACCATATTATTCTGCTGTAACAGATGTTTCTTAATAACTATTTATCAATTGATAAATTAAAACAGAATTAATTGAGTGGCTTGTGCTTAATCAAAATTCACTTCTTTTTCTTAAAGTCTCTTACTTGAGAAAAACACAAAGTGCAGAGAAAAAAGAGGAAATTATTTATTACCGACTTAACCTAGATCAAAGTTGAAATAAAACTTTAACTCCTTTCCAGCAAAAGTGGGGGGTTTTTTTGTTTTTTTTTGTTTTTTCTGCAAAGAGGAAAAGTGTAAGTATGTATTTTCAGGGGATGAAAATATGAATGCATACTAAGTATCATATTTTTTAATTCTTCCCTAGTAGTTCTTCCTTACTTTTATAGCAAAAGTTGTGACACATGATCTCCAAAGAAGGAGAGGCTTGTAAATGAAACATTTAAATTTATGTGTGTGACAAGAGTTTTCCAGTCTAGGTTTGAACCTTCATTTGTTCATTATGATGTTTTTTGATCACTTCCCTCTTTTCCCTTCTCCCTCCCATTACTATGGTGTTCACTTTATATGCATGCTTAAGTTATAAAAGCAGATTTTTAAAAATAATTTTTCTGTGTGTAAATGCATGGTATGGATCTGAAGAGATTTTTCTTTCCACCCAGATGCCTCATGTGGCTAATGTATTTACTAGTTATATGCAATCTGTGAGAAATGCTTGTTAGGCAACATAATAACTACAGCTTTGGGCAGCAGGATTTGTTGTTGGTATTTGACAGGTGATGCATAAACATCCCATCACAGTATTGTCTTACTTACTTCCATCTTACTTCCATCTCCATAGCTATTGCAGTCATGTGGTTAGAAATTATGTGTTTATCTAATGAGGCCGCTGCTGAGACTAATGATCTGAATGCTCTGTACATAGCTGTTGCCAAGTCCACGTATATCCTTTCCAATGAATCTTTTCAGACCTGTGTTACTTTAACTCAACTTCTACTTGGCACTGACTGTCTTTGCCTCTGTCCTTGAAAAATAGCACACTAAGGTTAGGGAGGTTAATAAGCTCCAGAAAGAGTGACAGGAAATAATATGTAGGGTGCAGATAGGCAGCAGACAATTTCAGCGGAACAGAGAACATAGAGGCAGACTGAAGCCTTCACCCTCAGTGGATAGAAAAGGCAAACCTAGTTATCTGGCTATGAAACAGTAGTTCTGTACATGCCCCATAAAACCAGCCATACCCTGGCATGACCTGCACATGCCTCAGTTTAGGCCTCTGACTGTAGTTTCAGTCTGTTTGTGAAAGACAGAGCACAAAAGACTGTTGATGTTCTTTTGTAGCTGCCATCTATGCTATACTAGTTCAAGAAGAGCTGTTTAGATTTGCTCAGCCTTTTTCTCAACAGGAAGGAAGTTTATCTTAAAAAAGTCCATTAAATAACAGGATTATATCTATTCCTATTTGGTTTTGAGAAATTTTAAAATATATGTAAACGTGCTATGGCCAGCATAAGAGTGGGTGTGTTTTGCCGTGGAGGACAGCTTGTTGCCAGTGGAAAGGCTCAGACTGAAGAAGTAAGCTTTGAGAGCATTCAGACTCAGTGTCATGGTGACATAGAAAAATAGAAAAAAATTTGTGAAAATAGAAAACCAATTGTCATTAGCAGATGTCTGGCTACCATGTGTCACATCTGATCCTAATAAGACTACCTTTTTCCAAGACTCTGGAAGGAAAATGGTTCCTTATATTTGGTGTCACAGTCAAAAGCACTGTTGTGACTGGTGTTGGTTAGATCCGTTGTTGGGAGCTAGTATTTCCTAGTGTGAAATAGTAGCTTTTGTATTCAATTATCCACATTGTTCTAGTCTTTTCCATGAACACATGAGCGGGTCTGTAAGAGTTAGTCATAGGTTGAAAAGATAATAATGGGAAATTCAGCATTGCCAGATCCTTGGTGAATGGTTCACTTCTGTCCTTGGTGAAAAGCATCAAAAATGTACTTGGGTGTTTCTTGAAACTTTTGTCTCCTTGATTAGATGTGTTTTAAACTAGGAAAGCCTGGTAAAGCACAGTAGATAGAAGCAATGAGAAGTTCATTTTCATTTCATTGTTTTTCATTTGGCTTTGTTGTGCACTATTCTTGCTGGGGAACCTCGCAGAAAATGTAAATAAGATATTTAGGAGCAGAATCTAACACACTTTAAACAGCAAAATCTTATCAATGATTTTGGATTATCTTTTATCAATGCCAGTTTTCAAAGACACTGCTTTATTAGAAAATTCAATCCTCCTTCTCTTTGTATATAACCTGTCAGAAGAATAATTTATTTTTTTCTCATGTACATTGATTAAAACACTTTTTGTACAGCATAGTGCGTCATTATTTCTAAACCTACCATAGAAGAGAAGCTGCTGGTCAAGGGTTTTATGGCAGTTTCACTTTTTAACAGCAGAGAATGGAATCAAAGTGTTGATAAGATTGTTCCCAAACCTCTGCTTTCTAACTGCATTCTTAATAACAGTTGTTAATATAATTGCAGGTGTCTGATTTTTTTTTTTCATTTTGGTTTTTGGGTTTCTTTAGCGGTTTTGGGGTTTTTGTTTTGTTCTGTTTTTAAGTATTTGAGTCTGATGTAACTACTTAGAGTTTTTTCAAAAGCACAATTAATGCTGGAAAACTGTCATCCAAGTCTTGCAGTTTGCTGAGCTACGTTTCTCTGGAGTTCTTCCAGAACCAGAGGTGCAGCTTCAGGCAATGAGGCCAAACCTTTATGATTATTCTATGGTGTTCAGGCCTTATTTGTAAAGATGCTTTTGTTTTTTCAGATAGGTACATATTGTTTCTGGCTGAGTTAAGGAAAAGCTCTGATTGATAGATGTTTATATGGTAGCATTGAACATAGATAAATACTGCACCTATATACAATTTCTTTCTCATTGAATTTGGTATTGAACAATTGGTAGACCTGGCACGTAAGTGCCTTTTTATCTTTTTTTGCACCCTGAACGAGTCATAAATCAGGAATTTTTTCTTTTCCCTTTCTCCTGCCACTTCTGAAAGCTAAAGATAAAAACGTGAGTTAAGACTGTACGCTGCCTTTTCAGTATGAATTGTGATTCTATTTTTGTCTTGCTTTGGGTTAGAAGATTAGGTAGGCTAGAACTAAGGAGATATGAAAACATTTTCTCCTAAAGGATGCAAGCAGGTTGAAGAATAAGAAAAACACATGCTCCTATCCAAAGTAGGGAAAAATTAGTGTATTTTGCTTCATTTTCTTTTTTTTCTCCTCAGAAATGCGTTTGTCCAAGATTTCTGTTGTGTGCTAGATTTGACTATGCCTATGTTCAGATAATAGTTGTTGGTCATCCTACTGAAACTCCCATGGAAGCTGCTAGATGGGAATCTTGTGGAGTTGAGTGAAGATACATATGAAAGGGGTTTTGCTTTTTGAAGTGGATATATGAAACGGAAACTCTTGAGAAGACAAGAGAGCTAAATGGCTTGTGTTCCTGTTCTAGTGTTAACTTAGTAAAATATCTTGTTATAGTGTCTCTGGTTTCAGAGCACAGGGAATTCTTCTGTGGTTGTGTTTTTTGTTTTTTTTTTCTATGGAACTTGATAGCAGTCTGGTTTTGATTAGACAGGGAATACAGACAGTTAATAATAGATGGTATTTAGAGCAGAGAATTTACATACTTGCTAATGACGTCTGCAGTGTCACAGTGATCTTGCTGATGTCCAAGTGGTAAGGCAGTGTGAAACTTGATCTAGTTATTATGTGAAATGTCTATTCAGTTGAGGAGAAAAACCTGGCTTTTTCTGTGCTTAACAGTGTTGGAGGGCTTTCTGTTCAGTACTAACTCCAAAATTTCATTTGTGCTTTTAATAAAGCATTACACCACAAACATATGAACTATTCACAGGTGAGTAATTGTTTTCTAAGAGATAGATGAGTTATAGAACACAGTAAGCATTTCTGCAATTAATTAGCTTGATACATAAAATTAGTTTCAGATTTTGAGGAAGTCCTAAACAATTGGTTTCATTTCTCTTTTGGTGCCATCTGACATCAAGGTTCCAGCTGTGCCTACAGATGTGTTTCATCCTAGAAATGCCTAGAGAAGCACGTGGTGTATGTGCAACTGTGCCCATCCATATGCATGTTTCACACAGTTAATGTGCAGCTGTGTAACTCTGCCTCCATTATGCCGTGTTTGACTCTGATCTCATGAGAAGAGACTTAGCCTGATCCCTGAACAACCAGAGGAAGTTAAATCTCAGTCTGGTTCATACCTATTCATATTGGCAAACTGACCTTCTCTGTCATGCAGGGTTTCGCATCTCCGCATCATCATTAATGCTTTGCTGCTCTCTGATTTGGTATAAATACATCTGCTGGGTGTAGATTAACTGTACAAAAGATGTACTAAATTGTGCACTTCACAATCAGCTGCTTTCTTACCTTCCGATTTCAGCCTTAAGTACAAGCTATGTACTAAGTATATAGAATTATACAAATACCAAATAGATACATTATATCAATCTAGTATCTATTTAGCAGTTGTTAAGCAGCTTTCTTCCCCTTTGTGTTTAGAGTAGCTGTAGCTTGTTTTCTGCCTGTTTTGATAGTTTGAGAGTCTTAGTGATAGTCAATGTTTGGTTGTCCATTTGCATGGTAAGAATAGTATGTGGTCTTCAAAGCAGATTAAATCACAACATTCTGAAAAATTGTTTCTGAGGGATGTGTTATCCTACATAAACAGTGTTGTGTGCCACATAACACGAGCACGGCTGTAGAGCTGCAGGAGGCATTTTGCATCTGAGTGACCAGACTGTACAGACAACACCTAAATCCTCAATTTGAGCACTATTGCTAGTTTTTCCAGGATGGAGAGGACAGCAGGAAAGTTTACAGTGGAAAGGTATTTGCTTCAGTCCAGGTGTGAAGTAATTGAACTGTGTACAGTATGAATGCAAGCTCATCAGATAAAGCACTCCAGAATCTGATTACACATGCCAAAAAGGTTTGTTCAGACTGGTGTAGCATAGAAAAAATATCTAGTAGAATGATGGGACATCTCTTCTGAAAGAAAACTTCAAGACTTAAATCCTAGTAAAAGGTAGTTGGAGATGATTGCTTTGCTAGCACATGATATGTCAAGGAAACAATGTGCTTAGGAGGAGACCTGTGACCTGCAGCATGCTAAACAATGTCCTTCCAAGCATTGGTGCATTCCATCTTACCCTCTTGTAGTCATCTCTGCTTGAAGCATGTTGCTGGTATGTCTTTTGGATAATGCCTAGATAAATCTCTTCATCCCGCTCCATATTCTCTGCTTTTAAAAACCTGCCAAAGTCTGTCCTCTTTATTTGGGACCCTTAAATGTTTGGAGTCTCTCCCTTTGACTTTACATTTCTGTAAAAGTGACACAGTCCTTTACCTGAATAGACTCATGTAAGAGAGTAAGAATAGCTTAAATAACTATCTCTTAGCATTAGGACTATTCACACTACTTTGATTTCTTTGTCAAATCCTGTCAGTCTGCCAACAACTACCCAATTAATCAAACAGAACCAAAAGATACAGAATGTCATTGTATTTAATGATGGATATTTTGTCTTGGGTTGTACCAAGCACAGTTGTGAACTTTGGGGGTGAATTGTTCCCCAACTTCTTGGGTTGATCATTTGCAGTAATGCAGCAATCTAACTGCTGTTGCAAAATTAATCCTTTTTGTATAACACAAGTGAAACTGGACCAACAAGGCTTCTAAGGTAACATGGTGATCTAATATATATGCTCCATCCCCAGAAGGAATGTTGCACCAATGCTGAATCACATTAAACCCTTGGGAAATATGCTTTGACTCCAGTTTTGTAAACGAATGAAGATCTAACATCTTAGATTATTCAACAGGTCTTTTTTATTCCTACATAACAGATCTGCAATTTGTGGAGTGGCAGACTGGTTTGTCACAACTTATTGTGGTTTCTGAACTTCTAGAGCAGTTATCAGGCAGACCAAGTAGCATGGGTGTCCTGAGGAAGGATTTTCTAGAAGGATTTGTGTGGTTGCAGGGAATTGAAGACAGTAGCCACCATATAGTTCTGGAATTTTGGTCTCTCTTGTTTATGCCTGAGAAGTGTTTGTGTCTGGTTCAGTACTGGGGTTGTCAAAGACAGCAGTTGTTCCTTGAGGTTCACTTTCCAAACTCTGGCCTATTAGCACTTCTCTCTCTCTCTCATTGTTTTTGTTCTATGCTTCTTACTCAAACTGTACTTGAAGGGAATAGAGGAAAAGTTGCTATTTGAGATTAAATACATTAATCTTTTTTCTCTTGAAAAATTCCCACTAATGTGGTACAGCAATGTGGTAACTTACACAGTGAGTCTGAATTTTTCAGGTCCTGGTGAAGGTTAATGCCAAACAAGAAAGTTTGAAGTTCAAAGAATTTTATGCAACACAAGGAACTTGACATATGCCTGCCACAAACTTTTGTTTTCCTATAAACCATTCAGATCAGAAGAGATGAAGTTCCTCTAGCTTTTAAAATTTATTGATGAATAATGTGTTTCTGAACTACATTAGAATGGGACTAAGCCCACTGCCTTGGTTTATGTATTTCATAGCACTTTCCCTTAAACATAACTAATGTTTGTGTTAAGTAGCTTAGATGAAATGTATGATTGCACTGTAAGTGCAGGACTTGGCTTTGAAAATAATCCCTATGACAACTGTTCTTTATTTGGAAACTAGAGACAACTTCTTTTCTTTTAGCTATTATTTTAATAGGCTTGATGGTAGTACCAAATATATGAGGTTTGGGTTTGTGGGGGTTTTTCCCATTTCAATGGTCGCAATGTCACAAAGTTATTCTGCTTTGCCCTGATGTTTGCAAATCCAGGCTCTTTTTTTATGTGCATCTACTCCCAACAGTTGTAGTAAGAATCACTACAGTGATTCTAAGTGCTCTTAATCTAATTTGTTGTTGTTGTTCCTGACTTTTGTGCTCTTTTTACAAAGCATTTATGAGTACTGACTCACTCATGAAAATTTGAAAAGTGATTTAATTTCCTTGTGATGAAGGGATGGTTCTTCAAAGCACCTGATGTGTGGAGCTGTAATTATCAGAAATAAAAGGACAAATCCATCTGTAGCTTCTCATTATGTGAAGGAGGCATAAGGACATAGGGTGAAGGATAGACATGATGAAACTGTATCAGTTTCTAGTAGGAAAACACCCTATTGCTACTGTCAGTGTCATGTGTTACATGGGTGAGTCTCCTCACAGCTGTGCTCCTGTTCTCTGGAGGTATCCTGGAGAGGTGAGCAGGCTGGCACAAGTTAGCTCAGCATTCCCACACACAGCTGTCAGCAGGATTAGCATATTGGGATGCCTGAGCTCTCTGCCACCTGAAAGCAGCTGGGTGGAATGGGTTCAGACACTAGAGATTCAGGAGTAGTAGAAGTTAGTAAAGAAGATAGAAAGAATGGATGAGGAAAAGGGAGTGTGAATTGTAAGTAAAAAAGCAGCAGCAAAGCATCTAACCATGTTGACAGATGTAAGTGAGTGGTAGAACCTGTGTTATAGATTTTTTTAAAAGATATTTGTACTATAGAGGCCTGAGACTGGCCTCCTTGATCAGTTGGTAGCACTGCCATATGAGAATAGCAGGCTCACCAAGGCCGTGATGGATACCAGTCAGGCTTCAGGCTCAAGCAACTAATCTTAAAAACAATGCTATGTTACGTAGTTCTATTCACTTGGGAGTTTCCATGCTAAGCTGCTTTTTTTGAACCTGGCGGTTTTGCCTCACCCTGTTCCTTATCCCACTCATTTCTGGTACTCTCTGGCCACTCTTGGAGCCCAAGGATTTGGGTAATAGAAATACAGCAAGACTGTGAATAAGACATTTTCAGGATTTGCAGACATTTGGAATACAAACTCCCCTATGCTTGCAGGGAGAACTTTGAGTAGGTAGTCTTTTTGTCTGTCCGTTTAAAATCTCAAACAGCATAAAACTGCTTATTCAGTTTTTTCAGGCAGATTGGGTTCCACTTGAATCTCATGAATTGCCTATTTAGTTGTCATTTATGTCAACTGAAAATAAAAGCTAATGATGTATGGTCAAGGGAGAGCTGATCCAAGAGTGAAGTTATGGGAATATAATAGGGTTTTTTTCCTTATCAGCTTTGTGTATAATTGAAAGAATTGAAAGTCACAGTAATAACGTGAGACTTTGGGAGTAGGAATTCAGTGCCCCTGTGGTGGGGAGTGCTAAGGGTGCTGAGGAGGGCTCAGATATGGAAATAACTGTTCTATGTGAATATAAGATGCCTTGAGAATGCAGCATTTGTCCTGTGACATAAGTTCTGGTTTATCTGTGAGGTAGGATAACACCTCATTAGACCTCAATTAGAATGAGGTGTATCTTCTGATCTTACTCATCAGAATGTAATAAAAGCAAAAGATCTTTTTGTGCCCTTCCTAAAAGAAGATTAAATTAGTTTGAGAAATTCTGTTAACAAAACTTTTGCCTTAGTAAGAAAAAAAACTGTTCATAGTAAAGACAGTGCCACATGATGGCTGTAGTCTTGCTGTAAAATAGCAGAAATTAAATATTATAATGGAAAGCTTCTGTAAATGGAATAATTCGGGCCAGGCATTAAATTAGTGGGTGACATCGTTTGGCTTTCCTCTTTAATCCTAAGAGCATTCTATGGTTTTTGTGAAGCTTCAGGTTTCTGCAGGCAAGTGTGTGTATGTATTTGTCATGTCATTTTAGAATAGCATCATTCTTCACACCTGTTATTAATAACAGCTCTTTTTCTCTAAGTTTTCTGGGTTGTCATTTTGTTGGAAAGTTATGAAAAGGGAAGCCAGGGGGAGGCTCTAATGGTACATTGCTTAGCCTTCAAACTCTGGGTCCACAACACACATTTCTGAAGCAGCGGCACGTGCTGTGAAAAAACAGTGCACTGTGGTGGCAGTGTTGCTTTTTAAAATGAAACCAATGCTTTTTGTACTTGGAAAGAAACCTTTATTGCAAAGATACTGCATGTGGACTCACACAGAAGATGGGAAGTGAGAGGCAAAATAGGACCTATCTTCCTCTTGCAATATTGAGCCACAAATAGTCTGCTAAGCACCACGTGCTGCCATGCAAGATGTTTTTCTCGTGGTTTGCCAATCAAATTAATTTCCATTAGTCATTTGAGTCTGAGTACTGGATATGGAATGCATTTTTCCTAACGGAGACGTTCTCTTCAGAACGGAAGCTAGAGCTACAAATTTTATGAGTGCTGGAATATCCATGGCAATCTTTCAATTTTCCGTTTTTCATTGCTGAAATTCCAGTACTGGAGCTCAGATGTATAGTACTGTTGAGTCAGTAGATAAAAATTTTTTCAGGATATCAGAATAAATATAAGTTACAATTATAAAGAACAATTTTGTTCTTTAATATATGCTGTATTGTCAACATGTTGCAGTGGCATTCAACATTACTGTGAGTCCTGTAATACACACTTTTATTTCTTTGGTTCTTTGTTTGTTTATTTTTTTATTTATTTTCCCCCCTGCAGTTCAGATGGAGAAAATGGAACTGATGAAAAAAGAAAGGCTGGAAAATCACCCACTGTGTCACTTCAGACCCCTACCAGTGAAATGGAGTATTTTGATGACCGGAAAAAAGTTGATCTTGATAGGTAATGCCAGAAATACTGTTAGTTTTCTTCTAGTAAGATAATTAAAATGGCTGCAACCCACTTCAAAAGCTAGACTGGGTAGCAATATTTATCAGCTCTCCTAGGGTTAATTTGCCCTAGGATACACTATGCACGTGAATTGGAATCCAGGCACCTTCCTTAGTTGCTGTATTACCCATTGCAAGCAGTCACAATAGAATTTAGACTCTGAGCTGGCTTAGTTCCCCTGTTCTAGGAAAAAATATATTGCACTGTTTGGTGCCACTGCTGGTTACATTCCTTTTGTAATCAATTTGACAGGCAGTCAAACAGAGCTGCAGTTTTAGTCCTGGCCTGTTTCCAGAACACTTTCATGCTGAATATTGATTGTCCACGGTAAAACTATGACATAAGTTTTAATTTTGGACTCTGTGCCATATATTGCATCAGATTTTTCTAATGTCTCTACAAAGATATTCATTCTTCTTTTGTTTGAGAACGGAAATGCATTTTAAGTTTTTCTAAAAGCTAAAATCCCACGTGGATGGCTTGAACCTTTGCATACCTTTCACTTTGTCAACTGAATAGTCAGTGCAAAAGTCAGTGGTGAGCCTGACACTGTTGTTTTGGTCACAAGGCAAATATTTTTAAAAAAAACATAATTTAATTTCATTAAGCATCTTTGAGGAAAAGATATTTGAAGGAATATGTTATCACTTTTTTTCCCCTCCAAACATTGCAGTCTTACCTCTCATATGCTATAATTGAGTACTTTTGGTGAAGGCTAAATATAAGATTTTTGTCAGGTTCACAATTTGTTTCAGTTTGACCTGTACTTTATATAAGCACACAAATACATGTACTCACATATTTTTGAGTTTTTAGGGACTGCCTGAAATATGCAGCTGGTTTCTCTGCTAAGTCAGTGTCTAAGTCAGATTGCTATAAAATCTGTTTCCTACTGTGTCTCCATAGCACTTAGGGTTTTTCTTCCTCTCACTCATATGGTGCAATAATGGAAACTTTTGTAGCACCTTTATTTCCCTACTATATCTTTAGCACAACATATTTTTCAGTTCATTCAGTATGAGTCATGTGATTGTTTTTTCTTCTACTGTTCAGTTTGCATCCTGAGGGCCTCTGAAAAAGAGCTACCTGATTTTTATAGTATGTTAATATGCATTTATTCTGTGCCACATAGATCTCAGAGAGAGTGCTCTCAGAGAGTGCTCTCCTCTTTCTGATTTATGAAACAGTTGTCCCCTTCTCTGTTTGTTTTTCTGAAGAATCCATGCCATTAATTCCTCCTGTATAAAATAGCAAAACTGTTTTTCCCAGCCATCCACAGAGAATTTGATCTGTACTTGATTTTTTAAAGTTGTCTGAGGTTTTGTCTGGATTCCCAGTATAAATGGCTGGAGCTGTACAAGTACAGCTACCTATACAGCTGGCACTCAGAATTCCATTTCATTTCCTGTAGGGTTGCTGGTTATCTTAATGATTTCATTACATTATGCTACACTATACAGTTCATAGCCATCCTCTGACTTGTGCACCTATTCTTTGTTGCACTTTTCAAATGAGCTCGTAGCTTGTGTTACAAGGTCATAGCTTTCTGTACGCTGCCTTCCACCTCAACTACTAAGCTTTTTATCATTTTATCTTGAATTAGTAAGGAGTGTGTTTGCTTAGTATTAGTATTTCATATGTTGCCCAGAAACGAAGGTGAAGCTAAGCAATGTGATAATTCATTAAGCTGGAAAAATGTTTTGAACTTTTTGTATTTCCTTACCAGATAGTCGGTTATTTAGAATACCCCTTCTAAATTGAAAGGAGCCCTTCATCAGACTGTCACAGTCAGCAGTTTAAGAAAAGATAGAGTCCTCTTTATCTCTGCATAATCCTTGATGATTTAGATAAGTTATCTAAAGGATTATTATGTTCTGTGGAAAGGCACATCCTGTTGGTAACTTACCAAGACCAATGAACTGGGGCCAGGCTTACATCAAATGCTTTAAATCTTCAGGACCAAGAGCAGCACAGATAGTCCAGTCCTGACAAGCAAGAGCGACTCCAAGATTGAAAGGAAAAAACGTGCCTCAAATCAGGTAAGACAGAGACTCTATTTGTTTTCCTATATAGAGTAAAAGTAAACACAACTACTATGACAGGGCTTTTGTTTAGCAAAACTATAGTTCATGGTTGTGTAAGGACACAGGTTCCTTTGTCATCAGTGTATTTGCGTCTGGGTAAAGCACAATATAGTATTAATAACCACATTAAAAAAAAAAGGATTTCTTGTAAAACAAGTAGGCAGAATGGGAAGGTGTGTGGAGGACAGGAAGTGAAGCAGGTCACTTGGTTGTCAGACTGTCTAATAAAGTGTGTGTGGTTTTGTTGTCGGGCTTTTTGTTTTTTAGCTGAAGGCAAATGCACACTTTCATAAGCTGTTTCTAGATGTTCCCATTGATGAGCCGCTGAAACAAAGTAAGTATTAATCCCTGTGTTGTTGTTGTCTGTGGATCCTAGATAATGTTGTTACCCAACCAATGTGGTGATGTATAAGAGAAGCTACCTAAATTTAAAAAACTTTTAACTCCACTTACTTAGAGCTACGGGGCCTTGATCCATGTGCAATGGGCATTTTATTATAGTCTTGGAAAACTTAAATTTCTACATGTTTGGTCTATTTGGAAATTGTAGCCCACTTTGCCATTCCTGGAGAGTAGCCTAATCTAATGCAGTATTTTTTGATACTGAATCTTTCTTAATAAAGACATTACTTGAGACAGCATTGATCAAGTGATTAGCTGGAGTTTTTGCTGTTGATGATGTTTTAATGATGTTTTAATGATGTAGTACTTAAAAGAAGAGAATTGTACACAGACATGTATAGCAAATGTTTCTTGAAAGGAATGCAGGGAAGGTGGTTCATGAGCAAGAACTGGTTTGCTCAATGTCTGTGAAGTAAAAGCAGTATTACTTTACATGTGTTGTATCTCTGTTGGACATCCATTTTAGACAACAGCTGTAGAGCTGGAAGTTTAAAGACAAAATCTTTCATTAAAATTCTTCACATTTAAGTAATACAGTTACCTAGAAGTTAGTAAAAAGGTCATAGGAAGATGGGTCACATTCTCTCAGAAAAGATTTTTGACCTTTGGAGGCCACTTGCATGTTGCTATTCATTTTATTCATTTCAGTTGTTTTCCTTCAAATACTTTGAGTCTAAACTTAGGCCTGTGACATCATCTGAGCTTGTCAGTATTAGTTAAACTTACTGAAAATTTTAAGGTTTGACAATGTTAATCAAAAGGCATAAACCTAAACATATCATAGCTTTGTAAAAAGAACAAAAAAAACCCAGAAGCCAGATTGGCTTGGCTTGGGTTGTGATTTACATTCAAGATTATAGAATTCTATTTGTTTCAGGCTTTACATGTGCTCTGCAGAAAGAAATTCTGTACCAAGGAAAGTTATTCCTTTCTGAAAACTGGATTTGCTTCCATTCCAAGGTCTTTGGTAAAGACACTAAGGTTAGTAAAATGTTTGTATATAGAACAGTAATGCTATTCTTAAAAACTTGTTCATCACCAGAAGTTCAAATTACTGTGCGAGGCTACAATAGTAATATTTCCAAGTTTTATTGAATACAATCACTATTTATAAGTGATGTTTGAAATACAGTCTAGAACTGAACACTATTATTATTAGAGATTGAATCTTTTGTTTAAGGACTTCATGTCTGAAAGAAACAGATGAGAGGAAAGGATCTGACAAGCAGCAGTGAGGGCATTGGCAAAACCATGCAACACAATTTGCAAAAATGTTTCTCTTGGGTTAAGTACATAAAAGAGGACGAGGAGCTGGAGGAAGGAAGGCTGAAAAATATTAAGGCCTTCAAGGCTGTAGCTGGGGCACTGGAGAGAAGGATCAAGCATATTAAGGGATTTAGAAAGCAAGAATTAAAACTGGCTTCTGACTTGAGTAGCAAAGCTCTCTGAAGGATTCTTCTAGCAGTCCTATTTTGCATAAACAAAGAACAGGATAAAAGAAAAACAAGTTGGCAAGGTTTTTATTTGTGAGCCTAGTGTGCAGATCAGAACTGCGATGTGAACTGTTGGGAAGATCATAAATTAGTCTTTCTTGGTGATCCACCTAAAGCTTAGTACCCCTGAGGTGAATCATGCGCATACAGAAAAATCAAAGACTTGGGTCTGTTGATTTGGAGCTTTTGGACTGCGCTTTTTTTACATAAACTGCTTTGATTTTGACTGCGTCTGGGGAAACAGATCAAAATGCTTCAAGGATTTCTTTGGCTTCTTCCTTTCAGGTGTATCCTTGAACAAAGCTTCTGGTTAGGTCCAGTGATCTAGGGGTTGATTAGGGGTTGAGATTATCTCATTTCTCTGGGGTCAACTGTTTTGATGGTGTACCATCTGTTGTTAAAGGGCTTTTTATAAAGTATAAAATGTTTAGAGATTGTTTAATATTATTGACAGCGCATTGTCCATAGTGACCTTATGGGTTATTGTCTTCCACCACTTGTCCCAGGACTATTGTTGATTTCTAGTTAATGGATTCTACTAGTCATAGACAGTACGTTAATGTGGATGGGTGTGTATCTTGGTGAAAGCTGTATGACACAAAATAAAAAACAAATGGTTGACTACTGTCATTCAATATTAGTAACACCTATCTTTGCAATTTCTTAACATTTAAGCTGCTGTACTAGCAGTCTTTGGTTCACTGTGAACAATTACAGCTACTTCAAACTGTGGAACAGCTTTGGAGTGCCAACTAAGCTAAAGGTATACAAGAATATGGTAAAACTTTATTGAGCAGAAAAACTGGTAAAATATGCAGAATGATGATGATGATGTAGTACTAGGAAATTATTTGTCAATAAGGTTTTAAATTCGGGAATATATACATGCTTACATATATGCTGAAGAGTGAAAACATTTTACGAGATAGGGTAGAATAAACACTGGAAATGTAATTATAGCAATATTGCAAATTACGCAGTTCTGGGTCTTATTTTCAGAAAACATTGCAGGGAAAATTAAGAGTGAAGGAGATAGTCCTTATCATTTATTTACAGCTTCATTCTGCTTTTAGGAATACCGTCAAGAAAAAAGCTTGAGAATCAGGGATACAGTAAAAAATTATGTCATGGGAAAGGAAGGAGGAAATCAAGCTGGACAGGAAGAGGAGCATTCTTAGCAGTCAGATACACTGACAAAGTTTTCAGGACACAAAGCTTCTGTTGATTAAAACTTGTAAAACCATATAAGCTTAGGGATAAAGTGTTTTATTGTGAAAAACAGCAGATCTACACATTCCAGTTAATTTTTGATAGGAGTTCTAGCTGCAGGTTTGTTTTTTTTTTTTTGAAAGCTTTCATGCAGGGAACAGCTATGCAATTCAGGAGTTTTGAGTATGCAGTAAAAACAGTGTGTATATTTAAAAGTAAAAGATTGCTTCTGCAGGATTGAATAGGCATTGAAAAACTTTTTTTCCAGGTAGCACTCATTTGGCTGTATATGTTGGCCTTGAGTCTTTCTTGGATTTAGACATTGTTTTACCCTTTTAAATTACTTTCTATGTTGCCTGCAGGTAAATCTTTTATTCTGAAACAATTACTGTTCCAGATAAAAGTATTTGTGATCAAACAGTGATTCCACCCTTCCAATCTAATGCTGTGGGAGCAGTGCAGTAAGCAAGTGCTGAATGCACACATTAGTTTTGATTACAGTGATGTTGTCCATCTAAACTACACACAGTAGAATGCCATTTACATCTCTGATTTAAAGTTCTTTAAGGTGAATTGTGAACTGAACCAACTAGAAAAATTGTAAGCTGCTTTCTTGTAGCAGGATTTGTGTTCAAGCAGTATTTGGCAGTCTTGCAACCAAACTGTTATTTACAAAGATTTTTTTTTTTTACCCGGTACAATTTTTCATTTCATGATTTTGTGTTACTGGTCTGAACAAAAGTTAACAAGAAACTGCACAGAGTAAATTCATTCTCCTCCAATGGCATATTTTAATTCAGTGTTGTGATTGCAGACTGAACAAATTATGAACACTTCTAACCTTGCTTCCAAATTTCTCAGGTAGATCTGAGAGCCTGTGCCAAAAATATTTTTAACAGGATCTATTTCTTAATCATGGGTGTTATTATATTATATACATATCCAGGATTATTATATTTGCCTAACTCACTAAATCTCTAGGGTTTTCAACTCACTGTCTTCAAACAGATTTTTACCATTGTAAATTGGGATTTACAGAAAGAACCCATGCAGAATATCTGAAGCAAAATACTCTGAAACTTAGCAGACATTTCTCTAATGGTGTTGGATGTAAACATAAAGGAGGAAGGAAAATTGAGAACTTTTCAGTGTAAATGTAGACTGCCTCCTCGGCACACACAGGAATCAGTTGAAGTCAGCAGGTGTATCAGTATTGGGTCTTTCAACCTTGCTGAAGGATGAGCTGTTTACTCACCTGCTTGTTGCAGATCTGTAAGTGGTGAGAAGACTTTTGTGCTCATTATTCAACAAGCTTTTCTTGTCTGATATGTTCTGAAATATTTGGTTTCTAGACAAAGAAGCATAGCTTTAAGATTGGTTCATTTTGCTGATCTGCAGTGCACTAAGCCCATAGTCTTGTGAGAGCCAGAAGGGATCAGGAAAGGAAGACACAAACAAATGCCTGGATTAGCATATAATAAAAGGAGAAGTAAAAGTAGTTAGGTGTGATTTCAGATTATTACTATTTCTTATTTTAAATGAAATAATAGTAATCAGAAGGGCAGTGGAGACATCTTTAAAGGGTGAGTGTTGAAGGTCTGGCTTATCCCAGTAGCTGGGCTGGCCCCTCAGGAGAGAGTGTGATGCAGATTTGTATGTGAGTATTGGGATTCCAATGCTACATTTACCTTGTTTCAGATTAGTATACCTGTGCTGTCAGTGACGCTTCTGAAGAAAACCAAAACTGCCCTTCTTGTGCCAAATGCTCTGATCATAGCGACAGTGACAGATAGGGTAAGTACTGGTAGAGGACAAGCTATTTCAGTGAGAAAATAAAGAATAGAATCTCTGTTTGCCACATGGTCTCTGTAATCATTCACTCCCTGTTTTCCAAGAACTCATAGCACCAGAGGAACTGGAAAAGCTGAGTCAGGAGGTGCATGCACAGAGGGTTACCTTCTTTGTTAGCAGCTCTGTCAGTGTTCTTCCATTTATTTGTATCTCTTACCTAACCAGTCATACTTTAGACACACAAAAACCTGTTGCTTACAGTGATATTCAGGAATTGTACTTGCATCAATCAGTAGAAAATATGATTATCCTATGAGCAGCTTCAGAAACAGTGAATTTTCATTGCACAAATATTCTGTGGGTGCAGGAGACAGTACCTAAAAGCAAGTTTGGGGTTTTGTTTGTTTGGAGTTTTTTTAAGGGTTAGGTAAAACATAGCATGAAAAGCGTTTTAAAAGAAAGAACAGATCTGGATTATGCTCTTGTTCCTGCAGCAGAACATGGTAACTTTTATGTGCCTGTTCTGTGTTTGTGTGATAAACATCAAGTCAAAGGCTTAGAAAGGACTACAGGTTTTTACTGCCATACTTTGTTACTTGATCACCAGCAAAATCACCTGTCAAGTTTTATTTAGATAAGAGGAAAACTGTATGTCTTCTGCAAACACTCTTGGAACTTTTATTTTGCAGTACATGTTTGTCTCACTACTCTCCAGAGATACCACCTACAAGCTATTAAAATCTATCTGTACACATCTTGACGTAAGTACTAGTGGCAATGAAGATGGTATGTAGTTTGTGTTCATTATTACTGCTATCTTGCTGTGAAGTGGTACTTTCTGCTTGTGTTCCTTGTTGACAGTGCTACTTTTTTTCAGGATACAAGCATGGGCAACAGTCCAAATCCCTCTTCTGCAGAAAACAGCTTCAGGGCTGATCGCCCTAGAACTCTGCCCCTGGTAAATGGCTTAGAAGTTTGTTCTTTTGTTGCATGGCATCTTTCATTGCAAGTACTATTTATAATGCCTGAAGAAGGGAAACTGAAGAGAATCATGACATCTGTTTCTAAAATTTCCATGAGTCTTTAAGCTGGAAAACAGTTGGAATAATTAGCATAATTATCTGTGACGTGCAGTTTATATACGTGCATAGGCTTTGGATTTATTCAAGGTCTGTGTGTTCTCCATATCTCTGTCTAGCAGTCAGATTTCACTGTACTGACATAAAGTCTGCCATGGGCAGTTTTTGCAGTGTTTCTAGTAGCAAACCTTCCCCTGTAAAACAGTTAGTCATCTGCAAGAACTCTGAAGCTGCATGTGATAACCAGAGTCTAAGTCTATGGACTTGCCCTAGACTTCACAGCTTGTCTAACTTAACAGTCTTTCTTATAGACAAGGCAGCAGATGAAGCTTGAATTCTGGTGATCTTATGGACCTTATTTTTTAGTTTGATCTCAACATGTTGATGTCAGAGATTGTTCCTGGTTAAACAGTTCTAAAGCTTGGATCTTTGGTTCAGATTCTAGAGGAAATCAGATTGTTTTGATTTAGAACAGGGCTAAGCCTTTTTGTGATTTTTTTTCTCCCCATCAGGATTTCAATGAAGATTATTCTGATCTGGATGGAATAGTGCAGCAGCGAAGACAAGAGATGGAAGAGTCCAGCAGCACAGGCTCACAGACACCAGAGCTGGAGTGCTTCCAAGGTGAGTGGGATCATGGAGCCCCAAGAGAAGGAGAATGGACTAGCTCTCAGTTTTGCTTCTGTATCCCCTTCTGATGTGGAATCTAGATTTGTTTGGTCCTGGAGAATTATGTGCATTTTCAGATCTTCTTCAAGGCCCCAGTATCTGCATTTCTGTTACTATGGCCCTCTGAAGTCGAGACTCAGGCAATGACTTTGTCATCAGTAGATCTAAATTGTTGCTGCTTGTTCCAGTTGCTTAGCCATGTGAACAGAGATAGAATGTAGGAGCCACATGCTTTAAAACACGAAGGAAAAACAAACAATCAAAACCCATTTTAAAGTAGTTCAAGTCACAGTGCAACTTCTGATCTATACAAATAACACTTTGTACTATGGTCACTTTTGGTCATCAAGCTTATTTTTGACTTTTTTTGTGGGGATTTTTAAACACTCATTTTATTCTTTGCTGCTATTAAGGTATTTGAAAATACCATCCAAAGTTGTTCTTTCCTTACCACACTCTTTGTAATCTCTTGTATCAAGTTCTTCACCTAACTAGCAGCTGTTCTTCATAACTCATACTTCATAACTTCATGAGTACAGCAATACTTGTTTTGTGTAGCTCATGCTGAATGTTGTTATGAAAACCTAGAGTATTCTCTTACACAATTAATATATATTAAGATATTAATGTGTTGTTATGCTGTTAGTACTCTGGGTTCCATCTTGACTAATTTGTATAAGAAACTGCTGAAAGACAGTGTCATTTTTTATAGCAGTTCTCTGTCATGTTATTTTTTATTAACTCCTTTTTTCTCTGTGTCTTTTGTTCAGCCAAATAATTTGGAGTTATTTGCTTTCATTGGTATTTTACATTTACAGTGCATCTGTCTTTAATTGTGTGGTGCTGTTCATTAAATTGTGGCGTCATCACATGCCACAGAGTGCTTCTAAATAATTTTTTAACTTGCTGTCTTACTTCCTGATGGCTAGTAACTACTTCAAGCCATTTCTTTTTCCACAAATGAAAACTAATATGCAGGCAAAGAACCATCCTAGGAAAAGGAGTTGAAAGTAGGGGTGAAAGGTAGCACGTCTCTCACTCATGGTTGTTTTTTGTCCATCATTAGAGCAAGTCCAGGGTAAACCAGTAGAGCATAAAACTGAGTGTGATTAGATTTTTCTGTTCCATTTCTTTCAAGATACCACTGGCATTTTTAAAGACAGTCCGAAGGGGAAGTTTTAATGTCCTTTTTAAAGTGACAATGCACTATCCTCATTTGGTGTTGCTATTAAAGTAATTTGGAATCATTATTCTAGCAAATTCAGGCCTTTTGAGAGATTACTTTTGTGACTATAATCTTCTGCCTGGAAATTCAATAGTAGCTTTCAAGATTTTCATGGGTTGCTATCTTTTAAAAGATCTGGAATATAAATGCAACATATATTATCTTTTTTCAGTCCAAGTGCTTCTTTTTATTTGTGCTTTTCTTTTTATGTTGATGTGGAACTAGTACATAGTTTCAACGATACTTGAACCAACTTCTGCTTCTCACCCAAAAGTACAGAAATGCACCTTTTAAAATTTTCCTCTTTTTCTATTTCTTGACCAAAATAAGCTATCAACAATTTCACCTCTGTTAAAATTCTTTCTTTTGACAGATTATCATGTTGTTGAAACAGAGACTCATTTGAAAGTTTCCAAGCCTGAGGCCAAGTCTGTTCGTTCAGATCCACATAGTAAACGTGGGCCTGATGGAAAAGCCCGAAACAGTCCTCGAAATGGTAAGAAATCAAGGACAGATCTGCAGCTGGAATAACTTGAGATAAGTTTACAAAGTGCATCAGTTCACAGAACATGGAAGAGCTCTTTCTTGTTTCTCCTTCTACATTATCTGTTGCATTCTTCAAAACACTGTTTATATTCTGTGGTCTGCTCTGCTCAAAGTAAGACTTGGTTCTTTCCCTTGCAGGCCATTCTGAAGCCTTCAGATTCCTCCACAAAGTGAAGTCCCAGAAGCTGTTATCTCTGAACCACATACTTGTATTTTATGCAATTCTGTAAGTTAGCAATAACAAGATTGTCAAAAACTAGGATTTTCTTACATTTACATGATTGATATAATCTAAGCTTTACTTGAGAAAAGGAAATTATTGGGAATTGTGGCCTTTATACTTCCCAGAAATGTGTATATACATACATACATATGTACATATATAAGCCTGCTGCATCAGGCTTATACTTAACTGGCCATTTACTTTTAAAAGCAAAGGGTCTTTTGATTCAGAAAATTTTAAAAGTGTTTAAGTACTTCCAGAGGTTCCTTTTGCATGTCACTTAGCGAACACATACTCAGGTTTGAGATTTTCATAACTGTCTGAATGCCATTGATGCTATTCCTGAAATGTTTCTAAGAACAATACCTTTATTATTGAACATGTGCAAGTAATAATTTAAATAGCTTTTTACAACGAATTTGTCAGTTGCTGCTAAAGTTTCCTTAACTGATACACTTTATTTTTCTCTCTTACAGTGTTTGTGTTTTAATACTTTCTACCTTCTACATGAGATATAAAATCAGTGTCCTGGAGGAACGCCTTATGTCCATGACAGCCTTTGATTCACATATTAAGGAGTAAGATAAACTCTGGAAAAGTATTGGGGATTTAAAGTCTTTTTCCAGAGCAATGATTCCATGAAAAAGGTGTAACTTCTGTCTTCAGTCTTAGTGTAATTTGATTAGTATATTCGAAACATACTTCATGCTCTTTGAGCTAATACATCTGTTTTGCTTGTATAAAGCTTTGTGTTGTCTATATACCATTTAGAAACTGATATCCTGCCTTTCTGAAATAAAAAACCCCACACTAGAAAAACAAACCAAAGCAAAACCCAAACACACCAAGGGACAGGTATCTGTGTATTTGAAGAGAAAATATGGAAAGGGACCATAGTTACATAAATAATTCCTTTCTGTAGCTGAAGTCATGGCTGTCATCTGCCCCTGCAGTTAGGTTTTTTTGTTTGTTTGTTTGTTTTTTGGTTTTTTTGGTTTTTTTTTTTTTGTCTCCATGTTGCATAAATGGGAATGTGCAAACATTAAATGGAGCAGCAGTGCAGAGGTATGTGATTTTTTTCCAGAATAGTTTCCCTCTATAAGTTGTATGGGCTCCCTGCTCTTGTCTTTGGAAGTTAAACTGGATACTGCTGAGAATACTAATCAGTTTATTGAGTATTAGATTTTGCATTAACTCTTCTCCCCTTCTTATAACAGATTTTTTTCCCTGAACTGCTCTGAAAAATATGGCTTTGAGAGTCATTTATAAACTCAGTGCAAAACCTGCAGCCACATGCAACATGAGTGGAAGTGATGACAGCTGGAAAAGCACCACGTAAAAAAGAGAAGGGAAAAATAAAATTCAAGACAGAGCTGACTCAGGCATGGTGGAATTGTTTGTAAAGTGGTTCAAATTTAGCAAGCTCTTACATAAGTGTGCTTTTAAATTCAGCTTTCTTTGATTACCCATCCATGACAAAACAGGTCACTCTGACATTGCACTTGTGGTCATATCAAACAATGACTGTGCTGTTTATGATCCAACTGGTCTCAGCTGTCATGTGTGGAAAGCAGTAGGACTTGTATGCATGTGTCAGAAGACAGAGCCAGGTTCTTCATTAAAAAAGGGATAGAAGGAAATGATGCTCTATCTATGCAGCCTTGCATTTATATTTTACCATTTTATAATCCAAGAAGTGGGGTAAACATGTCCCACATATTAAGCAATGTCAAAAGCCTTTTTTCTCACTTTTGGCATATTTTTATTAGCAGGATACTGTATCCCTCTTCAGAAACACTAACACAAGAAAGTCCTGATTCTGTTGCTCTGATCCCAAACAGTACAAGATACAGGAAGGAAGATCTAATGTGCGCTTCTGCAGTGTCAAGGGCTTGGGCTTTCCAATTTCCTCCAAGGATGTGGAACTTACAGAACTTTTCAGGGGAAATAGCTCAAAAGTGTTCTATCCAAACTTCTGGAGAATGAGATTTCTGTAAACTAGTACAGTTTGCAGTTTTGGCACTGTTGCCATCTACGTATGTGTCCAGTTCTGTTTTCCTTATTTTTTGAGTCTGTTATACTTAACTTTTTCATTCTATTTGACAGGCATCAAGTGCACCAAGATTTGGGATCTCACCTGCAAATTAATGCCGATGCCCTTTGTGATGAGTTAACTGCTAATCTTAGAAAATTGGAAAAGGTAACATTGTATATATAACAATATATATATATGTAACATATATATAATGCAAATGCTGATAGACCAATCAGGTTCTTGCTGTGTTTCTATGATCCTGTATCTTGAAAAGTGTCAAGTTACCCCAAATTTGATACCAAAAGGTGGCATGTTTTCCTAGACAAAGGACTAATTTTCAGACTATAAAATAACCCTAGTATAAACATTGGCATGTGTAAAAGCTTTGCCTTAAACTGAAGCTTATAACCAGGCCAAGTGTCCCTGAGGCAGACACTTCAGGGTGATTATTGCATTATGTAGTGATCTCAACTTTTTTTTTTCTTTTTTTTTTTTTTTAGTCCATCAGGGATAAGGATTTTAAAATCAACCTTTATTGGTATTTGATTAATTTTTCCTGTTTGGGGCTTTTTTGGAGTTTTGATTAAGAAAAGTGGCACTTGCTTACATATGCAGTCAGCTACTTCACACTGAGTGGCTGAGATCTGCTTGTTTTATTCCAGTAACACAAATGCTACTGCACCTGTTGTGCAGTTCCCTATACCTGACCCTTGCTTTTTACCATCTGTAATTGGAAAACTAAACTTACTTGGTGACTTAAATTGGAAGCCTATGCAAAACAAGTGGGTGTGCAGACTTTATTTCCTTATTTGGTGTTTTTCACCTTTCCAAAACACTTTACCAGAGACTCCACTGCTCTTGTGGCTGTGCCATGGGGTGGGTCTGCTGGATGCTGTTGGAATAGTTGTGTCCAGCACAGGGCAGCCTCTGGCCCTGGCATACTGCTGCTGCCCCTGCAGACCTTGCCCCACCTGCCCCCAAACCTTGACAAATTCGCCCAGTACAGGTGGGTGAAATGCTGTATGTTGGGTACACATACACAGGCAGAACATGATAAAAGCACTAGTGGAACAAAACCAAAAGTTACTTGAATTCCTTTCTGCTTAAGTCACATGGGATATTTTTGCCTCTGTTTCTAAAACTGAGTCTGTGCCAAAGTCTTTCAATGCCTTTTTTCCCCCAAACCAAATTTTTCAAATAGCATAAAGCTAAGAATATAAAATATCACTGTTTACATGTATGGCATAGGTTTTAGAAATAGTGCCAAAAATGGGTTTCTTCCCCCACATTGTCACCCTCTTGGCTATGGAAATACAGAGTAATGCTGGCTTAACCCCTCTGTATTTTCTGGATAATAACAGCGTGAATACAAAGGAAAAATGCTCTGGTAACCAGATGGTTATCAGATACAGTTTTCAGCCAAATTAGGTCATTTAAGAGGTTACTGCTTTCTGGCTGTCTGGGACAGGCTGGCAAGATGGTTCATAGGAGACCTCATTTCAGTGGGAAGCCGGCCAGCCCTCTGCAGCAAGGCTGGGCATTGTCCCACTCCCTTATATAGTCTCTGCTTGGAGACAGTAATGGACAGCTGGATGGTTAGGTCATTCAGCTGTTCCCAGAGAAGTGACCCTCTGTCCTGAATTAGAGTCTTAAGTGGTGTGCATTTTTTGCTTAGTGTCTTGCTTTCTTTGTTTAGTGTTTACAGGATTGGAGCCTTAAAGATTTACCTTTATCTGCCAGATATTCAGGGTGATGAGGTGCTCTGCATACAAGCCAAATCAGAATTGCCTGTACCTGCATATTGCCACATCCTGTTCTAATCTAGATGAGCAGTGGTTGGAAATCTAACAGCTTTTTGTTCTCTGAGCAAAGTTGCTGCAGTTGTTTACCAGTTTCATATGCCTTAGTGAAAAGTGGCTGCAGCAGCAAAGGTAGCATACATGTTCTAGTATAACTTGTCATGTCTTCCCTTACTTTCCCTGTGACTACATCACTGTAAACTGGAGCACTGAGATTATCAAGATTAAAAACTAAAAATTACTCTGCAGTTAAAAATTGGTTAATGCACGAATATGTAGCAATGACTTTTTCAGTGTGACCTTGTGATTTTTACAAGTTCTCCTTCATACTTGGAGTCAAGGAACTGCCATTGTTTAGCACAATTCTGCTAACTTGGCTTTTAATTGCATTTAGCAGCTTGTTAAAATGCAGCGTGTCTATTAAAGGATAAAGCATTAAATTGTGGGAGGGAAAATGTGGCCTAATATTACTCATTCTCTTACACTAACTTACCAAGCTAAAAGGAAATTCCTGTTTACATGTTAAGCAACTCTCATAAAATTAGGTCTTCTTAGTGTTTCCCTTTCCTCAAAATGTCCTTCTTGAGAAAGGTGTGCATCTGTGATGGAAATCATGACATAGGACTGAAAAGTGGTATCTTTGAACAGGAAGTACAGTGGCTCCTCAAATTAAAGCCTGAAAGTAGCTGTGACTATATCTGTAACCAGTGCCAGCAAGTTACTAAGATACTGAGATACTGAGAATGTGTGTGTCTGGGGATGTGACCCACTCTATTCCCTCCTCTCTGCTTTTAAGGACAAGGAGATGAAAAGTGGATAATTAGGCTGTGTAAAAATAGATCTGTTCAAATTATTCTGGAGGATGCAGCTGGCTGACATTACTTTCATTGCAGCTAAAGGAAAATAGTCCACAATCAGTTCACTGAATCTGTTAAATGGGACATGTCTGCTAATGGTTACAAGACTGTACTGTGCACATATCATGGCTGAAGCTGTTAAAAAACTATTTGAATTATCCATTTAGCCATAGAGCTATGACTTGGAAGTTTGAGGCTTTTACTGGATTTTGATCAAGGTGAAAATAATTCATTTTCTTGTCCCATTGCTTCTAGCTCTGGTTTTTATTTCTATCTTATGACTAATGGTGGAGACAATCTATAGGAGAAAATTTCAGAGGATATTCATTATATGAAACTTGCCGGTTGATTGTCTAGGTGTTACATTTGATGCACTTTTATTACACTTACAATAAGGGAAGCATTTAACAGGGATACCAGAGGTATGAAAAGGTGTGACAGAATTAACATGCAGACAGAGTATATTGAAGAGTATGTCTTGATTTTTTTTTTTTTTTATTTAAAATGCAGTGTAACACTTCTTGCCTCACAACTCTTTCCCTCTCTTTTTCTAAGATACAGAACAACTTACAAAAACTACTTGAAGATGGTGAATGAAACATCAATGTTCTTGGACTGCTTCAGACCTCATTCTTCTGTCTTGACAAACTGTTCCAAAGGAGCTCTGCTGGCCAGAGTTCAAGCTTCTTTATTTTCAGTCCAAGCCAAGCTTAAACTACTGTAAAGCTCATGTCATAATGCAAAAAAGTCAGTTGATTCTTCAGCATGTATCTATATATTTTGCAAACATATATGGTTTGGTCTACATGTATCTCTGTTTTAAAAATGTGGGGATTTTTCTTTCTCTGTTGTGTGTGAATTAATGGATTTTATAGCTTGCTTGATTTTAGAGTTGCTTTCACCACTGCAAACCTTGTGCATATCCTTTTACCTCAACATTTACTTTATGCCTATTGTCATACAAGTATAGACGTGAAGAATGTCAGTCATCATTCATGTACTGAAGTGTTGTGTGAATGAGCAGGTATCTGTTTTAGCTGTGATTATAGATTGGTGCTGTGCTCTTCATTTTAACTTACTTCTCTGCACCCTGACAAAAACAGATGCCTCTGTGTTTGGGTATGCTGTCACGAATGTTTGAGGTCTGCTCAGTTCTCCAGCACTGTAAAAAAGCTCAAGTCCACTTTTTGTGACATGGTATCACCACTGAGGGTAAGGTCTGTTTCTGCTGGGCATTCAGGTTCCATTGAAGTCAAGCCTGAAATCTGTATGGACTTGCCAATTTGCAATCAAGTTGCTTATGAATAGCAATATGGGTGTGACATACCTGCACAACTTAGAAAAACTGGTTGTTTTCTGTCCACTCATGTGGTCTCTGTCCTTTAAGTTAGTCAATGTGAAGATCCTCAGTCAGCTTTCCTTGGAGTTCATGCGGTTTTGTTTGGCTGAGCAAGTGCAATTTGTAGTCCATTAAATGGAAGTCTGGTCTTGGTATATGACTCCAGGGACTGGATATTTCCACATAATGAGAACTGGCAAATTAATGGTGCAGCAATACAAACAATCAGTAGAGTGAATGAAAAAGTGGACACCTGCTTCATTGTATCACATACTGTTTTTTTCCCAGAGTGCCTAAGATGGGGATTTTTAGCTTTCTGATTCACCAAGCAGGCTCATTAGTTTTTAAAAAGCAATATTTAGTAGAATAACTACTATCTGTGAAGTAATAGTACTCTTTATAATATGCTATGCATTTTATAACCATTTCTGTGAAATGTACCTACTTTGTTTAAATAAACTTTTTTAAAACCAGTGACTCAGTACTGTAATTTGGATGAACCCAAGTCCCTCCATCAGTTTTAGTCAAGTGTGATGTTCATGAGGCTCATACCTCATGGTACAGTTTGTGCAAAACCCAGCACTCAACACAAGGGGTTAGGAACTGCATCCTGCTTCAGTCCTTCCTCTGACTCCATTGTGTGTGACTTCTTTCTGGAGCTCAGTGACAACGGTAAGAGCAAATTCGGCCCCCAGAGTTTTGGGGACATGTTAATAGTTTTCTCAAATTCCCCATGTTTCTCAAGTTTCCTCCTTGGAGGATATTGGATGGGTATCAGAATGCCAAGGCAGCTTTGAGGGCTCTGCAGGCTCTAACATGCCTGCCTGGCTCAAGATTCCACATGAGTACAGTATGTAAGAAATTGAGATTTGACTGTTCTCCCTAATAAAATACCTGCTTTTGCTTCCTCAGCTATTGTGACTTTATTGGGAAACTCAGCTTCACAAGAAAACTGTTGAAAAAAGTTTGGTTTTTTTCCCCTACTTTCCACTACAGTTGCACAGCTTATGTAATGTTTTGGACTCTCACCTCATCCTCTACCTTGTTCCCTCCCTTTAATTCTGTATCAGAAGTCTCTAGCTCTGTGGTTGAAAAATTGATGCCATGAGTCACTTTTATCAAAGGAACTACAAGAAGACTTGGTTATATCCAGCAGCTGAACTGAGTTAGCCTTTTACTTACCTTACATTGTCAAGTCTGTGCTTTTCTACAGGAGAACAGAGAACATAATATTTGATAGGTGCCTTAAGTGAATCAGGCAGGCTAAGGCCTTGTCATTAGCCATATGGAACACAATTACTGTATGGCATGAGCAATCAGAGGTAGGTGTGTGCCCTTCTGCCTGCTGCAGCAGCATGCCAGGGGAGGTGAGTCTGCACAAAGGTGTAACTGTTCTTCTAACGCAGGAAAGTGAGCTGTGCTCCAGAGAAAGGATTGGATTGTGACAATTCAGTCACAGCAGCCACTTGAGCGCAGTGGCGCAATTCTGTGTGACCCCTACCCTGCCCCTCTGGTGCTACCCTCACTCCCCCTTTTCCTAGAGGGAGGAGGAGGATGTCACACTCTTCAGGCATCAGGGCATAGGTGGGCAGCATGCAGCGTTCAGGTACCCCAGGGAGCCTTGCAAGGCCCCACATGGAAAAGCTTAGAAGGGAGTGGAGTGATTTAAATCCTGTGATTTAGGCCTTTAGACTTGGGATGGAGGGGGTTTGCCCCAGTGTTTGGGAGAGAAGAACTAGTAGCAGGGATAAGCAAGGAAAAGCTGCTTCTCCCAAGGCTGGGAGTGTGTTAAAGAGCAAGGAGACTTATTCCAGTATCTGTGGCAGGTAGTGCATACAAAGGCAACAAGGAGGGGCTTTGCCTTTTGGCTAAAGTGCAAGTTTGCAGAAGTAGATGGGAAAGATGTGTGACTTTAGGGAAGTCAAAAATGCACACAAAATTCTTAGCACACACTCTTATAACAATCATTCATAATTTGCTGCATATCTGCTTTTAAAAGACGGTTTTAAAATTTCTTGTGCGTTTGTTTTTCCAGCTTTGTCTACCTTTTGTCCTTGACAGCACGGAGGCTGAAAACAAAGAAGAAAAACAAACAAGAAAAACAGCTGAGTTCTGCCAGCCATGCAGGACTAGTAATTGATAGTGCCAGGTTCTGGGAAGATGCTTTGAGTTGAAGGTGGAAGGCAAGAGGGACACATCACTTTTGTTTTCTCTAGTTGTGGTTAGTGAAAAAAGTAATGAGGATTTGTAATGGCTATTTGGATTGAGGGGTTGTTGAATTAGTTTTCTGTCAAGGTATCAAGGTATGAAGTTTACAGTGCTGTTGGTGTGAAGGATGCAGCTAGCACTCTAGGCAGGAAGTATGATCAGCTGAAAGCCTCGCTCTCAACAGTAGTAGGTCCCATTAGCATTTGCAGGAAAGACAAACAGTTTTGCATGTGTTTTTGTCTGAGTATATCTGAATTTAATATTATTAACCTCTTGCATGTGAACCTTTGTACAGGTGTGTGGTAATGCTTTCTGCTTCCTGCTACATCTGCACTTTCATTTCCACGTTTCCACCTCATAGTCAGTTGACAAATGATAAAGAAATATCCGGGTTGCTGATATCCAGGCCTTTGCAGGCTATTGCTCAGCTGGTTCCAGCTATTGCTAGTGAAGTGTTATTACCAAATACATAGGAGATTTTGCATTTACAGAGCAGGTGTGACATGTAGTAATGATCAGAAAAAGCTGGCTGTTTAGACAGAAAACTGAGCAAACAGTGACACAGAGCAAACAGTTCTTTTTGTGTTCAGTGCCTGTGTGTATGCTTCTATAAACAACAGAGGAATAATGTCATTTGAAAGGATTTTACCAGCACCTGCTTTTCAGTTTCCCTGGTGAGACTATCTGAGTCTGACAGGCAAATTTGCTCAAGAGGGAAAATTGACTCATCTCATTTGACGCTTCTAGGTTTATGGTTTGAACCCAGTGGACCGTTCTGCTAAACATGGTTGCATGTAATGAGACTTTACAAAAGAGATGGGTTTTTTGCCTTCTTGGGTTTTAAAATCGGTGTAGTATCATTTTATGAATGTAGAGCCTCATAATATCCTGTTTTTCACTGAACAGCCACAAAAATGTATGTCAGTAAATTTCATTTAAATGCGTCTAAAGTTACTCCCTGTTTATCACAACCCAGCCTGGATTTTAACAAAAAATCAGTCAAATGCAAACAATAAAACAACATACAATCTACAGTAAATCCACAACATGTGTGAGAGTTTATTCCCTGAGCGTCATGGAATGTTGTCATGCCTGTCACTAATCCTGTCCAAAATACAGGCATTTCACTTATACTGCTGTTGTTTCAGACCTTCTGGTCTTCTTCCTGGAGGCACCTACTTCCCCTCAAGTTTCCATTTAGTCAAACTGGCCAGTGAGACTATGCCTACTCATCTTGGATTAAATCTCAAATTATTTGGGTGACAAAGCCTAGATCTAGCATCTATAAAACCGTGATTACACTTGCTATTTGTAGTACCCTCAAAGGGATGATCCCAAGAAGGAACTGATTAGAAGTGTGCTATGAGAGGATACTAGCAGGGTTAGTATGATAATCAGAAGCAGGTTTTTTTCTCCTGTACTTAGTTTCTTATCTATTATAATTTACAAACAAGGGGTCAGGATGCAGCCCCTTAGCAAATAGACTTTGAGCAGGAATTAAAGGTACGTCAGTGAAGCCTTTCCCAAGACTGTGTCTCACTTACAAAATGGACAAGAATATTCCAGTTATCCCCTACTGAAGTGGCAAATGCTTTGCTTGAATCACTTCATCTATTTTCCCCACAATGGGCAGTATTTGTGCCAAAAAGTTCACCCTGGGTTGGATGTCTGTTCACTTAGTAAACACCTGTGCTAATGACTTTGGAAATTAGTTCAAGTTCTTGAAGACAGTTGTTGTAGAAAAGATTGCCCTGCCCTGCCAGCCTCCATGAGTTCAGTCTAGATAGCTCTTCCTCCTGATTGTTTTTTTAAATTTGTCCACTGTGGATAGAGCTTCTACTGATGTATTTTACTGTCTATGTGACTTTTTTATTTTTCCAGTTTCTGTACTAAGTCCATTAGGAAACTGCTTAAATGTTCATTTTGTTCTTAAATTTTAAAAGATACCTTTCCCTGGCTTTACATAAACAGCAAGCTCATGTCATGATGATATAGTGGCTACATCATGTTCTGGAGGTGTGACATTCTACATTAAGCTTTATAACAAGGATTTTATAGTCTTTGGCAATGCAGGTACTTTGGACTGTACAATAAAGGCTCCTTCAACTCCTGTTCTCACTTAATGGTATTGATAAGGTAATTTTCCACTGACTAGGCATTTTAGCAGGAGATTAAAGGAAAGTCATTCCAATGTGCTGTCAAGTACTAAATTAAAAATCAGCTCTTCACACTATCTACAGGTAGATGGATAAAGGCTCCCTCCAAGAAGAAAAGGTAATGAGTAACTTAATTATAACCTTACATGCTGGATCTGGCATGCAGGACAAAAAACAGCTCTGAATTCTTCCTGCACTTAAAGCTTGCTATCATGGCAGTGTGCACACGTGGGCTCATTCCAGAACAAAGGCAAGGTGGGAGGAAAGTCAGCTTGTACTAACAGCTGTTTCCACAACACATATAAAGATCCACAGACCTTCTCTCACAAATGGATCATGAAACTTAAATGCCTCAGCACTGGCTTATGATACTCACATGAAGAGGTGTCCTTCTATGTTTTTTCCAAAAACTGTTTAAACGATGCCACTGACAACACACATGAAGAAAACAATATAATCTACGTTAGTAGCTTGAAAATGTCACACTTCTAAAGACTCTGATCAATAGTAATGGCTGTAAGAGTGCTGTGCGAAAGACCAAGTTTGTGATTGTATGAACACATCTTCCACACTTCTTTTCCAAGTCTCTTCATGTATTTCTGATTCTGCAATCACTCTTTGACCATCACAGTAAATGCTACCACAAAAACAGTTTGTGGGTTGGAGTTTAATTGAACTAAGAAAGTACAAGATTTGTGTTAGGTGTAGGACTAAGGATATGAGAGTGCTTGTAGTTGAATACTGAGAGTTCTAGTATTTAGCTACTCCCTTCTTCTCTTTGTAGACCATCCTCTGCCTCCCTTTCTGATGTTGTTCTACCAGATGTAGCCTGGTTCCAAAAGCTGAACTTCTTAATAGTAACCCATCCAAAACCAGTTAACTTTCCACCAGAGATAAGGATAAGAGTAAAAGAGCCTAGTATCAAATGCAGGCATGTTGAGCAATGCCTAAAATAGTGCTTTAGGAGCTTTGCTGACATTGCAACTTTTTTCCTCAATTGTTTCTCTAATTGTATTCGATGTAATGTGAAGCAACACTGGAAACTTGGAAGAATATTGGCAAGAATATTCTGAGGTGAGTTCTCTGCACACCTGTCCTCTACCTGTGTGCTTCCACAGAGAGCCACGACCACAGACAATGGGCCAGATCTGTCAGCAGCAGTAAGTTAGGCTTCTACACAACTCTGGTGTCTTTCCTGAGATTAAAAATTAATTTAAAAAATCAGCAGTGTCTGATCCTTAAGGTTTTAGTCATTCATCTGCCTAAGTCCCTTCAGATTCTTGCACATGTCTGTCCCCTCTGCCATTAAGCACTTAATTCAGTTGTGACTGTTGTCCAACCTGCCAGCAGCTGCTTTCCTTACAAACCAGTATTGCTGTCACCCTACCATCACTACCTTACTGATCATGTGCTGCTGCTTCCCATCCCTACTAGTACACCTGTGGTGCAGTATCCCTTATTTTCTTCCAGGAAAATCAGCTGGAGTTATTTTGTGCAAAGTCCATATCGCAAAGGCATGTTGCATCACCTTTGCTGCATCAGCTTTGCTAAACAGATTAGAACATCTGAGTAATCAGTTTGGTGGAGGAATGTGGAACTGGAAATTATGAGAATAATACTTTTATATCTTAGGGGCAGATGGGGAAGATGCTGCTTTAGGTGTCTATTTCCCTTTTAGCAGCACTTTCCTGTGCTTAGGCCAAGGTTGAGTAGAACCATCATACACATCCCTAGACAAAAAAGAAAGCAGTTGCAGCAAAATTTTGTTAGATTCCCTGTCCTAGCATAAAGAAAGCTTACCAAATTAGGCTGACAAATGCTTTGGGACAGCAACAGGTGCAGACTTTTTGATGGGCCACAAAGAGAACAGCATTGTTTCAGAGGGGAGCACATGCCCTGTGTGGAAAAAGCAGGATGAGGCAACAGTGCAACCAAGATCCTGGTCATCCTCTGATTCAACACACAAGCCAAAATCTTACTCTGCAATGCTCTGACCACATCTGTGTAAAGGAACTCTCTTCATATAGAAATTTGTCACTGCACTGTGTGGCTGTGGAGCAATAATGATTCCTCTGGAAATCTTGTAGGCAGGAGCAGACCTCTCAGCCCAAGATGCTCCTGGATTGCTCTCTCCCAGCAGTCAGCATATGCTGCAGTCAAAACATCACATTTGTGGCTCATGCAGCGTGAGGCCTTTTTTGGTAACTCTGACCCCTGGCAGTCAGCCCTGCTGATGAGAAATTGGAAGGCAACCCCAGCTGAGTGGATGTAGGCTTCCACAGGGAAAGGCAGCAGAAAAGCATAGACAGCTTTTTTCTTGAACAAGTAGGACAGCAGAAAAGTATATTGGAGAAAAATACAGCTTTTTGCAGCCACTCTCCTGGGAAAGAGCTGAAAAGGAAATGTTCAGAACCAGATTTTTGTGAGTTGGCTTGCACTCATCTTGCCTGGGTGGAAGAGAGCAAAAATTTATATGTTGAGTTTTAGTTAAGTGGCCTGGTAGATCCAGATTCTCCATCCCCAGAAAATACAAATCTAGAGTAATTAGATAGAATTATGCAAACAGAAAGAGTACAAATTCAGAAGAAGAAAGAGCACAAATATTTTGGCTCTGCTCTCATGATTTACTGAACCATAACAAAAGTTAACTAATCCCTCAGTACCAAGGAATGAGAAGCTACCGAATGACAAAACAGATAATTTTTTTTTTTAATAGCAAGTTCATGGAGATGCTATAGAGACTATTACGTCAGTCTACAGGCATTAAGGGGGAAAATTAACTGTTTTGACTTGGATAATATCTGCTATATTTCTGCAACAGAACTTGGTCCCATTTACAGCAGGCAAATGGTGAAAGACCATGGCTTCCACGTTCTAACCCACATTGCAGAAAAAGTTTTCTTAGCAGCTTAAATACAGAATTCAAAATATGTTTTCAGTGTAGCCGAAAGTTATTGAAAACCAAAAAAATCATTCATCTTTTGCATATTCAGCAGGCTCCAAAATACCAATGTCTTATCCCAGTTTCAAAAAAATCCCAAAGAAACAAGCTAAGACTCTGAGGAATTACAATCTTCTCACTTAATTAGGAAATTTGTGGTGTGAAGAACTCAAAAAAGAATTGTGCAAAGTATTCTTCAAATTTACTGTTTCCCATAGGAATAACACAGCATGGAATAACACAGGCTAAGTACAAGGAAGAGTTACCCTTTCTGTGAACTTTCAGTATTTGTTCGTGAAGAAGAAGGCAGTGAACAGCCGGAAGAGAAAATGATATGAGCAGCACGCAAGCCAGAGTACTTAGACAAACAATGGATGTCATAAATCTCACAGAGATTTGAGATGCAGGGTTTGCAACATCAGAGATGACTTTTGAAAACAGAGAACAAAGAGACTGATGTGTTTTTTTGGCTTGGGTTTTTTTCCCACAAAGCATGCTTCATGACAATGAGACAATTTTTACAGCAAAGAACATATTAAGAGGAATACAACTTTCGAAATAATGTTTCTTCTTTTCTGAGATGTCTTTGTCTTCTTGGTGGGTTTTTTTTCCTTAATTGCAAGAGATAGTTTTGACAGCCTGTTAGATTCATGCTTCAATCAATGAATTCTGAACAGATCTGGAGGTTTGGGGTGATACTGTACCTTAGTGAATATGTCTATCTATGTCTCATCTACCATATGTGTTAGCTTAAACTACATCTGGCTCCTTTCCCTGCATTTTCCTCACACAGTAATTCTCTTATCTTTTTATATATTCAAAACCACACTCTTTCAATTTATCCTATTTTGTGCACTCTGCCCCACCTCCCACTTGAAATAGTCTGATATTTCCCAGCATTCCAAATGTATTATCCAGCAGCTAAAATCCTGGTACTAGGTCTTATCTGCCTAGAATCCTGCTTGTGCCTTTCATATTGGCTTCCCCATCACCAGCATCTTATAATTTTTCTGGTGATTTTGAATTCCTCATCCTCACTTTAAAGGCCTTTTCATTTTCTGCAGCTAACAATGAGTTGGTGTCTTCCAACATGTTCTCCAGCAAAATTAAGGTGCTTTTCAGACTTTGCAGGGAGTCACTTCAGCATTTCAGGCAGGGGAAAAAATAAATAAATCAGTAACACAGCTAACTAAAAAATATGGGAAGAAAACAAGCTGGCAAAACAGAGTCACAGCAGCCAGTGTTGGTTAAGCCAAACTGAAGTCCTCATGCTGGATTTTTAACCTACAAGGACTCACTACAACAGCAAATCTTCAGAGGATAGCTCGACTTACACTGTTTCATGAAACATCACCATAATTTTATTCTGCTATTTGTTCTGCTTTAAAGCAACACTATAAATCAACTGTTGTCTAGGTCAAACTGAGAAGAGGAATGTGGCAAACAGATAGCCCCCATCTCTCCCACACATAATCACAAGCACATACAGTTGTACATGAATACAGTCAAATAGGAGCTAGGAAGAGGTTTATATTCTCAGATTCTACAGAAATCCTGAACACTTCTTGTGGTACATGTGTTAAACAAAATATCAGCAGTTGTGGTAAAAAATTTAGTTAGACAAACTACAACTGAAGGAGAGGCATGTGCTACACTTTTTAGACTTATTTCTAGTACAGCTGCCACATTGGACTGAGCCGTTTTATTATAGGTCAGTTTAATCAGGCCAGTGACTGAGTAATCTTATAAATCCACAGAAGACAAGAGGCAATACCACTTAGTAACAGTTCGTGGATTAACCAAAAATCCTTAGAAGCAAGAGAGCTTATATTTATCCTGTTCCTTCTGAATCTCCCATTTTTAAACTCACACGCTGCCATTTCGTTACCTCTGTAAGACTGCTCAGTAAGCGAGCAGGTGATGTTAGTTAGCTTCACTGTCACAGCTAAGGAAGTTTGGGACACCTGTAAGGAGGGTGTCAGGGAAGCATGAAACACAATTGCCACACACTGACAGCTTTTCAGACTCTAATGTAATGAAAGGATGTGCCTTTCTCTGAAATTCAGAGATCTAATTTGAGCTGCTTGTTCCTTGCAAGTCCATCTTGAAATCAGGCTGCAGGAAAAGAGCTGTAATGCCAGAGAACACCAGCATACTGAGTAAAGTAGGCATTAAACCATTTGTTCTTCCTGGCTGAAACATTTTAACCTTTGGCTTTTGGAGTTAATGTTTTGTATAACAATTGCACTAATCAACTGAGGCTTTTGCAGAATAGAGTGTATTTAATTACTAGCTCAGAGGCAGCAGTCCCAGATGTACTGGAACATAAAAAGCATTCAGACAAAGAGGTCTGTGTTCTACACAGCTGGCTAGCAATTGAAAAGGCTGCCCCTGGGCAGGCTTTAGCCTGGCCAACAGCGACACCGGGAGGAACACAAAGGTTTTTAAAAAGGCTCTGCTATGCAAGTCCCTGTCCAAAATGCATATGCATTTTCTTATTATTTGGAGGAAAGTAATCAGCTGTATGGAAAATCAGTGCTAATAATTTAGCAGAAATGAAAGTCTTCTAACCAGTATTTACCTTTGTACCAGCTATCCATTGGGCAACCATGTTCAAAATGTGAGCCAAGATACTTACTTCAAGCAACACTTCAGTGGCAGCAGATGTTTGCACACTGAATGCAATTAATCCATTAGTTTTCAAACACCAAGCATGTACCACATGACAGCATGGTTGCTGATTAAGGAATACCAAAGAGAAGGTACTAAAAAAAATCTTTACTAAGTCACAGTTTTTTACTCAAGAATTTGATTCTGTGTGATTAAGTCATTTTACCCCTATATTATAAGCGTTAATTATTTTTCTGCTTCCACCTAGGAAAACAGGAGGACACACTTGTGCAATACATGACCAACACATTAGTGCAGGACCAAGAATGACAGCGATTCAAAAGGAAATCCAGGCAAAGTCTCCTTACTCTCCTGTAATTTACACTTTTTCACATAGTTACTGATGAAATTAATGCAGAGACACGAACAGGTTAGTACACGTAATGAATCTTGAATGCAGCACCTAAATACATGATTTCTTATACAGAAACACAGATGCCACAAATCAAAAGTTCTGGCAGCCATGTGGTTTTGAACTCATCCAGCAACAACACAGAATGATGAAAACACCAGATGAAAATAACATGATATAACATGAATGGGCTGGTGTATTACTGCTGAAAGAAAATGGTGAACACTTTCCCCGTTGATTTAAATTCAACACTGCAGGACCACTTTTTGCAAAGTCCAAAGCTGGGACCCACTACTAGCAAGTAGTGTTCTTGGTTTCTAAAAATCATCACCTCTGCAAGAAGCTGTGATAGGACACAACAGGATAGAAGAAAAGCAGCCTATATCTCCCATTCTCACATTTCATTAAAAATAAATTTCTCTGTTTATCAGCAGAAATATTAATAGAATTATCATCTTTCTTCAGGTAATAATATGGCAAAAAGAAAGGAAGTTACTTGTAAGACTGTTCCCATCAAGGTCATTTCACAGTAAGCAATACTGTGCTAACAAATGAATTATTGATCACATGTCATTTAACACTTGTTATTCACTAGTGTTACACACTCAGTGGTAATTAAGTTTATGCAACAGTGGAAGACGCTGATAGAATTTGTATTAAAACGGCAAGTTCATTATGTTGAACATACCAGTAGCTAGCTCCAAGACACATTTTATGAATTCTCAAAATTGCTTTCCTTGGATGAGACAACCCTCTGACAGCTAATGCAGTTCACAGTCTCCTGAGTGGACTTTCCAAATTAAAGCAGAAATTGAGAAACTGTGTGCTTACAGCATCTTTAAACCTCCTTAGTTCATTACTTCATCATAATGATAACTATTTATAGGCACCTGCATACCTGCCAAAGCATATTACAGTCTGCTGCAGTCTTTAAAAGATGCTCTTCCCAGAGCCACTTCACAGGAAGTCATTCAGCAAACCAATTCTAGTAGGATTGTTCATCACCACATGTAAGGAATTCAAAGCTGTCTGGAAAGAGAAGCAGCACTATGAGTACCTGCTCTGATGCCACGCTTGCAATCCGGTGACAGCACAGATAACACATCTTTGGAATAGTAATTCCCATACTTAGCAAAAGTGGAGCTGAGTTCGTAACCTACTTACAGAGAGCCCATTCTCTCTGCTGATATATAGCATGGATCTAACACACTTACTCCTAACACACAGAAGCAGTTACACAAGTACTTCACGCTGAGTCCCCTGTAAGGCTACCCTTACAAAAGCTTGTATTGAAGGAGGAATTATGTATCAAGATGTCAAGTTAGCCTTCAGAAGTTTAGTGTGTTTGCTATGCAGCCACCTCTTCATCACATTTGTACATTTACTCCATTCATATTAGTTTGCACATGAAGATTTGAAGACCAAGTCAAACACTAGACTCACCATACCAGTTTTGTTCTCTTCATGAGCTGAGTTCCCATACCTAAAGCCAGGTGGCAGAATCAACCTTATTTCTGTAAATTAAACAACTGGACTTGTGAGATTGTTTTACCTTAAGAAGAGCTTCTATTTTCAAGAAAAAATCAGATGTGACATGAGGCTATCCAAAACCGATTATAAGCAGCAAGAAAAGAGAATTCTTGAATTAATTTCCCATTGTTAACAGTTTCATAGTAACATTCAGTATCACAAAATAACATTAAAGAGTACAATTTCTATAAATTGGTGGTATTTGCTAAGCAATTATATTTGGGAATTGAATTGCTTCTCTGCCATATGTCCTAGTGATTATCTGCCTGTTTAGGGTACACCATTTCATTCTGTGTGCTAAGGTACAATGTTCTTTAATGAAATGCTCAGACACAAAGAAGTAGAGGAGAGAATACTTCTGGTAGTAAGAGATTCCATAAGAAAAAAAGCTTTTGCTGCCTAATGTCTGATTTACAGAACACCAAAATAACTTGTATAAATTCTAAACACTATGCATTTTAAAATTAAACACAAAGCTGAAAGGAGACCAGCTAGCATTGTGGTATGGTGGACTTTCAATCCAGTTTGAATGGCATTGCCATCAAAATAACATCAAAATAAATCAATAGTCAAATCAGATTCCTAGAATCTGAGCCCATAATAAACAGTTCTGTCATATTCAGAGATAGTGGAAATTTGGTATATAACATTGAGAAGAAAAGAAATCCCCAGAAACAATACATTAAGGTCCTCAGAAATTCCTCTGTGGAAAGCTAAAGTGTCCAATAGATTTAGAGTCTAATAGCACTGTGTCTTTTCTCATCCTGAGTCCTGAGCAAGGTTCCTAAATGAGCTGTTGTTACCTGTGGTCTCCAGTGGCCAAAAGAAACTCTCATTTGAGGTGAAACACAAGTAAACAATATGTCTTTCCCTAGAAAAGTATTTCCTCTGACTGCATCTCCAGGTCTCATCTCCAGCCAGTCTGCTTGTAGGGTATCACAACCTGATATGGACAACCTGAATTGGCTGTAACCCCTTCAAGTGTTAAATGAGATTCCAAGACACTACAGTAGACCTCTATCTCCCAAACGTATCCTGAAAGTCTCCTTTCTGGAGAGGCAGGAAAACTAAAGCAGAACTTTTAGCCCAAAGATTCTTTTCCCAGCTAGCAACTCAGTGTGTGAAAATGGATAGTCCTCTGAATATTCCTGCTCAAAACCAGTAAAACAAATGAGAAGCCCAAGATATTTCACAAAATGTACCTTTATTTATTCATTGAAAAATAGCCCTGTACTGGTTCCCAAATATCCCCCAGTAACTGGTACTGCAAGAAACTTGGCACACAGCTTGAAACACAGATGTCGTAGCTGGAAATATCAGCAAAAGGTGGGGAGGGGATAGAGGCAGTGTTAGTACTGAAATACAGTGTTAAGGCAACAGGTTAACCAGGCCACCTGGACCCAAGGTGGTTAGTTTCAGTCACCCTCCCTTCCTCCCAAAGACCACAGACTTCTGATCTGAAGACTAAATTAGTAAATACATTCATAGAAAGTGAAGCAATTTAAGAGTAGCTGATTTTCTGACAGAATTGGTTTCATGTAATTAATTTTTATCCCCATGATGCTTAGGAGCTGCTTGATTCAGAAATTCTAGGATGGTTCATAGCACAGCCACTCATAAGGTTGTTACTGAAACTTGATTCCTTGAGCCAAGGGCAAATCTTTGCTGTAGTTGATTGTACTGAAAGAGAAACAACAACTTAGAGACCAGACTTAATCACTGAGACAGACTGTGCAGTACACTTGTTATCTATAAGCTGTTATATCTAAACAAGACTTCTCTAAAGCAGTTTGCCTACTTAAAATTATGAACTAACTTTACTCCAGTTTTCAATATAGTAACCATGTACAGGAAAAGACAACATTTGCCATTTTCTCTTCCTTTATGGAGGATCTTACTTCTCTTTATGTATTTAATCCCTTACTAGCAGAACATCCAGATAGAAAAATCGAGGTGGGATTTCTCATGTTCATAAGTCTTTGCATGGAAAAAAAAAAGATAGCACAGGTAAGGGCTATGGAAGTTAGCAGAGAACACTAATGCTCATCCACTATTGGCTGTCAGGAGATTTGTGGATAGATAACCAATATATAGCTGAATCACCTACCAGAGGCAATAGTGGTGGCCCCTCACTGTGGCTGCAACTCAGTGTATTTCCTGACAAGTTTCAAGCATTTTTCAGAAGAATTTAAAATCAACCAATGGTGAGGGAAAACCCAAAACCACCTTATTTTTTTCCTTTGAAAAGTTAAAAAAAATGTCTTTATAAAAACCCTTCCAATGTTCTTTAGCTATGAATGTGAAGAAAAAGCAATTACACTTATAGATGGTTATCTCACATTCAGTAAAGACAGTAGCCTTGTAGCCAAAGATTTATATGTTTTGAACTTGGGGAAGTTCATCTGTAATTTAAATTTATTTGTCTGTCTTACCAAGTAGACCGTCTCATATAAAGTTTCCATGAATCACTTCCAGATTCTCTTCCCCCACCAGTGTGCTTTTCACCACCTGTAGCAAAAACATTTTAAATTAAAACCTATTTTTGGATATGGCAATCTGGACTAATTCCACGAGGTAAGACATTTTTATAAAAGTACATGGGAAAAACGATTCCTTTTCCTTGTCCTATATCTGAATTAAATTACCATCCCACACAACACACACAGCTAGCTTTCTCTTCATGCTTGACGTAAAAAAAATATCTCCCTGAAGTTCAAAATCCCTTCATGGTGGCACTAGAGGACCTTGTTTTAAAAACATTTGTCTTAACACAAGACAAGAGTACAAGAATGTGCTGGTTCTTGTACTACTTAAATGGTAAGGTTAATGCTTCTTCCACCCTCTTAGTTCCCTAAGTATATAAAAAAAGGGAAAAAAAGGCAAAATTTTTTATTATAAGATTTTCTGACAATAATGCTACATGCCATACATCTTATATAAACTTACCAATAGACACAGAATTGCCCAAGATTGTTTTAATTAAAACTTTTATATAGTTTTCCACCTGGCCATATCTTTAAATACCTCCAGAATATATATCTGAGTAACATTCCTTTGGTGGAGAGGAGGAGAAGGAAATAACACATGGAATTTTAAAAACCTAATACAGCTATTTTAAAAAGTTTAAATCTAACTGCTAGTCAATATCTGTTTTCTGCTAAAGCAGTATGATTCAAAATTAACTTTGATTTCATCACATTTAGTCATCTAAATTGACTGATTAGAACCTTGACAAAGCACAAGTAACATACCAAAAGCACCTCCAATCTCAGCTCCACTGGTTGGGATGTTAACATTCACAATGCCACAGTCAGATCCCTTTGGCCTACAAACAAAGATCAGGTATAATTCCTCCTTAGGATCAGGAAAGGTTGCCTCCCTACAATGAGGGCTGTAAAATGCTCAACTAGCATTATGCAGAGGTTTACAAAAGACATGAAAGACTAATCTTATGTACCTCAGGAAAGTAAAAAAATAATATAAATTATACCCTAGCCAGCGGAAAATCCTTCCCAAATCCTTGGTAAAGATACTGCTGGAAAGACCTTGTTTTACTTCATTATTCCACGCAAAAACCTCCTCTTCCTCCTAGAAGAAGCATGTGTCAATGGTTAAGCCATGACTATCCAAAGCAAAGCAGTTACAAAGAAGCTCTGTGAGAAAAAACCCAACAAACCACAGCCATAATGCAAACGTACAGAAGGGCACTGGGCAAATACATATGTGCCACGTCAGCAATACCTCCACTCCTGCACAGAACACAGTCTGCTTTTGAACAGATGTGAACAGTACTGACCATGAACACTAGCAACAGCAATCTGTTCCTGTATCTCGTCGTAACTCCAGCGCTCTTCACAGAAATAGAGCTACACTGAGTTGAACAGTGGCTATCTCACAGTGCAGAACAAGAGCCACCACTTCTTGAAGTGCTGGGACAACTGTATAGATGTGACACATGTCTGATTTCTCTCTTGTCACTCTACTGTTACCATCCTTGACACTTGTTTCACCACTGTTATTTTACCTTAAATTTCAGCACATACAATATGGGGGCAAACGTCTCAGTGTGGACAATGGGCGCGTTATGAGGAAGGCCAGTCACAATGGTTGGTTCAACATAGTTCCCAGGGCGATTTATAACCTTCAAAATAAATAAAAAATAACCAAGTAAGTTCCAATCAGCATCCAGCTTAGTATTTGTGTAGAAAAGGAATCTTACACGGTCTGACCACTATAGTTGAGAAATCAGAAACAGAAGGCCAGATAGGATGAGTAACTTAAATTTTACTTATTTAAGTATTTAAAATATATAAGCACAACTTATGTCCTCTAAAGATATAATCAAGTTGTAATGTCTAGCAGCTGAAACTTCCTTTCTCCTACTTGTAAGCTACTTAGAATTTTAAAGTATATAGAGGTTGCAAATGAAAGACAAGAAGCCCCAGAACAATAAGTCAATGAGAATTAAACATCCTATATGATTAAGATGTACAAATGGTTGTCTTCTATCTCCAGTATTTCCTCAAGCTAGATATTGTGAGGGACAGAACTGCAATTTTCCTTTTGTACATGTTTGACATTCACCGTTTGGGTTTTTTTTATTTTCACTATCACTTGTGTTGCAGTGTGGTTTCCTGTCTCACCTATCCCATCCCTCTCAGGTGCGCCAACCTTTCCCCCTCTCCCTTTGCCCTCCTGCCTGGGAGCTGTCCACTAATCTTCACCTTCCAGCAAGGCGTCGTGTGATTGGCAGATGCCCCCCAGGCCTGGGCTCATTGGTTTGTCCTAGCGTCCACATCCCCTGACCCTTCCCCTGCTCACACCTGGTTGGCCCTCACCTGTCCCTTCCCTCCCCCTGTCCCCAGGGCTTAAAAGGACAGAAGACCATGTGGCCGGGTGTCTGTCTGTCTGAGAGCTGTTACCACATTCAGAAGTCTACCATGCTACAATAAAACACTGGATTTAAGCTCCTCGGCAGAACCCGCTCCTTTTCTCTTCACCATCGCCTGAACCTTTTCCACCAGAGGTAAACTGAGTTCCTACTTTGCCTGGATTTGTTCCGAGTGCCCAGCTGCAGCATCCAGCCGGCCAAAGGTATCTCTGGGGTAAAAACACCACAGCTGCTGCCTTTGGTCTAGCAGCGAGGCCAGACAAAGCCGGGCAGGACACACCCTGAAACATTCGGGGCCTAATATTTAATACACTTGCATCTGGGGAGTGGTGTAAGAGTAGCTTCCAAGTAGAATTGCCTTTACCCTGAAGACAGGATTCCAATTCAAACAATTCTCAATCTGACTAACCAAACATCCTGTAGTGGCTGACAGGACAAGCGGAAGTGCAAGTTTAGCCTAATCTATCATGTTACTGTATTTTTTTTCCTAGAGCACAACCTGTAGCAGGGAAAATAAAAGTTAAGTCACCTTTCCACCACAGACCACAGAGCCACCTTGTTGTTTTGCTTGTTCTACAGCATCAAGGAACATTTTCACTGCTTCTTTGGTATGAAGAGGTCCATACAGAGTGTCAGCTGCAAAAAGATTCAGAATCAAAACTGTGTATATTTGCAAATATTCTTATCTTAGAATTAACTGTTTAATCTGTCCAGGATGAGCAGTATTAGCCAGACTCTTCATCTTCCTTTCTGAGTCTGTATTCTAAATGAAACCAGCTATTTCCACCCCCTGGTAAATTGCTAAACTTAGATAATTTGGATCTATAATCACTTCAGAATTTAAACAGAAGGAAACCAACAGCAACTTGTTTCCTAAACCCATGAGATGGAAATAGCTACTTACAATCCCATGGATCACCGATGCGGACCTGGGCATAGGCCTTGGCAAGCTTTGCCACCACCTCATCATGGATGCTTTCATGGAGAAACTAAAACACGGTAAGAAAGTTGTAAGATAGCGCAGCCTATGTAACTACTCCTGAAGTACTACTGCACTTTGAAGGGAGCTGAATGAAAGAATGGAAATACTGTTGTTCATATTCAGCAAATCCAAAAATTAAAAAGAGACAGAGGCCAAGGCCTCAGAAACAGCACTAACACCAGAAAATGAAGATATAAAACCTTCATCATAAAAATTTAAAACAAGCCAAGAAACAAAAATCTGTTTTAATTTTACCCCATCTCAGATCAGTACTATCAATGTGCACTGTAAACATTTCAATTTAGTGTTCTAGAACAAACATTCCAGAAATTTTATTGCTCCAGTTTGAGGAATCACTGCCCATCCAATACACCTGAATCAATTTACCCCCATCCATTTTACCTAATACTTACTGAATCAACCCAACAGTGACAAGACAGACACTGACACTATAACACTGTTGAATTTGTTGAAAATGATTGGCTAAGAATTAATAACAAAGTAGGTAACACACACGCTTGCTTTGCTGCAATATAAACACTGAACCAAAATTTGTAGCAGTCACAAGCAAAGCTCTGGCAATGAAAACAGAAATACAAAACTTTGCCAAGTACTATTGTCCTGACTTAAAACACATTTAGAAATACATAAAAAGAAAATGTTTAGAGCTAGAATTACACTGGAATAAAACTATGTTCTTATTTTCCTAACATACTTTTTTTGAAAAAATAAAAGCGCGTTTCAAATATTATTTGTTGCTCTTCACAATATTAGGAATTGTTAGTCATTTTCTGAGCCAATCTGGAATTAAGTTAAAATTCAGAGCTACCCAAACCAGACAATACACATTTACTCACCAGCCTTCTAGCAGTTGTGCACCTCTGACCTGCTGTTCCCACAGCAGCAAATAGAGCAGATGGAATGACTAGGTTCAGATCTGCATCTTCAAACACTTTAAAAAAAATTAAAATATGAGCATGTTACTCGAGTAAACAGGCAGTTCACAAGACTTAAGATGCTAAACAATATTAGAAACTGACAGGTTGGTCAAGAATCTTTAGGAATAGTTGCAGTAGTTGGAACAGTTGCACAGCATGGTAAGATACAAAGAAACACCTTGAAACTCCTACTATTTCTCTGTAGCTGGAATTAGTCACATGCAATTGGACATAACTATAGGTTTGAACTACTGAAAGGAGCCTTTTGCAATAAAGTTTGCAAATAATTCTAGCTTCCTTTTAATTCAGGAAACCACAAGCAATTTCTTGCCATTTCTCCAATCTGTCCCTCACTGAGAAGTTTATCAGCATAAAGTAACAATCATAAAGTGTATCCACATGGCCTTGCAAAAAGCACAGCTAAAACACACAGGTGTACAGTAATATAAAATGTACAATGAGCTGAACAAATACATCTGGCTAGAAGACATTGAGATGCTTTATAAAGCTCAAACAATCCCCAAAATATTACTTGGCTTAACCAGTCCCAAAAAAAGTCTCTTAAGCATCCAAAACCTTTATGAAGTTTGGGATGAAGTCCAGCCAAACAATGATTATGTGATCATTCAAAGTCAATTCCCAAAAAAACAGGACTTTAACATTAAAAAATAAACAATTTTCAAGCATAAAACAAGTTTATACTGCTGGCTACAAAGCAGCATAGAAAAAAAGAAGGACCTGCTCAAATGTGATTTTCAAAAGAGTAGATGATGTAGCATCATGTTTGTACTTCAAAAGACTATATATATGTAAATAAGCACATTTGTCCAGAATATTAGAAAGGTGAAACAAAAGGCAACAGCACAACAGGACAGCAATTTAGGTATTTATTGAGCTTATATATTCTTTCTGCAATGTTGCTCAGCCTTGTAGTATTTGTTGTTTTTCTAGGAACTGGATCATACCCTAAGGTACTTAAACCTGAAAAATGTGCTACTGAAATAAATACCTTTATGCTTTTCTTTCAAGTATCATGAGGACCTTATACTTTTTATATATATATATACTTATACTCTAAAATGCTAAAAGTGTAGTGTTCACAAGATTATATATAGAGTGCAGACAGGCATTTCCCAGGAAAATGGTGGAGTTATTATGGATGGAAGCATCCAGAAGGTATGAGGCACATGGGGACATGGTTTAGTGATGAATATGCTGTTGCTGGGTTAAGAGCTAAACTCAATCTTAAAGGTCTTTCCCTTAATGATTCTACAACTAAAACTATCCTATAATCAAACTTACTTAGTTTAACATTGTCCACAACCCATTATTGAAGCTTACTGCTTCTCTCATTCTCCTCTTCAACACTGATTACTTAAGAGACCTTGGAATCTTACTTTTTGTCTCAAAACACTGCTCCCTCCACAATACCAAAGACGGAAAAATCCCACAACATTCTATTATTCTACACAAACTAGACGTACTTTTAAAAGCCCAGGGCTGGGGGGGGAAACAAATAAAAGAAACAAAAAAAATGTGACAATTAGCGATGAATATTTGCTATGAATACTAGCTTCCAAATATCATCTATGGGACTATATTTCTACAGCATATTACCAATAATGGCATTGTTTCCTCCCAATTCCAGCAGGCTTCGACCTAATGAAAAACACAAAAAAATAAGTTAAACCATGGCCATATGTATTCATTGTACCTCAGTCAATGAGACTACCTCTAACTGGAGCTAAGCTTCATGAAACATATTTTTAAGGATAAACAAAACATTTTAGAGATCAGAGTCTAGTCAAAGCAGAAAATTACACCAAATACTACATCTATCACATGTCATGAAGATGCACAGCAGTTATGACACAATGAAGTTTAAAAAGGCAAAAAAATAGCACTGGAAAGAAAAAAATTGAAACAGGAAAAAGTTGCAGCATAAATAGTATGACATAGATAAAGAATAAGGTCCTACAAAGATCAAAATGCACACAAAATTTAACTAAGCTCATTTATTTCTGTTTATCTACAATCTGAGACAAAAAATCACAACCTGCATCTGGGTGAATATTTGCTATCTGTTCTGGTTTCTGGGGGGCTTTTTTACACTTGCATGAACTTCAAATGTATAAAACAAAAAAATATGTTTGCAAGGTGCTGCTCATAAAGTAAGAAGTAAGAATCTAGCAGCTGAGATTCTTGCCTATACACTTAAATATCTGCAACAAAAACAGCACCTCCAAAATCATCATTATATTTATCAGGAGTAAAAGGTGAGGGGGACTGTATTTATGTATTCTATTCACATTGGCAAAAGACCATAAGCCCTGGTTGTTCACCCTAACAATCCCCATACAACTAAACACTAATGGACACCACTACACCCCTCCTCACACTAATTGTAAGACTATGGATTTGCAGATAAACTGGAAAAAAAAACCTGAATTGTAACAGAACTAACTGAAAATGCCGTATGTATCTACGAGCAGTTTGAAACTCCCATTTATCCAAGACAAAAAAAAAAAAAAGTAACACAGCTGAAAACTGTGTTACTGTTATTTTAAAATCTTATGGGGCACTGCTGCCTTCACCAAACACGGAAATAAATAGAGAAGAACCCACAGACTCACCAAATCTCTCCTGAACCATAAGTGCTACTTGTTTGCCCACTTTTGTGCTGCCAGTGAAGGACAAGAGGTCCATTCTCTCATCTCTAGCCATTGCTGTCCTGCACAATGGGACACAAAGCACTGTGTTCAACAAAAGAAATGCAGACAGAAAAGCAGCTTGCACCTTCCACATACATCAGCTTCAACCAGGGAGAGCTTTAAAGCTAGAGTTTCTTTGAAACATCAGGCAACTGAGCTAATGGCAGGACAGCTTCCCCTTAGCCAGAAAAAAAGGAACAAGGCTGTTTCCATCCACCTTTTCAGGCCAAAAAAGCATCACCTGTAGTAACACTGACATTCAGTCTAAAGTATATTGTGAGATTAGTTCCAATTGTTATGATCCACAAGAAAACATGCAAATCTATGACTTTTTTAATGTTTGCCATATGCTTTGTCTTCTCTTAAAGTACTCAAAAGATATATCTGAATATACATTTGTACTGGGGATTTCCTCATAGTAAAAATCAAGTAAAGTGATTCAGATTGTACAGCTTCCAAGCACAGATATACATCTATGAGCAAGTGCAGAGTTCTTCACAAACATGGAAAAGGGGGATTATTCTCCTCCACAACTAATCTAAAAGGCACTATACATTGAAAACTCTCAAGAACATGGTAAGGGAACCTAATATTAGCTGTACTCTTTGGGTGTAAGCATATGCAGAAGTGGAATATAAACTTAGTCATGCCTCTTCATTAAATATCTGACAAGTTCTTTGTTTGCAGCTGATCTCACAACAGCAAGTAGACATACGTATTATATTTAATGCAGGACTTGAGCCAGAGTTTCAGACCAGCTGATAAAAATCATAGCAACATGTGTATTCCTAGAGACTAGAATAACTTCACAAATACCTCAAAAGAATATTTTTTTCCATTTATAAACGTTCACAAAACACAAGAAATATTACCTACCCAATGTCTGCTCCACCACAAACCAGAGAGCAGATTGCTCCAGGCAACTTGTTATCCTCCAAGACTTTTGCAATTATCCTGGAATCAAAGATGTAAAAATGTTAGAGATTTCTGACAAGTGCAAATGGGGAATGAACCATTAGAACTGTCTGGGGGTTTTTTGGGGTAGTAGTGGTTTGGGGTAATTGCTCTCAGGAGTTAATATTAGATCTACAAGACTTAGTAATTACCTATTTTAAGGGACCTACTTTTATTTAGCATTTTAAAATAAATGTTATGTGTAATGCACAGTAAGTATTCAAAATGTTGATCTAAAGTAACAATAAACCTAAAGGAAGTATCGCTATGAAATTTATTCTTTGGAGAAGTTCTCCTTTTTATTGAGATGAAGATGAAAGAAACCAGAACTCACTTTGTAACAGCAACACTAACAAGGGATGTTGTAGGAGCACCCTTCCTAGAAAGGGAAAAAAAATTTACATTATCTTCTTATTTAATTCTTTAAGAATAAGAAATAATTCAAATAAGCAATTTTTAGGGTCTCTGATCTACAGCACTCTTTGATTAGGCTGGTTTTCAGGTACAAATTAAGACAGGAACTCAAGCATTTCCTTCTGCAGCTGAGCATTCAGAACTTCTACTGAAATCCATGTAGACAATGGCTAGGCCAGACTTTAGAATGAAGGAGGTAGATGAAAGCAAACTAGGAGATAGGAGAGAAAGTAAAGCTACTTATTTAGATTTTTAATCTTAGCTATACCAACTTGGAATATATTAACTGCCACTGCTGCAAGACCTCACCCTGGGTTCTTTATTCATAGGCCATTTGGCTAAGTCCTGGATGGATCTGCACCATAGTACCTCAAAAAAGAGGTTACCACAAAATTAAAAAAAGCTCTGACTAAAAACGATTTACGCCTACACTAGATAGAATCAAATATCCAGAAACACCTGACACTCGATAGCAATTTCATGCCTGAGTTAACAGCTTTCCAATTTAAGAATACTGTTAGCAAGGTGGACAGATAGCTCTTACCAGAGGCAAGCGTTTCCACAGATCATTGCAATCGCGCTGTTCCACCCATAAACTGCCACGGGGAAGTTGAAGGCCGTGATGACTCCCACCAGCCCAACAGGATTCCACTGCTCTATAAGGGCATGGCCAGGTCCTGAAAGCAAAGCCACAACATAATGCAGTTTTCATCCATTTAATGTCTGGGGTTTTTCTAAAAAGGGAAAATATGTAAGCAAGAAACCTAGCATCACTCTTCAGTCCACCATAGCCTTAGCTTGCAAAGAGCTGTGTTATTTGTGTCCTGCAGCTTACCTGGATCAAGGTTAGCTAGATTGTGCAAAAAGCTAATGATCTGACAACAAAGTTTTATTATTTTAAACATAATGATGACTTGTGGTAATCAATAACTGACAAGGATGTCTCTCCTTTCTAAGTACACTTCAAAACTTTTTACATACTTTTCTCTACCACCTTTCATCAATTAAAAAACCAAAGAGAATCTAATGCTTCAAAGAACAGAGAAAATGTATGGACTGACTTGCTTATCTGTCATTTCATTAGGTACTTCAATAGCTGGCACTACTGCCCACCACATCTATTCCTAAAGCTCCCTAAATAACACACAGAACAGAGATCTTGATGCACTACAAGACCGTATATTTAAGTAACACCTCCATATCTTAATTTCTTTTAAGAAAAAAACACCAAACACAAACCAAAAAACTCCACAAACAAAACCAGAAAAATAACACATACTTACTTTCTGAAGGCAAAATAGGTCCACCAATCATTCGGGACAAACCAACAGCATAGTCACAGACATCAACATACTCCTGCACTTCTCCAACACCCTCGACAAAAATCTTTCCCATTTCTAAAGAGACCTGAAAAAATTCAGAGTAAGACAAAATTTTACAAAATTCCCTTGGATCCCTAATATATTTTGTCTCCACTTAATGTCAGGTGTATCTGCTGATCAAGTAAGATTTTAACACACACTTTTTCATTAGGAGATTCACCTCTTCCCCAGTTATTCAGAACTTAAAGAAACAACACACTAGACAACTGGACAAGGGTCATATCCCAATACAACAGGAAGAAATTAGAAAAGGAAATTAATGGAGAAAAATTTTTAAAAAACTACTGATAGGAGGGTCCAATACTAATGATATGTTTTTATCAACAATACCTTGGATTTACAACAGCAGGCTTGCCTGCATTGTGGGCCAGGCAAGGAACAAGTTGAAAAAGAGGGATTACTCTGCTCCAGCAAAAGAAAACAGCCACTTACATTTTTCATAAGCAAACTACTCATTTTACAATATTTCAAAGCAAATTTGAAAGATTTCATTTGCAGACACTGCTGAAAATGCTTTTACATGCTTAGTATTTTAGTAACCTGGGATGTTTAGGATCAATTTATTAATTTTTTTTTTTCATGAAGTTGACCTTAAACTACATCCTCCTCTTAAAATTATGTTAGACTTACTCCATTGAAATATATCAGTAAGAATAATCTGGTATTTGAAGATATTGCCGTCCAGAAATGAGAAAATCTCAAAATTTGGGAACTGAAAAATCACCTACTTATCTCCATGCAGTTTTGTGGTCATGCTCTGACAGCTAGATATGGACTTCATACAGATAACACCTGCCACTTTACAGTGATGACTGTACTTTAAAAATGCTGTTAAATGATGAATGAGGTTCAAAGGATTTCCACAGGATTTTTCTCTCCACGTGAAAGTTAACATAAAGACGACTAACTGTATTTCTCTGATGCCTGTGGTTATCTCAAGACAGAAGGAACAGTCCTTATCTGTGACCAAAAACAGAGCAGCATCAGACATATCTATTAAGAAACACAGCAGTGGGTCTGTAAGTGCAGTAGAAACACCTGGATACTTCACCAGGGCATGGCAAGGAGAGGCTGGAAATTTCCTACAGTGTATGACAAAGATGAGTTTCTATACAGCTCCTTTTTACATATCCTAAAGTCAGGCAAATTCCTAAAACGGGAATACCTACTGCACTTCTTTCACCCTGAAATTCATCCCCAATCCTAGCAGAGCTGAACACACATATTATCTGTTTGGGAAAACTAAGAAAATATGGCAAGAAGACATAAGTTTTGGTCAAGAATAGAGAACAAACTTCTGTATTCCACACTCATCAGGGAAGCTCTATTGTTTTTGAATACAGAAGTATGTTAGCACTCTAATTCCACAACAGAAACTGTGCTGAGGAGACAACATCAAGGGAAACAGCAGAACAAGGTTTTGAAGGTTAACAATATGGGCTTGACTACACACGGAGTTATTCACTGACAGCTGTTTCTGAACAGCACCACAGACAGGCAAGCCCTGCAAAAAGAAAGTGGAAGTTCCCCACTTGACTCCTTTTCTTCCCTAGCAAGAAAAGGAGTAAAGCAAGAGTTTTAAAGGAGTGGTCCTTCAGCCTTTATGTCCTGCACGGCACTGCAAGATCATCTCATTAAGACCATCTCAACTTCTGAAGCCTCATATTTCCACATGTCACTTGGCAAAATCCTGCAGATCACCAGAAAGAGCTCAAAGTTAAAAGCTGTGTATTAGAGAAAGGTTTTTTCAAGATACTTTTAGTATGAGGAAGTGCCCTGTCTGATAGACAGGAGGGAAAAAAGCAGGTGTACCACTCATCCCAGAGAAGCCCATAATAAACTTTCTTTTCCTATTATAAATTGTCAATTCACAGAATCACAGAATATCCTGAGCTCAAAGGGACCCACAAGGATCAAGTCCAGCTCCTGGCCCAGCACTCTCTCCAGGAATCACACCACGTGCCTGAGAGCATTGCCAAATGCCTCTTGAGCTCAGTCAGGCTTGGTGCTGTGACCACTTCCCTGGGGAGCCTGTTCAGTGCCCAAACATCCTCTGGGTGAAGAGCCTTTTCTCAACAAGCAACCAAACTCTCAGCTGACACAGCTTCATGCCATTCCTATGCCATAATGATTTTTTTTTTCTTCTTTTTAAAATTAAAAGTTAATTAGGCATGCTAATGGCGCTAACAGCAATTAGTTAACAATTACTAAGGTTAGTATTGCAGAGAAAACTTAGTATTACTGAAAAAAACCAGTTTTGACATACCACTCACCCTCACCCCCCAAAAAATGTAGGCTACTTCTGAAAACACCTTACCAAGCTTCCTAGAACTTTGATTTTTTGTCTCAGGGCATCACCAATCTGTCGCACTATTTCTCCACGTTTAGGTGCAGGGATCTAGTAAAAAAAACCCAGAAGAATCTATGTGAGATTGAAAATCTGTAACTCCTGCTGTATATATATTGCTAGCTTTCTGTCCTTGTATTAACCAAGCAATGATTGCTGTTACTTGTTCATTTTTATCATGTGCACTGCTTTACAAGAAACTGTTTTCTGCCTCAGAGACTGATAGCAGTACAAACATTTTGTCTGTTCAAAACTTCAGTTTCACTAAATATTGACAAAAGCATTCAGATTAATTCTCTTACTGCTGTTCAACTACATCACCCCCAATGCAACCAATCATCTGCATCTCAAGAAATAAGCATTTTTCATAAAAGTGCACTTACTGGTTTCTGAGCCTTGAAGTGTACTTAATAACACACTTTCAAACTTCCTTTTAGTACGACATTTACCTTGTTAGCAGAAATTAAGACACACAAAAACCTCAATCATGAAAACATTAAGCTCATACACCAACTCTTAATATATTTTTTTAATGTGGTACCAGTATGGTAAAAAATAATCAATAGCCAAGATCAATTTGCAAACTATATGCAAGCAATTCTCTATAAAAACAAGACTAGAAAAATGCATAAACCATGCAAGCATATCTCTTTACAGGCAATATCTTTCAAATAAGCTCATTACAAACAGCGAAGTTCACAAATTAATAACAAATAGCTTTGAGGAAAAGCCTTCAAGAAACATTTGATGTGTGATTCTTTATCTGTTGGATTGCTTTCAGATTATTGCCGAACACGTCATGAGCTACCAACATTATACTCACAAATTGTAACAAAAAACCACACTAACATATCCTGAGGAAGCTGTTTTGTTTATCCTAAACTTTGTTGTCTTCAGACAAGGTGTTTTGCTGGCTAAAACATAGAGTGCACATCACCTTTTGAAATCCAGGTTTCAGCTTCTACCAAAGAAACAACAGGTAGCTGTAAGAACCAAGCCTGGTACAGCCATCAACAGAATGGGTGCTGGCTGGACACAGCTGGTAGGGCTGCATGGGGAACTACAGCTTGCTAAGGAAAAATAGCTTAGCTATTATATACAACGTAACACTAATTCTTTTGAACCAGACAGCTGTTCTGTGAAATACCAAGACAACAGGTGAAACAAAAAACCCCATGCTTATAACCAGCAGTTTTTCCCACACCAGGAGAACAAGAAGATCGACACAAGTTACTCCTCCAAATACTCCACAGTTCTCTCCCAGAAGAGGGGGCGACAGGAAGTGAAACATGCACAGGGACAGTTTATTTGCCACAAGGTTTCTGAACTTCACCAGACCTGTTGGCAACAGCACACAGGCACAAGCCTTGGTAAATCTGCCACGGTTTTCAAAACAAACACATCCCACAAGTCAATGCCCTCATCTTTGTACCTCAATGGTATCACACACAAACTATCTGGGTTTGTTTCTTGAGGTCTCCATTGCAGAATTTTGCACTAATGCACCACACACAGTATGAACACATTTTTACACCTTCACTTTATGGGGCAATTTAATAGCCTGTCTCTGCCAGAGATCTGTAATAAAAGAGAAATCTCCATTAACTTACATCAGCCCAGACCTTCCATGCCTCTTTAGCCTTCTTTACTGTTTCTTCATAATCCTCCAAATTACCCTATATGAAGAAGCAAATCAAAGTTAGGAAAATCAAATATCCAAAAGAAATGCCACAAAAAAGCTTCTGCATCCACTCAAGATATTTTTATAGAGACTACTTTCACTTGGATGCGACTTTTATAGGATGCTTGTAACTTGACACAATTTGGATCCAACATTATAAATTATCTGAAGCCACTGTCAATGAAAAGCACATGTGCTGCCTAAATTAAAAAAAAAAAAACACCAAAAAACCCCGCAAAAAACCCACCCAAAACCAAAACAAACAAAACAAAAAAAAAATAAAGAAAGAAAAAAAAACCACAAGCAGAAATTTTCATTCAGGTGTTCAAGGAAGCTCCATATAGAATAACGGTTTTATATATGTTTGTATCTATACATACATACACACATATATAAATATGTCCTACTCCATCAGCATCACTGGGCATCAAGGGTTAGTTGAGTCCTAATACACAAAAGGAGTAGATTACTGCAATAGTGCTATTCTTACAGTAAAAACATTCACAAATTTACTACTTGAATGTTGCTCTCCTAACTACTTGCTCCCAGGCCTCTCATCCCTACTAAATAGGCACAATCTGCCCCTATTCTGCAACTTCCCTCAGGACAAACGAAAAGGGAAGGGAGGAGCCCTTGCTCTTCCCAACAACGCTTGCAAGAGTGCGAGGCGGAGGGCTGGAGAGACAAGAAGTTAAAAAAAAAGAAAAAAAAAAAAAAAAAGAAAAAGGCAGACTGTTTTTCTTCCCAGGAAAGCCGCAGGCATATTGCCAGCAGTAGGCCCTGGCTGCGACGAGCACCAGCGGCCGCCCTGGACTCAACATCCCACGGACCCTGAGGTGGAATCGGGAGTTTCGTGCCCTTCGCCATCCGGGTGGCGGGCAGGGGCAGCGCCCAAACCAAGGCCCCAGGACGCCCCGCTTCGGTGACGGCGACGCTCCCGCCCGTCCCCGCCGCGCCGGTGCTGCCCCCGGCCGCGCTCACCTGCCGGACGCTGGCGATGGGCTCGTTGTTGGCGGGGCAGTACGTGGTCACCACCTAGAGCAGGACGAGAGCGATGAGGGGCAGGGCCCCTTCCCCCGGGGGACGGGGCGCGACCCCCTGAGGCCCCGCCGCCCCCCACCCCCGCGCCCCCCGCACCTGCCCGCGGCCGCCCCAGCGCCCGTTGTACACGCCCGGGTTCTCCTCCTGCAGCCCCAGCTCCCGCAGCCACGCGTAGCGCTCCTGGCTGATCAGCAGCGTGGACATGGCGGCGGCCGGCGGCGACCCTGCCCTCGGCAGCGGCAGCAGCGCAGCGAAAGCGCGGCGAAGCCCCAGCATGGCCGGCGGCCGCCAGCGCGGGGGGACGGGGCAATGGCGGCCGCGCCCCGCCCGCCCGCGGCCATTGGCGGCGCTGCGCCCTCGCCCCCCGCCCCGCCCCGCCTGGCCCGCCTGGCCGCGCCGGGCCCCCTGACCCGGCCCCCCTGACTCGGCCTTCCTGACCCTGCCTGACCGAGTCCCCCTGACCGAGGCCTCCTGACCCTGCCTGACCGAGCACCCCTGACCGGGCCCTCCTGACCCTGCCTGACCGAGCCCCCCTGACCGGGCCTGCCCGAGCCTCCCTGACCGGGTCTCCCCTGCCCCGCGCTGGCAGCGCAGCTCAGACCGTGTGCTGTCCGAAATCCACCCACACTCTGCTGCTTTTCAAGAAGAGACGACTGAGATGGGACCTCATCAATGTCTATGAGAGTCTGAATGGAGGATGGCAAGAGGACAGAGCCAGGCTCTGGTCAGTGGTGCCAAGCAACAGGATGAGAGTCAACAGGTAGAAACTGGTGATGGAGAAGTTCCACTTGATCATGAGGAAGAATTTTCTGTGCAGGTGACTAAATCCTGGAACAGATTGCCCAGAGAGAGTTGGAGTCTCTCTCACTAGAGATACTCAATAACCATCTGGATTCAAATCTGAGCCATGTACCCTGGGATGACCCCACTTAAACAGTCAGGTTGGACCAGATGACCCACTGTGCTCCCTTCCAACGCAATCCATTCTGTGATTCTGTGTGATTCCATATGCCCTTCCAGAGCGGCAGGGGCAGAGGCGTCCCCAAGTCAGGTGTTTCTAATTGCTGCAGGAAATAAGAACAAGGGGCATCAAAACAAGGGGAAAAAACATGTAGCTGTCCTTATGCAACAATAGTAGTATGTGGGAGTATGCACAATTCTTTCTGTTCTCTAATACCATGCTTGAATGTCAGTTAAAAATCTCAGTGTCTTTGTTTTCTGAGCAAGCCACTTTATCTACATGCCAGTTTGTGAAATTACAACATTTTATTTCCCATATGCAGGACCAACACACTTACTTGATATGCACTCACCTTGCAAAACTGGAAGTGATTTCTGTCCCATATTTTTACTGTAATTACACTTCAGTGGCTTTGAAAATTTAGATGACTCATTGTGATAATGAAATATTGGTTGTTTTCAGAGATCCAATATTTTCTGAATGACCAAACCAATGAGGAATAAACCTCAATACTAAGATTGAAATGTCTCAGCTTATAGGATAGAACATACTTATAGCATAAAAAAGAAATGCCACTGCTCTTAAAAAGGCCACTGTTTATTTTTTGGTTTTCCACAGCTAAACACTTTTCCTTGATGTGAATTGCATTAAGTATAAATAATAATTTGCTCTTTAAGGAATGGTTGTTCAAGTAATTCTTTCAAATGAAAAATATTTTTGGATGATGTAAAGAGTTTAGGAGTAAAAAATCTTGGCAAGGTTCAAGAGCTGGCTTTGCCTTTGTCTTTGCTGCGTGCTAAATCAAATTGTCTCTTTTACTTGGAAAATGTATTTGGACACTATAAAACTTGTATCAAAAAGGTAGCAATGTTTTCTTTCTGCAGACCTTCACCTTTTTTGGCCTTATATACCTTTACATAATCAAACAGGTGTTTCACAACCACATAGCTGCAATGCATGCATTGTGTTCTAGCAAGAAAGTGGGACTCTCAGGGCAGTAGCTGGGGCATGGGAGCTGAGTTTCAGTCCCACAGTCTCTTCTCATCACCATAAGCAGGCAGTTCTCTAGCAACAGTTGCACACAGCCATTGGTGCTGTAGCTGCTGGTTGAGCCACAGAGAAAATCTGAAACCCTGGCACTGTGCCTGACTTGGCTCTGTTCATATTTTTTGCTCTAGAGCATCCAAGCAGATGAAAATATCACTATGACAGGTGGTGCCAAAGTCCTTTCTGGAGGGACCTGGGGCCAGCTTGTCTGCAAGCAGCCAGTGATCATGATGCAGGGCTAAGGCTAACTGTGCAGGTCACATGGGAATTAACCAGCCACTGCAAGAACATGTGCTTAGGTCTACATCCAACCTTAGCAAGGGGCCCAAGCTTTTTTTTCTTCCTGCTGTGTCCAGGTCCACATCTAAACCTAGGTATGTCTTCAGAAGTTGCATACACAATGGGGTGTGAATTCAGGGCAGTGTCTGAAATAAAAAACATATACAATGTGTGCTCTGTCCCACAACTGCAGAGCAAGGCTAATCACAGGGGAGTTTGCAGGATATAAAAGCATTGTGCAACAGCCACATACATGGAGGTGGGAGTGGGAGGAGAAGCCCCGCATCACATTACTGTATGTAGGTTTTTTTTATTTGTTCTACATGGGCATCCTGACCTTGATATTTTTAATCTTTATTAGTCAGAGTTTTAGAGAGAAATTATCTGTCTATGGTAAATTTACTTTGCTTTGTGATCCTGCTAACATGACAATTTGCATTCTCCCTGACTGAGATGTGTTGTATCCACCACTGAGAGTACATCTTGAAATTTGTGATATTTAAAACCGATCATGAAATATTATTCTGCCATAAGGTTATAATTAAGTTTGCTAAAATTTTCACTTCAAACAAAGCATTCAAGAAAATATGAAAAGATTAATTTCAGTGATGCTTGTGAAAGTTGGTAGAAATATGTTTTCATCTTGTCTATCAAAGTTTCCTTCTTTCCAGATCTGATCAGTTGAGCGTTGCTGCAGGAGTTCTTGGCTCCAGTTTAGGGTAAGAAACATTGTAGTCACAGGGGCTTGGAAAGGGAAGCACTTCACCAATATCCCATGAGACAGACTTTGAATCCCATGAAACTGTGCTCTTGGGTTCTGGATTGACTACAGGGCTCTTCAGATGTAATTCTTCTTTCCTCTTTGCTTATCTTCTCATCTGTAGGAAAAGGTTCAAGTTCCTTGCATCTTTAAAGCAATATCCAAGGAGCAGTACCTGGACACAAAGGGGGTGGAGGCCAAATGTCCATGTTCAGAAGGTCCCAGAGCCTTTACACTTTTGGGAATATAGAACAACTTCAACACAGCTTCAACACAGTACAAGCAACTCAAACAAAAGGAGTGGGGAGGAAAAGGAGGAAAGCTTCCAAAAACATGCTTAAAATTTTACTTCATTTCACATATTTTTACAGCATGACAGAGCCTTGCCTCAGAGCAGCAGGCTCCTCTGTCCTGTTCACATGACTGTGATTTCAGTTCATTTTCAGAAGGAACTGTGTATTTTTCTCAGTGGTAGTACATAAGGAATTCAAAGAACTATAGTGATTCATGCTCTCAAAATAGTCAAATCTACAGGGGGGAAAGCAAACAACAAAATGTCTCTCTTGACCTGAGATATTTCAAATCAGTGCTTTTCACTTTTGTAGTCTGTCAGTCACTCATATTTTGAAGTTTCCTATTTACACTGCACTGAAAGTGATATTTGCCAGAAATCACTTCAATCCTAAGAAATAGGCATATATGTTGTATATCCCATAAAGACAAAATGGTTTGAGGTTTTAGGAAGCAACAACAACAAGCCAAACAAGGTATCTTGTCATGTGCACAATGCAACAAGGAACTTAGCATGCTCAAAAACAGATTTTGCATATTTAGCTCCAATGGGCAACATTATCTTATCTGGCAACAGTCAGCAATGACTCAATACAAGAAGTGATCAGAAGATCACTTCAGTGGCATCTGAGGCTGAAAAGGAACTTGGTTCAGCAACAACCTCTGCACTCTGGCTTGTCCTCTTTCCATGTTGTCCATGCACTGGTAACCAGTGAGTTGCAGTTATTCCATTTAAAATGAAAGCATCCTTGGGTGCAGCTTGATGACCTATACCAAAACAAGTTCCTCTACGTTTTATGTAGCCTTTTCCACCTGCAGAAGGCAGTTTAGAAAGTAAGTGACCATCATTACTAAGTAAGTGACCACCATTTCATCTCTAAGGAAATGGAAATCCAGAGAAGTTGCTTCACACACTAATGAAGGAAATCCCTTTGGACTTAAGTTTTAATCTGATATTTAGCCCTCAGGCCTTGCTACTGTATCATTATCAGTGTCCCAGTTGTGTTACAGCTCTAGAGTTCTCATATAGACCAAAACTGTACTAAAAGCACTTTCTTCTTTGCAAATAACAGCTCTTAGTAATGTAAAAATGACTAGCAAACCCACCTTGCACACACTTGGCAAACCCTTGTGCACACACATGGGAGTTGTGTATATCTTTACACTAATGGGTGGAATAAATGGTGATCAATGATGTATTTTAGTCAGGCTAGCAGCCTGTCTCCAGGTGGGCTCTGCCAGGGATTGATACTGGGTTCCACTGTTCAACATCTCCATAAACTGTCTGATGATGGGATTGAAAGCACCTTCTCTAATTTCACTGCTGATGCCAAATTGGGTAATGAGGTGAATCCATCAGAAGGAAGAGCCATCTTAGAGAGAAACCCTGACAGACTAAAGGAGTGGGCAGGAAAGAAGAGGGTGAAGATAAGTGTGAAGTCCTGCATTGAGGAGATAATCAAAGAATCCAGGACAGGCTAGGATCTATGTGGTGGGGGAAAAGCCTTGCTGAAAGGGATCAGAGGGTCCTGATGGACAGCAAGCCAGACGTGATTCAGCAGCGCACTGCGGCAGCGGCAGTGGCGAAAGGCTAGAGAACCTGCCCCATGAAGAAAGACTGAAGGAGTTGGGTCTCTTCTTCAGGGAGACAAGAAGGCTCAGAGGGGACCTAATCACATTTTTTGAGTACTTCTGGGGCATCTGCAAAGATGATGGAGGCTATCTTCACAAAGTGCTACATGTAGAAGACAAAGGGCAGTGATACAAGTTGCACTGGGTGAGGTATCATCTTGAGGTAAGAAAGACATTTCTTACAACAAGAACAATCCCTAGGGTGTCGCTATAGGACACAAAAGAACACACGCTCACACCGTTCTCAAGGTGAAAGAGAAAAAAGGGCCGTTTATTTTCTGACTCCAACATTTATAGTTTTCCAAAAGTGACAGTGGATTGGAGGGTGACAGTGGCACCTCTCCAATGCCACTGGTTAAACCAACAGTCTATCAACTCTCTCCTCTTCCATAAAGGAATGCAAAACAATGAGTTATTTACAGAAAGTGTGTGAGAAAATTCACTACAAGAATGTCAACATCAGAAGGCTTAGAAAATCTTAAAAAACCAGGGTGACATCAGGGACTTGGTAGTGTTCCCATTGCTGGTGGCTTTCAAGGTGCAATTAGATGAGGTGCTAAGTAATCTCTTTTAGGTTCCCTTTTCCACAAAAGGACTTAATGATTTTCCAAAGCCCCTTCCATGATTCTCTGGCATGTGTGGGGTGTGTAATTCTAGAGTCAAATATATAAGCAATAGAGAGAAGGACAAGGAGAGGTGCAAAAGAATTTGGAACATATTTGAAAAATTCTGAGGGATTTGACATACATTTTGAATGATGCTGAGAACTAGACCACATGGGAGGGGGAAAAAAAGGGCAGTGTTTAATATATACATGTGGATCTTTGAACAACTTTATTATTCACACAGGGCAAGACTGTCCATGTAAAGTAGGCATCCTAGAAAGAGTTTAATCACCAATTTTCATGTTACCACATGAACAAACCAAACCAAACAAAAAAAAATTACAATGAGAAACTGTCACAGACATCTTTTATGAAAAATCCTTTCCTTAGCATTTTTTCTCCTGAGAAGCTGAGAATCCTCAAGAACAAAATGTAAACAGTGGTTATCTTCTGCTGTGGAATGCAACAAGTGGATCTTTGATTGGCCCATGATGGTTGTTTCTAATTAATGGCCAATCACTGCCCAGCTGGCTCAGACAAAGAGTCTGAGACAGCTGCCTTTGTTATCATTCTTTCCTATTCTATTCTTAGCTAGCCTTCTGAAGAAATCTTTTCTTCTATTCTTTTAGTATAGTTTTAATGTAATATATACCATAAAATAATAAATCAAGCCTTCTGAAACATAGAGTCAAATCCTCATCTTTTCCCTCAACCTGAGACCCCTGTCAACACTGTCACAAAAAACCACACAAAAAAACCCCAAAATAGCCCCTGAAAACCTCCTGAAAAACCAAAACAAAAAAAGCCCAAATAAACAATCAAAAACCCCAAAAAAGCAAAAAACAAGCCAACCAACCAAAAAAAACCCAAAAAACCCCCCCCCCAAAAAAAACCCAAACAAAACCAAGCAAACAAAAAAATCCCAAAAAAATCCCAGAACACCAGATCATAAATTAGTCGGAAAGGTGGGACTTAAAAAACAACAGAAAAAAACCCTGTTTGTTTAAAGGGGCTTACCTGGAAATTCAAACAGCCAGCGAGGACTTTTGTGCTCCTAATAGTTCTGGGGCCATGAGCCATACATTATATCTACCTGTTGATTAGCAATTGAGGATAGGAAGCAACAGGCCAGTCACATTCAACATTTTTTCCATGCTGATAACTTGTGTCTCTTCTCCTGAAGTGTTTATGATAGAATCCTGACTATGAAGGAGTTAAAGAAATTGTGTGAAGAAATTAAATTGTGTAAAGAAATTTGTGCAGCCATCATAACAATTTTTGCAAAGGTTTCTCTCAAGTGTAACTTAGCAGCTCAATGCCTATGTGGGTGGTAAAGTTGCTGTGAAAATAGCAGCTCCCCTCTGGGAATGTAATTATTCAGTGCTTTGCAGATTTGCATTTCTTGGTCTTTCAGTAGCATTGCTTGATGAGAAAGGTTGGCTGTGCAGCTGATACAAGCATTAGGCAGGGTTCTCTGTGATACATGTAGAAAATGGCTACAAGAATATTAAGAAATGCAAAACCAAAAAGAGAATCATCCAAATGTTAGCTAACATGAATCTGGATTTCATTATGACAACTAGCATATTAGAATAACAGGGGTGAGAGATTTAGGGAAGAGAATTGACAAGAATGAAATTAGCAGATATTTGACATTACCTGTCTGTTACAAAGGCATTATATCTTTTCATATCTTTGAGATACATATTTAAGTTCAAGCCCAGGAATATGTACAGATAGCAGAAAAAAAAAAAGCATTCATTTATGCTTCAATATCCAGTTCAATCAAAGCCTACAACCTCTGGAGACTTGGCACAAGATCAAAAGAGAAAGGAATTCAAGAGCTCAAATTCCATGTGAAGCTCCAAGGGTTTTGAAGGGCAAAGATCCCCTTCCCAGGAAACATGGCTCAGCAGCATCCCTCCTTCTGGATAACATTCCCATGAATATTACAGATTTGGGGCAGAATGGGCCATGTCTGGGAGGGCTAGAGGCTTATTGGTATGGAATAGTTCAGTGTTAATTCTTAATTCCAATCTAGAAAAAACCCTTCCTGTCTTGTTTGAGAGGTGAGGAGTTGTATTTGATCCAGCCAGCATCTTAGACCAAATGGACCTGGAAAGCCTAGTCCCATGTATAAGTACAGTGGTTACTAATCTTTCTAGGCTGAGAAAAGTATTGCCAGAACTCAACTCTTTTTCCAAAATGGAGGGAAATTATATAACCCTAATTTTTGAAGCTGTTAAGTTGTGCAATACTTTCTTCTTCTAATATACATACCCTCAAAAGGAAAATATCCACTTCTGTACAGTTATATCAGTCAAAGTCATTTTTCATGCTAATGCCCAGCAAGACATCCAGAACTAACTAACATTTCATGGCAACTCTGAAATACCTTAAAACTGCTGCCAGCATAGAACTGAAAACACCCAGGGACCACTCAAACACATTGTAAATATAACATTACTTTGATCAATGCATTCCACATTATTGGTTACTGTATAATGAAGTTAACTTAGAACGAATTGTCTGCAACTCAGTTTTATACACAGGGTCAGTTTGTTCAATTCCAACTACTGCAACTGTAACACACCTCCCATTTGGAATTCTAATGAAGTCAGGAGGCAGTCTTAATGGATCAGTGCTTAAATTATATGAGAGTTAAGAAACTTGAACTTCCTAGGGAGACCTGTGAAACAGACTGCCAAAATCAATCAGATCTGTGAGAAATCAGGCTTGAGGGTGAGGCCCAGTGACCAGCAGGGACATTTTGGAGTGTTTCATACCTGATGGGAGCAGTTGCATGCTCTGTCTTGGACTGCCACTTTCTCCTCTTGATGCCTATATAACTTAGGTCAAAGTTACATTGTGCTTCTATAGCTTGAGTTATAGGACATCAATATAACCTGATATATCTATATAACTTGATATCAGTACAACCTGAATCATAACTTTCTATATGTAAGTAACCTAAATCATAGCCTTTTATACCTATATAACCTGAATCATAACTTTTTATACCTCTATAACCTGGTAAAAAATAACTTTCTGTACAATGTAAAGGCTAGTATATGGTTAACTAGCTGCTTAATGCTGAATAGACAAAAAAGAAGATAAAAACACACCAGGTGGATAGCTTCAGAGACAGATAAGTACAGTACTAATGAGAAATTGGCAAATGTAAAGCCAGTTAGCCAAAAAACAAAGAATTCAGGCAGGTTAGGACCAAGGAACACCATAACTGTGCATGCTCTGAAGACAAAGCTGAAAAGTTCAGATTCAAAGAAGACCTTGGAAGCCTTCATCAGAGACCCCTGATGACCCCCAGACTGGGGAGGCATAAGTGCAGTGCAGAAGAGCTTTTTATAACCATGAGATCATACCATGTAAATTAGTTCCGGCATGTATGTGATGATGTTGTAGTGACATAGTGACACGAAGTCACTACAACACTACAACAACAGGTACTGTATAAATATACCACAGCACTTGACAAGGGTGGGTGAGTTAGGTGGAGATCTCTCCTCACCACCAGTGCTGCAATAAACAAACACTTGCTCTATAGACACCGGTCTATGGGGATTTATTTACAGCCTATCTTTCAGGCATCACTCCCCTGCAGCCTCATCTCCAGCCAGTGGTGCTGGTGAGCAGGCTTGCGAGCGCAGCTGATGGGTATTTTGCCATCTGGTGGCAGTTCACGGGGAAAGATGTCAGTCACCAACACTCGCTGTCCCAAAGGAACATAACCAGTGTGCTTGTAGCAACTGCAAAATGGTTTTCAGAAGATTCACGGCAGCACAGAACCACCCAACCCCTGCAGAGACCATTATCTGCCCACCTGCATCTCTTGCATGTTTTTTGCATGCCTGTGGTGGCCCTCAAAATGAAAACAGAGAAGCTTACCAGATGTATTTCTTGAACGTTGTAGCTACTGTAGGCTATGTGAAAAAAAAAATTTAAAGAAGGAGGAAGGAGGAGAGAGGGAAAGAAAAAGGGAAAGGGAAAGGGAAAGGGAAAGGGAAAGGGAAAGGGAAAGGGAAAGGGAAAGAAGACCCCTCCCCTCCCCAAACCCTGAACTTAAAGGCTTGAATCTTCTGCTGCCTTCCTTCCTCAGAGGTGCTGTCACTTCCATGTGTGAGAGGGCCTCCTCCTCAGTCCATGGCCTCCTGCTCCCAGCATGTTCCCAGGTTCCCCTCTGTAAGGCACTCCATGGTGCTGCTGCTGGCCTTGTCATGGGGAGGGATGGGGTAAGATTCAGCACTCACATCTCCACAGGGATCTGAGATTTGCTCTGGTGGGATGCCCCTCTCAGAGGAGGGACATCAGGTACAAGGTCTCACAGGCAATGGTCCTGGTGTCCCCCTGCTGTGTAATACATGTTTGTGTTGTGGAGCAGCAGGGAGGAGTAATGTCACATCTGGTGCCCAAGTGAGCCAAGGAGAGCATAGGGTGGCTAAGAACTGCAGGTCCCAGTGCCAACATCTTGGGCACTGCCAGTGCTGTGGCTGCTGCTCAGCAGGCTACAAGAGCAAAGATCCTCTGTGCCCTCCCCACAGAAAGCTGCCATTGGGCAAAAACACTTTGTAGTGAGGAATTCCAAATGACATGATAGCTCAGGGGAAGCAGATACCTTCTTCCAAAGGGGAAGGCTCTTCCCCAGCCCAAGGAATTTTTTGGGTGGGATGAGGTGGGACTGGTCTGTGTGGACTGTGGGAGAGGAGTCCTAGGGCTTCTTCCTTTCCCAGCTCTGTGGAGGAAAAAACCCCAGAAAGATCTCTTTAGCCTCCAGACTTACTTCTTTTCAACTCAGAAGTGAAAATCATCATACAAATCATCATTTGTACCCTGCTTTTGATGGCCCAGACCACTTGTGATGAGCATTGGTGAACGTACACTTGCCAGCACGAGCACAGATTCAGTTGGTTTGTATGGAATACCTCTCCAGTGATATCAGCAGGATGATATCACAGATCCAAGTCTGTACTGCCAGGAGCCTTTGAAAATCCTAGGCTCCCTTTTGTTGATCCTTTGGCCTGGCTCCCACCTCCAGGCCTACTTGTGTGCTTAGTAAATGTCTGCAATAAACCAAAGATTTTCCTTCAGCACTGATGCCTACTTGTGAGAGTACATACACTGATGAGTTACTGGAGGTAAAGAGCTCTTTGCACAGTGGGCCCACTCCTGTGGAGGTCTGGGCCATGGAGTCCTCATGAAGAAGTGGACAGTTTGCTCTTCCCTCTTCTGGAGACACTGGTTGTACATGAGCTTCCTCCTGGCTCATGCTCAAGTGTCCGTGCTCTCAACCTGAACCACAAGAACATGGAAATGGGGTGTGAGACCCAAATAATGAAAACTCTAGTGAGTGAAAACCAGCAGCAAATTAACATGAAAACACATCCCTAAGTAAATAAGAGGGAACTGAGGCCAGAGGCCACACATATACAGCTGAAAGCAGGTGCAAGGAGAGGCAGAGCTACATCCTCTTATGTATCTCACAGAGTCACACCATGGGTTGGATTGGAAGAGACTACGGTGGGTTAGCAGCTCCAGCCTCCCTGCTCAAACTGGGTCATCCTCAAGCACACTGTAAAGGATTAAGTCCAGATAGATCTTGATTCTGTCTTGGGAGAAGAGTCAATGTTGGCTTCCTGAGCAATATTATCCCAACTAGAAGCTGAAAATAGAAGGAATACATACTTCAAATATAGAAAATTAGAATTTTCCTTGCGTTTTATTCTTATTTTAATCTTAAACACAGCTTTGAAATATTTTATGGATAATAATATTTCTCATACTCTGAGACTACTGGATGGCTTTCATAATGGAAATTTAAAAACATCCTTCTGAGAAGTCTTAAAAGTTATGCACCACTAATTCTCCATCTTCTTAATTTTTCAGAAATGTTCAGTGAAAAATATGATACATATTTTTTTCCTGGGGAATCGAACCAACAGGATCTGTTGGCAAGACTCTTTGGCAGTGTTATTTCAAATGGTGGTCTCTCTGCATGCTCGAGGAAGGATGACCTGGAGGAAGGAAGCTGACTGGAGGATACTGCTTGTGCTCCTTGGTCAAGGATTTGTGTCAACGTGATCTTGTTGGTAGAAGAATGTTCTTAAGGTTGAAAGTGCTACTACCCAGAAAAAATATGAGGCATGTTTCCTCCATGGGAGAACCTTTGTTATCTGAAAAGGCAATATGTGCTTTCTTATGCATAAGTGAGATATTGAACATACCAGACACAAAAGAATTGCATGTAGAAAAGTATTCCTCACTGGGTAGTCAGAAACTGGATGTTTGCAGCCTTCTAGAGTATGAATTACCTGCATGCACAGTCTGTGAAGACATGGGGTCAAAGCAACATATGTGAGCATAGAGATTTGAATCAACTCAAAGCACATGGACACTTGGTGAGTTCATTCATTCGAATGAGCCAATCAGCAAGTGCCACGCAAGCAGTATGTCACCACTGGTGACATAGGAGGTGTGACCCAGAAGTGGAAGTGGCGTAGGGATCTGACGTCACAGGATGTGACTTAGCACTCGGGTGGCACTCGCCGATTGGCTCGTTCAAATGAATGAACTCACCAATGAAAAAGGAAAGTCTCCATGTCCTTTGATTTTTTCATTGGTGAGTTCAGTCATTCCTGACCCGGAAATATGAGTTTTTCATTGGCACACTCAAATTGGTGAGTTCGTTCATTTGAACTAGCCAATCAGCGTGACGTCAGATCCCTATGTCACTTCTGCTTCCAGGTCACACATCCTACGTCACCAGACGTGATGTAGTGCTTGTGTGGCACTCGCTGATTGGCTCATTCGAATGAGCCAATCAGTGACATAGGGATCTGAAAATCATTTGTAATGATTTTCCTTGGTGAGTTCGTTCATTCGAACGAGCCAATCAGTGAGCCCTCGAGTGCTACGTCATATCCAGTGATGTGGGAGGTGTGACCCAGAAGCGGAAGTGATGAATGAGCCAATCAGTGACGAAGGGATCTGAAAATCATTTGTAATGATTTTCATTGGTGAGTTCATTCATTCAAACAAGCCAATCAGCGAGTGACACACAAGCGCTACATCACATCTGGTGATGGCAGATCCCTACGTCACTTCTGCTTCTGGGTCACACCTCCTACGTCATCAGATGTGACATAGCGCTCGAGTGGCGCTCGCTGATTAGCTTGTTCGAATGAACGAACTCACCAATGAAAAACTCAAAGCACATGGAGACTTTCCTGCCTGGAAGTGATGTAAAATACATAGGTTATATAATGCGCTTGCACGCATTCATTCATTCATTGGTGAGTTCATTCATTCAAATGAGCCAATCAGCAAGTGCCACGAGAGCGCTATGTCACATCCGGTGATGTCAGATCCCTAAGTCACTTCCACTTATGGGTCACACCTCCTACGTCACATCATTGGTGAGTTAGTTCATTTGAATGAGCCAATCAGTGAGCGCCACACAAGCGCTACGTCACGTCTGCTGACGTAGAAGGTGTGACCCCTAAGCAGAAGTGATGTAGGGATCTAAGCACTGTTACGTGCCTTCCATTTCTTTATCTGCAAAGAGGATCCTGAATGATATGGAGTCTTCTTCTTGAAACTAGAGCTGGGAAAAGACTTGTCATGAAAAGCAGATTTCATATTTCCTATAAAGGATTACTGCTATTCACAGGATCCAGTTTCTTTTAGCCTTTCTGACACTGATAACAAAAGATACATATATGTGTACTGCAGATGGAAATCTACAGAGAAGCAATTGAGGTCTTTGAGGCCTGCTCAAATATTGTGCTAGGGACTGAAAAGGAAAAATCATTCTTCTATAGAAACTTGTTTTTGTGGAGGGAGAAGAGACAGGTAGTAGCTAGATGCTCACAATAATGTATAGGAAAGGGTGATGTTTCTCGGTAACATCACCCAAATCAGTTCTCCTTCTCCCCCCCTTCTATGGTTCATTGAGTCAATGAACCATAGAAAAGAAAGGAAATTTGATTTCTTAGATGCAATTAATTCTTTCTCCAATGTGTAAAAAGATGTGAATGTTTTCTTTTTCTTTGGCACAAGATTCTTTCATTTCTCTGAATGAGTTTGCTTTGGTACTTTGCTCTCCTTGACAGAAGCTTCAGTTTTCTCTCCCGGAGGCTGGTTATGTTGCCAAGAGAGGGCAGCAAACAAGCACAGAAACTGCATGCCTGGCCCTATATTAGGTCACATGGGAATATAAAGAATCATTAGGACAGGAGATCTGTGCCTTACTATAATTACAGCACTTAACCTGCTGTTATTTCGCTCTTACTGCAAAAGCAAACCTCTGAATTTCATTTTTTCCTTCTGTTTTCTTTCAAATAAAATAAATAAGCCCAAACTTCTGTGAAACATTTGAAAATAAATCCTGTGCCATGGAGAGCATGGCTGGACAAACAGCACACACTGCTCTGGGGATGCTGTGTAGAAGGCATGAATCCCACACCTGCTTTTTCATGGTTTTGCAGAGGACTAAATGTGTGTAACAAAGTGTACAGCTACACTATGTCTTTGTTTCCATGTGTAATACATATCATTGTTCATGCTGTCAGCTGCCTACTGCGGGCCTCATTACACATGACACAGGCTCTGATCTCCAACGGGCAGCACTTTCTTTCAAGTCCATCATTCTTTTAATATCCAGAGCCAACTCCTTCATGTGTACTGCTACACAAACAGATCACTGCATAGCCTTAAGGACACGCTTATAATGGTATTTATTGAACTTATCTGGGCTGAACCCGCTTTACTAAAAAACAAAGTAACCTGATTTGTTTCAATACAGGTAATTATTTTTACCCCAAAAGGGCCTGCAGTGTTTTGACCCCTGTGTCTGGAGGCAGTTAGCTCTACTGCCCATATTTTTGAGATTACATTAAAACGTAACATTCACAGCAGATTTTTGCTTGATGAGAGAGAGAAATGAGAAAAATGTAGTGCCCTGACAAGTAAAATTGAGGTAGAAAGGGAAGGTCCATGGGGGCTTTGTGTTACTGCAGGACAAGCTGCTGTTGTTCTCTGAGGTTCTGCTCTTCTAAGGTCAAATATCATTGCTGGCTCTTTACCTATTAACTGGAAAACACCGGAAGTTCTACTGATAAAATGAAACTAATATTTAAGGACTAGAGCACACTGTTCTAGCACAAGGCTAGAGTTGTGGGAAAACACAAAGTAGTGGATGAATCCTGCCACCTGTTCTATACTTAGATTTGAACACATTAATGCCAGCTTAACCTTGTGTACAAAAAAAGAAAAGCCTTGGGTCAGACCAAGACCCAGTTTGGAAGACCTTGGCAGGTTTCTCGGAGCAGGAGGTGCTGAGAGAGCATCAATCCCACAGAAAGGTATCCAGACAATTCCAGACACAGAAGGCCTTCTGTCAGAAATTTCTCTGGCTGGTGAAGGGGAAAAACAATGATTCCACCAGTGACCCTGCTGATTTCTCCTCAGCCAGGATATTGTGCATGAACCTGCATTCTAAGGGGAAAAAGATTGAAAGAGAGGAGAGGAAGGACAGTGAATGGGAGTGGTAGTGTTATGGCAGGCAAACACTCTTCCCTCTGTAAGTACCACCACTCATACGTACATGACCTGATTTTGCCTTGCTTGTCCTCTGTAACCTGTGCAAGAGCACTGGAATCCAGATTAATTTAAAGGCCACTTCAGTTGCACGAATTCCCTGGAGGGTGTGAGCCTTGGCTGCACTTCCATCCTACAGCTAAATTGGTTTGGCAGCTGATGAAAGTGGCAGAGCCCCTTCTGCTCCACTCTCCCCTATGGGGTTTGCTCAGGTCTGCGAGCAGCCTTAGCAGAATTAAAAACTGCAGCTCCTCCAGTGTCTTTGCAGAAAGGTAGCAGCCTCCTGTAAGTTCAGCTTGAACTGTGCAAACAATGATTAAAGAAATAAACAGGAACAAGATAGTGATAGAAATGCTGGCAATTTGGTTTCTGCAGGTGGTGCACCTTGTATCAACCCCCTGTGAGCTGAGCATTGGCTTCATAATGTTGTCAGCAGTTGAACTGACCCTCTGTCTAAGTGTCACTGATTTCATTCGAGTGAGAGCACAGAATATATTGGGGATGGATAAGCTTACACCCTGCCATCTCTATGCCAACATCTTCAACCCAATACCTCCCTTTACATCACACAAACTACAAGAACAGCTCTGCTCCCCTGGACTTCCTGCTGGTGGTGGCTGATGGGTCTTTGTGGTAAGTGCTTGTCCCTCTTGCAGGCCAGAGAGCTCGACATTGAGTTCACCAGTGAAACAGTCTGGGAAATATGAATATGAATTTTTCTTTCAGCATTTCTGCTTTCTTTCATTTCTGCATGTCTTTCTTCCAGTCAAACAAGCTGGTTGTTTAAAGAAAACCAAAGAATTCCTGTTTCCACAAAAACATTTTTATCACAGAATTACAGAATCGCAGAATAAGCTGATTTGGAAGGGACCCACAAGGATCATCAAATCCAACTCCTAGCCCTGCATAGCACCATCCCCACGAATTACACCACGTGCCTGAGAGTGTTGTCCAATGCCTCTTGAGCTCCATCAGGCTGGTGCTGTGCCCACTTCCCTGGGGAGCCTGTTCCAGGCTCAACCACCCTCTGGGTGAAGAACTTTTCCTGACATCCAAACTAAACCTTCCCTAATACAAATTCAGGCCATTTCTCCAGCTCCTGTCACTGTCAGCACAGAGCAGAGATCAGTGCCTGCTCCTCTTCCCCTCACAAGGAATTTGTAACTTCAGTGAGGTCTCCCCTCAGTCTCCATCAGGCTGAACAGACCAAGTGACCTAAGTCACTCCTCACATGACTTCCTCTCAAGGTCCTTCACTATCCTCATGGCCTCCTTTGGACACTCTCTAACAGCTCAATATCTTTTATTGCAGTGACCAAAACCACACACACTAAGCAAGGTGAGGCCACCCTAGCGAAGAGCAGAGTGGGATTATGTGTGTGTCCTTTCTGTAATGGGCAGTAGTAACTCCAGATATGACATTCTCAGCAGAGAGCAGCAGAAGGCTAATGACTTCAGTACAGGTCTGGGAGACTCCAAGCCAATGAACAAACTATGGGGCTTTTTTTCTGAGATTACAGAGCCTCAAAGCAGCATTTCAGAAGTTTGCAGCAGTAATAAGACTATGGGTGTTTGCTCTAAGTTTGGGATTCTGCATGCTGACGATGACACAGATGGAGCCATCGACACTCAGAAACTACTGCAGAGTAAATTTTGTGCTAAATCTGGAATATCTTTGCACTTCCACTGGTAATGAACCTGTCTTGGAAAACTTAGGTAATATTGTGAATGGCTCAGCATGGACTATTATGCTATCAACAAAATTTTCTGAATTAATCCTATTATGGTTTAAGTCCTTTACCTCCCTTGTCAATGCTTTTAACCATATAAATTATAACTCTTCGGAGGCCATTAAGCAGCCTGCTTACGCAGAAACATTTTTGTTTTGCAGGCTGTTAATGTACTGTTAGAGGATAGCCCTGACCTTTCAAAACAAGGGGAGAAAATTTTCCATGACTACATACAGGCAACAGTGAGAGATACAGAGGGAGGAAAGATGAAACAGAAACTATAGCATTTGTCATGGTGGAAAACTGTTAAAGCAGACCATGTTTAGAATAAAGCAGAAGTGAAATTCATTGCTATTCATTATGAAGGAAGGTAAACCCTTGACAAAACTAATGGTAAAGTTCTCTGTTAAGGCTTGTTAATTAAGTACTGCTGAATGCTTGCCATTTACATAGGCACGCCTGTCACTGTGTCTGCTAAGAGGCACAAGTTGCTGCCAAACTGAAACCTTAGCTATGTTCGGCTTTATCTTGTGAGCTCTGGCAGACATTATTGTTTTCCATTAACAATGTACAGCTTTTCACATCTTGTAGCTGATACTGAAAAACATTAATAGAAGAGGAACTCTTGTCATCAGAATGAAATCAATGCATTATAAAAGGCATTCTATGAAATATCTTCTGCTTTGAGAATAGGCCTTTCAAGGATATTTTGGTTTTGTTATATTTGAAGGTTTTTTCCTATAATAAAGCATTTGCTGATGTGTTTTCTTATATCAAGAAACATTTTCTGGGATCATTCTGACTAAACCTTCTTTGGCACATTCTTTACAGGAAAATATTAGACAACAATTAAGTTGCAGAAAATAGCGAGAGAGACTGTATTCATCTGTAATGCAAGTGTTTTGATCTGAGGCCAGAAAAGGAAAACAACATAAACAACATCCATTTGAAACACCTTTTTTTTGCATTTCATGTATGCTAGTTCTCAAGCTTATTTGAACAGATTTAAGACAGTTCTTCAGTGTTTTTTTCTCCTCGTGCACTTGATAGGACTGTGAGCAGTGAGTCAGTAAGCCAGCTTGCATTAGGTATCACCCTAGTTTGTATTGGTTATATGAAATGTAAATGTAAAACAGCACTGGAAACCTTTGCTTTTTCTGCTAGCAGTTAAATTAAACATGATTATTTATTATTTCTGAATACTGAAAACTGACTGTTCCAAATTTAAGGACAGTTAGCTCTGAGCAACAATTAGTTCCTTGCTGAGAAGGCAGTAAGAGGGGCTTTAGTGTCTGGATCAGCATCTATAATGTTGCTTATGTTGGTCAGCACCATGCTTGTAGGAGGTACCTGGTGTGCTAGCTGTGACAGTTCTTGCATGTGGTGTGATTTTCCATACAATGCTTTGTGCTCTGACTGTTCCTTTTTCTGCAAATGAGGAGAATAACAGCTGTGTATCTCTGTCTCAAGAATTTAGGCCAAGAATCATTTATGGACATACCATGTGCTTCAGCCACATGCAGGCTGTGCCTTGTGCTGCAGGAAAGTAAGTTTGCAAATCAAGGGGCTGCTGGATGTCCACAGCCCTTGCAAGGCACCCTCAGTGCAGCCAGTCTTGGTGCCTGGGATGGCAGAAAGACCTGAGCAGAGTGACAGGGTTTCTCAGGTAATCACCCCCAGTGTCCCTAGGGCTGTGAATGGTATCTGTCAACAACAGGCAAGCTGCCTGCAGCAGTCACTGTAAGAAGGGTGGGTCTGGATGCCCGCTCTTCTCTGCTCTTTGCTCCTCTGTGCTCCCTTTGCCACAGTGGGGTGGCCAGAGCCACCTAAGCTCCTTGAGGAAAGCCACAAGCACTGTGAGCAAGGGTGAAGAGTTTCAGATGTGGGAGGCTTTTGGCATTCCTCTGCCAGTGCTGATTCATTGAAGTGCTGTCTACAGTATTTATAACCTTTTTTATTTTTTCCCTGCAGTGTAAACGTACTTTTTTTCCTGTGATATTTAAAATGGTGGATAAAAGAAAACATGTCTGTAGCATACAGTCTATAAATTACACTAATAGGAGGATTATGCAAAGAAAACAAGGAAAAGAAAATGGGAATATGTCTAAGAGAAATAGGGGTAGATGCGGCCTGTCCTGAAATCTTATGCAGACAAATGTTTACAAAAGGAAAAAACAGGCTTGGAGCAAACCTCAGCAACCCAGAGACTCCTGTTCTTGGGCTATTGACCTGTTGCACTGTTGTTGCTAGTGATTTCTTCCACCTCTAAAAAAACATTCCTTCTGTGTGATCCCAGAAGGTACCAGTTGCTTTTCTGGTGAGAGGTCCATACTTGCAGGTAGTATCCTCCTGTGTAGCTCTCAGCCAATCTTTCACAGTTAAAGTCCTCAGGTCATTTACACCTCAATGTTATTCTCTTTCAATAGCAAGTTCAGAAAAAAGTGTTCCCACAAGTGTTACTGTCTGCTCATATTGCTGCATAGTTCCTTCAAGAACCACACAGACAGCTATCCTGAACACTAAGAGCCTGCAAATAAAAATTACCATCTCAGTTCAATGCTGAGTTGTGATTCTTGTCATTATTTACCACTCCCCATCTGCTTGCCACACTTACCAGGACACTTAGTGTGCTGACCTGCTGGCTGACTACTGCTGCAACTCCAGCCAAATGAAGCTGTTGTTACTTGTCTGAGGCTGTACTCACTGCAGACTGCAGCTCTGCTGTACCTCTCCCAGGCAGCTGCCTTCATGCTACGTGCAGAATTTCCTGAGCACTGCAGCAGAATGCAGCACTCAAAAGGGTATGCAGGGCTACTCTGGCAAAGGGTGGAAATTTGTATCCTTCTAAGAGAGAAGTCTAAGAAATGAGCATTTCATTCAGCTGTGACCTGATCCTGCTCTTGCAGACATTGATGCTAGAGCTGGAAAAGCAAGCTAAGCAACCTCTGTGTTTGGAATGGTAAAAGAAAGGGAGTTTCAGGCTTTGACTACAAATCAAATATATGGAATTATGTCTAAAGCTGAATAACTGCTCTGCAGGAAAAGCTGAAGAAAACCGTTGCCATGACTATTGCGTTTGCAAAGGAGACTCTTTCCTACATCTCAGAGTACTCTACAACCAGCAGCCCCTGTATTATCTCCTCTCCCTGGAGGCTCCAAATTCTATCTTGATAACACCTGTCCCCTTTGTATCTTGTTCAAAGTGAACAAAGGGTCAGAGATGGGGAGAGACGGTGGGGATGCTGAGCATCATGTGGACTTGAGTGAAAGGATACCGGCCTGGGTGGCACAGGAAAGGCATGGTGGCCACCAGGTTTAACACCAGTGTTTGAAGCAGGTTCTTTGTTAATGGCTGTAAATCCAAAGTGCCCAAACAGATGAGGAAATGTAGTGGTGAGGCCAAAAAGGCTGGGCAAGCAAGGTAACACACTGGAAAAATGCCCTCTGGCATCAGCCTCAGCCCCCTCTCCCCAAAGCAGCTTAGGTGTTCAGAAATGTCTCCCTGCTTTGCCATGCTCAGCTTTTAAATTAAGACAATGATTTTTGTGTCATAGAAGGCTACACATATTTTGTTTAAAAGTCTTGTAGGCATTGTACAACAGAAAGCAGAGCTAACACACTCCATATGCATAAAGGTTTATTTGGCTTTCTTTGCAGAAGAACATTTGGGATTTTAAATTTTTCTTTGCTCTGCCTGAAGGCCTATATGGATTTCTGCAAAAGTGCTGAGACATATCAACTAGAATAAGCCATTTTCTAGGATTTCTTGTTTCTCTTAAAAAAAGTACAATCCTATTGCAAAATTTCTGGTATTCATTTTACATGTTTCTCTATCAGCTTGATGTGTGGAAAAGGTGAAGTCTTGCAGCTGTCACCTTGCCCCACATTGTATTTATTCCTTAGAGGAAGGGCAAAGTAAAAGCAGCCACTCTTCCATCTCAGAAAACCATCAATCTCATTTGGTGTAACCAATAAATGGGAGCAAAAAAAAGCAAAACCCAAAGCAGAGATAAGGCAGCTTCTCCTCAGATTTCAGTGCACTCCCGGCTGATAGCCAAAGTTCAGAGGTACCCAAGGCACTAGTGGCATATATTCCAGAGATTTATTATTCTTAAATAAGCTAAGGCAGTCTGTGGAGAACAACTTTAATGAGGTCAGCACAGCATTAAAAGCTAAGCAAACTTCTCTACTCTGCTCTGACTGAATCTTCTGAGGCATGCTTGTAAGAAGCCCCAGTAAAATGCATCCAGCTTGCAGAAGAAAATGGAACCAATGCTTATACCTGCAGTGTGGAACTGGCAGCCTAGATAAGGAAGGAATTGGTTACATGAGTGTCTTTTGTAGACACTAATGCAGAAATGTGAAACCCATTGTCAAAGGCAAGTGCTAAGAGTTTGTGGACTTTCCTGAAGCAGACTGGTTGTCTGGACAGGAGGATGTGGGACAATGCCAAGGGGATGGCTGGGATCAACAGCAGCTCCACAAAGAGAAGAACTACTGCTGAAATGAGACTAGTCTTATCAGAAAATCACCAGACAGGCAGAGACACCTCTGCACAAGGGAACTGAGAAACTCAGTAGCTGAAACCTATGTCATTTAAAAAAAAAACACCAACCCCCTGAGTCCTAATGTAGACTTAAGCCAGATTTGGAAATAGTTTTTCTGTTAGTCCATGCCCTGTCTTTCTTCAGGGTCAAGCTAGAGTCAGCAACCAGGGACAGACAAACGAAAGAGTCCCTAGTCATGATTTAGTAGGAAGCTACCTCCAGAGAACTCTTCACTAAAAGGCCACATGCTCGACTCTGACCAGCTGCTTATGGAAATGGTTAGAAGGCAGAAAATGAGAGCAGAACTTTCCAAAGCATGTAAGCATGTGACAGTGTGCATGCATACTCACAGACGTACCCATGTGGCCAGAAACCACTGGGAATGGGATTCTTTCTGAGAGACAGAATGGTTCCAGGATATATATGGCAGTGTAAAAGGTCATGGCTAGTCTGAAGAGCTCGATGCCTCTGCAGACTTCCAGTGACAGTTACAGCTGCAGCTGACTGGAATGTAGGGATGCTTACAGCACTTGCATCTGAAGCCAAGGACTGAAATACTACCCGCCTGCTCCCAGCCACTCAGCAGCTTCTGTGAGAGCTGCAGCATGTGGCGTGCTGCAATCCAGACCGTTGCCTAGCACTCATACTCTGTTTTGTTTGCCCTCTCTGATTGTGCTAGCTGGGGCTTAAAATAAATGGAGTGTTCATCCAATTACCCCTGGGTACCCCTTTCTACTGCCATCTATTTGGAGAAAAGTAGCTTTACCACATGGATGTTTACTTCCAACTTTTTTGAACTCCCTGGAGCCTTTAGAACATTCTGTTCACCCAGAGTGCTCACTAGCTGATCAGCTCTGTTGTTTTTCTCTGCAATTAATTAGCAGAGAGGTCTGTGCAAATGCCTGGGAGTTGAATATGCATACTCCCAAGTATCATGATTAGCCTAGTAGGTTTCATTGTAGGTGAAATATCTGTTCTATACTTGGAAAGCAGATTATGTAATGTATTTTTTATTCCACCCACTGGGGAAATCTTATGAATTCAATAGCTAAAATTCTGTTTATAAACATTGTTGGGCTCATCTTTTCCTTGGCCTGGGAGCAAAGAAACGAAAATAACAGCGGAATAATTTGTGTAGTTTCAAAAAAGGGCAGCAAGGGAGACTGTGAGCAGCCTGTTCTGAAAGTTTCACATCTATAATACACCAGAATGGGTATAGACTGAGGGATGCTGGAGGCTTCTGGTGTCAGAAGGGCATAACCTGAAGTTTAACAGAGCATATGTATTAGTCAAACCAATCAACTGTAAACAAAATCACAGTACATTCCCAACAGGTCTCTGATAGATCACACCATGGCAGAGCACTGTTCAATCCCAGCATGATTAGCAAAATGAACGTACCTGGCTTTACCAAATAATGGCACAGTTAAAGCACCATGAGCTAAGCCAGCTAATTTGTAAAGCTAAGCTATTGCTTTGTGTCTTTTTTTAAATCTCTATCTTAGACAATTGTCAGCTTTAAACCACTGTTCTTGTGAATCTGAGACTATCTTGTATTTTGCAAATGTTGCTTTGGTAGTGAAATTTACTCTGGTAGTTGATTTTGCTACATTTAAATCCTACCTTGAAAATTAACAAGTCTTACTGCTCAAGATCTGCTATGGAGCCTAGGACAGTTTCTACCAGAATACCATACTGAAGTGGCAATGTATGGTTATACACTGACTAGCAGGAATGTCTTAGGGTATCTGAATTCAGACATGCAGGGAATGCATGCCAGGGATTGCCAGGAGAGGGAGAAGATTTTGTTTTCTGGAAGAGAAATTCAGCTTCACAAGCTTGGCAAATACTGTCTTAAAAGCTAGGTGCACCACTGCCTCTGATTTTAAAAATATAAATGTTGAACATCTGAAAATTGCGATCTCTGTCAATGCACTTTCAACCTCTTGAAAGAACACCAGGGCAACAGAGAGAGGAAAGGAAATTTGCAACTTGTACATCAAACACCAAAATAATGTGGAAAGCTGCAGATTAATTAGAATGTATGAAACCTCTGAATACCTTTAAAATTGACTTATTTATGCCTATTAGAATCCTTGTATCATGTGGAATAGCATCTGTGTCCTGTACCATATTTCCATTACTAAACTACTGTGTGTATTTGAGGGAAATTAATCTATAAATTATTTCTATTATATGAAAACATATGCATACAGGCATACAGCTACACAAATGTATAATTTAATAGCTATAAAACTTTAATAATAATTAATATTATCTGTAAACAAACATATCATTATCTTCTTATTTCCCTGTTTTCATAATATAGAAAAAAATTAGAGAACCAAATACTATTATGGATAGTTGGGACAAAACCCTAACTCCCCTGGAAACAGAATGTCATCCTTGCACCCCAGGTTGAATAGGCAGAAATGCTTATTTCTTCATAAGAAAAGAAGCACCTCCTGAGACCAGACTTGTCTGTCTCAGCCTGTGTCCACAGGCAGACTGCAGACAGTTTCTGCTGTGAGTTAAACACCAAGGGACAAGGAAAGCTCACAGCTTGCAGGGGGTCAGCAAACAAGCCAAAACTTTTCAGATCCTGCTGACTCACATCTCCAGCCATAATTTCTCACGATTTTAATACAATGTGCACAAGTCTGTTTGCTTATATAACAACTAATGATTCAGCTCCCCGAATATTATTGTGAGGATGATAGAAAGAAGAATTTCCAGTTAAAGGAAGAAACTTTGTCATCTGGCTTGCACTTCCAGAGTGCACTTCCATATGAAGGGCTGGGGTTTTAGACCAGAAGTTGAACATCTAGGTCATTGATGTCACCTAATGTGAGCAAACACAGTTTAGGAGACTAAGCCTATATATGCAACTACCTCATGTGTACAATCTCCCCAACCTCAGGGTGTGTCTAAGGCACATGGTGCTTGCTCTCCTGAGGGAGAGAGGGGTATTTTGTGATGCAGCACACGCAGGCACTGCTCAGGCTTAGCCAAGGTGAGAAGGTTCCTTGAGCCTTCATCCTGGCCCTGGCCCAGGGGTGCAGGTTTGCATCCCTGGCCAGCCAATGCAGGAGTCTCCTCCCAGTGTCTGAGCCCCTGGCAACAGACATTTACAGGTGTCTCTGCCCTCACAAAGCTCTTCTGCTTTATATGAAAATACATAAATATTCATGGTTAAGAGTAAGTTTCAGTGATTGCATGTAGCATCAGTAGTGGTATCTGGGATACCACTGGGGCTGCCAGAGGTGGCAACCAGGAAGGAGCTTTACTAAGGTAAGCTTGGCAGCAGTTGACAGCAGTTTGCCATCCCTCCCTTGTTGCCCAGTAGTCAATGTACCTCAGGGAAGACCTAGGATTCAGGCTATGCTTGAACAGGTGTTTCAGTTTATTGCATAATTTAGCCTTAGCTCACAGGCAGGCAGTTGCACAAATGCTTTACACATCTGTCTGCTCCGCTTGCCACTTGCTCTAGCTCCCCTTTTTGGAAGCCTACTTGATATAATATCCTATACTAGCCTCCTGACCTGACTCTCAGCCAGGTCTGTGTAGGCAACTGGGTGCCAGTTTAGGGAAGACACAGATTGCAGACATAACACAGAGCAGCTGGAGTGCATGTCCACCTTGCAAAACGTAACACAGATTTTTCTGAGTTAACTTCGGGCTTGATAGAAACATTGTTATACTGGGGACACCAAATGTTGTATGAACAAAAGTGAGATAAAGAATTTGAAGGAATCGCTGTATTAATGCATATATATGTCTTCTAGTGCCAAAGCCAACAACTGAGATGTGGATTAGATTAGATTTCTCTTTGCTGTATTGCTGAGCATAGTCTGCCCTGAAGATGAAGAAACCTCTGCACCTTGTGTCATAGGGATAAGGAAGTGAAGGGTTGAAACTGAATACAGCACTTTACAGGCGCATCTCTTGCTGAAGTCAGAATCTGACTTCCAAAATATTACCAATGGCAATCTTGAAAACCCTTCAGCTGGTTCATACCAAGCACTGTCAAGAACTATCTAGTGACCTCTGGGCTTTTCCTTATGGTATTACCATTTGTACACAAAATTAATATAAATTCTTCAATCTAGAATGAGCGATGTGAATGCAACAGTAAAGCTCAGGTGTACGAGACAGTGCTACAGAGCTGTGACCCAGACACTGAGGGGACAACTGCTCCACACAAAACCAGAGGTGTCTGCAAGGTTGGTAGCACCTTAGTCCCTTGTGTATGTGACAAATCCCTGCTGCTGTCTACTGTGAACAGCTGTGAGGACAAGAATACCCTGAGGTGAGAACTAAGTAATTGCAACACTATTATTTCATTTAACACCACTCTCCATTCACAGCTTTCAAAACCAGAGTGTTTTGAGGAGGGAAACTGCAAAACTGAACAAGCATCAAGACCGACTTGCTCTTTTCAATGTTATGATTGTGTTTGTGGCACCATCAAAGATCCCAGCCTGACATCAAGACCCCTCTTCCCCATGGGCATGGGGCCATTTTTCCTACATCTGACATGGGGCCAAAGAGAAGGGGAGGTAAGACAAATTAAATGGTTGCTGGCAGTGTGCCCGTGACAGATTGACTAGCTATGAATGATTGAAGTTGAAACCTTAAAGTAGGGATTGGTATCTTTTATTTTTCATGGTGCTTCTTGTACACTGGGTCAAAATATTTGCTTTTTACCTCTGGGAAGTTGGGCTTAGGTTCATTCTGGGAGCCAGACAATAACTGCAGTAGGGAAGTGCAGGCTGGGGCCATGCCATGCTGGCTATCAGTGCCCCCAGAGCCAGGTACTGCCAAGCAAGTGCTTCCTCCACAAGGCAGTATGAAAGTGTGACATTCATAGAACAGCAGTCAGGAGACAGCCACATAGTCAGACCTCCTTAAGTCCATTACATCATGAGAGTGGCCTTCTTAAAATAGAAATGTTTCTTGAAGATGTATGTATAATGAGATATGAAAGAGGAAAGTGGCATCAGGGCACTTAGAGAAGTATAATTCCTGTAAAATTTTCTTCAATAATTAATTTCTCTGCTTAATTCATAGATGACTACACCTAGTTACTCTAAGGTAGATTTTGGAAATATCAAGGCAGACTTATTATTTGCCACAGGAGTAAGATATTTTTATATGAAGAAGCCCGGTGGTCTGACAGGTAGTGTCTAAAATCCCCATTGGTGTGTCTTGTGGTTGCATGCAAGGGTTTATCTTCTGCCATGGTCCAGGCATTACATCTCTGCAGAAGCCACTCCTGTTCCCTTCTGGCCTACTTGACAAATATTCCCCCCCTGGACCCTGTCCCAGGACCTTGGCCTAATTCAGAGCTGGGAGTGGGGTGAGAACAGGCTGTGTTTGACACCCACAGATGCATTAGTGCACCCACTGCCCTGTAGTTTGCAAGCCCATCAGTGCTGAGTGCACTGCCTGCCCTGAAACTCCAGCAATTGAAGGGGAAGGTCAGTCCGGTTATCATCTCCATGTTCCCTCCAGCACAGAACTGTTCCCTATAACACCTTATTTACATGTGCTGTGGTTTACACAGCCCACCATGATTATCAATTAGCTCCCACAACTTTCAAATTACTTTTCTGGCTTGGCAGAGCCTCCCTATCAGCATATTACTTTTGATGATAAGTACGCCCTTTCATCTGTTCATTTTGTTTCCAATTCCTGTTGACTACACCTGGCAATTCTCTTCAAATAAGTCCTGCATTCCACTGAAATTTCTTGAAAATATTCTCTTTTCTTCTTTCCCCCACTTCCTTTTAATTTAGCATTTTCACACAGTTAGGTCTTTTAATGCATCTCCACAAATCAATACCACCACTTCCTCTAAAATGTTGATGTCTTTATTCTAATTTCCCATCAGTTTCTCATGTTCTTTCTTCTAAGTCTTGCAGACCAAACAACCAGTAGTCTGTGCATCATATTGCCAGCACTAGGTACAAAGGGACAAAGGACCACCCAGACTCTGTTACATTGCAATTACAAATTGAACTGTTTTCTCTCCCTCTCCTTTTCTTTTTTTTTTTTTTTTAAGTGCTTACAAGTTTTCTCTGATTTTTTTTTTTTTCTGTATTTGGCTCCTTTCTGAGGCTTCCAGGTAACATACTCAGGTGTGACAGAATTTACGGTTTTCTTAGGAGTTTTTTCTCTATTATCATAGGAACACAATAAATGCCACATCCTAAGCCTGTAGCAAGTCATGTGCAATCTCAATCGAGAAAAGCAAATTTTGTACCAGACAGCAACATTGTCCAGAACCAGATCCTCCTCTGTGCTGCAAAAATTGGACTTTTAATCCAATTTTTTAAAATTCGTGAAGCACATATGTACAGAATCACAGAATCATGAAATAGTTAGGTACAGAAGCGATCTCTGGAGACCATCGACTTCAATCCCCCCACCAAAGCAGGGTCAACTCCAGCAGGTTACACAGGAACGCATCCAGGTGGGTTTGGAATGTCTCCAGAGCAGGAGACTCTACAACCCCCCTGAGCAGCCTGTTCCAGTGCTCTGCCACCCTCAGTGTAAAGTTCTTCCTCAGGCTGAGGTGGAATTTCTTGTGTTGTAGTTTATGTCTATTACTCCTTGTACTACCGCTGGGCACTACTGAAAAGAATCTGGAACCTTCCTTTTGGCATCCGACTTTGAGATATTTGTACGCATTAATGAGACCCCCTCTCAGTCTCCTCGAACTACACAAGCCCAGTTCCCGCAGTCCCTCCTCGTACGGGAGATGCTCCTGATCCCGGAGCATCGGTGTGGTCTCTGCCCACCCGCTCCCGCAGCTCCTGGTCTTCCTTGCGCTGCGGAGCACAGGACGGGACCCAGCAGTGCCGGTACACAGCACAGATGTGTCCGTACAAAGCCCAAGGCGTGTCTCTGAAGTGCATTCCCGAAGTACCCCTGTGGGATCCTGTGGGATCCTGTGGGATCCTGTGGGATCCTGTGGGATCCTGTGGGATCCTGTGGGACCCTCGCGCCCCCCGCACACCCGGGCCCCGAGATGCTCCTCTCGGCGCCCCCTAGCGGCCGGCTGTGCCCGCACCGCGCCCTCCAGCGGCGGCGTAGTCCCGCCCCCAGGCGCGCGGGGCGTGGCTCTGATTGGCCGCGGCGGGGCCGCCCCGCCCCCTGCGCAGGGCCGGCCCTGGCGGCGGGGCCCGGCTGTCATGGAGGCGCCGGACGAAGCGCGGGCAGCGGCGGCGGGCGCGTCCCTCTGAGGGCGGCGGCGGCGGCGGGAGACGGCCCGGACCGCCCCGGGAAGGTAGCGCGCGGCCTGGCGGGCCTTTCCGGCCGGCTCCGAGCACGGCGGCCGCGGGGGTTGGGTGCCGTGCGGGAAAGGAGGGAGGGGGATGGGGCTGCGGGGCTCCGGGCACAGCGGGTCCGGTGGTGAGGCGAGCGGACTCGCCCCCGGCTCTCCCCGCCGTCCGGGGCTTGGCCGGAATGCGGCCGTCGCCTTCCCCGCCCGGCTGCCTTGGAGGTGCGTGTCTGCGGGTCTTCTGGCGGGAGCCGGGGGCTCTGTACTCGGGATACGCCCCGAGAGGAGTCGGGGGTGCAGCTGACGGAGGCATGAGGGAGAAGAGGATCGTTCTGTGTCTGGTGTGGATAACGCGCTGGTAGGATCAGCCCCCCTCCTCCCCGTAGCTTTCCTCAGGGGCCACCGCGCGGCCCGGGAGAGTCCCAAGGAATGCAGCTGGACACCGGCGCGCCACAACAGCCACTTGTTTGGGTGTAGCTGTGGGAAAATACAATGCGGTTGCTTGTTTGCGAAGTAGGAGGTGAAAACATCGAGAATTCTCCTTTTGCAGATTTGTGATAAGCACAGCCTGCGCTTCGTCAGGACCCTGTTTGGAGTCTCCATGTTGTCCTATCTGGATGAAACTGATCTGAGAAGTAGCTGGGGACATTCTGTTTGGGCTAAGCACTTCCAATAAACCCTTGGCTGAAAAATTCAGGTGTGTATCCATCGGGAAGCAGAGAGGTAAAGGCTAAATGGATCTAAAGACAGCAGTCTTCAACGCTGCTCGTGATGGCAAGCTGCGGCTCCTGTCCAAGCTACTGGCAAGCAAAACAAGGGAAGAGGTGGCCCAACTGATGTCAGAAAAAACCAATGGTGCCACACCACTTCTGATGGCAGCCCGCTATGGTCACCTCGACATGGTGGAATACTTGTTGGACCATTGCTCTGCCTCGATAGAGGTTGGTGGCTCGGTGAATTTTGATGGTGAGACCATCGAGGGAGCTCCGCCGCTGTGGGCAGCATCGGCCGCCGGGCATTTGAAGGTTGTTCAGTGTCTGTTGGATCATGGTGCGTCCGTCAACAACACAACGCTGACAAATTCAACGCCTCTTAGAGCTGCCTGTTTTGATGGTCACCTGGAAATAGTCAAGTACCTTGTGGAGCACAAAGCAGACCTGGAAGTATCAAACCGTCACGGGCATACGTGCTTGATGATCTCATGTTACAAAGGCCACAAAGAAATAGCTCAGTATTTACTTGAAAAAGGAGCTGATGTGAACAGAAAAAGTGTTAAAGGTAAGTTAGTTTTTTCACTTTCATTGTGGTAAATAGAGGTAAGGTTACTAATTTACTTCTTAAAGAGCCTGACATCAAAAAAATTCTAATGTTCTCATAAAGCATAATATATAAAGCGTTTATAGCTATGTTTTTACTTTTTAATTTACTAGTTTTTAACGTGGATTATAAAATTATTGTTTAAATTGATACAGTTTAATCTTAAATTCCTAATTCTTAAAAGCCTTAGTCATATGAAGTGTCACATTTATGCATGTGTTAAAAGCTAATAAAGTTGCTGAAGACCACTCTTTGTAGTAGGTTGGTCTAGCAACATACTCAAGAACATGAGCATGTGTTCTTGGTTTTCGTAGTAATTCTTAAGAAACCAAGTATGCTGTACATAAAACTGATCCGTGCCAGTAAGGCTAGTCTAAGGAAATACGCATAAAGGAGCAGAATTACTTTCTGCATTCAAAAATTAATAACCACTCTGCTCTTCACCCACTCTCTCCAAATTACTGAGTAATTTTATACCTTTTTGCATTGTTAGTAAGCAAAAATATATATTAGGATTGAAGAAATGAAGATACAGGTGACTGTGATCCTAGAAGGGCTTCCAGTGGCTCACAGATCTCAAACCCTTTTGCCCCTGTTTACAATTGCTCTGGTGTTACCACACAAAGTAAAGATTTCTGGCTTTTTTTCCTGTGATCATTATTAGTTGGACATACAAATTTTCTATTACATATCAGACTTGTATTTAGTTGTGATATTAGCCTGAAAAGCACACCAGTTGCTTCAATCTACAGCTAATTTTTTTGTCTCACTGAGCCAGGATTATGTTTCAGCAGGTTTTGGCTTTTTTAATATATGTAAATACATATAAAACTAATCTGCTAGCAGTTGTTTTGTAGCATAATACTTCTGCTGCCTTTTTCAGGCTAATTACTTTTGTAACTGTATACTGTACCTTTCAGTTATTGGTGTTAAAATATCCTTTGTGTCTAGATTGTTGTATTATACTGGTAAATACCAAATGTGAGAGTAATCTTTAGAAAAGCTGCTTGGTTAAATATGCCTTTTCTCAGCAAATCATGCAAATATGTGGGTTTAGCGTAAAGAAAGCTAAACTACAGATTTGTCATGGAGGTGGGCAGAGCAAAATAAATCTTCCTTTGTAAGGGTTTGAGGTTGCTCATGAATCATCATGGACTTGTGGTAGGATAAAAATGCCATTTTTCTAAATAACATTCTGGGAATAGCAAGCTAAATATAAAGTGTGTAAGCAACTGAAAACTTGGGGTTTAGTTTTAAACCTATCCCTTTATATGATAGGTGTGAACCAAGCAATGCTCTTACATACTTGATTTAATTGGGAAAAAGATGTAATTCTGCAGCTCTTTTTCTCCCTCATTTTGTGTTGGTGGAGTAGGCTTTACCTTACTCATCCTTTTTATTCACTTTATTAGTGAATTAGCATTATTTGTCTTTGTTTAAATGACTGAGAATTTTCTCAGTGGTGTCAATTATCTTAATTCCTTTCTATTTCCTTTAGTTTCTGTGTGACTTGCATCTAGGCACACAAGCAAAGGTTCTTAAAGTAGATAAATGATCCTTAATTTAAAAAGTTGGATTGGATATGGTTCAGTTCATTAAAACTCATTTTACACTTGAAACTGTCGTGTGTACAACTGGATGTGTGTACGTAATAGCTATCTGTTGGTAATGTGTGGAAGTCCCCTCTGGTATGACAGGAGCATACTTTTTGGTATCTTTAAGAAGTTTTATCTCTGAAGTTACTGAATAAGCAATGGTGAGGTAAAGCAAGGAAGAAAGAAAGTACTATAAACCCTGAAAGTCATCTGCAGAAAGGCAGAAGGGCTGAGGACAATTGGTAGCTGTAAGTATTGTAACAGTGGCTGAGATTCAGCAGGTAACCTCCTCAGTTTTGTTTTGCAAAAATGCTACTGATTTTAAACAATATTCATTCTACATTGTCATCCTCCCCCTCAAAGAATCTTGTGTATTATATAGAAACTTTCAGTTTCTACTCCTCCCTGCTATGTCCTAAATAGCTGACGGAGTGTCCTGTGCTTGTAGCAGGAAGATAACAGAGCATCTGAGTGTTCTGCTCCCGAGTAGTAAGAGTTGCTGCCCTTGTATGTGAGTTCTGTTTACAGGCACCTTCCTGGGCCCTGTATAGAGAAGCCTATTCTTCCCCGAAAGATGTAAAAAACAAATCGTTGCATTTAAAATTGCCATACTCCTTATAAGAGCATAACTATTCAGTAGAGTTGCTGTTGTGGGAGATTTCTGTAGATCCTTTTTCAGATATTATTCTTAGAGCTTGTGTGAGGGTGAGGAGCAGAATTACTTGACTTATGTCTTCTGGTTTTCCACTGGATTTTCATATTGCAAAATATCACTTAATACACATAATAAACTTCCTGAATATATAGATATGAAAATGTTTCAGAGTGTTGACAGTTCCAGGGAGAAATCTGAATACTTTGATAGGAAAAAATAGGTATGTTCACATGCATCTAAATGTATGAAAGAGTAGGTGAAAACATGTGGTGAAATCTTGCTTCTAAAATGCAGAATTCCACAGCTGTGTTTTGGACTATGGAAATTCAGAGGTCAGAGGTTCTTGAAAAGGCTGTGAAAGTATGGAAGTACAGCCAGGAAATTAAGATGTTCATAAAGATTTCAGAGTGTGTCAGGTAAGATGCTGCACTGAGGTGAATGAGGTGAATTGTAAGTCTGAAAGTGTCACATGGTGGATGGTGCTGAAGAGGGATGTTTGGGTAGATGAGTCCTCAGCTGTGAAAGATGGCCAGTGGTTCTGAATTTAAAGTACCAGCCGTTGATGATATTTGTTTCTACTGTTTTGCAGATCTGAACTTTCTCATGGTTTCCCTGAACTTCTATGTAGGATTTAGGCAGCAGAACTGTAAACAAAGGATATTAAAAAAAGTATTTTAGTTTACATGAACAGTGTAAGTGATGGGGACAGACTGATAGGTGGGGTATGAAGGGTGGGTGGGTTTTATTATTTTGTAATGGTGTAAAACAGCAAAGATATCTGTAGATAGGAAGCAGCCTAAGCAATACTTCACAAAGTGAATTAATTTACCACTGTCTCTGATTCATAGCTTTCACCAGTGTTCTGCTGTCATGGTTTAATGCCAGCCAGCAGCCAAGCCCCAGGCAGCTGCTTGCTCACTTCCCCACCAGTGAGACCAGGAACAGAATACTCGTGGCTTGAGATAAAGACAGCTTAATAGGGAAAACAAAAGCAGGGCACACAAACAAAGCAAAACGAGGAATTCACCACTTCCCATGGGTAGGCAGGTGTTCAACCATCTCCACAAGAGCAGGTCTCCTCTCCTCTCCTCATCATGTGTAACACTTACCTCAGAAGACAAGCACCATCACTCCAAATGGCCCACCTTTTCTCTTTCTTCCCCTCAGCCTTGTATACTGACCATGATGTCACATGGTCTGGAAATCCCTTTGGTCAGTTCGGGTCACCTGTCCCAGCTGTGTCTCCTCCCAGCCTCTCATGAGCCCCCAAATTCTCACCAGTGTGGCAGTGCAAACAGCAGAACAGGCCTTGGCTCTGTGTAAGCCCTGCTCAGCAACAACAAAAACATCTCTGTATTATCAACCCTGTGCTCAGCACAAATCCAAAACAGAGCCCCGTACCGGCCACTGTGAAGAAAATGAACTCTACCCCAGCTGAAACCAGCGGAACAACTCCTCATTTAAGAAGCTGCAAATAAAAAATAAAGTTTAATGAGTTTTACTTGTAGTTAATGATCTCTCAGATGGCAAATTTTTATGCTGTTCCTAAAAGTGGGAAGAGTGTGGATAATGTTAGAGTAGCAGAAACACAACTTTTTTCAGAAGGTAGAATTCTAGAACTAAAACCTCAAATGAAGCACGGTTTTGTCTCTGTGCCAGATGAGGAGCGTGTTCTGTGTCAGCTGCATGCCATTTTCTGTTCTGCTGCATTATGAAGCCTGCCAGTGATTTTTTGTTAGAGTGGTGCTACCTTACTGTTACCTTCAGAACAGTACACTGCATTCTCAAAGACAGTGTTTTGCTGATGTGCACAGTGTTCATTTGGTGATGTGTAGGCAGGAAAATGTTTACTCTCTTAATACAAGTGTCAGTCATTTTAAGTACTCCAGATTACAGATTTGGGTTCTTTGGGGCTATCTCTTTTGATTTTTTTATTTAAGGTACAATATTTCATGTAAGTTCCCCATTGAAATATTTTTCATTCAGACTGGTTGTAAAGAAATCTTATACTTCTGCTTCAGTTCCAGACAGGACAGTAAAGATCTTGCATTTTGAAAATTTGCAGTGCACATTTTAATAGTTTGTGTTTATACTTAATTCTCTTCTGCCAGATTTGCAGAAAGGAAGGGAAAAAATCCATTATTGCAGCAATTAGTGAGTTAGATCATAGATAAAATCTGCATGTGCTGGTAGCCAGGATGGGTCAAATGCAAGGGAATTGTAACCTTTTTTCAAAATACATGCTTGAGAGGCAAGTGTTTTACCTGAAGATAGCTGGTAGGTCTTTCCATTGCTCAGTGGCCTGGTCTGCGGTCTCTCTCTTCAAAGTGCTTTCTGTAGTTTTGTTAGTGGTTTTCACCAACTCTGCCTGCCTTTTGTAGTTAAAAGACTCATCAGCTAGCCTTAAGACTGGTTTTTCTCCTCCAGAGTATTAGAAGATCAGAATTTTGTTTCTAAGAACTGCTGGCCTAGGCATTCTCTTACTTCTCTCATGAGATATACACAGGAGTGTTTAATTGCATTTAAAAAAAAAAGGAATACTGTGATTCTTCAAATCCACTGGCACAGTATTTAATATTTTTGTAAAATAATATGGTAAGCAAGGTTTGTTGACTTTGGACTTTGTTTCCTCATTTTGGAAAGTATAGAAGCATGCAAACTTCTGTCTCTATGGGTATTGTATCAAGGGCTAGTGCTATTTCAGTATTGTTGTTATTGTTGGGGTACTGGAAGATGTAACACTCAAACCTTCTGGTAAGGGAAAAAATATTTTGCAGACATAGCAGACCCAGAAGTAGGGGAATTATGGAGAATCATGCTATTTCCTTTATGACAAGTGTGGTCTAGTATATGTTAAAAATAATTAATTTTATTGTGCTGTAAACATTAAGGAGTCTTGACAGGTTTGTTTTCTTCTGAGGGTGTTTGTCTTCTCTGCTTGCCAAGGCTCAGTATCACTGAGGGGGCAGAGAGGGGATAAAAAAATCCCAAAACAAAGGTCCTTGGTTTTTTTTTTCTGCTGCTTGTTGTTGTTGCTTTTTTGCTTATTTTTAAAAATTCTCCCTATGAATAAACACTTGCTCTAAAAGTGTGCTGTGTCTTTTTTTGGGGGGGGTTGGGGGGCTTTGCTTTTTTCCCTGTTTTGGTAGGTATTACGTGGTACCAGGGCTCTGAAACTCGTAGATGTTTTGTTTGTGAGTGGAAACTGAACTTCAGAAGGAATGTCGAAGTTAAATAAGGAAGATAAAGATACAATTTAAGTTTAATTCTAACTAAAAAGTTTTTGTTTAAATTAAAGAATTCACGGCATGCTGTTATTCACATAATAATTGATAATGTTCATAATACAAGTTCTCTTGAAGTATTTCAATGAGCAAGACAGCAATTATTCCCTTACATCATATGGAAATTCCATTAAAATAAATTGTTGAGATTAGCAGTTCTTTGCATTTTTTAGTTAGTTTCTTGAAGGAAAGACATTTTGTTTTTATTCACTATGCACACTAAGAGTTAGGATGTGTAACAGTTTTCTTATGCATTGTCCATGTTTGGATCTATCTGGCAATACTTTTAAATCAGTAAAGACTCTTGGAAGACTGAATTACTTCAAGTGCTGTGGTAGAAAAAGAAATGAATGTTGCATGAAAAATTTCACTTTATAAAAGTGATCACTTCATTTGTAAGGCTGCAGAAATATATACAGGTGGTTAATGTACACACTGGTCAGTCATTTAAATTAAATACTTTTATTTCTTTTTTTTTTAATGATCTTGGGTAGAAATTCATATTGGTGTTAAGTTTTATGTAAGTTTTACAACGTGGAAATTTGATAAAGCATTTTGGAAGTTAGGAAGTGGATGCACTTAATTGGTTGCAAATCAAGTCAAATCACTTTCTGTGTCATGGCTTCATTTTCTTCCATTCCCTTGTCGCAAGCTATCAGTCTATTTTGGGAATTACTTGCTTGTGACATAGAAAAGCCTGTCCTCCTTATGAATTTGAATATGCACCCCCACTCCAGTAAGCTTTTGGAAACACTGGGTAGTTAGTTTTGTGAGACATGAAATGTTTCTGAAATGTTCATAACTCCTTTTGAAGGAGTCCTGTTAACAAAAGAGTAAAGTGTGAAGTTACAATGCCAACTAGCCATACTTTTTTCTGTACTTTGTATCTGCAAGATTTAGAAGGACTGGAGTTGGGGTTATTCTGTTTCTTTTGCTATTTTTTATGGAGAAGTTACTAGGTAATATGAATGGTAAAGTTTTATCCAGATAAAAGCTGTTTGTAAGCACTATTAACAATACAATATAGTGACACTTAATATTTAGCAGAGAAGTATCTGGACTACCAGAATCATCTGCAGTCCAGTCTTTTGTCCATGCAAAGAGGAGCCTTTTATGTTATGGTAAAAGAGCTTTCTTTGATATGTGATTAAATTCCTGTTGGTCATTTTACAATTGATTTTAAAAAATAGATGAAACCTATTTTACAATAATCATTCCCATCTTTAAAAAATTACTTTAATTTGACCAAACCCATCATATGTGTCTCTTTGAAAACTACTTGTCAAAGAGAATGACTTTCAAATTACTTTTGCTTTTTTTTTGGCCTTTTTCCTTCTTAATACAACAATAGATATAACATTGTTTGTTACTGACTAGATAATGTTACAAAAATTGAATTAATTTCTGAATTCTGTTCAGCCACTATTTATCGCTATAGATGATATGGTCACTATAGTGACACTATAGACAGTGTAATGTTTTGAAATGGACGAGGTAATTCACAGAACAGTGGTTGATCTGCTGTGTTTATTTGAACTGTTCAGTTCCTGGTCAATTTGTGGCCAATGTATAGCCTTTGATTTACACATTAATGCCCCTCTCATGTTTTGTTTCAAATTCTTCCTCTACTATAGCAGTTGATACTTGCTAGATATAGATGGCTGGCAGTGTTATTTCTTAAGGTTGGGGTTTATGTTTGGCGTTTTTTTAAAGTTGGCAACTCTCAACTATCTTTTTACTCCTAGGCACTTTTCAATGGAAACTTGTGTTTCTTACAAAGTATTCTTCCCACTGCTGTATCTGTACCATCCAATCAAACTTCAGTGAGGTGCAGCCACTGCATAAAAATTAGTAGTGATGGCCTCACATTATTAGTTGATACATGGCATAATTTAAGCTGTGGTTATTTTCATTCTAAGGGGTACTGCAGTATAAACAACTGGAAAATTACACTACTTCTGATAAACTGTTAAACTGAAATCAGTATTTGTAATACCAGTAAAAAAACCTAAATTGTTTTAAATTTAAAACATCCAATTGGAAAGAGCTGTGAAATTCCTTGGAGTCTTAAGCATATTTCCACAGGTTCTACATAGCTGCATTGTAAAATTAATGGCATACAGACTGCTGGATTTAGTTTACATGGACAATGGCCAAGCTTATTTTGTGTGGATTTTTTTCAGTCACAGTGTGTATGCCTGCTGAGTGATAAAATAGTATCAAAAACAGTATAACGTGGTGATGGATCTGCAGTATGTAATATGCATAGCTGGCACTGTTGTGGTTGTCAAAAGTAGCAAAATATATATTAATAGCTGTGAAACAATAGTAGGAATTTGGATGTTACTGATATCTTTTGGCTTATTTGTCTTTAATATGCTTTTATGTTACTATTTTTAAAATATATTAAAAATATTTATTTGAAGGTAGAAACAGCTGCCAGTTGCAGAGCTCTGCCATGAAGGATAGTGTATAGAGTTGAGTACACCCTGAAACAGCTGTGTTAACTGCTGGCTCAGCCAACGCCCATGTGCATCTGCTTTTGCCTTTATCAATAAATACAGAACGGTCTGAGGGACCAGCCATTCTTTAGTTCTGAATTAACTGCTGTAGTTTCATTTTAACTAGACTTTCAGCAGCGTAGCAAGAAGAATGAGTGTATGTGTACTGGTAAGTTTGTATATAGGTCTGCATTTGACATCTTCCTCTCTTAGGAATATCAAGGTCTTGTCCTTTCTCAGATGGCATATTGACATTTTTCTAAAGACAGAGAGAATTTTAGCTGATAAGCTATGTATGCCAAATTTGCCAACCTTCAATCCACCTCTGCTCCTGCAATTGAAAATTTGTTAGTCTAGGCAGAGATTGTAGTGTGGCCAAACCTATAACTTACTTAGTGCTATTAATGTTAAAAATTGCCTGAGGTATTAGAAAGGTGGAAAATCACTTCCCTTTTTATGAACTGGATTTAACTTTATCCATCTTGATCTAGCAGGTAGTTTCATGTTCCACTTTGTCTTGAGATGTCTTCCTCAGTTTACTTGTTAGTAGATGATTGTAAAATCACTGGCCATTATTCAGAAATATTTCAGGAAAAGACAATTTTTAAAGTTAAGTTCACTGTCAATAAATGAAGCAATCTGGTATTTTTTAATGTTTTTTTTTCCTTAAAATGTTTGAATTTTTCTCTTAAAATATGATTCAGGGGACAAAGTATTTTCGTACCTCTGGTATAATTGCAAAAACCTGAGTCATAAGCTTTAGAAAATAACTTTTTACTCATGTTTTATATGAATTTGGTTAGTGTGTCAGCTAAATTTGATAGTCCCATTCACTGCAATCCTTTGAGCTGTGTCCTTCAGACAGTTCTGCACCCAGTGCACGATGACCCTACTCATCCCACACTTGGATAACTTGTCCAGAAGGATGTTGTGGGGACAGTATAAAAGCCAAAAAAGGCAAAACTCACTAAAAGGCGAAAATCCCGCAGCCACTATTTTTCCTTCATCGGATGGTTGGCGACTTTATTCTAGAAGCATATCAAATTAGTTAAAACAGGACTTTTTCCTTGTCAACCCAAGTTGGTAGTACCTAATGATTGCATTGTTCTTTAAATGCCTTACAGTAGCATTCAGTATAATCTTCTCCATAATTTTTTGAGTGTTGAGGTGGGACTAACAGGTCTGTAGGTTCCTGGGTAATCCCTCTTTCCCTTCTTATAAAATGAAATAGCATTGGTTAGCTTCTATTCAGTAGGGACCTCCCCAGACTCCCAAGACATTTGGTAGCTGGTGGAGAGGAGTGGTGCCGTCACAAACATCAACTTCTTCAGTACTCAGGTAAATCCCATCAGATCTCATGGACTTGTGAACTGTGAACTGCTACAGTTAGTCCATGAGAAGTGTCTAAACAAATGGGAAGTCACTATTCCTGAAGTCATCCTCTAAATCTAGGGCAGAAGGCAGTTTATCTGTATTATTAAAGACTGAGGCAAAGGAAAGCATTCAGTGTCTCTACACTTCTTCACCCTTAATAGTCAGATGACCATCTTCACTAAGTATCAGTCTTGTATTTTTTTTAGGCCTCCTCTTGCTACTAGTGTAGTTTGAAAACCCTTCTGGTTGTCTGACACAATACCAGTCAGTTTCAACTCGAATTGAGCTTTGGCCTTTTGCATCTTGTTCCCTTCCTATATGAACCACAGCTCTGTCAAATTCCTGCAAAGCCTAACCTTGTTTCCAGACAGCATACCATTTCTTTTTCCTCCTTAGCCCCAAGAGGAGTTCTCTGTCCAATCAAACTGGTCTCCTGTCCTATTTGCTTGACTTTTGATACAATGGCATAGCCAATTACTGTGCTTTTATGTAGCGAAGAACTCTATTTTAATTCTGGTTTGGGTTTTTTTCTTAAACCTGTTTAATTTTTTCAGATAAAAATATCAAACATTTTGATTTTTATAACTGTGTGGCAGCCTTGTTTTCATAGTACACAAATGGAGGGAAAAAAAGCTATTTTAAAACCATTTACATTTGGGGGCTTTTAACTTTTTTTTTAACTATTAGCATAGTGAGATTTGGACTGTAATTTGATATGGTTTGTGTAATTGTGTTTGTTCCTTTTCAGGAAATACAGCACTACATGACTGTGCAGAATCTGGAAGTTTGGAGATCATGAAGATGCTTCTCAAGTATTGTGCTAAAATGGAAAAGGATGGTTATGGAATGACTCCCCTTCTGTCAGCCAGTGTGACAGGCCACACAAATATAGTGGACTTTCTGACCCAGCATGTACAGACCAGTAAGGCTGAGCGCATAAATGCCCTGGAACTTCTAGGAGCAACATTTGTGGACAAAAAGAGAGATCTGCTTGGTGCTTTGAAATACTGGAAAAGAGCTATGGAAATGAGATACAGTGATAGGACTAATATCCTCAGCAAACCTGTGCCACAAACACTAATTATGGCTTATGATTATGCTAAAGAGGTAAACAGCTCAGAAGAGCTAGAAAATCTTATTGCAGACCCAGATGAAATGAGAATGCAAGCATTATTAATTAGAGAACGTATTCTTGGCCCTTCACACCCAGACACATCCTACTATATTAGATACAGAGGTGCTGTGTATGCAGACTCTGGAAACTTCAAGCGTTGCATCAATTTATGGAAGTATGCTTTGGACATGCAGCAGAGCAATCTTGATCCTCTAAGCCCTATGACAGCCAGCAGTTTGCTATCATTTGCTGAACTTTTCTCCTTCATGCTTCAGGATAGGGCAAAAGGCCTGCTAGGTACTACTGTCACTTTTGATGATCTGATGGGTATACTGTGCAAAAGCGTTCTTGAAATAGAACGGGCCATGAAACAAACCCAATGTCTTCCTGATCCAGTACAGCTGAACAAAGCTCTTTCCATCATTTTGCATTTAATTTGCTTGTTGGAGAAAGTACCTTGCAGCTCAGAACAGGAACATTTTAAGAAACAAACTATTTACAAGTTTCTTAAGCTTCAGCCTAGAGGAAAGAATAACTTCAGTCCACTTCACCTTGCTGTTGACAATAATACTACATGTGTCGGTCGCTACCCAGTTTGTAAATTCCCTTCTCTACAAGTTACTGCTATCCTGGTGGAATGTGGTGCTGATGTAAATGTCAGAGACTCTGATAACAACAGTCCATTACACATTGCTGCACTGAACAACCATCCAGACATCATGAATCTTCTTATCAAGTCAGGTTCACATTTCGATGCCACAAACTCATGTAAACAAACAGCTAGTGATTTGCTGGATGAGAAGGAAATAGCAAAGAATTTAATCCAGCCCATAAATCATACTACTTTGCAGTGTCTTGCTGCTCGTGTAATAGTGAACCATAACATATCCTATGCAGGGCATATCCCTGAAAAACTAGAGAACTTTGTTTTGCTCCATAGATGATAGTGTGGCATTCCAGAGTACTGTTTTTGAAGCACGAAATGGTGATATTTTCCTTGAGCACTGTTGTGATACACCAGCGTTCCCTTAGCTTGCTCCATTTTGCTCTCATTGCCTAGTGTTGTTAGCATCAGATTTGCAGAGTTGGTTACCCAGTATTTAATATGAATATGCCATATAATATATTTTGTGGATTATTTAGAAATGTAATGCCATATTTAGACTTTAAATTGTCTGCCAAAGGCTTGTCTTTTCTGGTCTTATTTGCCTGTTGGGTGTTTGGGACTGAGTTGAGTATTTTCCACTGATGTCTTTTTACTATAACTGTTATGTGGATTTTATACAGTTGGAAGGTCATCTTTCTTTGGTTTTGCTTGAGCATTTCTACTCCTACTCTCTTCTTTTTCTATGGACTCATTGCTAAACTGTGCAAGTTGTATGGACTTGTTAACATTTGCAACTACCATAAGTGCTTTTATCTTCTCTATGCACTGGCTTAAACATGACTGTTGTGTGTGAGCATATTTCTATGCAGCACTTGGCCAATTTCAACTTAAATGCCAATCTTGTTTTGCAGTTTGTTTAGAGCTCTCTTGAGAATGCTGTCTTCATAGCATGATGAATTATGGAGTTATTTATCAGCTCTCCAAACTTGGGTTTGACTTTTTTGACTGCTGTAACTGAGGTTGCTTTCATTTTGATCCTCTGGAATTTTTTCCTAAACTGGGGAGAAGAAAATCTTGCTTTTTTTGATTGTAGTCCACTTGAACTTTAAATCTGAAAATTGTTCTGTTGCATCGTGCAGCTGGGGGAAGAGTCCTCATGACGTACAACTGACGCCTTCCCCTCTGCACTGTCTTGCTTGTGCCAGTTATGTGACTAGATGTGAAGTTTGCTCAAAGTTTAACCTCAAACCTTAATGATACACTTCTATGAGAAATAGATCAAATATATGCTCTGCTTTAAAATCTGCAAATCAGCTTTAGCTTACAAAAGAAAACTAAAGCATGTTGATGGCATGATGTTTATCAGTCCAGATCTAGACATCATATAGTATAGTAAGTGGCTGTCTGCCAGGGTATTGAAAGTTCTATAGCAGTGTCCTTTTTTTCCTTCATTTTAAGTATCTTTATAAATACTTGCATGGATTTTTCATCTCTGCTATGTCAGTTGTACTTAACAAAAGCAGAAGTTCTGTTGTGTATATAGCTCCTAGTAAAGTACCTATTTTTTATAATATTTGCACAACAGCTTAGCTTTTGCAACAGAAAGGGCTCTTTTGACTTGATAAGAAGTCTATAAATGAAGATCATAAATGTGAGTGCGATTCAGGTAATTAATATAATTCAGCACTTTACTGTTGATTAGTAGTAGGATTTATTATGGCACATTAGCCCTAAAAATGTCTTAAAGTGAAATTAATTTCTGTTGGATAGGATACAGTTTACTTGCAAATTTAGTCGTCTAGCATTTTGGGTATTTTTGGCTTAATGTTTCATCTCAGTTGTGGGCAGTAAGTGTACCTATGAGGTTCTTGCTCCAGAAATCTAACAACTGGTTTTATGCCTTTGTCAGAGATAAGAAATATTTAGAATCCAAATTGGTTAGGTTAGGAGGGTCTTTGTAGTACTTTAATTTTTAAGTTGGTGTTAGAACACTTTTGTTATTTGTGATTGAACTTGAGGAAGAACATGTCTTGGGAGCACATAAGAATAGCCCTTCCTTGTTTTTGTTCTGTTTTGGCATTCCTGCCAGTGTATGGCAGTGTACAGGTGCCTACTAGCTTAGCCATTTTTGCAAAAATTATGGGGATGTTTTTAAGCAAAGATATGTTGAAAGCAGTGCTGTTTGTGTGTTGTCACTACCAGACTTGCTGTTTTGAAGCAATTTTCTCTGGTTTGTCCTTTGCCGTGTCTATGTTGTATACTATTACAAGAATCATAGAATCATTTAGGTTGGAAAAGATCCTTAAGATCATTGAGTCCAACCCTTGACCCAGCACTGCCAAGTCCAGCACTAAACCATGTCCTTAAGTGCCACATCTACATGTGTTTCAAATACCTCCAGCCATGGTGACTCAACTGCTTCCTTTGGGCAGCCTGTTACATTGGTTAACCACTCTTTCCATTAAGGAGTTTTTCCTAGTATCCAATCTGTATCTCCCCTAATTCAGCTTGAGGCCATTTCTCCTTGTATTGCTTGTTACTTGGGAGAAGAGGCCAACCCCTGCCTTGTGAAGTAGTTGAAGAGAGTTGTAAGTTCTCCACTGAACCTCCTTCTCTCCAGGCTGAACAACCCCAGCTCCATTGGCTGCTCCTCATCAGACTTGTGATCCAAACGCTTCCCCAGCTCCACTGCCCTACCCTGGACATGCTCTGGCACCTCGGTATCTTTGATGTAATGAGGGACCCAAAACTGAACACAGCACTTGAGGCATGGCTTCACTGTACAGGGGACAATCACTGCCCTGATCCTGCTGGCCACGCTATTGCTGATAGAGGCCAGGATGCAGGCTTTTCTGGCATCACACAAGACTAAACTCTAGTCAATTGACTGAATTGCTGTGATTTGCAATGCTTAGGACACGTGCCACTCAGCTTTTCATTTGTGAGGATGTGTAGTTTGGTTTTTGAATTTATACATTTTAATGCATTTCTGCTGCTCTTTAGATGGGGATATTCAGCAAATGATATCATACTAGAATTATACATCAAGTCATAAAAATAATTATTTTTGTATAGGTCTCAGAGAAAAGGATTTTTAGAGTTTTTTACTTTGGAATCTGTCCTGCTCTTTGGTGGTTTTAGTTTTAATTCCTGTCTTTATAACTGACAATTTCCCTGTTTAAGATTCGTTGGTTGGTTGTTCAGCCTGAGGAAGAGAAGGCTACAGGGAGACCTTGTATAGGACCTTCCAGTACCTAAAGGAGGCTACAAAAGAGCTGGAGAGAGACTTTTTACAAAGTCGTGGGGTGGAAGGACAAGGGAGAATGGCTTTAAACTGAAAAGGGTTAGATTTAGCTTTGATATAAGGAAGAAATTGTTTACTATGAACATGGTGAGGCACTGGCAAAGGTTGTCCAGAGGAGTTGTGGATGCCCTATTACTGGAAGTGTTCAAGGCAAGACTGGATGGGGCTCTGGTCCAGTGGAAGGTGTCTCTGCGCATGGCAGAGAGGTTGGAACTAGGTGATCTTTAAAGTCCCTTCCAACCCAAATCATTCTATGATTTATGATTATTAGTCCAGAAATATAATGTAAAATTTTTTAATTGTTAGCAATTTTTTTAATGGAAAGCATTCCCAAAAGTGAAAGCATATCACTATTAGTTCTATGTAAATCTAGTGAATATTGCTACAAGAAAGGCTTATTGTGTTAGCTGCTCTTTAGAAACAAACCAGGCTATTATAAATGCTGATTTATTGCACGAATTTCTGTGTAAATATCTACTGATGTGCATCAGTCCAAAGGATTTATCACCTCCATGCTGAATTTAATTTTTCATGGTGATGAAGCTCTCTGCTGAAGAGAGCTTATCTTGCCAGATTACTTAGACTTAGGTGACCTGGCAGATGAGTTCATGTATTTTTGGCCACTTTGCATTTAGACCTATGTGTTTACACTACTTGGTTTTATTTATCTTAATTTTGTAATATTTTTAACTCATTCTTTTACCATTTATCTCCCTATTTGGCCTTTTTTTCTGATGAAACACACTGCTTCTGAGCTACTGACACGGAAAAATGCTGAGAACACTGCAGAAATAATTATATGCCCTGCAGAGATGAAACAAGTTTTAAATTGATTAAACAGCTTACAGGTATCCCCCCTAGAGACAAAGGAACTGATACCTCCTTGCTTGGTATCAGTTGAGACCTCTAAGCTGCATTTTTTGGGGAAAGGGATAAATGCATAGAGCAGCTTTTCTTCTGATAGTTGTGGGTTTCAACTGAAGTACTTCAACAAGGAAGATGAAAAATATTCTCATTTAAAAAAATCTAAAATTATATTCCTATTTTTGTATCACTTAGGCTGGTGACAGGATTCCAGCTGTCTGCAGTGTCTCTGTTCTATTTGTTAGGTGCAGTGTAAAGACATTTTCTGAAATGCAAGGCAACATTGTGGTTATTTTCCATATATACTTCACAGCACTCCCTGGATAGGAAGTAGTCTTGTGTTGTTCCTAAGTTCACAAAGAGCTGTCTTTTAACAACTGTTTTGCAACTGGTTAAAATTAACCTCTTTCTATTTTTACAAACACTACTTTAAAGAAAGTGATGCAGTGCTATAGCAAAATCCTTAAAGGAGGATTTGTAATTAGATAAAAACCTTTTGAGGAAAAGTGTGCCTTGCCTCAGTTTTGTATCAGCTGCAAGGTGACAGTGGAGGGATATGGCTGGTCTGAAATAGCTTTGAAATGCTTTGAAATATAGAGTGGAATGACTGTTATACTCTAAAATGTTGAGAAGCATGAAAAAGTTGACTAAACACTAATTTTACCTTCTGTGACTAGAATGACACCAACTGGTATTTAACGCTTCAAAGTAATTTGGTAATTTTGATGAGAGACATACTAGACTGCTCATATTTTTTGCTTTTGAGTGTAAAAGTAACCATTGAGCCCTCAATGAGGGCAGAGTGAAAAGCTGTTGTTGGTTGGTTTTAAATAATGTTGTATTTGTGTTCCATTCTATTGCAAAGACTTCCTATGCAGGGCTAGCTCCATGTATGGAAATATTGCAGTTTCTTTTTTACGTGAAGTAATTTAGCTTTAACAGTAATGTAAAAAAGGAATAACAAGCATATTTCTCTGCTCTTACTCTCTTTAGGCTCCAAATGCAGATTCCATTAAAAATATGTTTTGGAGAACACCTGTCCGAGTGTATATATGTGTTTTCTCTAGGGTATTGCAGTACTGGTTGGTAAACTACTTTTCTTGTTGAGTAGCTAAATATAAATGCTGCAGCTTCAACCTTCCTGTCATTAAGAATTGTGCCTTAAGCAAAAAGTCGTATCTCATGCTCTTTCTTTCTGTGAAATTATGGTCTGGCAAAGCCTTTAAATTTCAGTGGTGGGTAGTAGTAAAGAAAAGGTTTAAACTGAATGATACAGGAGAAACTATTTTCCCACTTTCTAGAAAAAGCATTTAGTCATACTGTTAACCAGGGGAAACAGTATCTCCAGTTTCTAACGTAAAAGTAGATAGCAATGCTTTGTAAGAAGTAAGCAGCAGACAGTTTTCAAGAAAGCTGGAGAAATTAATTTTCTTCAACGTTTTGAAGGATCTTCCATATTGCATTAACAATTTAAAAAATAGAGGAATAGAACATCTCAAGGGTGAGAGAAGCAGAAGATCCTTATTAGAGGCAGCTGGACATTTGATGAATATTGCCATTGTAGTTTCAAAATACCTTTATAGTTAGGCACAGTAGTCCCAATCCTATCCTGTAAGGAAGGGTATATTTCAGAGAGCTGGAACTTTACATTAGGGCTGATCAGTAACAATCGGATCAAAAAGGATGAGGCTCTGGATGAGGAAATCTGCTCCAGAACTTTCCAGTAGAATAATTGTCACACAGATAGCTTTAGTGAACCGAATGTAGATTCTCTTAATTAAGAAAGGGAAAAACTAGAAAGGATCATTTACATCATTATTCATCTTTCTGCAGCTGAAAGATATCTACTGTTACCTAACGTGTGTAACCATCCAAAAATGGCTTCTTGGCAGTAGCAAGTGCTGGCTGACGCTTGAAGACCAAAACTCATCATACAAAATAGTGCAAGATTAGGGAAAAGAGACCAAGTGTGAGGTGTGTTGCTCTGGAACAGGCAATACTTTTGTGTGTTTTGCTCATAATGTCCAGAGGGCCAAATGGAATCCACAGTGAACAGCAGAAGGCCCTTCTCCCCTCTCCAAAGGCTTACCTTGCAGTTGATGTCCATCATTCAGAAAAATTGAGAAGACATTATACTCAGAAGTTATGGACAACAGTTTTGAACTATGCACACAGGGGAAAAAAAGAATTGCTTTCTGATTCATCTGTCTGTCAGAAGCCAGTGAGTGTGAGGCAATTAAATTATGAAAATGGCAACCACATCTCTCATCAGATCATAAAACATGATCATGACGCATGATCTGGGTTCCTCTCTGAAGTTCAAAGGGTTGCTTCTATCATATCTCCTGAAGATTTATCAAGTCATAGGTTCCTTACCAAAAATTCTCCTTAGAAGATTATTTGGAATTTGTATCTATCAGTAATTAGAAGCCTAATTCCCATTTGAAATACGTGTTTTCCTAGCTTTGCATGTGTGATGTTCTCATAGTTTCAGTACTTGTCAGTCCTTCAGAGAGAGTTGTCCTCTCTCAGCCTTTATGTGGTTAGGCTAAATCAACCAACCAAAAGAACACACAAGCTGTAAGAATGAGCAAAAACCAGAATAATCTAGAGTTGTGTAAGCTGACAGAATGGTTCGGTTTTCCCTTTTCCTCTCTCTTGATTGTACACTCCCCAAAAACCCCCAGAATCCACTGGTTCACTACACACTTTTTGCTGCTGAACCTGCAATTTAAATTGCAAATTCATTCCTTTTTACAATGGTAGGGATTTTTTTTTACAGTAAACAGCTCATTGCTTTCGTTTCAGATTCTGCAGCTTGTATTGTCCTCTTCCAATATTTTAGGTGCCTGGATGCTGCTTTGTTTCATTCACACACACCATTATCCGAACTGGAATGTGAGGCAAAATGTTCAGTGAATGAGCCAGACTTGGATTAGTTTTTGTTTCCATCCCATAGTTTCAAAATAGTGAACTTGCCTTTTTCTCCTTTCTTTTTGCATGTGTGGTTACCAGGCATTTTATTGGCCAGCCTATACTTTTTATTTGTTAGCCTGTAAGGTGGGGGTCCTCCTGAGATGACTGTGCTTTCTGGTTTTCTAGCTTAGGGAAGCACATCATCTCCCACTTTATCATGCTTTGTTTTCCCATAATGCATGAAATGGAAACTTCAGGGAGTTAAAAACCAAAAGAAACGAGCAAAAAAACCCTAAAAGAAAACCCAACAAAAACCCAACCAAAACAAAAGCCCAAACAACCAAAAAACAACAAATAAAAAACTGCCAACAAAACCCTCAAAACCAAATCAGAAAACAGAACCTGCTGTAAATTAGCAAAATATGCAGTGTGAGGCAGATGCCCTGTGGGCTGCTACGAGAAGTGTGGATTGCTTACTTCCAGTCCCACCTGGTGGTAACCTTGGGGCCAGATAGTTCTGTGGGAAGGCTGGTCCGGGCCATGCAGGCTGCTCCCACTGCAGCACTGCTGTGCAGATCAGGGTGTGCTTTTCAAGTGAGTCTCCCCATTGACCATCCTTTGCTTGTTTGGGTTTGTGTCACTGAATTGCCTTAATGCACAACTTGTGTTAATTTTGAATGCGCCTGAGCTTAAAGAAGTGTTCTGAAAGCTCACTGAACAGGCTTTGACCACTAATGGCTGTCTAGTTCATGGGAGCACACTCTTAAGTTGTTCTGAAATATTTTCTCCCATTCCTCTTCTACTTCCACAGCGTGTCACAGACTTTTGATCCTCAGCATCAATTCCTCCATTCTACGGATCTCGTTTCTAATACAAGTGTAACTGTGGTTTTCAGTTTCTCTTCTGATGTTAAACATTAGTTAACACATACACTGGCTTGTTTTTCCTCTTGCTTGTAGGTGGTTGCTGCCTATTGTGCGTAGCATTGTGTAACCCATGTTCTGCTTTGAGCTGGGTCATGAAAATGAGATAATGTAGTTGATTGCTAAAGGTGGATCTACCACATCATTAACTATTGAAAAATGAGTCAGCTGTGCCACATGCAATGATAATACTTCCTCCTGACAGCATGACTGACCTTAGTACAAAGTGCTGTTGATGTATTGTAAAGAAATATTTGCTCCATTATGCAAAGGAAGAAACTAAGGCACAGACTCAGTGACCTCTTAAAATCACCACAGGAAGTATGGGCTGTAGCAAGAAACAGAGTTCAGATCATCTGGCTCCAGGGACTCTAATTTTGAGATTATTTGCTCCAGGTAGGTTTGACATCAGTAATTTCATAAATGAAGACTCTATACAAAAAAACAAAATCACCAATAATTTCTTAGGGAAATCAGGCTAATGTTATTACACAGTTTTAATGTATGTGTCTATCGTTCCTCTCCCTAGTTTTTCAACATACTAGGCCAGTTTAATAAACTCAACAGAAACAGAGCAGCCTATATGTGTCTGTAACTTCCTTAAGAACACCAGAGTGAGCAGATGGCAGAGTCCATACTAACAGTTCCTGCTGAAGGAGAGGATTTGGCAGGAACTTGACTCTTACTAGGCACGAGAGAAACCACACAGGAATTAAAATACTTGGGACCATGAAAAGGTCTTTGATCACAGCCTAGGCTTTACTAGAAAGCAGCAGATCTGGTCACTCTTCAGTTTGTGCCATACTTGCATTATATCATATGCAGTCAATGCATCTGTTCATCAAGGTGGTAGCATCTGAGCATCAGATTATCCTGGTTTTTTTAGTCAAATCTCCCTCATTAGGCGCTCAGTGTCCTGAGTTTGCTGTGATGGCATAGAATATAAATGAAAATTGGCCAAGCTACACAAAAATGAAAAACTCTCGGACTTCTATGGCTATATACTGACTATATTACTCTACATGCCAAAATGGTTTGGAGTTAATTCTGTTGAGTAGTTATTATTGCCTTTTAAGCAGGTTGGGGGAAACCATGACTCCCAGTTAATCTATAAGAATTCTGACCTTGTTAGCATCATGATTTTTATTGACCTTGGTACAAGTAATGAGTAAGACCAGACTGTGATCTTCCTTTTTCAATAGCCTTCATTTCAGTTCTCAAGTCTGGAAACTGTTGTATTAGAAAGCCCAAAGTGACATGAAATCTCTAAGAGGAAACATGTATCTGGTGAAGAACTGTTCTGTGGAAAAACAGATCTGGGATTTTGTCCAATGATGTCCACTCTCTGCTGAGCCTCCAGTGGAAATTTTCCTGAGATCCCTGCTTCTGTGTGTGCCTTGTCCTAATTTTTTGGCTCTCATGAATTCTTTGTGCAGCAGTGTTTCTCCAGCTGTGGTGCCTTGCCCTCCTGCCCCTCTGAAAGCTGCAGTGCCCGGTGACTGCCCTTGTCCTGGGCTGCCACTGAGAGCCAGCTGCTGAACTAGTAAGCCCTTCTCTGACAGTGATGTCTGGGAAAGGCCAGTGCAGGTGATATGCAATGGCAGCTATTTAAAAATAAAAAGTAAAACTAAATGCTCAGATTTCCCTCTATCCTTTGTGACCCTTTCTAAATGTGCCCATTGGTTCTTACAATCATCATATCTTGTTGTTCCCAGTTGCTCCATTGAGCTTCTTACCTCCCATTTTTCCCCTGCTGCCAGTGTAGCTGAGTCAAGCCTGCACTGAAACAGGAAATGCTTGGGTAGGTTTTGGTGCTGCTGTGCCTTAGGCAGCTTGTGCTGTTTCTAAGCTGTGTCAGTTGGGAATAGGAAAGGCTGGAAGAAATGCAGGATTCAGCTAGCTTGTCCTTTCTTCATATTTCTGGCAAGGGCGCTTAGCCTCCTGTCATGGTTTTACCCCAGCCAGCAGCCAGAACCCAGGCAGCTGTTCACTCACTCCCCACCAGTGGGATCAGGGAGAGAATTGAAGGGTAAAAGCCAGAAAGCACATGGGTTGAAATAAAGACAGGTTAATAGGGAAAGCAAAAGCCACACGTGCAAGCAAAACAAAACAGGGAATTAATTCACTTCTTCCCGTGGGCAGGCAGGTGTTTAGCCATCCCCAGGAGAGCAGGGCCTCATCACATGCAGGGTGACTTGGAGACAAACACCATTACACCTAATGTCCACCCTCTTCCTCCTTCTGCCCAGCTTTATGTACTAGTCATTTGGAATATCCCTTTGGTCAGTTCAGGTCACCTGTCCCACGTATGTCACTTCCCAACCTCTCATGCACCACCAACTCCCTCACCAGAGTGGCAGTACAAACAGCAGAAAAGGCCTTGGCTCTATGTAAGCCATGCTCAGCAATAATAAACACAACTCTGTATTTTATCAACCCTGTGTTCAGCATGAATTCAAAACACATACCTGTACTAGCCACTGAAGAAAACCATACCCCAGCTGAAACCAGCACACCTCCTCATTAATGTGAAATGTGGGCTCTGTTAATCACACTGCACAGTGGGTTTTGTTTCACATGATGTTAGAGATATACTCTGCAGGTACTGCTGGTGTAAACTGCTGAAGATTCCATAAGTAGATCTCATCCTGGAATCAGTAATAACTGGATTTCCTCACATGCAGAAGGTACTTGAAAAGCTTTGCACCTGTTTAACCCCTGTTCTATTTCCTAACTTGCTGAGTTTTTGCTCTTGAAAATCTGCCTTTAAAAAGTGTCATTTCAGATCCCACTATTTTGTCCACCCGGTTCCTGCATTGACTCTTTTGCCCTTCTCTGCCATAGAAATATGTGGTAGTATTAGGAATGTGACATTTCATGTGTTTCTTCTGAAGATGCTTATTGACTGCAAAAGGGGAAAGTGCATTAAAATTGCCTCTTACAGGGTGCTCTGTCTGGTTCTGTCTTGCCATTACAAGGCATTTACCTGAGAGGATAAATTGTAGTAGACTAAAAAAAGATTTAATTGATGATAATGAAAATTTGTAAATTCCTACTGTAGAAACATGTTTTAACATGTTTTTTCATGTTTTTGAATTGAATATGGAACTTTTTTCTTAAATTCAAAAAGGAGAAAATAAAAGGAAGCTAGACATACTTCTAGTAAATGAAAAACCAAGGTGGAACTGGAGAAGCAAGCGAATTCACTTCTGGCCCTCTTTGCAACAAGGATACTGATAACAAGACCTTCCTGTACTTAGAGGAAATAATGTTAAATGCACAGACCTGGCCGAAGGCTTCTTGGCAAAGTAGGCAAAAGAAAACTTAATCTTGCACTGACAGGGGATTGTGTTTTGCAGCAGAAGAGGAAGAAAGGCCAGGAAGGGTCTTACAGAAGGAGGAAGATGTAGTGGCCAGTTGGACTTTACCAGGCTGTAACTTAATGGTACTGCAGAGGGATGTCTGTCAACCCCTGCATTACCAGTTCCTCATGGCAGTCTTTGCTCTTCATCTTGCATGATGGTCAAAGGTCTGAGCTTGTTCCTGTTGCAGCAAATGTGAGGGATGAGGCTGAAGAATGCACATCCTTCTCTTCTCTGGCAGCCAGCAGTGGTGCAATAGGGATAGCAATGGCTGCTGCTAGAAGTCCCTTTCACCGACAAGTTCACTGAACACAGCAGCTGTCCCTCTGTTCTCCAGAATAGGGAGAAGTGAAGGAGTTGATCCAGACAGCCCCCTTCTTTCAATTGTGCTGTGATCTGAAGCTGGATAACTTTGCCAGTCAAGGTGTCTGAACTGCTCTAAAAGCAGTATGAAGAAAAGCTGGGGCAGTACCACTCTTTCCTAATAAATCCTCACACACTGCTTCAGTCTTTGGCCATGTGACATTGATCTGATACTGGCAGAGAACTGCCAAGAAGAAAAGTGAAAGAGGGATATGCAACTACTGCAAAGACAGTCTGATTTAGCAGGCAATAGTAAATTTTATTTGGGGGATGAGAAGGTGCTGGAACACTCAGTGAGAAAATGAAGTATTGTTACTATACTAATAGTGCAAGGCACTAGACGTAGAGCACTACAGAGAGAACAGGGTTTGTGCTCACATACTGTAAACTGTCAGTCTTGAAATCTGAAATATCAGCTCAGTAATTATAGTAAGGTTTGATCCCAGAAAAAGAAGCATAAGTAGAAATGTAGCTTCATGTCTTTTCTAAGCAGTTCAGATTTTGTGTGTAGTCATAGAACCATTCTCTGACATGGTTCTAAAAATTCCTTAAGTTTCCACTGTGAATGATGCAAAGTGACTGCAGCATCTTCTGTAAAGGATTTCTCAGCAATGAGCACTTTACCTTCTAGGCAAAGTTGTCTACATAGTCAACTGTTCAGCAATCTGCTCAGCTGAAAACACACTTATTAAATGGTGGAAATACTCTTTGAGATACAGAGACATAAATGTTCTAAGCATTGTTAAAAGCATTCAAAACCCAAGTCCCTCAGTCCTAAATAAATTCTTGTTTAAAAGAGAAATTTCAGGAGGTGGGTAGAAGTATAAGAAATTTTCTTTCATCTAGGACATCTGTCTATTCACAGCTAAAACTTTATCTTTAAAAGTTGGATAAAGACCTCTAAAAGAAAAAGATTAAATAATGTTGTATAGATATTATTATATGTTCTCTGGAAGATGGTTGATGATGCTTCTTCCAAGAAGAACTTGCTTTTTTTCAAATCAGTGAAATCATTTGCTTTCATGCAGAAGTGGGATTTTTTAATCAAGAGTATCAGAAAGACTTACAAATCAAACAATTCCCCACAGTTTTTAGTCTCTGTTTCTGCAGAGTACTTGAACCACGCACACTGCTGAAAGGTGTCTTGAAACTGCCAGACTTAGCACCTGAGATTGAGCACCTGTGAGGTGAACAACAGTGTGAAAGAGGGTCAGACATTCCATCCTTGTTAACCAGGCAAGGCCCAGCAAGCATGCCTGCATTGTGTCAGCGTGTCTGTGTATAGGTCATGGCATAAATATGCATGTGCATGTTATGAACTCCTAAGAACACTGAGTTCTTAGGCATGCACATAATTACAGACAGAGACCTGTGGACCTTCTTTAACCATTAATTGTGCTTTTAACATGTGCCTTCATTTGACCAAAGGGGCAAAGACAAAGGAGTGGGACTTGGTCTTGAGGCCAGTGCAGAGGTAATGAATAGCAAACCTGAGGCATTAAGAAAACCAGAAGTGTTAACAAGCATTGGTTTATGGCTTGTGTGGCTTGATGTTCATCACTTTGGGATGAACATGCGCTTGTTGGAAGCACTGAGCAGAGCATTAATTTTTGTAGATGTTACTATATTTTGTGTACTTAATGGCATATGATGCAACTGCTTATATGGATAAGGAGATGCTTTTTTTTTATGGTTTGGCATGGTTAGAAAAATGTGTGACAACCTAGTGTAGAAGGGAAAAGAAATCCAAAACTGCCTTGATTTCCTTTTGTGCTGTGAGCCTTTTACAATCAGTTGCTAGCCTCCACATAAACTTTTGCACTGATACCTGAGCAGGTGTCTCTTGGATTAAATCTGGCAGGTATTCACAGAGCATTTCCATTGCGACAGCTTATTGAATGGAAGAAGGAAGAGTGGTGTTTTCCCTAAGATGTTTTTAAGAGGAATACCTACAGACTCAAGTTCTGTAGGATTTTTTTTTCTTATAATCTTTCATCAGTTGTTTTTTTCCTCCAAATGGGGTTACTGCATGTAAAAGAGACCTGCAATAAAACAACTATGTTTTACTTCAAAATGGTCATACTATCTGTAAAGGGGAAACTTATGCTGTTTGCTTAAGTGTCTCACTTGCAAAACTGCTTAATTAGGAACTTGTCTGGTTTTACACAGAAACAAAGATTAGAAATATTTTTGTCTTGCCTGCAGTGTCTGAGAGAGGTTGAAGCACAGAAATTCATCATGCCCCTAGAGATGCTGCAATAGAGAGAGAATCATTCAGTTGGCATTTATCTCAGTATGTAATTGCTATTGCCAAAATATGTCCCTGCTGTTTTGTGCTGCAGAACATGTACTGGGAAGAGGCACCTCTGAAACAGTGCAAATTGCAAGTGTGAATTATCAACAGCAGGAAAGAACAGAGGCAGCAGTTTGCAGAAGTAACAGCTCTACCTTTTGCTCCCTCTCTAAGTCCAGATCTGTGTGTTTTAAAATCGAATGAAGAACGTTATTGTTTGTGGCTGTGATGCTAACATTAAGGAGTGAACCAATGGTAGAGTTCTCATGTTTGCAGACAGCCTGAAGCTTTGGCATTTGGAAGCAAGTTGTTTTCCTGCCTTCTCTCCAGGATGATGAATGGTGAAAACTCACAATGATACAAAGCATTATTAGCTATGCAAATACCAGCTAAAGCTCTTAGGATAGACAAAGAAATGTCAAGATTATTAATAGTGTTACACTGACTCCCAAGACTTAGTGACGTTTAAGAGGTTGCCATCACATTCCTAGTTTTTCCTGACTCCTGCTGCCTCCGCCCTGGTGCTGTGTGCATGTCCTATGCAGCTGCCACAGCAGTCTGCACTTGGCTCACTTGCAATCCCTCTACAGTATTTCTTCAGACTTCCTTCACCCTGCAGAATTAAAGATGAGCTGTGAGGGTAACATCTCCCTTGGAAGGGTAACACCTCCTGTGGAAGGATACCTGGGCTGCCTCCTTCTTCCCTTCTGGTACAGAAGTCACTGGTTTGCTAGTGGCAATGCATTTATCCAGCTAAAATAGCCATATTGCTGCCCTTTGAGGCTGAGAGAGTTCTCTGGGAAGAAGTCTAAGTTTTGTCAAGGGCTTGCCAGCACAGGAAGCTTCTGCCATCAAAACACTCAGGCAAGCAAAGCACTACAATGGCAGGCTGCTGGGACTCTCCTTGTCCTTCAGGAATTAATGTAAATGTGCCTTAATGTTACAAGGCGCTCTGGAATCAAATTCAATAGGTTCTGCCAAATGGAATTTAACAGCATTCAAAACTGTAATGACGTAACCTAACTGCTGAAGGGAAGAGGAGGGAAGAGATGCAGTGCCTTAGCTGAAGGGAATCTCTCTGTCTTCCATCAATGGGATTTAGGCTTCATAAATCAGAGAGGGACCTTTGGGGCAGCTGTTTGGCACAGGTCCCCTGGAAAGTTAAAAATTTCCCAAGTCAAAATGGGTGGAAAGCAGCTGAATTGGCTTTTTTTTTCTGATTATATTGCACCTTCTGTATGAGGTGTATAATGGAGACAGTAATAGCATCACCATGGACATGGGAGGAGGGGGAAATATTTCTACAGGAGTCTTCCTCTTTTCAGCCCCAAAGGGTGTTCTTGTAAAGTGCACAGGGGTGAGGCCATGTGAATACTTTTCTCCTTTCTTATTCCTGGAAAGGTTTTAAGTCTACTAGGTTCTGATCTTATCAAGCTACAATGTGTTGAAATAGGATTAAACTGTTTATACAGATACAGGAGTTCACTGTGTACGCAGCTGTGCAAACTGAAATTTTGCCATTTAATATTACAAAAAATTTTCAAGAGGTGCACAGGACTTCTGATTAAGCTAACAGTAGTTGTGTTTTCAAACATATATTTTATGTTTCAAAATCTTTCAAAAATGTATTTGCAATGTGCTTTGGCAAATACCTGGTTTGATAGTCTCATGCTTTTCAGCCAACTTTCATTATTGTTAAACTGTTGGAAGCTCACAAGTCAGAGTGGTTTTGGAACAGTGTATTTTAGAGAATCACAGCCCATCAAACCAGACAGATATCTAAGCATGAGTTCCTGCTCAACTTTTTCCTGTGAGTAGCTTCACTGCTGTCAAGGAGAGTTGAGATGTGCTTCATCTGTGACTGTCAGCCAAATGTTCAGCATGCATAAGACACTGTATTTTTTTTAGCTGCTGATGCTGTTACTCTGTCACAGGACCATCCAGCTTAGGATGTCTCTTATCCAACCTCCCTGTGAAAGCATGGCCAATTATGAATCCAAGTCAAGTTGCCTCAGTACTTTATCCAGTCGGGTCTTGAAAATCTTAATGGTGTTTCTCATAGAATCATTTAGCTTCTCTGCTGCTTATTTGGAGAAAAAGAATTCTGTTTACAAGTCAGACCAGTGTATGGGATATTTCTTCTTTTTGTTTTGGCTGGCTCAATGCAGCCTCTGGAAAGTAAGCTCTATGAACATATAATCTCTAAATTGTATGCATTGTTTGAGAGAATAGAATCATAGAACAGAATGGGTTGGACTGGAAGGGACCTTAAAGATCATCTAGTTCCAAACTCCCTGCCGTGGGCAGGGATGCCACCCCCTAGATCATGTTGTCCAGGCCACATCATCTTTTTGGATTTGTGCCTTTTGTTCTCCTAATATTAATTTAATAGATCACCAAACTGCAGGTTTCCTTCCTCCACATTTTCCAATTGTCCATAGTGGTCTTATTTCTTTTTTATGCTTCCCTGTTGATTATTATTCTTCAGCCACTAGCTGTATTCCAGGTACCCTTGTCCTCACCTCTCTGATTCTACACTTCTCCCAGCATCTTCTAGTCCCTGTTTCTAAACTTCTGTCTGATTTTTCCATGTGGATAGACAAGGGTGTATATAATTATGCAGAAGAGCAAAGTTAACAGAAAAATACACTGACAAAGTCAAATAATTAAAAATACAGTAAGGACTGGCAGCAGTCTCATTCTCTATTCCCACATGCACATGGCTGATCAAGCTGCTGGTAATTATATGATCAAGTTATTTTCTTCCCAAAACCCTTCCTCGTTCTTTGGACAGGATGTGATTCTGGGTGTGAGTCAGGGCTGTGCATTGAAGGAAGCTGTTTGCTGTTGCAGGAGCTGAGACATTTGTACCAAAAGGGCCCAACAATTGTAGGAAAAGCAAATGGATAGCTGCGTGTTTAAGGAGACCGACCCCTGCCCTGGTCACTTGGATGACTCTGGTCCAGGATTTTGGTGATGCAAAGCAAGTGACTTCTACCTGAATTCTCAAAGGCAGTGACAGCAGGCATTTCACACTTTCCAGGTGCTTACCTGCTTGATACCTGGTGTTGGAAACTCTCTGTCTCTCTTCACAGATATAATAGAAGTAAATAGGAAAGATTTGCTTTAAATGTATAAAGAAATATGTTTTCTGTTAAAAATTTTCTGTATTCTAAAAAAATCATCTTCCTCACATTTGAGATATGAAATTAAAAGCTTAAAAGATAGTGCTTCACAGCTAGTTTAAGACAGCATTAGGAATGTTTCTCAAGCTCTAAATTAAAAGAAGACCACAATCAGATATGATAGGCATGCTAATACAAATGATAGGTTCTCTATTAATTTTCGTTTTGTTAGGCTTGGGGCTTTTTACGTTTTGTGAGTGACAAGCTGAGGCAAGGACCAGATGTGAGCATGGATATCAGTGACTCTTAAGTTCCCATCTTTTTGGTGTCACTCACTCTGTTATTACATGTACTTGAAGCCTTATTACATAAATCTATTACTCATTTAGTATTTACTAACACTTCAGCTAATTTTGGAGTTAAGTGACAGGAGAAATAAGCCAATATACTTGGACCCTTTGTCTAGCCCACTGTCTGCCACAGATCGCCATCTTCACGCATAACCCTTGAGTGCCCCATGTAACCTGCAGCCTCGGAATGTGAAGCATGACCTTCCCAGGACAGAGCCCTTCCTCTGTGTGAGCGGGACACCCATGCTCAGCCCCTGCTGTGGGTGTCTGGGGTGATCTGACAGTGCAGGGCAGTTGCTGGTGGGAAGCACCCTCGCTCAGGTACTGCCCCGTGTCCTGGGTCACATGCAGCTGGGTGGTGTAGTTTGATAGGAAGTGTGCAATGTACATTCAGCTTTCAGCAGGGATGGATGAATAAGAAACAAATGTATCAGCTGCCGCATGTCTGGGAAAGGCAGTGCTTTTTTATTGACTCCTGCTTCTGCAGTCAGTCTGACGACTTGTATGCTGAAGTGTGATTTAACCAGTGCTGGTGTGAGATGAGTCAGAGAGGATTACACATATGTTGCAGAACTTCCTTACAAAAAAAGCGTTAACCAGCTGGAGTACAACATCAAGCCTGTCATTTCAGGACAGAAATCTCAAGCATGCTAGAAACAGGTGTCCCCACAAAATGCTGGACCCTTCAGGAAAGGCTGCTCTTTAAATATACGAGTGAATGTGTTTGTTTTGGTGGCAGGTCACTAAGCAACCTGCACTGTACCAAGAAAACACAGTCTCAGCAGTGCTTCTCAGTACAGTTGGCATCTTTGGCGTTGAATCACCATACCATGAATTAGCACTGACAGTAGCTGCAGGGCCTTGTCCACAGCAAAATACTGGGGGCAGACACCCAGCTATGCCAGTGATTTCAAGTACAAATTAAAAAGCAGGTATGCTGCTTAGAGTAAAGTAGTGGTTGGTGTTTAAATATTATACAGTATTGCCAGTTCTTCCAGGTAGTATAAAAGTGGATTAATAGTTACAAATTCCATAATCAAATGTGATGCTTTGAGCATAAAGATTACTCTTATCTGAACACTGTCAAAGAACAAATTTTTGTCACAAAAAAAATGGTGGCAACTAAATAGGCTGAAAGAGTGTTGGAGAGGGAAAAAGGGACAAAATCTTTTAGAGGCTGGGTGTATGTGAAATACAGGAGTGCATACTTCTGTGACTGGAACCCAGACAAACTACATGGCCCCACCCAGTTGTTCCCCAGAAGACTTGTCATCCTCACCTGTCATACCTAACCATGGCAGTCACAGGAAATTTAGTTTAGTGAAGCAAACAAGTGGGTTATTTGTCATTGAAAATGGACATCTTTTTTCAACTTCTTGTGTGGCATGTCCCCTAAAATAAAAATCTCCAAAGCCACTGCCCTAGACATTAGAGAGGTCTGTCTGTAAATTTGGACAGAGGATATAGTTACAGCTTGCCTATATCTTACCAACACCTTTATGATCAGTGAAACTTGTCACTAGCTAATCTATAGCGCAGCTTGGTGCCAGACCACAGGAGGAGACACAGGAACTCTTTGCTATCCATAGAGGAGCACCTTCGTGGGAAACCAGCAGCTACAGAGTGCCCTGGCATGCTGTAATGCAGACTGGGACATTCCCTTACTTTTGTTGATACAAAACCAGTCGATGCTTCTAAAAAGCAAAGTAGCGAGAAGTGTGAGGTGTGTGTAATACAAATTTCTAGCTCTCCTTTGCTCATGAGAGTGAGCTGCCTCAGGGTCTGATCTTGTTCAAAGCTACATGAGAGATGGAGGGAGGGAGTAAACCATAACACTGAAAATTATCCTAGGAAACCAGGTGACAAAGCATTACACAGCCAGTAAATAGCACTTACACAGGAAAATGAACTGGCATGAGTGGGAAACCTGTGTGTTGGGACTGATGGTATGCCCAGTCATGGCCTCATGGTTATCTTTTGTAACAGAGGAGTGGCCTGTATGTAATCACTCATGCTGAATTTACTATTTTACTTCCTCTATGTCACCATTTCAGTGTTGCTGTCTGCATGCTGTCTGCATGTACTAAAATGGAATTTGCACAAGCATTGAGACATTTAAAGGGGATTTACTTGATGCTCTCTGGTCCCTGTGGACAATGGCAGGACATGAGCCCCCTGTGAAGTGTTTAAACTGATGTGAAATGAGTGTGATGCTAATCCTGTCCAAAGGCTTGTGAGGAAGCAATACCAGTTTCATTTCCAAAGTAATGTTGCATTTTAAAAGGAGGTTAAAATCAGTTATTAACTGGAAATGACTCTGCAGTTTTATAAGACTCCAGAAGGATGAATTTGTTAGACAGCTGTTTATCTTGCATTCACTGCATTTCAATATTGTTTTAAGATCAGTTCCTAAAATGTATTTCTTACTCCTCACATTGTCTTCTAGCATCACAGTGACAACTTGATGAGAAAGACTAACATTTTTGGGATGATACAAGGGATCAAAGATTATTAGATCAAAGACCTTCTTATGACAGTGCAGCTCCTTGATTATGTCATTTGCCTCTCCCTTCTACCATGATTATATATATATGAGCTCTCTGGTTTATGGCTCTATACCTTTGTTAATACCAAATATCTTAATATTGCCAACAGCCCACTTGACTCTAATGCCATGGATTGTGCTGCTGATCATTTGTCTGGTCATGACTGAATTGATACTCATCCTCAGGAGAAGAGAAATGCAACTAACTGCAACAAATACAGAACACAAGAGGTTTTCTCTTTGTCCCCTTCTCTTTTCCCTGTCTCTCTCCCCTTTCTGAATTTCCTTTAATAGGGTTTGGAAATGAGGACTCGCCGTGGGTAGGGAAGAAGCAGAGCCTCCCCTTTTGCTCTGGGACAGGAACACACTGCTTATAACATGACATGTAAAGGAAACTTTTGTCCCAGGCTTTCTAGCACTACAGACTGCTGCAGTCACTGCAGCAGCAGTGACTGAAGTGACTTGATGTCAATTCTTGATGCCTCCTGCCTGCCACCTGCTCAGCAGACAGGTCTGGTGGACCAGACTGCTCAGCTGGGGCTATTTTGAGGGAGATTGTTTATTTTGGAGAGATGTTGATGGAAAAAACTGCTGGTGTGCTCCTCTGGCAATTGACCTGTAGTGGGACATGCCAAGTGGCAGCAGGATCACCACATGTGTGTCCCCTCTGGTGCCTGCTGAAGTGGCCGGGGAGATGTCAGGCCTCCTTCAGCATCCGATAATAAAGCGGGATGAAGAGGGATGCTCCATAGTAGCAGCAGCGGCTCAGCTGGGAGGATTTGGCTAAGCAATGCGCAAATGGATACTGGCAGCACTTGTGCAATTCATGGTCTCTCACCTCTAGAGGCAAAGGTGGTCCCAGCTGCCCCCCTGGACACTTCTCAGAGGGCTGCAGTCTGAGAGCTGATTTATATGACATGGAGTCCGAGGCCCCGGGAGGGGACCAGCCACCTTCTGAAAGTATATTTATCTTTACTGGAATACCTGAGAGGCTATCTTGCTAGCACCATGATCCATCAGCTTCTAAGAAGTTACTCAAGTCTATTAGTTTCAAATTCATCCAGTTATTTTTAATGTTTCAGTTTCTGCATCCTCAGGTTAGAAAAGTGAAGCACTCGGGAGGCGGCAGTGGGATCTAAGGTTGTTCATCAGCTGTGGAAGGAGTCTCAGACATTGCAGGCTGGGCAAAGGAAAAAAAGAAATCCTTGAGAATGATAAACTGAGTTGATGCCTTGAGAAAACTCAAAGATATTAGTGGTTAAAAAAATTCTAATGTTCACTTTTCTTACTCTTGATGCTATTCTTTGATTAATAGTGCTAAGGGTCAATAGTCCTTGGTGTCATCGTTCTTCATAAACAGAAATAAAATTGCTGACTTTTAAAATAAATGTGAGTCAAGGTTCATTTGCTGAAGGAATCTTTTAAATTTGACATGATCTTTTCTTCACAGTTCCTTGCAAATCTGTTTGCATTTCTTTAATAGAAGTGTTCGTTAGATTGTCTTGCAAGGAATAATGCTTACAAAAAAATGAGAAAACATTTTATTGCCTTCAACATGTATAAGCTTCCCTCTAAAGGAAAAATCCCACCATTAAAGCACATTTGGTGTTCTTCTAAGTGCAGTAAAGGAGCAAAGGTTAGTGAGTGAAATATTACAAGGGCTTAGGAGCACACCTATGCTGTGTGGCTTTAATAGTTTATGTATAACTGCTATTACCTATTTGCAGCAGGTGCTGAACTGTGTGGATTGCTACACCCAGGCAAAATACAACAAAATACTCAACTGCTGCAGATCCCCAGAGTTTTCAAGTCTGTGCCTCCTCCTCCTTGTGCAAGGTGGGTGCTGATGTGGGAAGGTTGGTGGCATTGCCCTGTTCCTCACTTTCCCTTGCGTGCTCTGCTCTGCAAGGGGCAGCAGCAGCCAGACCTCACGTGGCCTCTGGGACCTGGGGGGATGTCAGTGAGGCTTCACTGCACCCCAGGTGTAGCTTTGAGGGACCAGTTGCAGCCTCTGAGATCCCCCAGAAGGCTGCTCCTGGTTTGTTGGGTGTCTCAAATCAGCTCTGGAGTCTCAAGTGAAGAAGCATCTGCTCTGTATAACATGTGTGCCAGGGAGGGCAAGGAGTGGGATGGCAGCACCTGGCAGGGCAGAACAGGAGCAGCTGTTAGAATGTGGGAATCCATGACATTCCCCCAAAGCAGGGGCCGAGCTCTCGACAGAAAGTAATACTAATATAATTCTGACTTTTGGGTTCCAGTTGCCTTGAGCGTGGTGTCTTGATAGAAAGAAAATCTAGTTACTGCTCTTGTGTACTGTGTGTTCAAGGTTGCTACAGAAAAAAAATCTGAAAGTAAACCAGAAGGAACTGTGCATAGTGCATATCTAGGGGTCAGTCCTGTTTTCTCTGTACCACTATTACTTTGCAATGTAGAGGTTTTTCCCCTTGCAAATTAATTTCTGAGGAGCTCAATTACTTTTCCTGAAGAAGTATACTAGGGAATTACCTAATTTCTTGTTTAAGTGGATAAAATACTGCATTGTAAAAACCTTTCCTAACCCATTTCTTGAACTTTAAGCAAGAAAGGATCTTTCGGCAAGGTGTAATCTTATAGAAACCAAAGTTTTTGTTTTTCAGGTTGAAATTTCCCATTCTCTTTGAAGGTGGAAACAAGTGGTTTTAACCCAAAGGAAGGTGGCTTTGGTAGCAGACTTGATTTTAGGCCAGGCACAGAAGCTAACTGATATATAAAAACAGAGGAAATATTGCTAAGACTTGTTGTTACATTTCTACCAATGAAGCTTTAGAATACAGCCACTGAATTGTGAAATAACAGCAGCTCAGCACACAGTACTACCAAGTATGGCACTGCTTAGTCAGCTTTTAGAAATTAATTTAACATCTTGCTGAAAAAAAACAAACCAACAATCTAAACAATCTAACCAAGAGCCCTCAAAGAAACTGTTAGTTGGATTCTTCTTTGCTTTACTATTTAACACCAATTTACAGTAACCCAAAAGAATTACCTCAACTAAATTAAGCAATTAATGTGTTTAGGGGCCTCAGAATAAACAAATTGAATTGAGACTGAGGGCTACATTATTGAAAGATGTTTGTTTACGTACATTGGTTCAGTGTGAAAAAAGTACCCATTTCAGAAGAGCCGAGTGTTGGAAACTCTCCAGGAAAGTGTATGCTTCTGCTGTGTTGAAGAGCAGAATGCACTTGCTGAAAGATCAAAGTGGAGCTCCTGCACTGTCAAGGAAAGGGGATGTGAAGCTGTGGCTGAAGCTGCACCATCGCTAGGAAGAGACCAGTAAGGTCTCACTGTACCAGTACCAGTGCTGGCTGCTGCCTAGCTGGGCTATTTTGCCTGCAGTTTGCACTTTTTGCTGCAACTTTGCCACAGGACAGAAGTGACTAAAAGTACCAGTAGGTCTAGAAAGGGATTAGATTGTTAAACTGGCATTTCAAAGAAACACATGCCTGCATGCACCTGAACTCCTCAATCAGGTGGGGGAAATCTGTTGGTTTTCTGGATTGCATGGTAGGGGAAGGACTGCTTTATATTTTTCTTTATATTTTTCTATTTGCTCCTGCTGTAAGCAATCAATGCTGGTTGATGTCTGACTGAAATGTGGGACTAGACTGATCTCTTGCTGGTGAGCTGTTCCTGTTTTGCTTCATCTTGTCTTGTTACTGCTGAGTGCAGGCTGCCATTCTGCAGCTCTGCCTTTTGTACCCAGGATCCAGACTCTGCCACCTGGGTGTCCTTCTGCCTGTCAGCGGGGATCTGGAAGGTGTAACCTGTGTCACTCTACATACTGCTTGCTTAAGTGCCTAAGAATGGCCTTTTTCACCCGATGTTCCTTTTTGTAAAACCAGGACCAGCAAAATCCCTTCCTGGGCTTGTGCATTTTGTTCCTGCTGTACCTCTTGCAATGCCGTTTGCAGCTCTGGGTTGGCGCTGAAAAGTGCTGATAACATCTGTGGATAATGAGCCTGAGAAGAGCAGTTAATGAAGATCTTGTTTCAGAAACTGTGTTTGTCTCAACCCTAGAATAACCAGAGACATGCAGTACATGAGCACAATGTTCATTGCACATTACTATTTTTGTCCCTCTCCCGTTTAACCTGCCACCTTTTGCTGGGTGGAACCCCCACCCCATCTTGGTCGGGTAGGGCGCTGCAGTGGTCTCCAAAGAGGAGGGACATGAACCCTAGGTGGTGTGTGAGACAGCCCACTAGGGTGCAGGAAAAAAATATCTTTTGTACCATTAATAAACAAGATGAAATTATAGTTTTAAAGCAGTGTTTACTTCATTCTTTTTTAATTTCTATTTTTATTTAGGTTTTATAATTTATGTACTATTTAGCTCAAAGATTTTTTTTACTAAGAGGGGTGAGCAACCAAAAAAATTTGGAGGCCAAAGGCTTTTCAAGGCAGCTCAGAAAGCTGACATCTGCAGACTTTTCTGTTCCACAAAGATCTAGTCTGGTTTTCCTCTCCAAATCATTCAGCCCCACCAGGGCTGTCATTTTCCTGATCGTCATCTATGCAGGTATTTCAAGACTTCCTGCCATATAATTTTCAGTCCCACCTGGAGTCTGTACAAACAGTGGTGTAATCACCAGTTTGGCTGGGATGAATTTGTTGCGTGTCACCAGCAGAGCAGGAAGTCAAACCAACTAATCTGTCAAACGGCCTGCAAAAGCCCGGATGGAGACATGAAATAATTCTGCACAGTAGAAGCAACAAAATTTCAAGTACCAATTTGCCAGCTGGAGATTTGCTGGGAAATCAAAATCTTTGTTAGAAAATGATACTGACAGATAAATGGTAAACCAATACAGTGCTAGAGCAGACCTGGTGTGCTGTTTGTCCTCAGCCACAGGCTTGGGAAGGATGCATTCTCTCCTTCTCATTTTGTGCAATGCAGACCACCTTTCTTTTACATGCTGTTTGTGGCTGCCTTAAGGCCTTTGTGACAGTGGCTGTAGCTTGCTGAGAAGTCAGTGAGATTGATCTCACCCTTCTTAGGCTGACAGTGATCTTGGGTGGAAGGTTTAGACCCTACAGCAGTTCTCCCTTGGTGAGTGCACTCATTGTAGCCACTGACACTTAACAAGGTTGGGCTTGTACAGAAGGAGGTCAGTAACTAAATTCAGAATGACCTACTTAGACTATGTGTATTGACTTAGTAGGTACTGATAAAATTCAGTGTAAGAGCTACTAGGCAGTAAAAAAAGAAAATTATGATGACCTGTGTGGGGTCACCTTCAGCTGTACTGTTTCAGAGCAAGCAAGTTAATGGGTAAAGGTTTGGAAATTGACGTATCTGAACCATGTGTGTGAAATTTCAAGCTGATACATGCAGGGACTATGCCTGCCTTTAAAAATCTGGTTGTAAAAGTTCAGGAGAAAATCATCCTCTACTGGTAAAAATCAAAAAGTTCTTCCCTGCCCCCCACTTCAAAGTGTTTGTCTCTGCCAGTTCATGTACCACTGGTAATCATGAAGGAGGTATCTGTGAGGAAATAGAGGGGGTTTAATGTGCTCCCCTTAGTAATGCATGCATGAGTTTTTCTTTGTATCATTTGGCATTTGATGCATTTTGACATGATGGCAGTCACACGGGGACATAAGCACATCTCCTTGAAAGGAAATGCAAAATCTGGGTTCTGTTCTCAGATGTTTCTTTTCCAGCGTCTGAGAACAGAAACTTAGACGTGGATGTTTAGTGTGAATTGTGGCTGGCAAGGGCTACTTTGAAGAGATGAGCTGTGGCCCAAGTAGTATATCATGTCTTAATCCCCTAGGAGCTTTGCAGTTGAAGACCTTGATTGATTTTGTGAAGCGGATTAGTAGGCGATAGGGCCCTGCCGACCAGAAGTGATTTAGAGTGATGAGACTTTCTCCACATGTGAAACCTGAATGATGTAGAGTCCTGCTAGAAGGTTAGTTGCTGTAAAAAATATGAATGTATGAAAACTGAAAAATAACAGGGTGATGTGTGTGAATATGGAAGGGTTTTATGTAGCATGTAACAATGTGATCAACACATTGACACCAGTTGATTTCAAGAGGAAAGAAACTCTACTACTGTCTGTGTTTCTAAACTTGAAATCAACAGCTTCTAGTGTGGATAGAGCCTGGTTCTCACACTGCACACATCCTTGGACCAGCAGTTTATGCACTTCAGAGCACTTCAGAGGCCTGCTGTAAATATTTAGAACATCCCAAACAAAAACCAATAGCCTCATCAAAATTAATTAAACTACCATTAGCAGGCAGAAAATTATTTGTAATCAAAGATTTACGTGCTCCCTAGTCTATTCCCAGCCTCTTGGTTCCTATCTATAACAGCTAAGCTAACTAGAAAGACCCCTCAAAGGGAAGCACGGCTGTCTCTGCACTATGTGCCTTTGCTACTCTAGAAAAAACATTCTTTCCTGAGGAAAGAACTAGCCATTCTTTTTATGTAACCCAGCATTTGATGGGGCTGTCTTTGAAGGGAGGTCACTGTGGGGAATTTTGGTCATTCCCTCCTAATCTCAGACATAATCATCTCCCAAGAGCAGCAGGCAGGCAGAGCACAGCAGCTGTTCTTGGCAATCCAGGCTGTGTGGCCTGTTTGTTGGTCTGGGGGTAAAACTGCTGAACTCAACCCTTTTTTTCTCATTTTTCATCAAGTCAGATGTGAAGCCAGTAAATGCCAGATGAGTCACTGTGGCATGGATTTGCCATGAGCCAAAAGCCACTCCTTGTCCCCGCACTAGTAGTGCCAGGCAGTGCAATGTGTAAAAAGTCCATCACAGGATGTGTGGACACAGCATTGCCCTGAACTGAGACCAGTGCTACACCTTGTCACAGTCTTCTGAGGTATAATTCTAGAGGAACTCATACAGAAAAACATATTTAGGACCATATATATAATACTGAGCATGGAACTATTCAAGGCATTTATTTTAATCTTTACAACTTGGGTGTAATATCTTCTTAAATGAAAAGCAGTGTGGCCAGCATGTTGAGTGAGGCTTTTGAGCCCCTCTGCTCTGGTGAGGGGCACAACAGTTCTGCATCCAGTTCTGAGGTCTCCATCACAAGAAATAAATGGATTTGTTGGAGCAAGTTGGGAGGATGGAGCACCTCCCCTAGGAAAACAAGCTGAGAGAGTTGGGAATTGTTCAGCCTGAAAAGGAGAAGGCTCCAGGGAGACATGATTTCATCAGTACTTAAAGTGGACCTACAAGAGAGTTGGAGAAGACCTTTTTATCAGTGCATATAGTGATAGGACAAGAGATGATGGCTTTAAACTGAAAGAGGAAATATTTAGATTGGATACTAGAATTCTTTACTGCGAGTGTGGTGGAGCACTGGAGCAGGTTGCCCAGAGGTGCTATAGATGCTCCATCACTGGAAGTGTCCAAGGCCAGGATGGAGGAAGATCTGAGCAGCCTGGTCTAGTGGAAGGTGTCCCTGCCCATGGCAGGAGGACTGCAACTAAGTGAGCTCTAAGGTGCCTTCCAACCCAAACCATTCTGTGATTCTGTGTTTCTCCGTTCTGTCCCTACGACATACACTCTTATCCATGACTAGATTGTATTTTAAAGGAGGTGGTTTAAATGCATCTTTCCATATGCTGAATAACAAGTGAATGGTGATATATATTCCAGAGTAAACATCAGTAAGTTTGGTGGCTTTTTTGGTTTGTGTCAATATCTTTTTTATAAAGCCACAGGTCTGTAGAAAATAATTCACACAGCTGTTAAATACAGCTATTATGGATTTCTTTCCAACAGGGGATGTAAGAGGAGATTGAGAGCTGAAAAAACCTCTCAGTAGCACAAAATCTTGATAATTTATTGACAGAGAAATTTCAAAAAGACTGCAAAGAACATCTGGAAGTTTCTGCTTTATATTTTTTCTTTCCTAAATAATTGGAGGACTTTAATTAAATTGGAATCTTGACTGTATTTGTAATTGATCTTTTATGGAACCTGTCATCCTAGGGCCTAGGGCAAATAATTTAAGTCACAAAACACTCCCAAGAGATGCACTTTCATGTTATTACTAGGCAAAGAAACAGTCCACTGACAAGACAACATGGGAATCTTGTAGCAGAGGGAGAAAGGAGGCTTGGGGTCTCTTGGGGTCTCAGGCAGTGTGCTGTAAACCAAGCTTGACCAAAAGAATATATTTCTGCTTTTTATTTCTTCAAAGCCCTTTTACAGGAAAAGATGATTTATAATATAGGAACTAATGGCTAAAATATGCATGTACATTACCAAGGGAAAAAATAATTCTCTAACCTTCTGCAAATGTGGTGCCTTTGTGAGGCAAGGTCACTGCACAGTTTCTTCTGCTGTGCTTAAAAATATCTCACAGTTATCAAGTAAACATATTGCCAGATCCCAGAATGAGCCTCTTGAGTGCTCTTGAAATCACAAATACAGTTGCCTCTAAATAAATAAACAAGTAAGTAATGTCATTTTGACTCTCCTGAATATTAAAAGCTTGCATTTTCCCCATCTCTCTCATTGAAATTGCCATAATTTTATTTCAGCAGTTTTCAGAGAGATGTGCTTGGTGTAAGATCTACCCTAACAAGGCCCCTAGTGAAGCTACCTCCATGAGAAATTCTACAAATCACCCTAGCCTTCTTATGAGCCTCCCACAGTGCTGTCTGTGCTACCCTTCTCAGCTCCACTGAACTCATTGCTTACCTTTGTGACTAGCATTTTTCTGCCCTGGAGTTACTTCATGCACTTCAAGTGGCATAACTGTACTATTCCTTTGCAAACAGTACATCTGTGTTTAAGTTCAGAGTGAAATTTAATGTTGGTAGTGCTTAAAGCAGGCTAGTTCTTATCCAAATTGAAACTTTCTCAAAGTGGAAGGTCAACAGCTTCATCAGAGCCATCTCCCAAGTGCTGTTCCTAATGAAAAGGGAGAAATTTTCCTACCTAAACGTCAATTACACTTTGGATAAAAAGTAAAGGAAAAATGTCATTCCTCACCTGCCTGTCTGTGAGATATTAATAATCTGTGTAGTATGCAAAATACTCCTGAGCATAGAATTGCATCTGTTATTGAGCCTCATGTATCATTTCATAACTAGCATGATTATACTTGCAGGGAGGGGGTCAAGTACAGTTAATACACACACATGCAAGAGCTATTCCAGCAGTACTGCTGGAACTTGCTATGTTTTGATTAACTTAACTCTCCCCTATCCACTGTTCCTCTATCAGAGACTGTTGAAACTCAAAAGAGAATCTCTTTAAACTAACCAGAGATAAAAAGCCAGCTTGAGGGTGTCATTCCTTCGAAGTGCCATACTTTTGTGTATTTGTTGTGGTGCCACAGGCACTAGCAAGAGTGCTCCCAAGGGATATTGCCCCTAGGCTACAGCTGGAGCGGTGGTGCGTTGCTGTGACAGTATTGTCACCTTCAGAGCACTGCTACTGGTGGCAGTTGTTCCCTCCCACCCAGGAGAGTCTGGGCCTTCTGTAAGGATCTAAACTTCCTCCAGCCATGGTAAGTGATGTTGCCACACCATCCTGTGCCCAAGAAAGCCATTTAAAAATCCTCTTTTCCCTTTTAAACTCCAACTTCTAAAGCAAGGGATGCAAGTCTGGAAGTGTCTTGTTTCCTCCCTGTTCTCCCACTAGGGACTAGCTAGGGACATTTTTATACCTGTTGTTGCTTTATAGTTGATTTTTCCTCTGGTTCCTCATCACCTGAAGCCAATTTATATTGTATGCATTTCAGCAGTTTTTGCTGGGAGAGGAGATTGACTGTCCCCTCTGTTTTGCTGCCCAGGGGACAGACGAGGTGTTGAATCCATAAAGTGGCTTTGGTCTGTGTCGCCCATGGGGTACAGTGTCCTGGGTGCATGCAGTCTCCTTTTCTGATCGTGGTCTGAATGAAGCTCTCATCTCAGATGTATGGAATGGGAAATCTGAGCTGTAGTGCAGTCATACTGAGGGCATGTGGGTACAGCACAGAACATATCTAGACAGACAGATGTGCATGCACACGTATGCGGCAGCACTTCGTCACTGTGGAAGAAAATAACTTTCAGCATCAGGAAAGTCACTGAACATGCAAAAGGTGAATTTAGCTTTGTGTGTAACATCAGTTGTGCTGGGAACTGCAGCTCAGAAAGGTTGGTTGTGCTGCTGGAAGCTGCCACAGACAGTGACTTACCACAAGAAGGAGACTTTATTTTTTACAAAGGGGCTTGTAAGCAAGGAGACAAAAAAAAGTAAAAAGTTTAGAAAGGAGCATGTTTCACTCTATTATTTCACAAAATAGTGTGGAAACAGATTCTTCCTGGCAAGCAATGGTAATGGACTTCAATAAAAAACCCTCAGGCCACGATTGAAATGTAACATTTTGTTCATAAATTAATCCCAAATGATAAAACTATGCATGCATTAGAGAGGAAAAAGAAATTGAATAATAGGTGTATGGAGGAAAGAGACTGGTATTGTGAAGCTAGAATCAAACATGTTTTTTTCCTATTCCTTTTGATTGTCCAAGCCAGTGTCAAAAACCTAAATAATCAAAACTGAGAAGAATTTCAGTAATAGGGTCCAGAATTGAATAAGTATAACTTGCACTGTGACTATCCCAGTATTGATGAACAGATGTTAAGGAGCACCAGTGAAGAGCATGAATGTTAAATGGCTCTGTCTCCTATGCTGGATGTGGGGGCAGTGGCAGTGCCAGACCACAACTTCCACCTCCACACCACTACTTGAATTCTAGTACAACAAACAATAATCACTGCTTTATCTCTTCCAAAGTATAGCCGGGACATATGTGAAATCACTTAGTTCCTAATGAGGGGTAGTTTAATGACTGGTCAATTTAAGCCCCAGTGGAGCACCTTCATTTCCTGTCCCATGCTGTCACCTGTGGCTGGTGGCCTCAGCAGAAAGGCTGCTCACTGAGCAGGGGAGAGCTGGCTTGGGCTCTGGGCACCTCTCCACCACTCCTGGTCAGCTCAGAGCAAGAAGGAGCAGAGGTTGCCCCTGCTGTGTTATTGTTCCTGTCTGCCCTTCCTATAATGGGGTTGGATCTCACAGTCCCCTCCAGCGAACTGCTGGCATCACTTCTCCCAGCCACTTGTCACCTCTCCCACAGTGCCTGGCTGGGCAGCCCAGCTCATCCCCATGTGGAGGTCACCGCAGCCAGTCCTGCAGGGTTGGCATCCAGAGGAACCCAGTGCTGATGGGTGAGGAGACAAAGCTGTCTGTGTTCCCCCCGGGAGCCTGCCATGCTCTGTGCAGAGCTGCTGCTGGGTGCCAGAGAGTGACTGTGACGCTGAGGAGGGGACAATGTGGTCAAGGACAGCATGGAGTGCCAAGCTTGCAGAGCTGGCTCTGAGGAGCATCTCTTCTCTCACTTAAACTGATGGGGTCTAAAACCTCACTGGAGCAGAAAAAAATGCAGAACCAGCCCTTTGGTCACACCCATGTTATCAAGAAAGTGTTTATCCAAAGGGACCTTCACAGGCTCGAGGAGCAGCCCCCTGTGACAGTACAGCCTGGGGTATGAAGGGATTTGGAGCAGAGAAGGATTTGTGGGTACTGGTGCATAGAAAGCTGAGCATGTCTCAGAAATGTGCACTGGCAGCCCAAAAGGCCAGCCATATCCTGGGCTGCATCAAAAGCAGCATGAGCAGCAGCTTGAGGGAGGTAATTTTGCCCCTCTGCTCCTCTCTGGTGAGACCCCACCTGGAGTGCTGTGTCCAGTCCTGGGGTCCCCAGCACAGCAAGGATGTGGTCGAGGAGAGGAGAGGAGAGGAGAGGAGAGGAGAGGAGAGGAGAGGAGAGGAGAGGAGAGGAGAGGAGAGGAGAGGAGAGGAGAGGAGAGGAGAGGAGAGGAGAGGAGAGGAGAGGAGAGGAGAGGAGAGGAGAGGAGAGGAGAGGAGAGGAGAGGAGAGGAGAGGAGAGGAGAGGAGAGGAGAGGAGAGGAGAGGAGAGGAGAGGAGAGGAGAGGAGAGGAGAGGAGAGGAGAGGAGAGGAGACAGCCTTTACAGCTTACAGCACTTTCCAGTACATAAAGGAGGCCTTTTCTTATGAAGATGTGTTTTACAAGAGATTTCTTATGGAGATGTGTTTTACAAGGGCATGCAGTGATAGGACAAGGGGAGCTGGCTTTAAACTGAAAGAGGGTAGATTTAGATTAGCTATTAGGAACTTATTTACTCTGAGAGTGGTGAGGGGAACAGGTTGCCCAGAGAAGCTGTGGATGTCCCATCCCTGGAAATGTTCCAGATCAGGTGGGACAGGGCTTGGAGCAACCTGGTCTGGTGGGAGGTGTCCCTGACTATGACAGGTGAGTTGCAACTAGATGATCTTTATGGTCCTTCCTACCCAAACCATTCTGTCATTCAGGTTGAAGCTCTAAGTGCTAATTCTTTCTTGGTGCTATTCAATTCATGATTTTGAAGTGCATAGATGGACTTGTTTGTGCCACTGGTGCCTACACAGCAGCTTCCATTCTGCTGATGCATGTAGCACCCTGAAGTGGACATTACAGCCAGATCACACAAATCACCCGATCAGCTTGCACTGGGTTTGTGTCTGGGCAAAGCTTGCTTTTCCGTGCCTGGCAGTGCCTGTGCCTATCCCATGAGCAAACTGACAGGCTGGGGAAGTTTGGCCTGACACAGCCTGTGAAAAAGCCCAGCCAGCAGTGGAACTCTGCCTGAGGTGCTGATAATCCCTTTCCTTTAGCTCTCCTTAGTCAATTTAAAGCATTAGAAACAAATTTATGAATTGCAAAAAGGCAGTGTCTCATAAGATACTCGGGTACTCTGCTGAAACAGCAAGAACAGGCTGTAATAGTTATTTCAGCAAGCAGTGGAAGCACCAGTGACAGTGGTTTGGCCATTAAGATCTCACCTTAATTTTGGTCAGTGCAGGACAGTGTGTTCTTCCTGGGATAATGGCTGATTGATACAGATGATTCCAGCTTTCCCAGATTGCTAAGCTGCCAGTGTAGACCACAAGATGTTACAATGCTTCTCACCACCTGTGATAGCAGAGGTGAAGTTCTGCATGGAAATGCAGCAGTGACACAGCAAAGACACAGCTGGTGCTTGGTGGGGAAACTGAGTGCCCAGGGCTCCTGTGGGGGTGGGTGTGAGGGGCCTGAGATGCCCCTTGCACTGGGCAGGTAGTGCTGGCATGAGGGGAGAGGGCAGCTGATGCTGCACTTGTTTACTGCATGCATGCTGCTATTTCCAACTCTGTGACTCCGTCTGTGTTCCTCAGGGAGATTAAGGCTGCCCTTATTTCTGCGAATCCCCAGCTGAGATCATCCACAGCTTTAGTATCTGTGCTTTAGTAGGGATGAATCCCATCTTGCAAGCAGGTTTATAATCAGTGCTGCCATGAAAGTGATGATCTATGACAAGGGCACCCAAGGATATGCTGGGTGCTAACATTGACAAAACCATGTTTCTTCCCCAACCCCTTTGCAGGGCAGAAGCATGCACTAGGCAGTTGTTTCCTCGCAAGGCAGTCAGCAATGGGACCTCTGCCTGTGCATCACAGAGGAGAAATTCCAGGAGGACTCACAAGGGATAATAGCTGTGCTCTCTGCTAGCAGCCCTGGCTTGGTTGGAACTTCCCGCCAAGGTTCCCCAGTGTGATGGGATCAATCTCCCATGCAAAAGGCTTGGTGGCCTCCTTGGTGGTGCTGTCACGGGGTGACACATGACACAGAAGCAGATGGTGCTAATCCAGCTGGAAAGTCAAATATAAATATAAAAACTTCTATTTACTTTTGTAAGCAGAGAGGATGCCCTTCGGGAGGCTGCAGTAAATGGGGCTGCAATACCTGAGGTCATGTGTGAGCAGCTCTTTGGTGTGTGATGGCCATGTCAGCCCGTGGAGCCACCTGGATCTGGCTGTTGGTGCTTCTTATGGTGCCCAGAGCACAGCATCTCCCTGGGGCACCAGAGGCCTCTCTGCCAGGCACATGTGGAAAGGGATGCTGTGGAAAGTGCTGCAGGTGTTCCTTGGTTAACACTCCTGTGGAGCAAAACAATAAAGGCAGCATGGGTCTCTGCTCTTTTCCACTAGCCTTTAATAGGGCATTTTCCTTGTACTTCAACACCATAATATGCAATATTCTGATAGTTCTGTCCCCTGTACTTTCAAATAAACGTGTTTATAGAATATGAAATCATTTTAGTCTATGCATTTTTTTTCTCATTATACTCCACTTCTTTTTCCTCTTGTAGAAACCTTTCAAAACTTGCATTTAGGTCTATCATTAGGTGTTGAATATTCAAGGGTAAAAGCAGTGTCCGCTTGACCCAGGATGATGACTCTCCTGTTGCTGAGTTGTGCATTATGGTGGAAGGACAGGCTGAAACTGAATTGAAATACATCTGTGTTTTTCCGTAAGTGAGACTTTTTTTGTCTTTCTAGAACCAAAAATGTAAGACTTTAAATTTTGACTCGAAATGTCATTTTTGGCAAACAGTTTTAGTACTACACTTTGGCAGACCTCCTGTGCCTTTTGCAAAAGAGCAAAACTAGCATAATCCTGTGTGTTTGGAGAAGTACACTTGCTAACACAGATTGCTTTTGACCTAGATGGCAAGCTCCTGCCTGCCTGTCTGGCTTGATTTCTAACAAGTCAGCTCCCACAGTTTGGGCAGCTGCTGTAACCTCTTTTCTCCAAAAAGACATTAGGAACTTAGGTGAAATCTAGGTCAGCCAAATCGGGGGGTGGGGGGAGGGAGAAAAAAATCAAAACTTGTGTCTGAATAAAAATGTAGAAACACTGCATTTGAAAATGAAATTTCTCTATTTAAGAAGTCTCTGTTGTGACAATTCTGTTAAAGCAGGACTGGCATTATTTCCCGAATTTTCAAGTTGTTCAAATTTCTTTATATGTTTGTTGATAATTGACTAAGCAGTTTGCCAAATGTTATGCCATCCAGGGCTGGTAAGTGTTGCTTGTATCTATAAAACTTTATTTTTCCATCTCCAGTGGATCACATTTTGAGATTTCAAGAAGAGAAGTTGTTTGTGGAGAGTGACAAAAGTACTTTCTTTGATAACTTCTGGGATTTTTTTTAAATTGCCCTACACAGACTACACAAAAATAATTTTCCATTAGTATTTTATTTATTTGCCCCAGTATGGAAAAGTAGTACCATCAGATCTTCACATAGACCATGTTTGCTGTTTGCCCTGAGTGTTGTTCTGTAAATAATAATGCTACTCTTATAAAACCACAGGACAAGTCTTCTGTCCATCAAGTATGTTTCAGTGATGCTAAAACAGAAAACAATGAAGATTTCAATGGACTCACTGTCTCAGCATCTTAACATAATTTAACCAACAGGATATGACAAGAAGATGCAGCTGACTTCTTTCAGTGTGTAACATCTTTAGGCCTGCAGCTGATTTGTATAAACAGTTGTTTTTTCAACAATCTCTTATACAAGGAGACTTCCTGTGAATTGCATCATTTGAGGCAGAAAAAACACAGTGAGCAAAAATATCACTGCAAGAGCCTGGAGCATGAAAGGAAAACAATAGGTGCTTTTCTCGCCTCTGATCACCAGCAGCAATATGTGTTGAGAATATTCATCACACAAGTTTGGTCTCCCAAGGCTATGGCTGCAAATTCAGTTGCTTTCCCCCTGCTGCCCTCAAGCTTAGCACCTCCTCAGTCAAGAATTCAGCATAAGGTGTACACAGAAACTGGGCAGGAGTTGGGAAAAGCAGCAGTGACAAGAGACAGGGAGGGAGCTGTTAATTCTGCACATTCCTGAGCAGTGGAGAAAGAGCTTGAAAGCAAAGGAGGGAGGAAAAGGGAAAGAGGAAACAAGAAAGTACCAGAAAAAAAAAACTGGCTGAGGAGTCAATAGCAAAGATTGCACTCCCATAAGGGGCAAAGTAGCTGGTTACAGGGAAATGAGGTGTGTTGTCTCTGTAATCTGGAGGAGACCTTTATTTTTCCTTTAAGTGCCTACATTCACTTGATATCTGGTAATAAAGATGTTTCTCTGTCTTATTATGACCCAAGTGCTGTAATTTTTGTAGAGGGAATAAATCAGAATATATATATTTGTAATTGGTAACATCATCACTACATTTCCTGCAAATTGAGCTTTAGGTTTCACAGTACCATAATCATTCACAAAAATTATCTCTAATATAGAGTAAAGCTACCGGATGAGAAACAAAAAGCTCACAGATAAACCCATCAAATGAAAGGGTGCAGGAGGGGGTCCCCACCTCTCCACTGGAATGTCCCTGTAAGAAGGGCTGGTACTGGGGGTGCGTCTCCCCACCTCCCACCCCACCACAGCATCATGAGCAGGCATGTTCCCGAGTGATACAGCAAGCCTTGTGTCTTGTAGAAAGACAGCACAATAAATTAAGAATATGTTAGTGGGAATGGCTGCAGGTTTAACATCGGTCTGTAATTTGGATTTGCCAGCTTGTTCAGGGGATGCTGCCTGTGTCCACTCTGACACTTTGCAGCACCAAGCAGCACACTGCGCCCTGGTGATGCTCAGCTCAACTCAAGGCAGGCTCTGCTGCAGTCAATGTAGCAGCAGCTGAAGTGGTTTTACAGGTTCCTGAGCCTGTCTCACACAGAGCTGAGGCAATGATTTTTCTTCAAGGACTTGTGTGCTTGCTTCCAGTGACTCCTCTCTGCCTGCAGTCCTCTGTCCTACAAGTGTGTGCTCTGCAGAAGCCTGTGGTTTCAGCCCAGATACAACACCTTTGGGGAAGTGACCTGACTGGTTCTATTTTGGCTTATTTGTTTTTTAGTTTTCTACTCCTACCTATATCCTGTGTGCTTGCTTCCAGCTTGCTGAACCTTCATACTTGTTGCAAAGGACTTAAAATGCTCAGAGGATCTGTTTCTTCTCACTCCTACACAACTTTAAAGATGAACTTTTTGTGGGACATTCCAAATAATAAGAAATCCCCACAATGGCTGTATGTGCTGACTTCTATTTTAGAGCTGTGCTACCAAAATCATCCTACCTACATGTCAGCACAAACAGAGTTGTGCATTTCTTGGGATGTGTTTAAGAGGAAAACATGTTGTGGTTTTGCCAGTAGCATATTATGGAGGGGTTTGCCCATAACATTTTCTGGTTTTCTCCTAAGGGCCTCTTTCAGTACACTGGCAACTGTTGTCTTCAATAAGACAAGCATTAAGACACAAAAACGTAAGTTCGTGTCCATATCCCACTTTGACTTCTCTTACATGCCCTGGGAGGAAATCCTTTTGGCATAAGTGGCTGGCACTGCAGCCAGCTTATATCAACCTCTAAAATGATGATATTTAATTGAATAAAAGGTGAGCTAGTATAGAAATGTGTGGGTAGACAGAAAGAGGTGCACCATAAAGATGTTCATGGAGCAATTATTTACAGTCAGCAAATGTCTTTATGTGAACATCACAGTCACAAAATAAAAAATGTTTTGTCATGCTAATACTGTGGCAAGGTCATGTGTTGCTCAAACACATTAGGAAAGAACACTAAGAGGATATTAGTGCATTGGTGAGTTTTGAGAACAGCTGACAGATTTTCTGTCAGTATTAGGCCCCTGGCCATTGTATTTTTTTTATAGATCCTAGTTTTGAAATTATGATTCTGATGGCAGTGGTAAATAAGCAATTAGCACAGAGCATTAGTGCTCTGCATTAGTGCTCAGGGACACAGAGTGTATCACCATTTTTTCCATAGAGTCTCTGTGTTTAATTAATATTCCCTAAAGGTGACAGACTATAGTGCTTGCCTTTTCCTTCTTGGTCACCCTTTTATTTAATTCTTTGATTTTTCCACTGTAATCTCCCTGAACTGCTAAAGAGGAGGAAGTATTCTCTGCCCATAGCTTGCCTGTTTCTGCCATAAGTCTCTTGGGTTTAATCAATTGTGTGATTGATGTGTGAAACTGTGATTCTCATAAATTGATATTGTCTTATGTCAGAAGTGGCCTAAGTGAAAAAAGAGGTTGGTTTTTATGGAGACTGTCATCTCATTTTATGCTTCTTCAGGAAGAACAGTCTGAGTTCCACCTTTCAAACCCTCTCTATGCCATAAGAGATGCTTGTGCAGTTTGCCCTGCTGGTGTGGCCCAGGTGTGCAGCCACAAGTGGGCGAGGGGGTGGAGGCAGATCAACTGCATTGCAGAAGGTCTGTTATAAGCAGTGTGTTTCCCTAATCAGATTCTGTTTTACCACAGTGTTGGAAACTGTTTTGTACTGCTCAACATCTTTTTCACTCTGTCTCATAGATGCTGGGGAAGCAAGGACAGTTCTCATGCTGCATCAATGCACAATACCAGCTCAATTGGGCAACCTGCCTCTAGGTACTGCCTCCAAACTCCTGCTTTGGGGCAGGTAATTTCTGTGCCTTGAAAGGGGCAGCTGTGTCATGATGCCCTTGCTCTGCTTCTGAATGGAGGAGCTGGATTGCCAGCGACATTTGGAGACAGAGCCCTGATTTGGGCTCAGAAGTTTCTTTTCTGCCCATAAGGAGTGCAGAGAGCTTCCAAGTTCCCTATGAGGAAAAAATCAGTGGATGAGAAGTAAAATCATTTCAGATCACTGTTCTGTCTCAGACATACCCCTCTCTTACAAAATCTTCTGCTTTGATTCACAATCCATGCACTGTGTCTTTGTCTCCCGTCAAAGATTCAGGCAAGATAGAATGATTACTTTGATTTTTGTGGAAGCTCTTGTCAGACACCACGTCTGTGTCCTAGTTGCCCCAAATCATTCTGGTTTCCAGCTAGGTTGTGTGAGTTACCTTATGTGCTTTTCAGCAGTTCTGTACAGGGACCTGCATTTTGGCTGAGTTGGCCTTGAAAAAAATCCTCACTCTTATAAATATTTTGACCTGCTGCTGGGCTATAGAAATCTATTCTTAGAGCAAATGATGCTATGGCAACTGTCCCTGCAATATGACACAGTAGCAAGAATTCTGTCTTCTTTTAATCTGTGGCTCCCAAAATACCTTCTTCACATCCCAAGCCACCTGGCTTTCCCCACCCTCTTCAGATCCAGGAAAGCAGCTCCTTCCCAATTTATTTTTCTAGTTCAGTCTGAGGCAAAACCGTCTTAAGCCAATTTAAGTAGATCTGAAATAACATACTCAGTCCCAGCTGTCATAACCTATATTTCAGGATATTCCCCTTACTTTTCTATGACACTTTCCCAGTTGCTCTAATGATCTGGTTTCCCCTCAGGACTTCTTAAATAATCCTGTGACATGGGCTCTATCATACCCTATATTCCTCTTTGTATCTCCTACCAAAGGTAAGTTGTCAACTTGAAAGCATCTGTTTGCACTTATTTTTTCAATCAATATAACATCTTATTTATTCATAGGCTAACATTTTTACATACAGCCTTTTCTGATAAGACTTGCCTGTGTTTTATTTATTGATTTATGTCCATTAAAACAACTAAATTTTTTGGAGCCCACATATGTCAAGAGCCTGCTTTAGTTGGAATGTATCTATGCCCATCCTAAGAGATGGGCTCTTCCTTAAAGAGCTGAAGACCTGGTGTTATAAACATGCTCAGAACTAAACATTACACATTCAGGACTGTTAGCAACAGACCTATAGAAAGTTCTGAAATTTTTCTCCTCTTCTGATCCACGCTTATTACTACTAATTTCCCAAGTACACTGTGGGTTTGTACATGGCATCCTACTTGTAATTGGGAGCTGCAAGTGCTGTTTGCTCGAGTACTGAGCCACCTACAATCTTCACAGCATTTGGTGAATAACTGGAGGATTTGTGTGTTCAGTACATCCCATATGCCATGACTGTCTTCAGGCGGCAATGCAGTGATAGCAACAATGTGGCTATAGAGAAATTCTGCAGATAACAGATAAATTCACCCCTGGTGGAAACCCACTGACACATGACCTGCAGGAGGAAAAGTAGCACACATGGCTGTGGAATGTAAAGGGGTTCTTCCTGCTATCCTGCTTGGGCTGTCTTGGTTCTGCTGCCCTGCCAGGATGCTACTCATGTGTGTGTGTGTGTGTGTGTGTGTGTCTGTGTGTGTGTGTGTGTGTGTCTGTGTCTCTGTCTCTGTGTCTCTGTGTGTCTATGTGTGTGGCACTGATGTGCTGAGGCCTGGCTGATAATATCATTTACAGCTCTTCAGTGGGGTCCCACGGGCATTAGAAAAGTAAATTGTCGTGCTAAAATGTGGGCATGAACAAAAATACTTGCCCTGATTTCTCTGCCATATTAATAATAATTTCTACCATAAATTATATTAACCTTCTTCCTCTCATAAAAAAAGTGTTTTAACCCTTTAGGGAGAAAGAACAGGGTAACAGACTAAGTATAAAGTACTGTGTTTTAAATTTATCACTGTGCCTCAAATTCTTTCTTACATTATTTTACTGAAAGACTTTTAAGGTCACTTTTATGCAATGCAATGTACTGATACTTTTGTATCAAGTTTTTGTTACTGGAATGTAAATCCTCTAAGATACATGCTGTTCACATTATGCCTTTTCTTCCAGCTCTCCAGTTGTCTTCCTGCACCACAGGAGGATGGACCACCAAACTTTAGAGTCTGACAGGGGAAAGGGAGGGGAGGGTGAGCAGATGACAGTGCAGAGTCCTTCTCTGCCCCAGCTGCAGAATGAGGGATCTGGAGTGGGGCAGTTTCACTTTCTGTTGGCTCCTGTTAATTGGGGCGCAGCTTTGAACTCGGTGCTTGTGCCTCAGGTGAACACCCAGAGCCATCTGTCTCCCCAGCTGCCATCAGGCAGGTACTGAATCATCCAGGCAGTGGGGAACATCTCCAGGAGGAAAGAAAGCAATAGCCTAACACATTCACTGCAAGAATTTGGACATTCAGCCCCCAAGGCCAGCAGCCCGTCTGCTAGGGTCTGAGCAAACCTCCTTGCTCCAGCAGCTTTGGGGTTAATCAAACTATACCCTCTTTTTTTTTTCTTTTTTTTCTTTTTCTTCCCCTCAAAGACAAAGCTATATCCTTGGCAACAAACACCCTATTGCTTTACCACGGTCTAAGCCCATATTTCACCAAAATCCCCATGGGCAGGCTGACGCTCTCCTGTGCGTGATGTGGCTGTGCCCTGGCAGCTCTGACTCTGACACCAGAGCTCATATTGTTGCAAAAATTCTCTTCTGCTGTGCCTGCATAAATAATTCTTTGTTTTGCATGTGTGTTTATATTTATTTATGTGTCTTTATTTGAATGCATGTGTTGTAGTCGGAGTTTTCTGAAGTTTCTAGGGGTGCAGGCAGGGGAAGAAGCCTAAGTCCCACTGAGATTAACCCTGTCTGGCTGTGCACAGCTCTGCCTTTGTGTGTTTTTCCAGCTCGATCCTCCCCTCCTTCCTCTCACACCCACTGGCAGAAAGGAGCTGCCCCAGCAGTGACTAATTGTACCAGGTCAATGGCAGGGCAGCTCCCTCCCCTCCCCTGCAGCCCCTTTCCCTTCCCTTCCCTTCCCTTCCCTTCCCTTCCCTTCCCTTCCCTTCCCTTCCCTTCCCTTCCCTTCCCTTCCCTTCCCTTCCCTTCCCTTCCCTTCCCTTCCCTTCCCTTCCCTTCCCTTCCCTTCCCTTCCCTTCCCTTCCCTTCCCTTCCCTTCCCTTCCCTTCCCTTCCCTTCCCTTCCCTTCCCTTCCCTTCCCTTCCCTTCCCTTCCCTTCCCTTCCCTCTCCACCTGAGGTGCTTTATGGAGGAGACAGCCAAAGCTGCATGGTTTTGAGGTTTTTTGGATGGGGTCCCACTTGCCTACCAGAGATGCGAGGAACCAACTGCTTGGGCACTGGGCACTGATGTCCTGCCACATCTGAGCAACCTTCAGCACTTGGGTTTTGGTGAAGGAGGCGAGTGCCATGGAAGCACTCGCCACATCCCTGGCTCCCCAGGACTTGGGTTTAATGAATCCTTGATGCTTTACATCATGTCTTTTTGTTGTTACCATCTAGCATGCATTTAGCACGTGTTTTTAACCAGGTAATTATTTTATCCTTAGGTGAAGCACGTACTCCAGCACCTGTCATTAGCAGCACCATGTGTTCAGTTTATGCTGTAGATCCGCAAGTGCTATATTTGGATGTCTTTGTCATAAAATACCTCAGGTGCCCTGTGGAGGCCTCAGACAGCCCTTTGATGAACTCCAGACATCCTCCTCATTGGCCCATTATCTAGCTGTTTACCAGGTGCACTCTCAATCACCTATTATATTAATTGCAACATTCCAGTAATTAGATTTCCTGTTTTTCAGGCCTATGTGCTATTATTTCAGCCTTCCACAACACACAGACCTGGAATGAGTGCTGTCAATTTGTATTCATGCTAACCGAGTGCAAACAGAGCAAACTGCCTGAGAGCAGGGAAGGACACTGATGTCTGCAAGGACACCAGGCACTGTGTGGCAGCTTCACCTTCCCTGCACAGACTTCCCCACTGAAGAGAAAATTTCACCCCCTGGTTCCACTTCAACCTGCAAGAACTGAGATTTCCCAAGCCACTAGCCAACTGCATCATGACTAGGAGCAGTGGGGGTTTCATCTCTTCTTTAGCATCTTTAGCATCTATTTTCTAAATACAATATTGCTCAGTATTTCTCACACAAGATCTCCTGGAAACTTCCTTTTTCCCCCCCTTTAATGAATTTTGCCATTCAAAATCAGTTGCTCTGTATGGATTTGCCATAGAAAATATTTGCAGTACCATTTTCTTTCTGTAGAAATGCATTTATTTCCTATAGGAGTAATATGCAGCAAACACATTTTATTCCTCTGCATCTGTAACATTGAAAAGACTGTATTTGGTTTAGGCATTTTCCTGTCCTTCTATGAAAATGCATGAACTTATTCAGGTTATGAAAACATTGAAGGATGTGCTTGGCTGTTTGCTGCTAGACCACAGCCCCACCCCAGCCTTCCTCCCCGTCTTCCTCACCCTCTCCATTACAAGGCTTCCCACACCTTCAGTGTTTATGCCAATGAAGTAGGGGAAGAATCCTTTCTGCCAAATGAAGTCTTACTCATTAAGCAGCAATTTGTTGTTATATTTATCACAGGTTTCCTCACTAGGCAGACTCTACAATGTATCCCAGAGAGTACCTTTGGTTTCTGTGGGAGCTTTGTGTGGGTTGCTTATGAAATTCTACCTGTTGTGCTTACTCTCCACTGAGGACCCCACTGGAGCAGAGACGCTTCAGTGAAGTTTTTGACTCAGCTAGGAGTGAAATTATTCCAGCTCTGGCAAATAAACAACAGCATGGTAAGCAGTCTGGGAAATCCAACACAGCTGGCACTAGAAAACACCAAGGAAACTGCAGTTGGAGCAGGAGTTAGGCACCACAGGGCACTGACTGGGCATGCTGGAAGAGACAGCATGCTATGGTCTGCACAGGACTGTAAGAGGCACTGATATGTCCACACCTGGGCAGTTTAGCTGGGGCTAATCATTAGACTGTCCAGGAAAGTCCTTTCCTGGCCCAGTTGGGCTGGTGTCTCAATGAGACACTGTGTTTTGGCTTAAGAAAGAATGTGTGAACAGCATATGGTGGGGGCCAGAGGGCTGGGGTTAGAACAGAGCAACAGTGGGTGAAGGAGAGATAGAAGAGGCTGTGCTTGCACCTTGAAGTCATTCCTCATAGGAAATGACAGTTTTATAGTTATTTCACAGTCTTTAGAAATACATATTTACTCAGTAATAACAATAGTTTTTTAAGAACCCTATTAAAATAATAATGCCTGCATTAGTCCTTCTTCTGGGAAAATGAAAGATTGACTTTTTTTTAGGCTAAATACATCATTCCCTGTTCTTATAAATTATGCAACATGTTTCCTACTCCTCATACCTTCTACAGTGTCTTTTAGTTCCTTTTAAAATACTCCTCTAGCTAAGAGCAGAGAGATACATCTGCTAATTGTATCACAGTAACATTCCTCAATGGCTACACAAATAATTCCTTTTTCTTCTTCTCCTCCATTTCTTCCTCCTCCTCCTTCTCCTCCCCCTACTTTCCCAGCTTAAGTGACATCTACTTTAATGCATTTATGGATTTGAGCGCCAAATATTACTGCGGGCTCAGCTGAGACCTGATGCCACATTTGCCCTCTTCTGAGAAACTGGGAGCGAGAATTTCATGTTTCTCCTTCGTTCCACAGTGGACAGCACTAAATGGAGGGAAGCTGCCAGCTGTAAACTACTCCTTGCCTGCAATATGAATCATGTTCCTAAGCAGATATTTTTTTCCTGCTAAAAAATAGTAAAGTAAATCTTCAATATCAGTAGAAAATACTGTGCATTTCCACTCTTCTTAACCAGAACAAGTATTTATCTTTTTCCTGCAGTGCAGCTTGGATCAAATACACTCACACTGCTGAGCGAAGACTCAGTTGGTGGAGCAAGAGAAAGATCACAGTAGAGAACAGACAATTATCACAGCATAGTGGGAACCAGTCACTAAATTATTTTCTAAAAAAAAGGAACATATATATACATCAGCATTGAACACAGAGCAACTCCTTTTTCAGAAAGCTATCGCTGTATAAAAGCCCAGAATAAACATTTTATTAATGCATTGCTCTTAATATAACAATTTTACAGGCTAATTGCATTCCAGAAGCAATTATCTCTTGTAATATGTGCTCTGGATGTAATGGGGATAGAAAAAGCTTCTGTAATTAGTGACAACTTAAAATCTTCTGCATCAAAAGCCCTTTGCCTGCCAGATTTTCACACACAGCTGTGTCTGCCAGGCTGGTTTGTGCGTGGCTGCTGGTTCCAGGGCTGAACTCCAGGACTGTAGTGGCAGTCGCTTGCTGCAGATCAGGTGCTTTGCAAATCTGAGCAATGTTACATGCACAAAGCCTTTCTCCCCAGAAATGCTCTTGACCAGGAAAGCTTTGACTTCAAGCCCCACTTCCACCCTTCCAGGACAGGAGCCATCAAATTTATGTTTTTGTTAACATGAACTTGTTACCAAATCTTTGTCCAGTTGAGTTCTAAGCCTGCCATATAATTGAATTTTGTATTTTAATCACCACGTAACCACATTCTTTAAGTACTTTCTTCCCCAAGGCAGAGCTGCTGGTTATGCTGTGGTAGAAAGCTGATGGGTATAAGTTTCAGTTCTTTTCTAGACACTCCAATCTGTGTGTGGAGTCTGATTTACCATATACTTAGCTGGCCAAGGTAAAGGGTAAATCTAGGTGCTTTATGGCCAACTTAACCTGGTATCGGGTGTCCCAGCTTCCTTACAAGCTTTTGTCAAGTGTGAGGACTGCCTCTGCTGTAATTCAGTGCCAGCCTAGCATGGCTGAAAAAACACAAAGCTCCTTTTGGCTATCTTGGGAATACATCTAGTGAATCACTGAATACTAGAATCATAGTTTGGGTTGGAAGTGATCTCAAAGATCGCCTGGCTCCAAACCCCAACAGCAACCAAGTTGCTCAAAGCCCCATCCAACCTGGCCTTGAACACTTTCAGTGAGGGAGCAATGACAACATCTCTGAGCAGCCTGTGCCAGTGTCTCACCACTCCCTCAGTAAAGAATTTGTTCTTAGCACCCACGCTAAATCTCTTCTCTTTTAGTTTAAAAACATCCCCCCCCCTTGTCCTATCATTAAGTCCCCTTGCAAAAAGTCTGTCTCCCTCTTTTTTAATGAAAAAAAGGTATTGAAAGGCTACAAGGAAAACCTAGAATCTACTAAAAATATATATTGTTTTGAAGATTGTGGTTCCACATGTACTGGAAGTGCTCTCTATCCCTACACACAGCTAAGAAATAGTGATTTTTTTTTCTCTGTGGACCAACAAAGGCATGAATTTTTCCTAGGTGACATAGACAGGGTTCCTAATCTGCTGATCACCACTAACAGCTTGCTGTCTAACACATTTACACATCCTACTTTGAAAACACCATCCATGTCTACTGCCCAGCACAAATGTCCACCAGAGTTCAAAGCCAAATGCCTGCTTGAACACCCTTCAGAGCCTCTAGGTAGCTCAGGTCAAGGAATTACACCCAGCCAACCTGGCACTTGATTCCTTAATTCACAATTTCTTGTTTGTGTAGAATATATCTAGTGTAGAACATATCTAGAGAATATCTAAATAGGTGTGCTAAATTTTGGGGCTGCACAGAGATTGTGTGTCCCACACACTTTGCAGTTGGACAGCCACATGTACCTGCCACACAAGGTGAGCAAAGAGTCCTCAGCTGATTTTGGCAATTGTTACATAGGCATATAGAAACTTTCTTTTCAGAAGGGATTAAGAAGAGCTGATAATTTTTGTTGTGTTCCACTAAAGCTGTTAATTGGGAAGTTATTCTACACAAAATTGAGCATCAAGCCCCCTGCCTTTGCAAAAGCACAATGTTACTCTTCAGGCTCTTTTATGTCAGAGCATATCTTGTTAACCAAAATAGCAGCTGCAGGCACAAGAGAGGAATGCAATGGGTTCTGATGTAGCAAAAGTCCACTACAGGTGGAACAACCTGCTTTGGTCTAGAACACTCCTACAGGAATGCTGTAAAAATTGCAAAGCTCTCAGAGCTACTTACTGATGTAAATATTGGGTCACCATTTATTTAGCAATGATAACATAAAACCTCAGAAAAATACATTGTATGAAAGAAAGTGCCTACAAGTAACTATAGAGGGGAGACAGGACAGGGTTTGCCTGAATCTATTATCAGTTGCTTCTCTTTGTACAGATAAATAAGTGATTGTTCTGCTGTATTTTCTTCATTTTAGGAGGAAAAATGCTCAGAGAATGTGTGTAATTATTTTACTCAGTCTTCCCCCTATGGAGGGAGCTGAGAATCAATCACAGCAGTCACATCTGAAAGCTGGATTTTGGGGTCAGACAAAAAAATTCTGTTTTCTTCTGTCTCACTGTCTTTCTGTGTTCTGCTAAGTTGGTGCAATAGTATGGTGTTGCTTACAGGCATCTGCAAGATAATAAGGTGGTACTGTGAAACTAGATCAATTGGGCATTGATGTGGTAGCTGTGGATCATACTGTAATGATGAGGCTAAATCAGAACAGATGCCTCTTGGAAGTTTCCTGAGGGCTTATTTGATGATGGCACAGTCTCACTTCACAGGGAAGGAAGGTCCAGGCCAGGCACTTCCTGAAGGCAAACAAATGGTTCTGTTATTCTGCCTGCTCTGTACCACACAGCTGTGAACCCTAGTTACAGGCCCAGATCAGTTCATGGCTGATGTCTCTGCACATATTTTCTCATGGTAAAATAAAGCCCTCTCTTGGCAGGGCTCCAAGACCTTGGGTAGCCCAGGAGTAAAAAGCCTGAGGCACTTCAATTACAGGCTCACATAGCTGGGGGTGATTTCTAGTTTCTTGACAGCTTGCCTTCTGGGTGCTTTAGAAAGGTGTGGTGCTCTTTTCCTCTTTTTTTTCCTCCAAGAAATTGCCTGTGCCACACTGTGTTTAGGCTGTGAAATTTTCTAATGTGTGTGCTATACTGCAAAGCTCAGCTCATATGGCAGGTGGGTTTTTTTATCAGTGAAGCCTTTTCCTGATGACATGCAGCACTTCATGAAACTCATCTGGCACTAGTACTGCAGCCAGTAATGGAAAGAACATCACAGGTAAATAATAAATGAGCAGAAACCTCTGTTTTTACTGACCATCATGGTTTGATCAGTACACAAATCAGAGCTTGCCTAAAATCTTCATTCAGGAGGCAGCTTGCCAAAAACGATGGACACCCATTGAGCTGACATGAAATATGCAGATCTGGTACAACATGATGTACATGTTGACACACAAAGCACTGGAATATCCATGTCCTGAATGGGTCCCTGCTGAATGGAGAGGAGGAGCTCTAAACAGAGGTAGGCATTTCCATACTGCCCTGGTTTTGCATGGGATGGAGTTAAATTTCTTCCCAGTAGGGCTGTGTTTTGGATTTGTTCTGAGTAGTGTTGATAACACAGGGATGTTTTTGTTATTGCCAAACAGATCTCACACAGAGCCAAGGCTTTCTCTGCTTCTCAACCAACCACATCAGCAACCAGGCTGGGGGTGCACAAGGAGTTGGGAGAGCCCACAGCTGGAACAGCTGAACCCAGCTGACCCAAGGGACATTCCAGACTGCCGTGCTCAGTAGAGAAAGTGGAGTGAAGTAGGAGGAAGGGCGGGGGGGATGTTTGAAGCCATGTTTGTGTTTGTCTTCCCAAGTCACCATTACACAAGATGTGGCCCTGCTCTCCTGAAGATGGATGAACACCTGCTGCCCTGGGAAGCAGGGAATGAATTCCTTGTTTTGCTTTGCTTTCATGGGCAACTTCTGCTTTTTCTAGTAACCTGCCTTTATCTCAATCCCCAGGTTTTCTAGCTTTTTTAACTTTCCAGTTGTCTCCTCAGTCCCACTGGTGGGGAGTGAGCAAGCAGCTGTGTGGGGTTTACCTGTTGACAGAAGGCAAACCACAACACATACTCCTGGATAGAGTATTTCCACTTCTCTTTGAAATAGTTGGCCTTTCTTAACTGCATTCACATGGTTAGAAGTGCAGTACTCAATCTTTTCTTTTTTCTCTCAGCTATTACCATCTTCTGTGACCTGTACATTGTGTGGATTTATCTTTCTGTGGATCTATTAATTCCATCTAATTATTGGGGGTTTGGGTTTGTTGTTTTGTTTGGGGTTTTTGTGTGTTGCAGGGGGAGGGTTTCCTTGTTTTTCTGTTGTTGTGATGTGTCACTCCTCTTTGCCAAAGTCTTCCACACAGTATTCCTATGGAATTTCTTCCCTCAGAAGTTCTACCGCCTTTCACTGTTTTGGCACTTCAGCTTTATTCTTGTTCAATTTGTTTGTTTGTTTGTTTGTTAAAATTACCAAGCATGACATTGCAGCAGTGAAAGCTCTTCCATCTCTCACATTCTGCTCAGTTGGGACATTAGCTGTTTGAATTCTAGAGAGCGATTTCTTTATCCATTGCATTGTACTTAATAAATTGATCTTCTATCACAGGTGTGTCAAAACATGTCCTAGAGCTCACACAGTAAAAATCTATTTTATTGTTTTGAAACAGTTCTTTCAATTTTTAAAAGAAGTGAATCATTAGAATAGTAGTTCTGCTTCCTGTATCTACCATAACTTCAGCATTCTTCCCCTTTTTTTCTGACCAGTGATTTCACTACTTTCTGCATCATTAAAGGCACACTCTGCAGGAAGCTGCAGGTGATGCTTCCTGTCCCTTCATCTACTCACATGCACAAAACTACATCTGATGACTTTTCTGCTCTAATTTTCTATGTTATTCCCCTAGTCTAGTTCTGTAGTGAAACTCCACTGAGTAATCATCTCCTGTAAATGGGCCTTTGTATCTTGGGTAAAATTATATATATATATACACATATATATATTGAATTCTGTATCTTGTCAGCATTGCACAGTTTGTGCCATTGTGCAGAATTTTATCCAAGCAGCAATAACAACCATTAAAATCTGGAAGCTGACAATTTCACAGATCATCTAAGCACAACAATGACTTCAAGAATTGAAATAAGGGTGAAGATTCCTTCCACTGGAAAGACTCGATCTCCAGCTGTCTAGTTCTGATTCAGCCTTGCTGTGATGCTCATGTTGGGCACTCCTCAAGTGATTACTCAGTGAAGATGTTCTGTTTTGTGCAGTTTAGCTTCCTTTAGTCCAGTGATGGATTTCGTGTACAAGGTAGGCTGGTTTCTGGATGAACTGTAGACTATAGAGCTGCTGAATTTAAACACTGATCTTTAGCTTTCCTACCATCTCCACTGATGCACAATTTCATTTGATTGATAGTGAGACTTGAAGAATTACTTTTGGTAAAAACAGATAACATTTCCTTAAGGCAGTAATGTAGGAAACAACCTGATTTGATCAGTTTCGCTTGATTTGTTTTAATAGGAATAAACCTCACTGCAGCCAGCTTGGGGGAAATTTGTCAGCTACTCTTTTTTTAAAATGTAGAAATTTATCCCCAAGACGCTTGATGAGTTTGAGTTACTAGATGTATTTGTTGAAGTTCACATTATTTCTTCTTATGTTATGGAAAATATAAATGACAAGAATGTTACATCCAAATGTCTTGATCTAACTTTCTGTGGTTCAAAAGAAAAGACATATTTAGCCTGTGCCTAAGCTTAATCTATTTTATGTGGTGTAGAGGAAAGAGAGTAAATTGCAGGTGAGGTAAACATTTGAATAATTAAAGTAAAGCTCCAGAGATTATGTGGTACTTTAGTGCTGTGATGTTTCTACTCTGAGAATATGGGTGTGAATGATAACTACAGTTTCAGCTCTGACTCCAAAAATTCTTATTAGTAGTGCAAGTGGCTGCAAAAATTTCTAGCATATGACAGTACAGTAAGTTACTAATGCTTTGTGAATAAGTGTGATCAGTTTATCAGCTTTATTAAATTGAACTTCTCTTAACTGCTTTCTTCCAAATGCCAATATTTGTGCATCAGAGGAAGTATGGAAACTGTGCGGTTGTGCATCTGCAACAGGATGATCAACCAGTGCTGTTGGCTTGCTGCCATTCCTTCCTTCCCTTCTGTGTGGGTGTCAAGATGGCAATCCCTGAGCACAAGTCATAGAGGGCCTTGGGAAGCAATGCCATGGGAAAAGGGATAGCCAAAGGGATAGCCAAAGGGATAGCCAAAGACACTGCTCAAGAGCAACACACAGGATAAATCAGCTTTAGTGAATGCGCCAAGAGAAGAGTAGAACTCGTTCCTACATCTTGAATCTGAATAACATGTCAATTCATTACACAGGATATGAACAAATAAGTAATTCAAATAGGAGCTGTCTATTAGTGGGGAAAAAAATTCCAGTATTATTTCTGTGGAAATAATCCAGTGCAGACAGGATTGCTCAAATCCATTGTACAGATCTCCTGAACTGCTCTGATACTTGTAATTTTTATATTTGTGGATATTTTGGCAACTTCCTCCACACATGGTTAGCCCTAACATTGTTTGTCATCTGAACTCTTTATAGTATTGTACCATTGTTGCATCAACTGCTTAAAATAAGAATGAGCTATTATTTTAAAGTAAATGTCTTAGAACTTGTCACTGCTTTGAAATGTTTTTAATCTTTTAATCTTTTTAATCTAGATCAAAGACTTATGGCTGGATCTGACTTTTATTGTGTCTTTCTTATGGCAAATCTTAAGCTGACATTGTCCCTCTCAATTCCTTATACGCACAGTGAACACGTAAATCTCAAAGTTGTGGAAGCACTGCTTTTCACGTTGCAGCAAACTAAAAGTTGTCTCCCTTTCCTCCAGATGCACAGCTATGCCACAGAGGTCCACACTGAGTGTCCCACAGGTTTGCAATGCCTTGCACCTGGAAATGAGCCTGCTGGATGGTGTGCTGGGCAGCATACTTTGATTTCAGCCCCTGGGAGCACCACGGGAATGTCAGCCAGGTGCTCAGATTTCTCAGGCTGTTTAAAACTAAAGCCCAAATGTAGATTCCCAAGGCCTGTGAGGTTTGTCTTGAGATGTTGAGGGGGCTGATACTGACAATGGCAACACCCAGTCTCCTGGGTTTGGATAACAACTTTCCTATGGCTCTTGGCCAGCAGGCACACCTTATTCTTTTATGAAAGAATATTCCCGTAAAACAGTTTCTGATTCCTGCTTCCTCAGGAGAGCCAAACTAACTGAGCAATCTGATGACTGGTTGTGAGATAGCATTGGTATCACAGGGTTTGCCCCGTGATACAGCCTGGCTGTGGCTGCAGGTTCCCTCATGCTGGGACAAACTGAAAAGCAAGAGGATCCAAATCTCCCAAAGGCACTGATTCCCTCCCAGATACTGCAAAATGCATCTCTCCTGCTAGACCTCTCTGCTGTATGTTTAGCAGAGTGAGACTTTTTTTTTTGCTACCTACCTATGCAATGAATTTCAGAAAAAACTGGCAGCGTAGAAGCACAGTATATCAATCAATCAATCAATCAATCAATCAATCAAAATGAAATAAATAAATAAATATGCATGTATGTCTTTGTTACTACTTTAGAAGAGCTCTGGGACTACATTAGCCTGGGTGAAGTAAGAAAGAATTAACAATATAGGTGAAAAGCAAGGTGATGTATGTAGGTGGCGAAATGGAATTAAATGTGTAATTATGTGACAGGATTTATACTCCTATGAATCACAAGTGGTGCTACCATTTTTAAAATGAGTGCTGTGGTGAAATAGACCACACTATTTTAAATTATATAAGTGGGACTGAAACTTATTTGTTTCTATCAATCTTGGTTGACTATAACTTTTTTTTTAAGAAGTATGTAACTGTTAGGAATGCATTATGCTCTGTTTTTCAGAGGACTCTACTGCTGAAGTGTATGATGAGTCACCTAATTGAACAGAGACGTGTGTCATTACATAAGGAGAAAAATAGATTAAAAGTACCACTCAAATGCCAATGTGTACTCTGATTTTGATTAGAGTAAATAGACCTGGAAATAGTTTATTTATTTATTTTTTAAAATTAAATATGTTGAAAATTGGTTAGGGGTAGAAGTTTAGGGGATATTAGCTTAAAAATAAAAAAAATCCCAGAAACAATATTCTTGCATCTACTGATCAACTGAAAATTTCAACGTCTTCTGGCATTTAAGACAAAGAAGAAAATTCTCCTCTTTCTCAGCCACAAAAGAATTTTGTGGCTGAGAAAGAGGAGATATTTTCATAACACCCATTAGGAAGGTGCCTCGAGAGCAGGTGATGTTTCCAGTACAAGTTAGAGACACAAGAGCTGAGGATGATTTAAAAAATGTGGACTGTAGCCCTAAGGTAAAGATGGAGGCTGTGTAATTGCTTACGTTATATGACTGGGTGTGCCCATTAACACCACGGGGTTAATGCCAGAGGCAGTGACAAACAACAGCCCATTATCCTTTTGGTAAATCCATGACTGATAATGATGTCAGAGCTATTAAAAATAATGAGCTGCTCATATCTCACAAAGAACTTTGGGCAGATGTAAATCCCTTATGCAACATTACCTGGGGGGTGGGAGGGGCAAGAAAACCTTTCTCCATGTGGGAATGGTTGGCACAGGGACTCAGCCCTGCCTGCCCCCACTTCTCCAAGCATGGCCTTACAGCTTCACTGGGCTGTTAGGAAAGCCACCACTACAGTTAACAATTTCCTTCAATGAAGCTGTCCCAGCAGAAAGCTCAGCCTGACATTACTTAAAGCCTGAATTTTCCATGCTGGACCACAGTGCCGTGGCATTGCCCAGATGCTGCATGCCTGATGCAGATGGAAAGCGTCCAGAGGTTTGGGACAGGCAGTCTATGTATAGCTCAGCTGGGAGCTACGGTGGGCCCAAACCACTGCTCATGGTCACCTTCCTAGCCATTCCTTGCTTGGGATAGGTCTCAGGATAAAAAACTTTGTAAACCCCACAGTTTTTACCCTAAAATTGATTGTCCCTGCTTCCCACTCCTCAAACCAGTATTAGTGGCATTTGTAGGCTTATAAGGATGCTTTACACCCTGGTGGCACTGGAAACCCCAAAGCCATTTCAGGACCCAGCTGGAACACAGCTGAGTAAGCAGTGGCACAGCACCCTGGCAGCAGAGTGGAGTCTGCATGTCAGATGGGGTGAGCAGGCAGGGCACACATGAGGGTAGGCAGGCAAGAAGAGGTTATTGGGAAAGGAGATGACTCTATTTTTCAGCTGCCATTCCTCTCCTTTGGCTGATCTTTGGGCTCTGCAGGAGAGCCTGCCCCAGTCTTGCAGCACCGCTGAGCACTCTGCAGGCGACAGGTGCCTTCCTCCCATGGTGACATGGACCCGTTTCCCTCAGCCTCAGGAGACATCTACAATGCAAAAGGCTGAAGAAAACAAAAGCAAATGGTAGACAGGGCTGGTGTGTGACTCTGGTTTTTGCTTCTTATGCCTGTTTCTCTAGAATTCATTTTCCTTCCAGTGAAGGAACCAGTGCCGCTCCTCTAACTGCTTTTTCCTGCACAGGGATAAATCCCCCAGAACATTTCCACTTGCTGGGTTTCAGGCAGACTTGATCTTGTCTAATACAGCTTGGCTGCTGTAGACCACTCCACTATTAATAACTCTTCAGTTGCTCGAGGACGTACGGTCTCTCATACTTCTCAGTAAGTTATATTTATATGGTACTTATGTGACGCAGCAAGTTTGTAAAGCAGCACAGCTGCAAAAACAGAGTGTGTTAGGATCAACAGATTGAATTCAGTCAAGATCCTCACTCTGCTTTCAACTCAGACTGCACCTGTTGACACAGATTACTGCTCATGTGCCATAAAGCAAACCTTACCTTGGAAAATTTCACATTTAATAAACGTGAAGGAGAACATACAGACATTCCTGGGCGTAACTATAGACATTAAGCTGATTTATAGCTACATAGGTACTGAACCACATGAAGGAAACATTCAGAATATACATGAGGTGAAAACCATACTGAAAAATGCACGTATGAGCCTGTGTGTGTGTGTTGTGTGCAGATCAGCATGTGTCAGTGTAAGGGCATTTGCACACAAACACTTCTGTGTGAACACAGATGCATGGTCTGTGGTGCACAGGCCTCATAGAGCTCTGGAGGGCTTGCCTTTTATGTTAGCTGGGATAACATATAAATGTCAGGATCTAACTTTTGTATTAATGACAAAGAGTTGCTTCTTTCACAATGAGCCTTGGTGGATGATTTAATTAAAAATAATAATAGTTTGCCAGCTGCTAATTAGGAAATTAATTAGTCATACAGTAGAGTGTTACTTCTGCATGTGAACGAGCTGACTTCAAGTTGTCTCAGAGGAGACTGGCTTTCAACCAGCATCATTAAGTACATTCACAGAAAAAAATAAAAGCTGATTATTGATGAGTATTTTCCTTTGAATAACAGGAGATCCATTCCTTCAACAAAATAAAACCCTCTTCATAGAAGAGATGTATGTTATCTCTTTTGGCAGAAAATAGCTTCTGCAAGCTTTCAATGATCAAAATGGGAAAGGACATCCATTTATGTAAGGTTAGTTTAATCTGCTTGGTCCTGTGGCATAAAAAGCAGTTTCATTAAACCACTGCTCTTTGAATGGTAAATGAAACATTGAAATTGGAGATTCTATCAGTAACTTCTCGCCTTTAGCAGCACAACAGCAAGCTGCATTTAAGGTCAACACCCTTAGAGCCTCCTCCTTGAAGGAGGAGGAAGGAACCTCTAAGGGTGTTCTCTAAGTCCACCATGCTACTCACAGTGTAAGGAAAGTGGACACTGTGCTTGTGGGTTACAAATTCTGTCTGGAGATGTAATAATTGGGAAGAGACTATCTCAATAACAGTTTCATTCCAGGCAGTCCCAATTGAATTTCCTACCTAGGAGCCAACACAATCTCATAAAATGCCATGCTACCATGAAAATAACAATTGACAGCTGTGAGGTGCAAGATACAAAGTACAGCCTGTGCGTGAGGATAGGTGTGTTAATTATAATACCAAGAACAAAAATAAAAAGACCAGCATGTTGAAGGCCCAGGAAAACAAGTGTCCCATGTACAAAGAGCTGAAATTATTTTAGATTTATGAGATCTGATGCCAGTGCACCTGGGTGGGCAGCAAGCATACTTGCATTGTGCAGGGAAATGCCTCAGAGGAGCTGCTGTGCCTGACACACTGCCTGTGGCTTCCTCTGATTTCTGTAGGGAAATGCTGCAACTCTGTCCCTGTGGACAGTGGACCCAGCTTAACTACTGGGACAGGAGAAGGAATATTGTATCTAACTAGAACTGTGGAGGCCAGGATTTGGGCAGGATGTAGCCCTTCAGTCCAGGATTACAGATAACAATGATAGCTCATCCTTCATCTTTGTGGAGAGTCCCAAGGGACAGGGATGAGGCCAGCATCTCCATACCAGCTCTCAGAGGGAAGCTCATGCTATAGGGTGACGTGGTGGGTGCAGAGCTGGGACTGTCTGGGAGGGGAAATACACAGTTTGCCACAGCTCCAGACTGTTCTTGAAGCACATGTGCTTAAAGCAAACAGTCCTGGCTTTAGACAGCATATTCTGAGTGAGACTATCAATCCATGCAGGCATCAAAACAGGTCTCTCCTTGACAACAAAAGTGTTTAAAAGTCATGTTTAACAAATATGAAGAGCCTACACTTACCACAGTGATGATTATTAGAATAATGTTGCTTTTAAAATCAAATTTAAGAACATAAACTGTGACCAAGTTCCAAATAACCATCCTACTGGATATTTAAAATAAAAATCCTACTGATGGTGCAGGGACTCGAAGTCTTTGGCCATCAGGGAACAAAATGTTTATCTTATCAGCATTTTGATACCTGGCATTGGTATATTCCTGTCTTTTGAAGATGCAAGTGTGTACTGTGAAAGCACTAGCCAATTCTACTTGCCTTTCTCCTCTACTCCTGGCATACACACTTGAGCAGTGGCAGGGGATTTTCCAACTATTTTAGTCACTAGGATGATAACAAAAAATGTTACATAATGACATTTCAATTGGAGGCGGTAAAAAGGATGTATCCTCTAATTTTAATATAAGAAGAGAGATACTATCAAACAAAATAAAATTAAACACTCAAGAAATTCTGTTTCATGTAATATCTTCTGTAAGGTAATCTTTGTGGACAAAAACATATCCACATGTGTTATTGCAGCTGAAAGGAAATATTTAATTTCCAAGGTCTTACCCAATGCTGGCACCAGGTCATTAGGAGATAGGGTGATTTCTTGCCCTTAATATTCAAGTTGTCCTACCTTTTATGCTCCAGTAAAAGAGGAAGAGAACCTGTATTAAAAATAAAAGGAGATCAGATTTCCAGCTATCACAAGCCAGAAACAACAGTAGTGGATTGGTGAAGAGTCACAGAGACTTTGCCATGATAGGTGTGGATTTTCATTAGCCTGGCATATTGCTGCTGTACAAGGCTCACCCCTCCTCGCAGTGGCAGGCAGAGAGCAGCTTCTGGTTACTTAATAAATTTCTTTCAATAACTGGCTATTTTAGGAAGAGCAGTTTGCTGTCCCTGGACTGATAAACATTCAGATCATCATACTTGTCGATGGGATGGCAGCAGTTGTTTGTTTGCACCCATCAAGCAAAATGGCAAAATTATATGTCTGAGTCCCTGGGTAGAAACTGAACCTTTTGTGACAGCTTTGCCAAGCAGACACTGCATGAACTGCTCTAGTAACACGGTAACAAGAGAAAGCATGTCTGAAAGTTGTGATGGAAGATGGAAATGAGGAAACACAAGGTAATAGCAGTCTCAAAGGTGAGAGGGTTTTGAGATTATGTTTTGTAATTTGTAATTTTTTCATTCTCTGTTGTGACTGAGTTCTGGGAGGCTGTTGAACAGAGCTCAGAGAAGTTTCTTCCATGAACAGGCCTCATCGTCCTTATGGACATCATGGTGTCTTCATGAGTATATCTGCTTTGGAGGGTATACTAATTTTGGATGGACAAAAGTGATGCTAAAGGTCTTCCAACATCCTTGCCAAAGCAGAGAGAAAATTTGTGCTTGCCTCATTAATACTGTCAGGCTTACTTGGCAGCTTATGTGGGTAAAGTCTTGAAATATTTCTTTTCTAGTCCATCCTCATAGGTAAAGCTTCACTTGATCAATCTCGACTCTGCAGCATTTTACACCCCTGTGAGCTCTCTGCCCAGACCCAAGAGGCAAAGGAAGGGCCTGTGCACTCTGCAGTGGAACCTTGGGAGTGGGCTATGGAGAGCACGGTGTCTTTCTATTGATAGATTTTGTGATCCCTTTGGGGTTACAGTATCTTAGCAAATATTCCTTTAACCATGTAGCTCTCCAGTTCTGTCCCCAAAACAAGGGAGTCCCAACTAAGACTGCTGCTCAAAGCCAGGTGTAGAACAAGGGAGACATGCCAAGGCAGAGTTGTGTGTCAGTACTGAGACTGCAGGGAAATTAGCAGTGCTATTTTCAGCTGAAACATGGTTTCAACCAGCTTTGAGTGGTATGCTGACTTTTTGTTTTCCCTGTATGCAAATAAATTTTTCCCTAAAATCACATGCTAGCTAGACAAAGACAACTTTATTCTAATGTGCTTCCAATGTCTTTTGTGCAGGTTCTTAGGAGATTATGCTGAATAAGTGATTTCTACTTATGCAAAATCTCTTACCATGCAGGAACCCAAGGTAATTTCCTTGTCATTCCCTTTGTAACAAAGAAATAGTGACAGAAGACAAGAACATCTCCCACATATTATAAAAAAAACAGAAGAAAAAGAAAAGAAAAAGAAAAAATTAAAGAAAATTAATATGCAGTGGAACTAAGAGAGATAGACAGGATCTTCTCAGACATGAGACAGCTTCAAGAACTCCAGGCTCCAGCTGCAATGCAGGTGCAGGCAGGGTCTGTTCCCAGTGGAACAGCAAGAGCAGCCTATGGAAAAAGTAAGGGATCAAATCTGGTAAGGAAATCTGGTAAGCCTCTGGAAAAAGTAAGGGATGACTTCTGCTCTATCCAAAGGTCTGCAACTATGCTCTAAGTTCATAAAATCATAGAACTGTAGTGCAATAGAGTGATATGGGCTGAGAAGGGACCTTGAAGACTCTCTAGTTCAAACTCCCCTGCCATGGGCAGGGACACTGTGGGAACTCAGCACAGACAGACAGCCGAACCGGACAGGACACCTTCCACTAGATCAGGTTTTTCTGAGCCCTATCCAGCCTGAACCTTCAACAATTCCAGGGATGGGGTATGCACAAGTTCTCTGAGGAATTTGGTCACTGCCCTCAAGGCTGAGGAAGCGGGCCGTGCTTTCAGGTGAGGTTTGGGCCAGCTGAACCTGACCTCGGTGAGCCCCGACGGGGCAGCAGTGCCAGCAGCAGGTGACTCCCTGCACCAGGGGACAGTGGCACCACTGCCAGCCTGACCTGCGGCTGCAAAAGCTCCCAGCTTGCTGGGGACCTGGATCTGGGTGTTGGGGGGACTGCCAGAGCTTGCCTGAGCCCCTGACTACTACTCCATGATGTTCTTAGGTGTAGACACCAATGACAGTGCTGGGAAAGCTGGAGAGCATCCAAAGGGACTACAGAGCTCTGGGGCAGTGGCAGTCGGGGACATGGTGATGTTCTAATTCCTGTTAAAGGGGGTTGAAAGTGTAAGAAGGGGGAAGGCAACTGGTAGGTTGACTGCATGTCAACAAATGTTTGAGCAGCAGGGTGTAGTTTTGGATCATGGGACCCTGTTTGAAGGTCATCACCTGTTTGGGAAAGACACAATCTAGCCCACTAAATGGAGCAAATATATCTTTACAAGGAATATGGTTGCCTTAGTAAGGAGAATATATACATGCATACATATGCATATATAAAAATGCAATTAAAATCTGTTGAAAGGCATAAATATCTATTTAAACTCGCACACATTATTTCAGAGAAAGAAGAGGAATATTTTTTGCAGTACAGAGGGTTGAATGCTAAACTAAACACCAAGAAAAAAAAAAGTCCACTGTTACTAAATCTGTCTCCCCAGACACAACAGAGTATATATTCCGTGGTGTGACATGGGAGGACTGATTTGATCTTGAGGGCTGGGGTCTGTGTGCATGCACCTCCTGGTTCCCCCCTGGTCAGTGCCTGGGGCAGTACCCTTCTCTCCAGGCACAAGACATCTCACTGCCTGACCAGTCTATGCCAAAACAGGTCTGTCTCTGTGTCTTTCTCCATTGCACTTGTCCTGCAACTGGGGCTTTCAGCTTGCCCAAAAAACCAGGAGCAGGCCAGCCAAGGAGTCTCCAGCATCTCTGTCCTGTCCATCACACTGCAGCAGCATGAGCAGCGAGTGCACCCGAGGGGCTAGGCACTTCAGCTGGAGACCTTCTCCCAGTGTGACAGGATTCCAGCCCAACAGCACCACCCTCTCCAGCTGAGCTGGTTGATTCCTTAATAGAGAAGGCAACAGTTAGTGCAAGCACTTCTGGTTTTCAGGGGTCAGCAGCAAACAATTGTACTTCCAAGTTGGCATCTTTGAGAAAGCACCAGCTCCTGTGCTCAGTGCTCTCCAGCCAGTGTGGGGTTCTCACCTGGCATCTCAATTCCTGACAGAATTTCTGCTCCTTCCTGCTCCTCTAGCATGAGTACATTTGCACCTTAACATATGAGAGGTAAAATTACGGGGGAAAAAAATTTACATGACAAATTATTGTTTGATGAAATTGTGGTCTAGTGATAAAAAAAAAAAGATGACGACACAACCGATATCTTGTATTTTGCATAGTATTAATAACTTAGCATAACCCAAGTAGTTCTATTATTACTCCCAAGTGTGACTAATTAGATACGTAAAAATAGCTTTTCTCATCTCTAGAATATATTTGTCTTTCTAAAATACCCGTTTTATTTAAGATTTTTAATTTTGAGTGCCGAACATGTGAGGCAGAGTTTGACAGCTTAGAGGACTGCTTGTCAGTGAAAACTAGATAATTTTTGCAGAGTGTTGGGTATGACAGAGAAGGTTATTTTGCAACTTGAGTCCCAGTCCATGCTTGTGCAATGCCTAGGGTGTTGAAGCCTCCTGGCTTAAGGTTTGCTAGCGCTGCCAAAATGCAAGTACAAAGTCTTTAATTCTCAAGAGCCCCTCAGGAGCAACAGCCTCAGGGCCCCATGCACAAGGGCACTGCACAAGCAGGCAGTGACACCAAAAGCAATGGGCTTGAGGGTTAATCTTTACCAGTGGGAGGTCTCTCTTGTCGTGCCTCTGTTTGCAGGGTCTCTCGGAGCAAACCCAAAAATCCCTGCCTGATTTCTCTTACTGTGGGAGGTATGAAATGAGAGGGTGATTTCTAGAGAAGAAAAAGTCTCAGAACTGAAACAAGTCCATTGGTTTAAACAGAGCTGTGCCAGTTTGTACCAGCAGAACATCTCATCCAATTTAGCCCTGTCAGGCTGATGTTGCTAGCAGTGTTGTTGAAATGTCTGATAACAGACAGAAAAAAGTGCATGTTTTAAAATATGTGCCTATATTGCTATAAAGTGATGGGGGAGGTGTGGGAGGCGGGGGTGTAGAAAAGAAAGAAGACCTCACAAAAACTCCCAGCTTCAAATTCCCTTGCCTTTTTTTGCTCACTTCTATTGACAATGATTTTTCTGATGCCTTTTTTTTTAAGTGGCACTAAATTTATTACGGCAGCCACCACAACAGGTACTTGGCGTGTTTGTGTGCGCTGAGGGAAGTGGTGGCTGACAAAATTTCACTGCTGTGGATAACTGTGGACTGGAGCAGAGCACACTGCTAGAGAGATGCAGTGGGTCTGAAAACACCCTGCCCTCTCCCTCTCCTACAGTCTTCTCCTAGTCCTCATGTTATTTTGGGGGTGATTCAGAATTTCCCAAACCCCTCACCAAAGCTCTGTCTAAAAAGCCACTTTCACATCATATTCTTCACAGCCTAAAAATGAAAACTCTCCTAAACCATGTGATAACAGGGGCAATTATTTCCTTGGGGCATAATAGTAATTATTAATGGTTAACCCTCTCAGCTTTGGACAAGCTGAGCACAGGTATCAATTTCTGTTCCTTTCCCACTGCATCTACTAGTTTTGTTCAGGGGAGCTATGACATGTTGTGGCAGAGTGAAAAATCAGCAGCAGCTTTTTTTTCCCCCTTCCTTCCTGTTTTTCAATATGGGTTAAAGTTATCTTCCCCAAACACACAACATAGTGCTATTGGCTGACTCAGCCATAACTGACTGCAGAAAGCTGTCAGAAAACTTTTAATCCTCTAGATTTCAAAATTTTGTCAAAATCATTCAGTGTAATTCAAGTTGCTGCATTTTTGTGTAACAACTAAGAGCCTGTTTTGTGTATTTCATGAACATGCAATATTACTTCTCATCTTCCTCTCCTTTTAGTGTACAAATATTGTTTTATTGAATGAGAGGTAGCAAAAGATTATCTAAACTTTAACTTCTGTCTGCCAGTCTCTTCCTGTACAAGGGTAAAGTTTATTCTGAAGTCATGTTCAATAATGTTTATTTGCCTGGGCAAAAAGCGCCCAGGTCAGTAAGGGTGATCAGGACTATGTCCCTGGGTTGCAGCCTCTTTACATCTTCCAGATATTTGAAGGATATACTGCAGGATCAGGAGTAGACATTTAATTATTAACCTTTCTTAATTTTTTCCACAGCCCTGAGCAAAGTAATAGGGCTTGTTTTACCTTGGCATATTGGAAAAAATTAAGGTCCACCTATGATTTGCCAATGCTGACTTTTCCACATCTGCTGCACTAAAAGAAACAGATTCTGGCTTTATGTAGTGCTTTTCTTCTGCTCTCTTCACAAAATGTTAACAAATAAATTAAGTGCAGTGGCTCTCAAGGTGAAAAGGAGGAAGACACTGTGTACTCAACATTGTTTACACTCATCAGGATGTTGCAGACTCTTTCATTTAACAGGAGATTTAGATGACAAGCAGCATCCTCTTGTAACAAAATCAAGAATTATTGGCCTTTATGTTGCTTCCCACTGTAGGCTTCTTTCTCTAGTGCCACAGAGATGACATACTCAGCAATGCTGTGTGCCTAAGTGAGACACCCAGCCTCACTCTCCTTTCACATGGGCAGCCTAAATCCAAAGGAAAAGAGAAGGTGAAGCTTTTTCTGTTTCTTACCCTAAATCATGCTATAATGAAGGAGCTGCACTACCTTCTTTATTGCCCTTAAGCCAGGCTGGACTCCTCCCTGGGCTTGGAACTGGACCTGGAGATGAGGACAGCACATCTCCACCCCACAGAGGGTCTCTGGCATCAGCTCCAGGTCTCTCTGGCATCCCTCTAAAGCTCATGGGCTGCCAGTGGGCCAGGCCAGAGCTGCTGAGCTGGAATGCCTGCCTGGGACACAACAGGCATGGAGGAGCAACAGCTTGTTATTTTTCTTTCTATCACACTAACGAGCATCCTTTTCCTGCCTTCATGCAGGATGATCCTCAGCAGTGCCAAGAGCTTCCCATTCTATAAATTCTCTGTTGTCAAACTGCCTGAACAAGTCTAAATTGTCAGCTGAAAAGAGCCATTACTGCATCCATGATGCCACATATTAGCACAGATTTGGAAGCCCCTCTTGCTTAGAATGTTCTCATCAGCACCAAACCCTGCATCTGTGTTAAGTTCCCATCCTGTGACACTTCTCATCACAGCCACCATTGCTCTAAAACTTTCAGCATAACTTGCTGTCAAGCAGGAACAGAACACATACATTTCTCTTTGGCCCACAAACTTCTTTGTCAGATTCAGTAATGCCAGCTTACAATGCCAGCAGTGCCAGTAAAACCTGCATTTCTTTCCCTGGACACCACAATACATTGCGTCAGTGCCCCCTCCAGTGCTCATTCTGCAGTGGAGATTACACTAAATATTACAGAGTGATTCAAAAGCCTAAAAAATTATGATTTCAGTGAAATCATTTAGGACTTCCCTATACATATAATTCCTGATGTGCTTGATACATCTCATTATGGTCCCCAAACTAAAGGACAGATGACATCATGGAGTGGAATATATGGTAGCTTTATATTTGGTGATCTTAATCACAACCACTTTAAATAGCTTAAGCAGCATATAAGGACAATGTTTATAAGGGAGGTGCAGTCCTCTAACACTGAGAGCACATTTACCTCACTACACATCCTATTTGGATGTCCTGTAATGGCAGTGAAGCCCTGGTGGAAAAGGTCAGCAAATAACTGCACAGCTCAAAAAATTCACACATTATAATCCAGCATTTCAACTTCCCTCTTCCTCATGCTGTGCATTATTCATTGCCAGACAGGAGCATTTTCAGCTCTCTGCCTCCTGTTCTCTTCCTGCTGTTCTCAAATCAAGAAAAACAGACTCCCTTTTAATTAATTAAACTTGGTTCCTGTGATGCTGAACATTACACATTTTATCAGAGAGCTTATATTTATAGACATTAATTTTCTTAGGAAGAAACCTTCAAACTAAAATCAATGCATTGCTCATGCAAGAAACAATAAAGTCTATTTGGACAGTGGGGTGTTTTTGTCCGCAGCCCACACATCTTTCCAGCTGTGAAACATCATTTGGATGCTGAAGAATCCAGAAGGTGTAGTTAGCGAGGAGTGGGGAGAGAGAGGAAGGAAAAAGCTTCTGCAGAAAGAGTCTGGCTATCCTGGTCAATGACAAGGTGAACATGAGCCAGCAGTGCCCTGGCAGCCAGGAGGGCCCCATGTCCTGGGGGGCATCAGGCACAGCATCACAGCCAGGCAAGGGAGGGGATTGTCCTGCTCTGCTCTGCTCTGGGGCAGCCTCACCTGGAGTGCTGGGGACAGTTCTGGGGGCCACAACACAAAAAAGACATTGAGCTGTTAGAGAGTGTCCAAAGAAGGGCCTTGAGGTGAAGCCGTGTGAGGAGTGGCTGAGGTCACTTTGTCTGTTCAGCCTGGAGAAGAGGAGACTGAGGGGAGACCTCACTGCAGTTACAGCTTCCTTGTGAGGGGAAGAGGAGGGGCAGGCACTGATCTCTGCTCTGTGGTGACCAGTGACCAGTGACAGGACCCAAGGGAATGGCCTGAAGCTGTGTCAGGGGAGGTTTAGGTTGGATATCAGGAAAAGTTCTTCACCCAGAGGATGTCTGGGCACCAGAACAGGCTCCCCAGGAAAGCTGTCACAGCACCAGCCTGAGACAGTTCAAGAAATGTTTGGAAAAGACTCTCAGGTACATTGTGTGACTCTTCATATGTCCTGTGTAAGGTAAGGAGTTGGTCTCTGATGATCCTTCTGGATTCCTTCCAGCCCGGGATATTCTATGATTCCATGATCTACAGCCTGACCTGTCAGCCTGCCCTCAGGGCCTGGCAAGGTTATGGAGCAGATCATCTTGAGCGTGATCAAATGACACCTACAGGACAGCCAGGAGATCAGACCCAGCCAGCATGGGTTTGGGAAGGGCAGGTCCTGCCTGACCACCCTGATCTCCTTTTGTTACCATGTGACCCACCTAGATGCAGGGAAGGCTGTGGATGTGTCTGCCTGGACTTCAGCAAGGCCTTTGACACCCTCTCCCACAGCACACTCCTAGACAAGCTGGCAGCCCATGGCTTGGACAGGAGCACTCTTTGCTGGGTTAGGAACTGGCTGGATGGCCGGGCCCAGAGGGTGGTGGTGAATGGTGCTGCATCCAGCTGGTGGCTGCTCACCCTGAGGGGTGTCCCTCAGGGGTCTGTGCTGGGGCTGGTCCTGTTTAACATCTTCATTGGTGATCTGGATGAGGGGATGGAGTCCGCCAGCAGCAAATTTGCAGATGACACCAAGCTGGGAGCGTGTGTGGATCTGCTGGAGGGTAGAAGGGCTCTGCAGAGGGAGCTGGACAGGCTGGGTAGATGGGCTGAGTCCAGCAATATGAAATTTAACAAGACCAAGTTCCAGGTTCTACACTTTGGCCACGATAACCCCCTGCAGCACGACAGGCTGGGACAGAGTAGCTGGATAGTGCCCAGGCAGAGAAGGACCTGGGGGTACTCTTTGACAGCAGATTGAAGAGCCAGCAACTCACATGGCCAAGAAGGCCAAGGGCATCCTGGCCTGTATCAGAAACAGTGCGGCCAGCAGGAACAGGGAGGTCATTCTCCTCTGTACTCAGCACTGGTGAGGCCACACCCTGAGTGCTGTGTCCAGTTCTGGGCCCCTCAGTTTGGGAAGGACGTTGAGTCACTTGAGCGTGTCCAGAGGAGAGCAACAAGGCTGGTGAGGGGCTTGGAACACAAGCCCTGTGAGGAACAGCTGAGGGAGCTGGGGTTGTTTAGCCTGGAAAAAAGGAGACTCAGGGGTGACCTTATCACTCTCTACAAGTCTCTGAAAGGAGGGCGTACCCAAGTGGGGTTTGGTCTCTTCTCCCAGGCCACCAGTGACAGGATGAGAGGACAGAGTCTCTTAAGCTGTGCCAGAGGAGGTTTAGGCTGAGTGTAAGAAAAAATTCTGTGTAGAAACAGGGGTTGGGCACTGGGATGGACTGCCCAGGGAGGTGGTAGAGTCACTGTCCCTGGAGGTGACTGGACATGGCACTCAGTGCCATGGTTTAGTTGACACGATGGTGTTAAGTCAGAGGTTGGAGCTGATGATCTCCAAGGTCTTTTCCAACCTTATTGATTCTGTGATTCTATGATTCTGTGATTCTATGATCATATAATACAAGATGATAAATGCTTCTCTTCTATTCTGTGGATTGCCCATCATCCCAGTTCCTGAGACCACAGTGCCTGGCTTTTTACTTGGAAACGTGAGGTACAGTAGGAGGAAAGTGAGAGCACAGGTGACCATGCTCTGCTGTAAGGGTGGCCTGCAAGCATGTCAGGTCACAAGGGCATTTCCTATCCCTCTCGAAATAAACAGAGCAGGAGACTTTTTCTCTCATTTAATACCTTTTTTAAGAGTGATCAGCTCAAGATTGGGAAGCCTGACAGGTCTACACCCTCCATCCGTCTCTCCCAGGGTGACTCGGAGGAGGCAGACGTACACAGTTTTGTCCACTAGGAGCAGAGCTGGGGGTCTCGTCCTGGTGGGAACATTGGGCTCAATCCTAATCTAACCTCTCTGCTGACTCCCGGCTCATCCTCTTGGTTTCAGATGATGTCTTTTCTCAGGGTGAGGGGCAACAAAGGTTTTCAGCATTTCTGCAGGCTCAGCACTCTGTTCCTCACGTTCAGGCATCACTCTAATTTCTTAATTCTGTATTGGCTCGTTGTTTTTGGGGTCTTTTTTGTAAATTTGACTCTTCCCATGGCATGCTGATCCCGAAGTTATTTTGCATCTTCTGATGCCCCCCTCCCACGTCTCGTCCCCTCCCCTCACTGTCCGGGGAGAAGAGCTATTAACTTAGCCCTAGCCAGGGCCTTTACTGATACAAAAGGAGCCATTAACTACAACGACTTGTGATTATAATAACAAACAGGTAGAACTGTAGCAGCAACAACTGGCTTGACTGGTTTGCAACTCTTTTTTTTCCCCCAAAAAAATTTGGCAGATATTTTATTTATAACGCCTCTCAGAATTTGACTCTGAATCACATCTTGTTCATGATGAAGCAGGGGCCTAAACAATGTAGATGTAGATGCCTAAACTACTCTGTAGTAGTTTGCTTCCTTTTTTTTTTTTAAGCAGAAAATATATGCATATTTTTACTTGTCAGAGACGCGGGTAAAGCTGGAAATTACAACATAAATTCTGCTCTAGATGTAAGAAAAAAAAATAAACAGCAACTAAAAAGACCCCAAGCTTTATTTCAATCTCCTGATAATTTTTCTAGCTAGTTGTATTATTCTTCTCAGTTCTGTAATTTATAAACATCTGTAATCAGCATCGGTCACATCACTACAATACCATTCATCCCCTGTGAGCTCCCATAAAGACGCTCATGTCAGGATGGAAAGTGACACAACCCAGTTCACATGGAGCTTCTCTCTCTCTGCTCATATCTCCTGGGGCAACAGGTGAGGAGAGATGTGTTGAGAAGGATGATGTAGAAGGAATCTTGACTCCCTGGCTTCTTGTCAGATGTAATAAACAGATAAATGAAGGCATAGCTGAGACCATCCGTGATTCATTTGTCCTTTCTCCTGTCTACAGAAAGGAACAGCTGAACAAAGTCAAGAAATAGTTGAAAGCACCCTGAAAATGAGGGAAATCATCTTTAATAGAGGTGAGGCCTCTCACCATATCAGTTAAAAGTGTTCAGGGACACAGAAAGCCACCCTTCAGTGAAATCACTCATCTGGAGACGGGTGCCAGAACAGTCAGTTCTAGAATGAGCTCTTGTTGGCCACATCAGGTTGAACCTGATACTCTTCTCAGAAATGAACAACCTCTTCTCTGCAACACAGTAAACATTAACAGGAATTTCTCAGTCACACCATTCCCTGGCTATTATTGTTTTAAGAGCAGAGCTTACCCAGGAGGAAAATTTGTCCCAGTACAGGCTACAAAGTGCATCTTTACAACAGGTCATTTCTGACTCTTTGATATAGGATTAAGCTAAGCAAATTACATGGGTTAGCTATTAATTTGTTTTGTTTAATTGCACACTTTGGTGTAGCTGTAGGGTGTCAGTGTCCACAGCTGCTGGAGTTGGTTGCTGGCCTGAATACTGACCAAATATGCAAGGTGTGGAGCCCAGATTTGTTCTTTTGCAAGCAAGCTGAACCTATCTCAGATCAGCAAAAAAACAACCAGTTAGACACCTCCCCCTCCCAGAATAGCTGGATTCACTTTGAAGTCCTTAAAAGTGCAAATTTTTGTTCTATCTCCTTTTGAATTTCCACACCTCTGTAGAGCTAAGGTTTTCATCACCATAGGGATATCTAGAAAGTAATTGTTTTAATGTGCAACTAGAGAGTCAGACTGCTAGCTCATCAAAGCTGTGGTTTCTCTGTAAGCCTGCAGCTTTCTTAGGGTCTGCATGTCAGTCAGATGGACTGTGCACTGTTCCAGCACCTTCCTCCCACTGAAACACAGTTAAATTTTTATGCTTGCATAGAGACTTCATTTATATCCAGATGCATTTAGCCTTGTCTTCTTCTCTCTGCTTGAGGAGCATATGCTTATAGGTGCATACACAGGTATGTGTGCACATTTAGACTGGCTGGGACTGTCTAGACCCAGGACTGGACAGCTCTACCATCTGCTTTTTACTTCAGAGGTGATATGACAAAAAGCCATGATGTATTTGGACTCCCAGTAGAGTGTAGTCTCTCTCCTGGATCTGAAAATCCATGGCAAATGTGAAGTCTCCCTCAGGCAGATCATCAAGCTCAGGAGTGTGTGTGTGCTGCGGGGAAACACCAAAGCACAACACTTTAAACCCTCTTTAATACACCTCTCTCTTGCACAGATTATCATGGAGATCTTGCATTTCCTTTGACCCCTAACTCAAAAAATAAGCAAGGAAATTTGCACACAGTATCTGTGCCCCATCTTGGCCCCTTTCCATTATGCCTGAGGATTTCTCCACACCTGGTTATTCATTGAAAGAGCGACTCTGGATAATGACACTGGCTTTATATCTCTGCATCTGTCTAAAAGCAAGCAACAGAACTGAAAAGCATTACATGGCTTTTGCCTGGATACAAAAGCAGATCAAAAGATCAAATCTTGCCTAAAAATTTCTTCTCCTTTTCACTCATATTGTGAGTTCCCTCCTGCAATGGAAAGCTCCAGACAGAACCATTTCTTTCCTAGCACTCCAGCAGTTCTCATTTCCGGGCAGCAGTAGATAACTATAGTGAATATATGAGGGGACATTTTCCTTTTGTGATTTTTTTGAGATTACTGGATAGTGTTTTAGTATTTTTCATCCAGTACATCTCAGTTTCTGCTTAATCACCTCATTACTATATCCTTCTTTTCACAGGCAGGCATAAACTAGCAAACTGTGGGAAAATATGTCCAGTTTCAAGCTGTCTGCAATCAGCATCTCATCTTTAGAAAAGATCCAGGGTTTGGAGACAAATAATTATCTGTGATTCATCTTTGTGATTTTAATAGGCCAAAATTGCACCCAAGGATGAAAACCCTGTTAAGAAGTAGGGTGCTTGAGACTAGGATCTGTATTTTGCAATGCGAGTTCCACTTTAACATTTAAAATATTTTTACATTTGCTTATCTGAGAGAGATAGTAAGTCCCTTGGAGAAGTAAAATGATACAGATAATTTGGTTTAACTTTTCACAAAAGGAGTTGCTCATGTGTTTTCTCTGTTTCCTTGGATACTAGAGATTCCATATCACAATTCAGCCACACATATATTTATATTCCATTACAGCACCTGGAATATGTATGAAAAAACCCCATAAATTGTTAAGACCTCAGGAGTAACCTCAAGCAGGAACATCCTGATCAGGATCAGATAGAAGTGGACAGGGAAAACAGAAAGATCATCATCTGCATAGGCTTCTTAATGATGCTCTTGCTCTTTCTAGGTCAGGACTTACATGGGAATATTCTCTTCCCATTTTGCTTTTGCTTTTGGCATTCATCTGAGTAGGCTCAAGAGATAATGAATTAGACCATGTGCATAGTTTGGACTGAAAACCAGTCCAGTGCATTTTAAAACCAGTTTTCATAAGCATTTGCACAAGTGTATTTGACACTGATCAGAACCTCCACCCTCAAAGCTAAACTTAGTGTGCAGATTGATTTACTAATCTTACTAACCATTTCCCATAGAAATTAAAATTCTTTCAATTTACTTCTGAATATTTGCCTAGCATTTTAAAGTACTTTGCAAGTCATAAATATTTTCACAGAAAAGGACAGATTACTGACTAGCTCCAAGGACACTGGTATTACTAACAGAAAAGCTGGTTTAAATAGCCTTATAAAATATGACCAGAACACTTTCAATGAGAGTTCTTTATTCTGGATAAAAGGGCAGAGAAGAACTAGAAAAACTTGGTAAGTTATTCTAATTTAAGGTGATGTGGAGTTTTTCTATTTGTTTTGTGTTTTTTTGTTTTGGTTGGGGTTTTTTTTGTTTTGTTTTGGGTTTTTGTTTTGTTTTGTTTTGTTTTGTTAGTAAAAGTAGATGGACCTATCAATGTTTTCAGTTATTTTGAAAATCCAAACTTTTATCATTTTCATAAAAAAACCCTTTTTATAATTTACAATGTCTTGGAGCAATAAGTGATTCAGGTTAACTGGTTTTTGTGAAGACCTACCTCTTAGGCTTGTCTGGAACCTCCTATGTTTATTTCAGTCAGTGTTGTTGAGGTAATGTCTTGGAAGAGCCCATGAAAAACAGCCACCTCCTTCAAATCACTCAATATCCTACAGTGAATAAAGTTGGGGTTTTTCTAAGTTTTTTTCTTTTTTTTATAGTGAGTACAGTTGAGTACTGCCCCTTTCCATTCTGAAGTGTGCTAAATTGCTCAATTTTTTATATAGGAAATCTGTTCTCTATCTTCACAAATCTCACTTTTTTTTTTTTTCCTGGAACTTCTCCATTCTTTGTCTTTTTCAGAGCTATTTCAAACAAAATACCGTGTCCAATATGAAGCTGTATACAGTGGCATAGTGGCATTCACTGCTTAGTCATTTACCCTTTTATGAGCAACTTGCCTCTTCCTTCCATTTTGGAATGGTGCTGAGAACCAACATTCCTTGCAGAGCAATCCGGTAGATTTGGAGCCTCTTTGCAATGGCAACATCTGCCTAGTAGAGAAAAAGAATCAGCCTGAACCAAGTCAATGTAGTGGCAGGCACTGGCAAAGCTTCCTACCTGGATTCCCAGGTGTGTCCTTGCCCATTATGAAGGAAGGTGAGCTGGAGGGACCTACGACCCACTAGGGCAGGTCTTTTGTTCACAAAAGGCATCAAGGGATATTAATAAACCAAGGCTTGTGGAGTGGTACTATTCTAGAACTGCATTAGAAATCACTTCTTAACTAGGCTTGTAAAATTTATTTTTACTGAATATACCACAGTAGTACTCTTAAAAGGGATGATGGCCCCTGCTGCAAAACAAGACTGCAAACTTGTGGTTGGAGAGGGTTCCTGCATTATGAAGCCTCTTTAAAGGCAGGATCATTAACTCCAATTCCCTCCCAGGAGGATGGCTTGCTTCATGACTAATACTCAGCACAGTTAAGTGGCACAGCTAGAGTTCTTGGCAAAGCAACACATGGTGGTTTTGAGCATTGTAGATGTTTCGTTGTGTATGTTTTCCACTCTGTTACCTCACAACACTTCAGGGCACTGCTTGTGTCTGTTTATTATTTCTGTGTTAGTCCTTTAGACCTTTGTTTTCAAATGTTAATTATTTAGAGTATTGACAGCAGAAATTTTTAATACAAAGATAGATATACCGCAAATACACCTTTTTGGGTGTTTCTTGTAGTTGAGACTCCAAATTATGCAAATGATGCATATTTTTGATGACAGGCTCTGTCTCTGCTTTCCATCACATTGTGCACTCACAAGCTGGGGACTCTTTGTACAAAGCACCAAGGCCTTGGGTTTTTGCCAACTAGAAACTCAATACACTGTTTGACTGCTTGCCTGTGTTCTTTGGAACAACAGCATTTTCATTTGCACAAGTAGCCTTACATAAATAAGCTTGGTTCAGAGGCAGGCAGAAAGATACATAGGCACACAGAGCAATACAGCCCAGCAACACCGAGCTGGACATTGAGTTAGTACGCTCTGTTTTTTCAGGGAACTCTCTGGAAAAGCCATTGTGATGTTTCCTGCAGAGTCCAAAGAGAAAGTCCCAGAACAATCCTTCTGAGTCACCAGTTTCCATTTGCACAAAGCTGGTCTTAAATGAAATGATAGAGAGGAAAATAATTGTTAATCCAGAGAAGAGACAAAACCTATCCAATTAAATTAAACAGTGGTCAAATTCAGATGGAAAATGCCTCCTCCTAGTCCACTAAAAAGGAGAATGGAAAGTGGATTACTTTCTACTAAAGCTCTTTGTTACAACTTATTTTCTTACAAATACACATTGCAAGAAGTTCAATTAAAAGTATTAGGATAGATATATCAGGTTAGAGGTGAAATTGCCGGCCTTGTTTGATCTGAAAATCTCATCTGAACCATATCTAATTAGCATAATTGTAGCTCTAAGATCTATGAGTTGTACAGGTAAAGAGTGTGGATTTCATGCTGCCTATATGAGCTAGCAGATGCATATTGTAGAGGAGTGAGCCACTGGTCCGGGGTGCCCAGAAAAGCTGTGAGTACCTCATGCCTGGAATTGTTCAAGGACAGGTTGGATGGAACATGGAGCAGCCTGGTCTAGCGGAAAATATCCCTGCTGCCATCATGACTGGGTTGAAGAAAATTATCTTTAAGGTCTCTTCCAACCCAGAGACCTCTACCTACCATTCTAGGCTACTATGATAACTTGTTCACATTCACAGGACTGATGCTAGAGTGAAATTGATTGCTTCAGAGAGGGTTTGTGGGGGGCAAACTGCACTAGCCTGCACTGCTGAGAATGGAGCAGCTTTCTTCACCAAAGAAGGCAGGTGGCTGTAACATTAGTTCTCTTCCCAAAACTGTGTCCCATTATTTCTTGAGTATACACTGAGGAACAAGGAAGGAGGATTTTTTTTTTTGCTAGGAACTTTTTGAATTTCTAAACTTTCTTTCCGCGGTATATTTAAGAGAGCAGCTTGTTGTATAAACCAAACAGGAATCTGCAACAGCAGTACTACTGTTAAAAGGCATCCTGCCCTGGAAAAAATGAGGACCTTTGATTTCTTTCAGTAGGCCAAACAACTGAAAAGTGATTCATGCCCAATAAGAAATCTGGCATGAAAAATGTAAATACATGTCGGGCACCACTCCGCAGGTGGCTGCTCCACGCTGGCTCAGCAGTGTCACCCACAGCAGAAATGTGTGGACCTCCAGGAGAGAGCTCATCGCTGCCTTTGCCTCATCATTCTTGCTCCCTGCAGAGATACTCCTTCCCAGAAGCCTTCAAGCTGCTGAAATAGTCCCCAGGTAGCCCTGCTACCATCCATAATGGACAGAGATTGTCAGTCTGATCTACACTGTGGATGGGGTGAGACCTACCCCAAAATGAGCAGAAAGCAAAATTGTTTCACCATAAGTTTGATCCCTAGGTTTGGCAACATGTATCCTGAATAGGAAACCTTAAGACTTTTTTGGGAGAGCACAGAAAACACAGGAGCCTCATGACCTTTGATGGTGACTGCCTTAAGTCCTAAGGCCAATGTCAGTGGCATGAAAGGAGCTGTGGGTCCTGTCTGAGCTCTGTAAGGGACTGGCTGGACATGACTCCAACCCCACAGAAATCCAGGTGCTTTTCAACCCCTCTTCTGATGACTTTTAAACATCTCAGGATAAAATACGATGAGCAAACACTCACAAGCGAGGTAAACTGAAAAAAAAAAATTTAAAGTTACATTGCATTACACTGGGTCACCCAGCCACATACTGACATCTGTGAATGAGGAAATAGCTGAAGAGTAAATCATAGCCAGTTAAATCAAATGGCACCAAATTCAGCAAAATAGTTCTCTTGAGGGTTCAAAATGAAATTAAACTGTAACTTTTGACTGCTCAAAAAACCCAATGTAGGCCTATTCCATCCACACTGCTGACTTTCTCTCCAACAACTACTTTTTTCTTGAATTTGAAGTATAGAAAACACATAATCTAGAGTGCTTAGTCACTGCAGTATTGTCTCTGCAGTTTATTTTTCTTTATTTATGTCTATGTTTGCAATGATTTGTGAGTTTATAAAACACTATATCTCTTAAATTGAGTTTGATATGGACTCTGTAAGGTCACCATACAAGAAATAAAATGTAGATAATTTATTTTGCTTTAAGCTGATATCTAGTAACTTACATGTGTTCCCTGATAATTGACTGCAGTTCGTTTGACTGCAGTTCATTTTCTGCCCGGGCAACACCTTCTGTCAACCACTTGTTTCATTCACTAAATAAGTTTGGGAAATTATGTGATATGATCAAAGAAAGGTAAATTGAGCAATGTTGCTTGTGGATGAACATTCTGACTGATGTAAAACCTGATGTTTTTGTAGTGATGCAAAGCTCATTTTCTGCAAAGCTGGGCTTTGTAGCCTAATGGTATTTCATTCTCTCACCTGACAAATTACGGGACTTTCTTCTGTCCTGCCTTTATATGCATAAAAAAGGAATGCATATGTGATGTAAACAAAATCAGGAATCAAGTCAAGAGCATTGTCATTTGGAAGATATGTTCCCCCTCCCCCTTTTGGCTTCAGAGGAGGAAGCTTAGAGTAGCAGGTCTGCAGGAAGCATATTGATTAGCTGCATATATTCCTGTCTTGGACTATAAATGCACCTATGGATTAGAAAATATCATGTGTTGGAATATTACTCTGTAATAATAATACCGTAGTCCTAATAATGCTACCATGTAGCATTAACAATAACACCACATATTGATAGTAATGCCACAAAATTAAGAGATCCTGGAAAAAATCAATACAAAACTGGATCCCCATGAAAGGGGGACTGACACTGACTGAATGCTTAACACATATTTGCACACACATATTCACTCCATGTGGGCTTTCCTAACTGTTCTGTTCATTCTGTTAACACCATGACTGACCTTTTCATTAATCATTCAATCCAAACTCCCATCATTCACCCCTAATATTTCCCCCTGTAACAAAGCCCTCTCAACCACAAAAAAACCCCTTGAACCTGACCATGAACTTTGAACAATTCACAAGCCCCTCTTAGGAATCCCTCTAATCCTTCTTTCAGTATTATTTCCCACTCTACCACTATCCACAACACCCATGACCAACACCCTTCCGCTCTCTAACTACAATTCTTCCTCTTAATTACGAAACAGTAATGATCCCACTAAACAAGGGACGACACAAATGATTTTTAATCCTAACATCACCAATAACACTCCTACTGATAATTAACCTTCTAGGCCTACTAGACTACACATTCACGTCAGCAATCAAACATTTCCCCATTGTGTATTTTATTGTCAAATTCTACAGCTCTGTGGTGCCCAAGTTACTGCAAGACCTTTCTGTGAGACTGATACTTTTACCACATGAGAACACCAGCCTTTCAATCTGGCCCAAGGACACTCAGCAATTCCTACATTGTTTTAGTAAAAGTCCTCTTCTGGAGGGAGATGTAAGAAAACACACAAAAACTAAATGCGTGCTTTGGATTTTCTCTTGTCGCAAATGTCCGTGGTTTCCCATTGGCTGAGCAGGTTTCCTTCTTGGAAAATTAGTTTTTAGTTCTTCCCTCTTCATGTGCAAAATAAATATATCTAGCAATCAGTAAATACATAGCCACCCTGGGTAGGCCTACAAAATGTTCTCAGTGGTGCTGAAAGCCTGTTCAGAACAGGTATAGGAAAAATTTCAGGGCGGTACCTGCCAACTTGCTGTCATGGGCATGATCCATGGGCTCTAGGAGGCAAAGTGTGCACTGCCAGCCCTCTGCCATCCATGCAGTCACAACCTCTGGGCACAGCAGAGCCTGTACCTACAGCCTCACTACTGTTTCAGAAACATCAGAAACTGAAGACTCATTAGAAATGGATGACTCAGGAACATTTCAGAACTGATGACTTCTTTCTACCTCTGTGACCTTTTCCGTGGCAGGCAGTAATTTCACAGCACTTACATGGTATTAAAGGTATGGAAATGGTATGGTATTAAATAAATGGAAACACAACATGTATGTATTCTATTTTAAGTAGTAAGACAGTGATCCTTTATCATCAAAGAGATACTCCTGCACAGTCTGGAGCCTCATAGGCAGCTTCAACAGGTGAAGTTGTCTTGCCTGTGTGTCATTTCAAAGCTATGTCATGAAAATGCCCTTCAAAAGAAGTGTCAACATTCAGAAATGTTGCAAGACTAAAGTTCTAATATGGTTATACTCCTAGAAATTGCAGATTTTTTGGCAGGCGTTTTTGTTTCAGGTTCATTTTAAAGTGTCCTCCCAGTAAAACAGGACAGAACTGCATGTGACTTTGCATTTAGGTCCAGGTATCTGAAGGTAAACTTAATTTATATTTATGTTGTCTTCTTCTATTCTAGTAAATGGGAGATGTACACATTTTTTATGAAGAAGTGAAATTTTCTAAGATGAAAGGTATCATGCAAGAGGAGGAAAGAAATTACCATAATAATACTAATACTAATTCATTTCAAGTGGCTTTACAAACCCTAGCTTTTGCTCAAGCTTAGTGTTTGTGTGGGCAGATCTAAAACTCATACACATATTTGCAGTTAGGCCCCATGAATTTATTTGCACAGAATATGCAGAATCACAGGTATATTTGGTGAGCAGTGGAGTCACAATTATATAAAGGGAAGCCTTCTGTGAGAAATAAGGGATTATGTTACTATCGTTGTTTGTCAAAGTAGTGTTTTCAAACATTTCCTAGCTATTACTTGGCCCAAGGCTCTCTTTCAGTAAAGGACCATTCCTGAATCCAGAAGGTGTTGGATCAGGCCTTCCTGTATATCCATCCATGTCACAATATTTGAAGCACCACTTAAAGAGCTTGTTTTGTCTCATTGACGTGGCATCTGCCTTTATAATCACCAATTCTCTTTGTGGCAGCTGTCTATTCATTCCCCAGACCATTAAACTAGCTCTAACTAGCGAGAAAGAAAGTAAAATTAGTGTAACACTTCAGGCTTCAGCAGCTGGGTCTTCAAATAGAATTCCTGGCAGATCTGTGCTTGTCTGTAGCACATTCCGCTGCAGATGTGGTGCTGTAGGTTGAACGGCCCTTTATTGCACAGTTTCTATCTGGATCTACTAGATCAACTGTTTAAAAGCCAACAGGAGAACACCAGCCAAAAAAGGTCCTGATTAAATCAGAGTTAGCCCGCTACATGCAGAAAATAATGGTAGACAAGGGAAGTTGAATATATACCCAAAAATTAAAACCCTGATATTGCTCAGTCAAGCTGGAGGAAGATACTTGGCACATCTGCAGCTTCCTAAACCAGCAGAAAGATTGACCTAAATTAAATTATTTTATGTCTGCTGTGAACTGCACTCAATCAAAAGAAATAAAAATTATCCATGTTAAATAAGCAATCCTTTTTATTTGCTATAAGAAATTTGTATTTTACTTAGGAGCATTAGGTCTTCCCTCTAACATCTAATAGGCTTGGCCTCCACTGGCAAAGCAAAACACAAAAAACCAGGTAAGAGAAAAGCTAAATCTTTTGCTGTTAAAGAAATCAAAAAGCTAAATTTAGAAGATATCATTCATAGCAAGAGCTATATGATGCAGAGAACAAAAATGGAGTCCTTTTCTGCAAATATCTGTCAGATGCCTGACAGGGGACCCCTGGCAAACACGTGCACTTGGGTGGTGTGCAGTCTGTACCCCAGCTTTGGGAGCTATTTTGGGACAGCCATGTGTCTCAGGTGGTCACCATCCCAAGAGCAGATTTCCAACAGAAATGCAACACTCCAGCCCTTCAGCAGCCTCTGGAGGCAGTGTTTGGGTTTGTCCCAGTGTTAGCTTCCAGGTGATGGTGGGCACCCTGCTGCAGGGCGTTACTCCCCTGTGAGCTGTGGCTGTGGTTTGCCAGCAGCATTTGCCTTTCTTGTTTCCCTCCCAGGCTGCCCCTCAGAGGCTCATCCACCACCTCTGAGGGATTTGCCACACACAAGAGCAGAAGGCAGGTCTTGTCTTCTCCTGTGAAGTGCCTCTTGTGACCCTAATGTGCATTGGGACAATAACTTCTGGTGCTGACTTATGCAATAAATCCAACATTTTAGTGTATGTTTAAATTTATGTTAGTGTACCTTCAAACTGCAAGAGTAAAAAACAAGCTAGAAAGCAGAGGTCTAAATATTTATTTGGATCATTTGAGCTCCTGCTCAAGCATTGTGGTGTCTGATGCACTTTAGAGCAGACATTATAGCAATATATTGATTTTATCTAGGTATTGTGAAAGCTTGCTAACATTTTTCTGCAAGATAAATTTCTTGAACACCTTTAATATACTGATGAAATGCCAGAAAAATGAAAATGTCCCTAGGACTAAAGAAACAGACAGCTTGGATAGCAGTTTTAATGTTTCTCTTTCTGATTCACATTGTAATAGTCCAGGTGTTACATTCTTACTTGTCCACAGAATTTTACAACGATTTAGAAATAAAACTTTTACTATTGTCATCAAGAGTCAGAGGCCTGTACATTTCTGGATTGTGCATAAAACTTTCAAAAGGTGAGCATTCATTTTGTAGGACCAATTCAATATATTATCTGATTAATTTCTGTATCCATTATGTATTTTCCAGTATCAACTTATTTTTGTTTTCCAAAAGACAGTCAAGACTTTTTTCCAGTTAAAATTTTTATATTAATCTTTTTTTTTTTTTGTATTGCATTGTATTCAAAATTTAAACACCCCTAACCACTGCTCTGCTAACAATATAGGAAATTATGAAGATAACAGCAGTTCAATGCCTTAATTCAACAAGCACCAAAAGTGTTTACTGCCTGGTTTCTGGCTCTGTCATTAATACTTTCAGAGTACACAGCTTTCTGGAGAAGTTCTGCAAGCAATGCATTAAATTTGTAATACTGACCCATCTCTGGCTTTTAGACAGCTGGCTTTTGCTCAGCAACTTCAAGTGAAAATGATAAGTGCTTTAAACCAGCTTTTTAATTATATCTACTGGGATTACTAATGCAAATGCATGAAATGTATCAATTTACTATTACTAGTTTTTATAATCAGGGGAACATCTGATTTAGTCTATTTGGCTTTGGAACAAAAAAGCCTAAGGTGAGTCTCTCTCCCACGGTACTTGTTTCTGTAGAAAAGACAGCTATGATTTAACCCTAAATTAGCAGAGATTTTGAACAGACTTGTGCATGACCATGTGTCCAAACTGACTTAGAAATGGTATTTCTGCAGGGATAAGGTATTAATTGTTTAACAAAAATAAATTTGATCCTCATACACTGTAAGCATAGTACAGCATGTCTGAGATTCAGTGGTCATTGTTTCTATTCCACAAGGAACTAGTGAACACTTCTATTTCAAGTAAAGTACAAGATTTTACTTCCTAATAGTCCTTAATTACTGTAATGAAAGGTATTTCAATTTAATTATGTCTTACTTGAAGTAGTCGGCCAGTTTTGTAAAATAATGTAACACACTGAAATGTAGTTGAGTATAATGCAGAGAGGGGTTGAGTTGTAGTTGAGTATAATGCAGTTGACTATAATGCAGTTGACTATAATGCAGAGTAAATGTAGTTTAGTATAATGCAGAGTATAATGTAGAGACAGAGGTTACTGCCACCATCTAGGTACATGCACAGATACTGTGGGGAAAGGTGCATTCTGAAACTCCAGATAAATACTCGACAAAAAGGACAGTATAACACTCTGTCTTTGGGGTTTTTTTTGGGTTTTTTGTTTGTTTTGTTTGTTTGTTTGATGGTTTTGTTTTGGGTGGGGCTTTCGTTTATTTGGGGTTTTTGTTTGTTTGTTTGTTGGTGGGGTTTTGTTTGTTTGTTTGTTTGGTTTACAGTCTAGTACAGAAAATATATCTGAACATTCAGGGTGTCCATCTCTGGGCACTCAGCAGTCGTGTCACCACAGCAGCTGTCCGGCTGTGTGCAGGACTGCCCCAAGCCAGGACAGCATGGGGGAGCTGCACAGGCACTTTTCATGCCCCCAGTCAACACCCAGCAGATGGCAAACATGGAATGGAAATGTCCTCAGGACTGGAGAGAAAATGGCATTTACTTGTTTACACTTTTTGGTGAACTCTGACAGCAGCTGCCATTTCAGGTGCTCCCCACAGAAAGCTTTCTACACATCAGAAGAAATGCTTAGACATCTCAGGCACAGGTCTGGGGTTTAGTCACTCTGTACAATTTTGTATTGAATTTTCTTCTAGATACAGTGTTTAATGCTGCATTTTTTGGTCAGATGGGGCCTAACTGAGGAAAAGGGGCCTATGAAGAGACATGGCCTGACTCACTGAAAAGCACACTATGATTGAAATGTTCAAAGCTTTACTATTATAAATGAAAAGCATCTGGAAAAATTTGATTCTTATGTTTGGGTTAATACTAATTCCTGTGCATTAAGTCTCAGGAGTTACAGGTGGTTACACAAGCACCTGTAAATTCCCTTGCCATTGTTTTTTTCCTTTAATTGCTGATTGTGTTCCTAGCAGTGATCTTTCTTTTAATTTCCTTGCTCTTCTGTGACTTTTACAAAGAGCATTTCAACTGTCTGGGAAACCAGACATAGCAAAATAAGAAAACATTTTGAAGACATATTTTTAAGAGAGATAAAATAAAGCTGTTAGACAAGGAATGGTAGTTCAGGTCATTTTTTAAGTGCGTAAAACCAGACCACATATACATATCAGCAGGTTCCCACAAGAATGTGTCCTGAGGCTATCAATTAGTATTGGCATGGCGATCCAGTTACATATTCCTCAGTACCTTGGAATCTGAGACCACAAACATTTGTTTTATGGGAGACCTACTCAACCATGTCAAGTTATCTATGCATGTACCTGGTTACAGGATTTGGCACTTGGGTTAGGATTTGACACCAACAGACACCACAGGTGACAGGACAGAGCTGGCAGGCAAGGGCTCAGTCTGAATGGGTGTCTCCACAGCCAAGCCACTCTTATTTCCTGCAGATGGTCCAGCAGCAGTGCTAGAGAGGGCTCTGTCAGCATCTGCCTCTTCATCCATCCAAGTGTAATCTCATCAGATAAAAGCCAAGCTATGTAAAAGTTGTATGAAATGAAAGGGTTACAATTTTGGTCACTTGTCATTTGCATATTCCTGGGAGTAAGTTGAGATATGACCCATAATAGTCAGATTTGAAAGGCCCAGCATTCCCTTTTGACTTCATGGCTGTGGACTGTGCCTGTCCCTTCGCCCCTACAGGAACCTGTGTAAGTGCAAACACAGTCAGAACAATTGTGAAGTGAAGCATAATCTGGCAGTCAGACACACACACCACACTGATTGCACCCAGAGGGAGACTGAGGGCAGGATGGAAGGCAGAACTACAGATGCTGATCTGCAGGTAAATCATGTTCCCCATGGTAGGAACTCATTGTACCAGATCCCCATCAGAGTCAGACATTTCCAGGTATGTGGCCCATTATTTTAGAACAATCTTCGACCCCTGGCTGTGGGGTTCCCTCAGCTGGGGAATGGAATAGGCATCAGCTCATAGCCACCTGGGACATGGGTGCACAGGGAAATCCTTCTGGGCCATTCATCTGGCTTTGGGAAACAACACAAAGTGGCCTTTAATGCATAGCAGCAAGCAGCATCTAGTGCCATGGGCACAAAAGCTGAGTGTTAGAAGGACTACTTTTTTTTTGAAGAGGTAGTGAAATGCTAGTGTGTATGGGCTGATGTGTTAACAGAGGCCTCTGACACAAAGATCATGCTAAATCCATGTATCTCACTGCAGGACAGTTCTCCAAGTGTGGGAACTCTTCAAATTACATGACATCAGCATTGTGAGTGCAGGAGTGTGCCTTGGCTCATGTCCCTGAGTCCTAGCAAATGGTACTCATTTGAGTGCTCTGTGCATTGCTGTGACAAAACCCCCACCAGTTTGTAAACAAAAACCTGAAAACGTCAATCGAGGTAGGAAAAAAAAAAAAAGACAATTACTCTTAGGCACACTAGGGTCAGATAACTCACAGTATTTTGTCATAAACTTTTATTATCCTCAGCACTGCAGGATACAATTGGGATACTAAAAGTTCTCAGCAGAGTGGCAGGCTCTGATTTTGTAATCTGACTAGCAGGAATGATCAGGATCCAGATTTTCTCTCCCTAAAATAAAGTTTACTGGAAATAGCTCTTGACAGATGTCAGAGGGAGATACAGTGTATCAGTCCTACTGGAGTTCTCCAATAAATAAAATGACACAGGGAAAGAAAGAAAAATGAACTTTGCTTGGAAATGGAGAAAATTGCCTAAGGAGTTCTGTCAGAGCATATAACATTTTGCTTAATGGTGGAATTGCTCAGTGAAATAGTTTCTAAGCAGAATGTTGAACTTGAGGGATGTTTTCCAGCATTATCAAGTACCAATCTAGAATATGCTTCCAGATGGACTATTGTATGCTCAGGAATTTAATACCTCTCACAACACAGCTTCAGCTAAATATCTGTAAAGGGCACACATCTGTATTTTTTTTTTGCCTTGAGTAATAGCTGCTATTTTTTTTATTTATGTGGCACTGACAATGTGTATTTATCGATTTACAGAAGTGTGCCTTCTGACAAGAGAAAAATCCTGGCATCCAGCTGCTCCTTTTTGATTCCCCATCCCATGGGTACTGAAGTGATGACTCAGCCAGAAAGCAAGGAGGGCAGTGGCAGTGGCAACAGCGGCTTAAAACAATCTTTTGTGCTGCTTTAGCTCAGAAGTATCCTATGAAGATTTATGTGGGAAGTAGATTGGGTCTGTGATTACTGCCCATTGAACACAGGAAGAAGTGAAAACCTGTGGATGTAATTTTTAGCAATACTGCAGAACAGCCTACACCAAAAAACACCAGTTTGGCAGCTAGCTTTGTGAGCATACTACTCTTACCAGCATTAAAACCACTTGTAATATCACCCTGATCTTTAGATTTTAGGCCATACGCAGCTAACATCATCTAATTATCCCAGACTATCTGCTGATGAATTATCCTTGCAAATTCTCCTATTAGCAATCTGTTAATAGGAAACATACTGCACTACATATTTTTGTCCCAATCTGCCAGGAAGTTCTATAACATATATTCAAGCCTCTCACCTTTCTCATGCAGGCTATTTTCTCTCAGACATTTAATCATCAGAATTACTCTTTCTTAAAGACTTCATTAAGGGAAAAAAAATCTCATTGCATGACTTACAGCATTTCCTTATCAGTGCCTGAAGTGTGGCTTAGCCTGGTGCAAGAGCTTGTTTGAGGAGAAATCAAGCATGTGTCCCTCACTTTCTCTACTGTGCCCCACAACACTGGTTTTTTTCCAACCAAATATATTTCTGATTTTGACAGGATTATCTAACTAAAGGCCACCATGATGTGCAGGCTCACAATCCATGTTAGCAAGAACAGCATACTATACAAACACTCTACATATGATTGCATGGGTTTTTTCTCCTAAATCATGTATTCCAGACTCACTGCATCACCGTGCCTCTACTGTGAGCTATTGCACTCCAGCCGTCTCCAGTACCTCGTATTTTTGATATCTCATTATGCATGAAAAGGTTTTCTTCACTTAGATGCAAGTGACTGTGTTTTATATATTCTGATAGCCCATTCATTTTCATTGAAAATAGCTTGACAATTTGCAGTTCTGCCAACAGGCAGGAACTAATCAAAAGAGCTCCGCTTTAATTTTCTGCTTTAAAAGAGATAAAATCTGGTATCTCAAGAAAAGCAAAAAACAAAAATAGGAAAGAATAAAAATTGCAAAAACATAAGTTACTGACTTCTGTTTGGCTGTGAGTTTCTTACTAATTAAATCATTTTCAATCCCTGTTACCACAATCCTTACCTGACACTGAAGGTTTCCAACAGATGATTAAAAATAATGTTCCTTTGATCTATTTTCACTTTCTTGATAATTTCAACTATTTTCTAATTTCTGTCTACTGCAGATAGGAATCAATAATGGCTATGCAGATCCTTCTAAGGTAGCTATGCAGGAGTAGCAACACAGAAAAAAAAAGGGTCTATGTCACTTTGTGCTTCTTGTTGGCTAAATATGGAAGGAGAGATCATTGTCTTCAAGCACACCTGCAAATTCATTGACACAGAGTATGTTTCAGGTTCTTATTACAGTGTCAGCTTCCTGGGGCTATGCTGGGAGCCATAGAACTGGCATCATGAGGTGCCAAAGGTATTGCTACAGGCACAGTTTTGTGGGAGTGGCAGCAGACTACCAGATCAGTCCCTGCATTGGTAACTGGTGCTATCTCTTCTTGCCCTGTTGCCTACCTGTTTCCACTTTTAAATTTTCTACTGGATGTTTTCTTGCTTTAAGTACTATTTTAAAATCAAGGAAAATTACAAATTAGGACAAGAGCTTAAATGAAGGCCTTTAAAGGCTCCTGAGCTGTTTCCCATCTCACTGCTTGTCAGTGCTGCTTCTGTAGTATTTGAGGTGGAAAAACCTATCCAAAACCTTATCAAAAGCATCAAGTACCATTTATGTCAATTTTTCCTACAGCAACATTCCTAATGACTTCACTGGGAGGTTATCGGGACAGAAATCAGGAGTACTTACCCCAGAATCACGACTTTGAGAATGTATGCTCCACAAGAGACCATGAAAGATCAATGGGACAGACGATATGTTGAGGGTCTTCACTAAATCCCTTCCTGTAAAATAGTACCAAGATCCTATCTAACACCCACAAAATGTCTTTACCATGTCTTGTGCACAAACACTTACTTGACTTAATATTGGCACAGACTGGTATATTCTTGCACATGTACTGTCACATTTTCCAAATTGTTCTGAGGCAAAAATTAAAGGCAATATTTAATATGGTCTGGAAGGTCACTCTTTGATAAATGGGTGTTGGTCAAAGAAAACTCAGTGAATGTGAATAAAACCTTCTAGCAAACTGCTGGTTTTCATTGCGAGAGTAAATTGGTGAAAGCCACAATGTTTAACTCTGTGCTACTGAAATCTGGAATAACCTGTGAAACTGGAGTAGCCTTATGGTGGCCATGAAAGCAGTAAACGCTATCTCTATTTCAAGCTTATTTTTTAATCTGAATTTGGACAATATTAGGGGGGGTTTTGCTATAAATGGACTTTATGTGTTCCTGTTTTAAACTACAAAGACATGTTAAATAGCAGTGAGTGTGTCTTGCACCTTTCAGCCATATATCCAGAATAATGGAGGTGGAAATTGTGAAAATTGTGACTGTGATGGACATATGTTGACATATATATGGACATGTTGCTGTGCTGGTTGTGCAGATACAGTCCCAAGTCACACACATGCTGCTTCAGCTGCTTAAGCATAAGGACTTAGAGTAACTACAAAGAAAAAAATATAGAAGTACGGCATTCTAAATTGCACCTTCTAATTCTGATCACTAATTTAATCACTTAATTCTCATAGATACTATAGCAAGCTGGTAGGAACCAGAACTGAGAAAAACAAAAGCAACCATAAAACTTAAGGGGTTTAATGTACCCATTAGAAACTCCTTTTCTGCAGCACACACTTCCCTGGAGAACCTTGGTAATGCATTCTCATTTACTTGTCTCTGACATATTTGAGGTCTTCAGAGTGCTGCTCAGTGTGACTTGAGTTAGTCAAATCTTGGCTTTCAGGTGACAGGAGGAATAAAAGCTCCCAACAGCCCAAAGTAGGCAGCCAGCTTTTTGCAGAAGCTTCAGAACAGGGCAACAAAAGGCCATAAGAAAGTCAATCACACTTGATTGCATTAATAACCAGTTACAGAAAAGCAGTATGGGAGCTGATAAATTAAAAACTCATGATGAAAAAGTGGCAGAGACAGCTGCTGAGTAAGGTCTTAAAGCCCCAGCATGACTGATGTAGTGTGTGACCTATACAGTCTGCCAGTTCCCAACACAAGCAGCTGCTAAGGTTGTTGATTGAATGTACAAATGTGTACCAGGGACAGCATCCAACTTTTTGCTGTGTTGAGGTTTGGCCAAGACTAAAATCTTCTGTAATTTTGCCAGAGCACTTTTCTGTCCTCTGCTTGCCAAGATCTAAGAAGAGCAGTATTTTGGAACACAGAAACTTGAACTTAGAACTAACACCTTCATCACATCCAGAATGATTTTCAAGAAAACCTTGGAGACTTAAAACACATTAGGAATTGTTTGTTTACTGGCATGCTTGCTATCTCTTTTTGTTTCTTTCAAGTACAGTTGTGGGAAACATTTTCCTTCTCCTTTTATAACAGAAAAGGGAGATAAACAATGAGATAATTACAAAAGAGGTGAGAGTCAGAAATGATATGAAAATATAGTAAAACTTCTAGAAAACAGAAAAAAAAAGAAGGGAAGAATTGGATGGGGAAAAGGAATGAATAGGATTAATAATTATTCAGTTGTCTTTTATATAGTTATAAATCAGGAGAAAGGGAAGAAAATGAAAATTATGTTCACTTGGGACCCTTGGACTTTTCCAGGGTTTCTTCTTTGCCCGTTTGGTTTCCATTTCAATTTTAATGTGAAATCTAGATTTCAATGAGGTTCAAACAGGGAGGGGAGGGGAGGGGAGGGGAGGGGAGCAGAGCAGAGCAGAGCAGAGCAGAGCAGAGCAGATATTTCAGTGGACACTTAGAATACAGCTTTTTTATTTTATTTTTATTATTCCTACCACCTATATTCTTCTATGTCGAGGTTGTTACTGGGTCTAGGGTCTTCAAAGAGACACGAGCAGTTGTTGGCTGTTATAAGGTTGTTTATTGCATGAATACATCAGTCTCAACGGCAAAGAGTTCAAGGTGTTAGAGTCTGTTTTAAAACCTTCCTAGTACAGAGTCCCAAGCTGGAGCAGCAGCTGCAAGGCTGCTTTCTGGTATACAGTCCCAGGTTCTGTGCAGGAACAGCAGCAGCAGCAACAGTTGTTCTCAGGCACAGAGTCCAATGTCCCGGGCAGCAGCTGCAGTAGTAGAGTCTGATGTTCCAGAGAGCAGCAGCAGCAGGGACCACAACTTTTCTTCTTTCTTCTTCTGCCATCTTCTTCTTCTCATGGCTGCTGATGTGTTGATGCTGTGACGATTGATGATGATGGTGAAGCTGATGCTGAAGATTATGTTGCCCATGATGATGATGATTGTCCCCACTATCAATCTTTTCATTTATAAAACATCCAATCAGCTAAAAACACAATTCTAAAACATTCTTTCTAAACCAATCTGAACTTCATTCTAATGTGTGAAAGTAGTATAAAAGTAGTGTCAGTTCTCACCTGAAAAACGATGTATACAATATTTACCCAAATGTGCTGTCTGTTTTCTTACTTCAAATTTATGTGAATAAGTTTATCTATTTACGTGAATAGTTCTATCTATTTATGCATGAAGTTTTATCTATTTTACGTAAATAAGTCTATCTGTTCTAGTGGCAAGGTTCTGCTATGTTTTTGTTATGCTTAGGACTAAGTTGCTGGACTTTCAACAAGGCCTAAGGGCCTTTGCTAGTTCATACAGTTTCTTAAGGCACTTAAAATGTATTTCTACTTACTTAAAACCTAAAACTTAAATTTACTTAAAACTACAACTCACACTTTTATTTACTTAAAACTTAAACCTACACTTCTACTTTATATCTATGTGGCTTAATATATCTTAGTTTCTCTAAAGGCTTTCATTCAACCCCTGCATTCATCTCCCTCTCTGAGGAACTCAGAGAGGCTTGCATTCCAACACTCCTAGAAACACATACTAAAACTAAGTTACTGACTCCAGGCCTCTTTCCATATCTAGTGCTTTTAGTTTCTTTGGAACATCTACAAGGTACTAAAGATGAAAGCCAAGCTACCTTTCCTTGCCATCATGCCACCAACCAAATCCCCTTCTATCTAAAGCACAGGTTTACGCTAAAATGAGTTGGGGTGAGTGGAATAGGTACTCATTTAGGGAACAGAAAATAATTTCTATAATGCCATTGTTGCAGCTCCTTGACTTCTGGGGCAAGTTAGGCACTAGCAGGAGAAGATACTGGGGGACACAGACACTGGTCTGCAGCTGCAGAGCCACAACCTCGTCTGTGTCCAGGCTGTCAGGTCTGCCAGCACTCCAAGTCAGGACTTAGGAAAAAGTGATTAGCACTCAGTCCTCATCAAATAACAGGAAGCTGATGGAATCTATATGGGGCCATATAATCCCATAAAGAGGGATAGAGACAGCCAAGTGCTGAATACAGGCTCTGCTATCTACAGACACTAAAAGCTTGCTGTTGGTTTCTTAAAAAAAAAAAAAAAAAACCAAAAACAACCAAAAAATAACCCCCAACAAAAACCCAACAACCCAAAAGCTGAGCCTTTAGTAGCTATCATGTGCTTCTCAGATGACACCTGGTGGACAGAAGCTAAAGAGATGAAAGCATTCTGCCTTCATAGTGCAGAACCTTGATCCTTACAACTGCACTACTGCACTTACTGCAGGTGCAGCTGTCCTCCATATTCTGCTAATCCACCCCACGCCCCTAGTCCATTATTAGTTTCCCAGAATTAGCACTTATCACCCATGTATCTTCAACAGCATTTTTTTTCAGCACTCATATCTATTTTCTTTATTCTTTAATTATTATACTGACTCATGTCCTGAGTTTGTTTGGTTCTGACTTGCAAGTCTGAGGCTAGGCTACAGTGGACACACTATTTCCACAAATAAAAATACAAGGAAAGCCCCTGGTAGCAGCAGGTGCTTTTATGGTGTAGGATAACTAGACAATTTTATGAGTGCCTTCATAAGTGGATAGTCACACTCAGAGGGTCAAAGGCTTTAGTGTCTTCTGATTATTAATTTACTGTTTTAAACTAATTCCAGTTTGCTTCTGTTACAGTGTCTGTCTTTTCTGCAATTGCCCTAATGCATCCCAGTTGAGGTCTCAGAAATAAATTAGCAATATAAAGCGGGGGGGGAAGGTATCTGAAGAGAAACATAGAAAAGTGTTTCTTATGGGGATGCTTATACCTTGAGGTGAAACAGGTGGTTTCCTCAAGGATCTCATGGATAGGAATATTAAGTTCTGGTGCAGTCCTGTCTCTCTATTTGGCTCAAAGGATTTCAGAAAATGTCAGATACTGCTGAATCAATGCTGTGACATATGAGGCCTCTGCCATAAATAAGGTGACTGCCATCAATTGTTTGACTGCTGGCATTGCATCTTCTAGGATTTTTTTTTCTGTTATTTGCTTTTTTCCCAGTTCTATGTGTACTCTATTCCTTTAAATGTTAACAACTTTTTTTCCTTGGTGTATTTCCATGCCTTTTTTTCTGCCAAATCTTGGAAGATTTTATGAAGCAAAACACACAGAGAAGTCAGGGACTCATTGACTTCAAACACCTAGCTAAGCTGAAAAATAATGTGGTAGAGGTCAGAAGAAATTATTACATAATTATCTGGATTGCTTCTTCTGGATTTAGATTATCTGTTTACCTGTTTGGCAAACAGGCCATCCAAGAGTTGTGGCATTGTATTTGGTCTGGCTGAGGTGGAGTTAACATCCAAACAGCTGTGCTTTGTGTTCGTAGCCACAATGGCTGAGACTACTCCAATGCTGGGCTCCTAGTGAGCCATGCTCAGGTGACATCAGGGCTGTCTCTCCAACACCTCCCACAAAGGCCTGCAGGCCTAGAGTGTGCAAGAGGCTAGGATGGGAGACACAGCTTGGACAGCTGGCCCAAACTGACCAGAGGGACATTCCATACCATATAATGTGTGAAAACAAAAGCTAAGGGGAGGTGAATTTTTGTTATTAAGGTGTTTGTCTTCTAAAGCAACTGCTACATGTACTGGGGCCATAGTCCAGGAAGTAGCTGGACATCACCTTCTAAGAGCAATTAGAGAATGGATCTCCTTGCTTCCCAATGTGGTCTTTGCCTTGATCTCAACCAATTGAGTTTTTCATCTCATTTTCTTCCCCTGTCCTGCTGAGCAGAGCAAGTGGTGGAGCATCTTTGTGGAGTCCTGGTGCCCAGTCAAGGTGAACCCACTGCAGGCATATCCTGGATGAAATGTTTTCTCCACAGAAAGAATGAAGGAATGTCCTGGCACAGCTGAAAGGCAGGGTTCATCTTTATACCAGCATTGCAACTTGATGTCCGAGTCCCTGCTACCCAAAGCCAGAAGTAACCAAATCTAACTATGTTCCGACACCTGAAATATCCCTTCATATGGTTTCAAGAACAATTCTGTAAAGTCCTCAGGATTCTGAGTAACTCACAAGTAAAGTAAAATAGTCATAATGATTGACTACCCAGAAACTGGTGAACTACTGAGCAGTACCTGAGTTACACCATGAGTGGAAACACCTTATTAAAGCACTTTCTGAAAAAAGGTGCTTTCTGCAGAGCAGTCCCCAACAAGTGACCAATTTGCTGCTCACAGCAATAGGAAACTTGGAAGGGCTGACAATCACCGAAAGAAAGCAAATGCTAACATAACTTACTTTTTTCTCTTACACCCAATAGTGAATGCCAAGGCAAAGAGGACTTTGAAACACTGCTGAGAATACTTTTACAAGCTTTTCAGGTAGCAATCTGTGAGAATGGCACTCTTTATTTTATGCTGAAAAGTACTTCCAGGCTTTGAAATGTTCACCTTTACTTTTTAATTCCTATTCAGCAAATACCAAGAGAAGAAGTCATAAAATACAGAGGAAAATGTATCTGGAAAGTGCTCTTAAGAACATCAATTAGATAATACAATGTCTTCAGCATAATCCTTCGGGCAGCATCTGTGAGGGCGTTTGTGTCCTGCAGCCGGGGAAACACCGGTTCCTAAAGCCTCTGTGGCAGGAAAGCCACTGGATAAATAATTATTTCTGTTCCACAGAAATGCTAAATGACCATTCATTTGAAAGTTTGACTTGCATACATGAGCGAGAAACAAGATCTTCAGAGCCCGCCCCCAAGAATTCATTGAATCATGTGGAACTCTCCACATTCTGACAGGCTAATGAGGGTCCATCCCGGTGTTCCTGAAGGAAGCAATCCATACAAGCCCTGCAACATAAATCAGACCAGGCCCAGCAAGGGCACCCCGGGAAGGGAAGGGAAGAAGGAAGGAAGGAGTTAATGGTGGCAGCGAGAGGCGCGGCCGCCCCTCCGCTGGGCGGGCCGGCAGTAACATGGCCGCGCTGGCCCCGGCGCTGGCGGCGGCGGCCGGGCGGCTGCAGGTAAAGGCCGTCGGCACCCCGGCCTGGCGAGGCCGCGCCTCCGGAGGAGCCCCGGGCTGCGCGGGTGTGTCGGGCTGGCCTGAGACAGCCCTTCGGTGTGGCGGACTCGGCGTTTCTCTGTTGAACAGTGCATTGGTGTGTGCGGGCGTGTCACACCCCTCACTCCACCTGCGTGCCCCTGCCGCTTAAATTTACCTGAATCACGCCAATAGAAATCGAGCTCTGCACTGTGGTGTTGTCTGTTTGAAAGTACCGAGCATTAAAAAAAAAATAAAAACAAAACAACAAACAAAAAAAGGTTGTTAATAACAATTGATTTTGTTATCTACAGAATGAGAGCTGTTCCAGTACTGCAGGTGCTGGCCGACAGGTTCAGAGCTGGAAGATCAAAGCTGAACGAGCTAAGAAAGTTGAATTCATAAGAACTGCAGAAAAGCTAAAAGCTCAGTAAGTTAAACAGTTTATCATAAGTATGTTTTCATTCTGTTCTGGAGGTAACATTATTAACTCGAGGTTCAAACTAAGAATGTATGATAATGAAATCTTTATGCTAAAGGTGTCTTTTCAGGGGCTCAAATTATTGTGGTTATTACAGTAGCTCAGGATAGGCTTATGAGCTCCAAAATGCCCTGTCGTTTGAATTACTGTTTGGACTTACACCAGTGGTGTAGTAAGACTGTAGTTTGAATTGCTGCTCTTAGATGCACCAGAAAAGGAAATGTGTGAGGCACAATTGAGTTCTCAGTCTTCCTACTTAGCTGTGCTTACCCTGTAAGGACCTAAAGCCCTTAAGACATGCCGACAAAAGAGGAACTGCAGAAGATTGAAAGACTTCATCTAGAATATCTAGGCCACTGTTTTGAAAAACAAGGGTTCAAGACAGCCCAGGCACAGAAATGATTTAAACCTGCTTCCCCACATCTTGATCAAGTGCTGATGATAACTGCACTGGCAGCTGAAAAAACAGGGAAGCTCATCTTCTGGAACAGATCAGAACAGGGAAGCTCATCTTCTGGAACAGATGAGCTTTATGGGGAATAGCTAATGTAGCCATCTGACTGAAGGAGAGTTTTGCAGTTGTGAATCCTGATTTAACAGGGCACTTAACTCTCACACCGGTGTTTTACGTTGCGTGTCTGAATCGAGTTCACCTTGATTACCCTGGATCCCGGGTTGTGGTTGAAAATTTGACCGCTGGGTAATGTAGATGTTCCCAAGCCGCTTGAAGCGAGGCATGCCATTTAACTGTGGCTCAGCGTCCCTCTGTAATGTTGTCTGTGCTGGGGCTCCATCTAGGTGTGCCACTGCATTAATACAGCCTGTCTGCCTGCACTTCCCAGGGAGCACTCTGGCAAGGCTCCCAGAGAGAATGCATGCACATAAAATTTCAGTGTGTAAACCGATGCATGCCACTGAGGTGATTTCCTTGTTAATTTCTTGTTAAAGTTCTTGAGTTACTGTGGTGTGTAGTCTTATAGCTGCAGAAATATTTTCCTTGAAAACAGTTGTAGAACAAACCAGGGATTTGTACCAAATCTAAGGCAGTCCTATTAACACAGCCTGCCCACTCACCTTGGAAAATCTTGGAGCTTTGCTGAGAGTTACTGAGAAAGGCACCCTTTCTTCCTAGGCTTGCAAATATAGAAAAAGACAAAACTGGACACCTTTATAACAGGAAGAGTGATTCCAGGGTAGAATACAGATTACTTGAGGAACTGGAACACAGCATGACTGTCAGCAGGAAAATGGAAAGTAAGTGAGGTTTTATTTGGGCTTATTTGCTTTTTTTAAAATATGCTTTTGTTTTTGTAAATGGTTTAAAAATCAGTAGTACAGAGAGATCAGTTTAGATGGAAGATGGATACTGGTAAGTGTGGTATTTCACCATGTGCTTAGAAACAGACAGTTCACTGCAAAATTCAGAAGCATAAACGTTTTGGGCCTCATATGTTACTAACTGTTATCTTTTAATCTTCAGTGTAAAACCACTGTGGTGGAAAGGTACTGTTCAAGAAACTTGGAATCAATTTTGTGTGTATATTGTGTGTATATTTGTGTGTCCAGCTAAGGTACAGTAAAAATATTCTTACTTCAATATTCACACACTGATTGTTGCCTTTAAATACCCCTTTAAACTGTTCTGTGTTTGCATTTTTTGAGTTTTTGGGCAATGAATATTCCTACTTCAGATAGTACTATGAGATGGTAGGCAGTCTGTCCTACAGTATCTGTTCCACTTAGACATTATAGTATAGTTCCAGAAAAAAAAGTTACTCCCTTTACTCACAGTACTTGAATTCTTTCAACAATAATCGCATAAATCATGCTATGCTATCTGATACAGATCAAAATAAGTTGAAGAAAGTAAAGGAATGTAAAAACAATTAAAAGTATACTTTCTTACAAATTTGCATGTGTTCTGATGTGCGCCTTTTATTTAAGGAATCTTAGAATGTCCTTTACATCTTGCGGTCCTTAAGAAATGTACATTTTTCAGGAATGACTAAGCTAATAAGTTCAGAAATTTCTTCCATGAGTAAGAAGGGAGCATGGAATATGGATGGAAATGATGCTATGAGATAATAAAGAGGACAGTGATGAGAGCATGATGAGAGCACTACATGTCAGATGTGAAGGAGTATATCCTGCAAGATAAAAAAGTGTACAACCCCCTCTGCCCACCAAATTCCCATTTTACTATGTTGAGGTCTTTCAGCATGATCTGTATACTGTAAGATTTTCTGTGGTCTCAACAGGAACTTGTACTTCCTTAATGCAAATCTTTTAGGATAGAAGATAAAGGTCCTTAGTATGTAAGATGTAGCCAGAATTTCATCCTCTTCAGCAGTGTATGTATGGCCTCACGAGGAGCCAAGTGGTAACAATACATATAAGTGCACACATGCTTGGAGCACGTGGAAACATTGATTCTTTGCTATTTAACCCAATAAATAAATGAATCTTGTTGAAGCAGTACATTCATATACACTTTCAAAGTTTGTTTTCTCTTCATAAATGGGTGTTTTGAAGCCTAGGTCAAAGTCTGCCTCAGAACTCTAGAAGCTATCACCTGCATAGGCAGTATTCTCCAAGTTCCCCTTTAGAAATGGGAGCTACTAATTTTAAAATCTGCTGATACTGTATAGGAAGCTAACGTGGACCACATGGTCAGCTACACGCAATTACCAGTTAAAATGCTTAGTACTATGGCAGTTTCTTATCATCAAATAGAATTTGTGTCCCTGCTTAGATGAAACCCCTGGTTTATTTTGGACACTTCATTGCTCTTGTTCTTTTACTGAATATAATGCACAAAGAAACTGTCAGAACTATCAGCACCTTATTTTATTTAACAGAAGCTAAAATCCTGCAGCAGCTATCAAAAATACAAAACAATGTGAAGAGACTTCAGCAGCAATTGAAAGATGTGAAGCCTACACCAGAGTGTAAGTCAAGATGACAGGTTTAAAAACATTTTCCTCTACAGACAGGTTTCTTGCATAGTTGTCTTTCTCCTGCAGACTTGGGATACTCCTCCAGTCTTTAAGATGTTGCAGGAATCTGGAAAGGGAAGACTAAACCTAGATATCATAAAAGACTGTGCAGTTCTGTGTGGAAACAGAAACTTACTTGTCTTACAAGTGGTGTGTGTTTGTTCCTTTAGGTTGTTGAAAGCCTGATTTCCTATCTGTAACATTTGCCTTAAGCAAAATAAACCTGGTATTCTACTACCATGTAATTCCCTTTGATCTTGTAAGAGGTCACAGAGTAGGTTCTACAGGGAATTCATTTCTAGCCACCAGTTTGAAATGTAGACTGGAATAGTCCACATAAAATGCTGCAGCAGTTTGTTCAGTTTGGCTGTTTTAAAGCTTTTGGGAAACAGGTTCTGAAAGAACCATCCTCATGTGGTACCTACTACCTTTTGTGGAACTCAGGTTGAGGGCCTCCTACTAGCTGAGGGCTTTCTGATGCTAGATAAAATGCATCCCCTTTCATTTATTCAGTGCTTTATCTATTAAAAAAATCATTATCTATTTAAACTGTCAGTTAAGATACTGAGGTATGAAAGACAAAAAATTAGATTTAGTTTATATAACTTTACCAAAATACAGGTTAGTTGAACTGCATTCAGCGTGTCCATAGAGATGCTGGCTGATTTAAAAGAGATTTTAGTCTAATAATATAATCTAATCTAATGGGTGGATTTTCTTCCACTGCAAAATATATCTTCTCTGGACAGCTGTATTACCATCTTAAGTCAGGACTACAGCATGCTGACAGTACAGGACAAAGTCTTACTCTGATGTTTCTTTATCAGCTTCATAAAAGTAGTTACCTGCAGGTCAAATAGGATTGCTGTAATGTGGTATAAACCAGAGTTGAGTGTGCTTAAGTCATTACTGCATTGCTCTAAGAAACACAAGTGGAAGTCTAGAAGTCTGTCTTAGTTTGGGCATCAGTTGAAGGTTAGTCAAGGTAAGACTTCTTTAAGGGAAATAAACATTTATATTGGCATTTGCATCCAGCAAAGTCCTTTCATAAACACACCTTTTGGATAAATAAGAATTTGTCTTTTAAGGCTGTTTGAGATGGAAATGCTGGTTTTTTGTACAATGAGATACATATCCTGAAAGTCTCCACAAGTCCTGCATTTCTGGATAGTGCTTAAGTTATATGCTTTTTTTCTTCTTTTCCTTTTTTAGTTGTTGACAAGATCAAGGAAATGATGGAAGAAATAGAAAATGCAATCAATGATTTTAAAGAGGAACAGAGGCAAATGTATGTTTATGTACTTCAGTACATATAAACATACATATGTATGTATGTTTATATGTACTTCAGCTACTAGAAAAAGGGCTGTTGTAAGACACAATGAAAACTTTGCATTAATCTAGCAAACTGTTCTTATGATTTACTCTTTTGGTAGTGATTCCTGAGGTATGTAAATCAAAGTACAAGCTGTCAGAGTTAGCATCTTGATAAACTGACTTTCAGAGAGGGTGTTTATACAGCTATTGCAGCATTCCAACCTAACAACGATTTGCCTATGAATAGGCTTTTTAGAAAGGGTGTAGAAGAGATTAGATTGTGGGATTTTTTTGTTGCTGTTCTGTTTTCTAATCGGGTTTTGGGGGTTTCTTTTTCTTTCTACTGGTATCAGGAGGGGATTGAGTTAATTGTATACATGCCATAAATGTGTTCTTTCAGTAAAAGGGTAACTTAATTCTCATTGTGTAGGGCTTTATTACCAGATCATTACAACTGTGCTGTTACCACTTCAGTTCTTAATCTTTGAAGAATAGCTCTTGTGTGGCATTGAACAATTCCAAAATTCATTTTTGGTGAATGGACAATGAATACTGGATTTTTTTTTCTTACATTTCAGTGTTTGTCTCTTTTCAGATATCAACAGCTTTTGAAAGAGGAAAAAGCTGTCATTAATGAGCTCAGTCTCTTTGAGAGAAAAGTGGAACTGTGGGCATTAGGGAGCTCAACAGCAGAAAAAGTTTGGAAATTACCATCAGCCAAGGTCACAGTTGATAAAACACTGGAAAATCATCTACCCGAAGAAGTAATAGAGTTTGAAAAATTTCTTCAGCGAACAGGGGGGCGGCAAGGAGGCTGGGATGATTATGATCATCAAAATTTTCTGAAAATACGGACAAAATACAGAGGAAGGCTGTCTTACATGGATGAAGCCCTTGAGTATCTCAGCGGAAGAACAAAAGAAGATATAGAACAGCATGACAAATGGTATCAAGAATATGTAATTTTACATGAAAGAAAGAAAGAGGTAAAATCATCCCTCTAAGGCTTTTGAAGATTTCAGAAAATGTACTTATTTTTGAAAGGCATAATCTCTTGTTTTTGTATCTGCCTCTCTGGTTGCAGTGCTAGGCAGATTTCTCTTACAGTTGATGGTATATAACTGAGGTCTTTAACATCCCCAACCTGCCAAAGTGTTTGTCTTTAATAAATAATTACAAATAGACAAAGACCTAACAACGCAGAGAAGTGGCCTGTGTATTGCCAAAGGATATTACAAACACTTTTGAAGTCAGTGATCTTGCAAGCTCGGTGCCAAGCCCAGAGCAGTTACTGATCCTGTCTTCCTGTTATATTTGTCTCTAAGAATGTGTGTCCCACTGTATAAGCAATACACCTAAGACAGACTGACATGCAGAATTATGATTCCCTCAAGAACTGTCTAAGTAATAAAAGGCCTACTGACATAAGAACTACTATAAAACAGTGGGTTAATTGGAAAGAAAGCAAGAACTGAGATACATTTGCATTAAAAAAGTATATTGCATCAACATTCATAACTACCCAAAGTTATTACAATTGCTGTAACAGTTTTAGCAGACATATGTTGAACCTGCTTGTGTGATCCACAAAATAGGGGAAAAAAAAGAGAGGAAACACATATAGGTGCTTCTTGGTTTTAGGTTTTGCCTTCAGTAGACTTTTAATTCCTATGTGTATATTTTGTGTTCTTGGAACAACTGTCTTCATCAGATTGAATCCATGTGAATATGTAAAATTTTCATGAAACTTTGGATTTTTTTCTTATGGTCTCTTGCAGTCAATTAAAAAGTGGAAAGAAAAGCAGCAGCAAGAAAAAGAAAGAAACTTGAAGGAGAAAGAGAAATTAGAAAAAATGCTGAAGGAAAGATGGGTGCAACGTGAAGAAGCTCAGAAGCAAAAGGCAGAAGAAGAAAGAAAAAGAAAACATGCTGCAGTTGAAGTCTGGAAGAAACAGAAAGTAGTAGCATTTGCAATAGATCAAGCATCCCAACTAAAACTAGAAGAGAAGGAGAAAAAGCAACAAAAAGAGTGCCGAAGCCACGTGAAGTTACTGTTGGAAAGGAATACCTTGCAAAAAAAAGTAAAGGAGGAACTTGAAAAGCTTGAAAATGAGAAGAAAGAGGAAGCTGAAAAGGAGGGAAGGAAGAAAATTGCTGCAGAAGAAATTTCTAAGTTTCAAGAGCATGTGCGTAATTTCACCTCCATTTTTGCATGTCGTTGTTTTAAATTTGATATGTCCTACTACAATATAATCAGTTAAACAGGTTTTAAAGTCCAAGTACTATTCATCTAAATCCATGATTGATTCATTACAAATAACAGCATCTATTGCAGATAAAGAGTATGAAACTTGATTTTAGACAAAGATGCTCCTTTTCTTCAATAGATATTGAATTCTACAAGATTACTCAAGATCATATTTCTTTATCCATACGGAAGTGCGTTTATTTCTTCACTAAATAATTTTTTTGAGAAAAACTACTTGGGCTATGCTGCCTAAGAAGACTTCAGAGGACCTGAGTGCTGTATTCAGATGGGAGGTAGAAAAAGTTGTTGGAATATCCTGAAGGTTTCAGTATCTGTTAGGCAAAGTCAGATTCCATATCAATGTAAATGCAATTACTGGGAAGTTGGTATTATTGTCAGCATTCATACTGAAGTTTTATAAACACAGTATGAACTACTACTTTTTTATTTGCAAGCCATGAACTATAATTTGTTTGTGCAGGACAAGCTATAGCATGTAGCTACCTAGTGAAACCTTATTCTTTGCTATTACAATAATTTCAAAACAAAACCAAAAAACAACCAACCAAAAATAAAACAAACAAACAAAAAAAGCTGTGAAAAGGCTGCATCTATATTTTTACATCATTTGTCTTACTTAGGAAGAAAAGTTTGCTTTTCCACTCATTATGTTTCAGGATCCACATAAACTGGAGCTAAGGGTTCTACAGAAACACACTAAAGAAATAGAGAAACAGGAAAAAGACAAAAGATTGGCAAAGTTAAGAGAGAAGGTAACTTTTTGTTTGTTTTAACCAGAGATGTGTGCAGCTTGGTGGTTTAAGCAGCTTGGTGGTTTAAGCTTGGTGTTTTCTTTTCATTGATCTTAAAAGGCAGTTGTTTTAAATTATCTAACTAGTTGATAAGGAAAACAAAAAGTCATGCCTTGTTATCAGTAGACAGAATTGCAGCAGGCATAGTTGTTCCTGTTTAAAAAAAATGGGGAAAAATTCCTAGAATTTGTGTCTCTCATAGTAGTATTTCACTGGGTAAGGCCTATAAAAGTGAGCTCCAATGTGGGTGGTGGCTTTCATTTTTCATATAATTTTCTACCATTAGTTAAATAAGTAGGCTGTCTCCCAGAAGCATTTTGCATATACTGGGTTTAAAAAGAGTTTAACCTTTTAAATTATTAAAATTTAATGTGAGCAAGTGGTGTCACTGTCTTCTGCAGTGAAGACCCAATGAGCGTCATGGAACTCCTTTTGTGAAGAACGAAAGAGGCTAATTATTTTTGGTTGTTTGTTTCACTCTGAGGTCGAGGTTCGGGTGACCAGAGACCAATCCAGGTTGAACAGACCTTCCAAGGGCTGGGAGGAACGCAGTCAAGAGATGGCACCAGCAGCTGCAGAACCGCTGTTGCGTGTTTCTCAGAGGTGAGGAGGGGACCGATGGATGTGCAGCATGACACAAGTGCACTTTTATATTTTAAGCCTTTTTGTTTTCTTGTCAGAGCTGTCCCAGCCTGGAGAGGAGGGTCCTAGCTGCGCACCAGCATGTCCCAGCCGCAGTACGGAGCAGCAGCCAGCACTTCCCGGCACAGAGCCGGCCTGACCCATAGCGTGTATTACCTCTGTCTTTTGCGAGTGTCGGGTTTGACACGCCGGCTGCCAGACCGGCCGGCTGTGACGTCCCTTGGCATTAAAAGCGCGTTTTCCCCGCAGCTGGTTGTGGCGGTCCCTTAAGCGTGGGGTGGCCACGCCGGCCCCCGCCGCAGTGCACTGAGGCGCCCTTTCCCCTTCCCGTTCCCCCGTTCCCTTTCCCCCCTATCCTTCCTTTCCCTTCCCTTTCCCTTTCCCGCTGGTTCCCCCTTCCGTTTCCCCGCCCCGGGGCGGGCGCCGCGGGTGACGCGATCCGGGCGCGCCGGGCGCGGGCAGCAGCGGCGAGATGGAGATGGCGGCGGCGGCGGCGGCGGCGCCGTGCCCGGGGGAGCCGGAGCGGCTGGACTTCCTGCGGGAGCGGCACGTGCGCTTCTTCCAGCGGTGCCTGCAGATCCTGCCCGAGCGCTACTCGTCCCTGGAGACCAGCAGGTAGCAGCGGGACGGGCGCCGCCGTGTCCGCCCGGCGCCCCCCGCCCGTCCCGGCCCGGCCGCGCTCCCCTCCCGCCGGGCGGTCGCGGTGCCGGGAAGCCTCTCCCGGAGCGCTGCCGTCTCCCGCGGCCGGGAGCAGCGCCCCGCGGCCTGAAGGAAAAACATCCCTATAAATCTGCCCACCAGCAGACGGCTCCCAAAAAATACGTGTTAGTGTAGGGGTGTAGTCACCGCTCGCGTAAACTGCTTGACATCCACGAGGGAAGACTTGTTGATCTTTCTAATCTGTTTTAAATCCAGTGCTTCACTCTCTTAATCTGCCTTGGAAGCCATTTTAAAATAAATCACCTAAGCTTCGGCACGCAGGAGACTCCTCTTCATGTAACAAATATTTTTAAGTCTTCATTACCTAGTATAAAAGAGAAAATACTAGTGAAATATGTTCCTCACTTTCAATTGGAGCGGCCTTTGTTCCTCTAATGTTTTCAAAATGTCTTTATATTCTTACATCAGAAACATAAAAATACCAGTAATGTGATTAGCAAGCTGCACTTGGTAAAATATTGGAGACAAGTAGATGGTTTGATAATCTTATTCAGCCAATAAAATAGTAAAATTCTTTCCACTTTATAATGTCTGTGCAGCAAGCTCCATGGCTTTGATCAGGTCATCCTGCTTTATTTTGGTTGAGAGCACTAACACCTGGCATAAACATGTAAGGACTAGAACAGGTAGTGCTGAGCTGGGTGTGAAATAACACAACTTTATATTGAAAAGTTAGAAATAGAACTACTGGAGAGGGGCCAGCAGAGGGCTTAGAAGATGGTTAAGGGACTGGAGCATCTCTCCTGTGAGGAAAGGTTGGGTGAGCTGGGCCTGTTCAGCCTCAAAAAGGGATGACTGAGAGAGGGTCTTACCAATGCATTCAAGTATGTTAAAGGGTGGATGCTGAGAGGATGGGGCCAGACTCTTTAAGTGGTCCCTGTGACAGGGCTAAAAGCAGCAGACAGAAACACAGGAAGGTCCATGTCAGTGGAGAAAAACTTCCTCATATTGGGCTGATCACTGAAACAGACTGCCCAGGGAGGTTGTGGAGTTTTCTTCCCTGGAGATAATCAAAACCTGCCTGGACACAATCCTGTAAAAACTGCTCTGGGTAAACCTGCATTAGGAGAAGGGGGTTGTATGAGATGATCTCCAGAGGTCCGTTCCAACCCCAGCTATTCTGTAATTTTGTGACATTTTGGTTGCACAGGTGTAGATCATTTATTCGTTAAAATTAGTTGGTGTTTCAGTCTGCTTTCTCATTTATTTTAGGTGACAGCAAGGGGAAGTCTAGGCATTCTATGCCTGTGTATAGGCCTTAAAATGACCACAGCATGCAGATGTACTAGAGCAATAACACAAATAGCTAACCTTAGCCCCACTGACATTTGAAAAGAGTTAAAGAAATGGGATGTCTTCAGCCTAGAGGAGGGATCTAATCACAGTCTTCCATGGGTGGGAAACTACTTCCAAAGAAAGATGGAGGTGTGCTGTTTGCAAGGGATCATGGTGACGGGGCAGGAGGCTGTGGGAATGAGGTACTTGAGGGAGAATTGTGTGGCTGTAGAAAAAATGTTCTTCACTGATAGAAGAGTTAACCGTAAAAAGCTTGCCCATGGAAGTGATGGAGTCACCTTTGAGGATGTGGCTTCTCAGGATCCTGGGTCATCTCCCCTGAGGCCCTGTGTTCTTGAAAAGGTGGGACCAGTGATCTCCAGAGGCCCTTGACAATGTAGACATGTTCTACAGGGCTGCACACCTGTCTGTTGACAGATTCTGACTGGGAGATTGAGCCATAAATGCATAAATTCCAGCTTGATTTCAAGGGTATTAAGTTTCCCTTCTTGCCAAGTTCAAGGTCACTGAGTTCAGCAAACCTTCAGCTAACCTCTGGAGCTGATTCAGCTGCAGAAAGAAATGCTGTTACCCTTTTATTCATATTTCCCCTGTTCCTGAATTGGAGTGGTTCTATTTTGAGTTAGATGGGAAAACTCAACTAAATTAAAGAGAGATGCGTTAAATAAATAAATAAAGTCATTTGTCAGATCTTTTTTTCACTGCACTGCAGTAGAAAACTGTATTTGTTGTCACCAGAAAAGGATGGTAGAGGAATTTTCCTCACTGTGATGGTGCATTCCAGCTTAAGCTGTCAATTGTCAAACAATAACGGAGAATAAAGAAAATTCATTTCATGTTCTCTGCTCAACTTCTTGCCTCAAAACCCTTTGTAATTATTTTTATCTGTAGCTATTCACATGCAACAGTAGCTGCTGCAAGAGTAGTTTTTTAACATTCTGATTGATGGTGTTTCATACACATTGATTGTCAGCACTGGAGGTTTTGCAGGAAAATGCAACTTTCTGGTCTCTGAAGTCTTTAAGATTCTGGTACTCTTTTTTTAAGATTCCAGTGCTCTTTGTAGCACATTTAATCAGTTTCTCAAATTTGTCACTTCCAGTGCTTTTTGAATTCTTCTGTAAAACTGTAGTCTTTGTCCTCGTTTGAAGACAAAGAGACAAAGGGGTCTGAATCTGCCATCCAAAATGTCCTGGTGGCCATCCTCTGTGGAAATGGTTGTAAATAAAGTTTTACACTTCTTGGCATATGTCTGTCACCTGAGGTGCTGCTAAGAGTTGCTCTTGCTAGGACATATGTCTCTTAATTTTCAGTGAGGGAGGATAGCATATGGAGAAAAGATGCAGTACCTAAACAGCTGTATTGCAACCTGTGTATGACCAGTGCTGCCAGACACTCTTGCCTACCATAAATAAATTCCATCACACTACAGGCTGTTCTTTAATAATGCTGGAGACAGTCAACTCTGAATAAATGAACTGAACCCTAACTATACTGAAAACTACTTTTTAAGTGCATATATCTGACACATGCATTTTCAACTGTAAATGAGATTTGCTGTCTATGTTGTATGTATAGCCTTGTGGTTTTGGACTTTGCAGCAGTTTCTAGTGTGGATGTTGGCATGTTTGTGCCTCATTGGAAGTAACTTAGCTGGGTAAGATGGAGTGAAAATGTCTTTTTAATAGCTCTAGTAAAAGATTGTCAGTGTTCATGAAGATCAGAACATACAGGCAGTGTTTCAAAGAAATAGTTTATTGTAGCTGAACAGTAAATTCCTTGTTTTTTTAAAATAAAATAAGTGATTTTTTTTGTTAGTTATTTATTATCCAGGGTCAAATTCTGGGTTAAACAGAGATCTGATCAAAAAGTTGATATAAGTCTTGAAGTGTTTATTTTACACTTTGAAAAACAATTTCTTAGTCATCAGAAGGGTTAAAATAGACTCTTGTTCTACATAGAATCATTTTGTGTGCAACATACTTTTTCTGGCTTTCTCAATATTTGAAATAATGACAGTAAATATACATATTTTACTAGCTAGCTGGTAGGAATGTCACCTTAGGAGGTTGTGCCACTGTATTGAGATTAACATCTGCTGCGTTGCCATTTGGCTGCTGTGTTTTAATTAGAATAATTCTTTTGGATGTGTGCTTTGGGCTGACTCACATGGTCTTACTGTTTGTGGTTCTGATGCAGAACCTCATGCAGACATTAAGTGGCTGTGATGGCTCCTGTCCACATCTATCTCCTCAGAGGTACCAACCTCTGGCCAGGGTGGCTCACCAGTTTGTGAGGTAAATACGAATTACAACTTAATCTTGTAAGGAAAGTTGGTATTAAGTGTTGGCTTTCCTTTGCGTACTGTATTTTAGTTTCTGCATGTGTAGCAGTTGTTTCACAATCCATCATCTTATCTGGTGTATGGAGAGCAAGAATTTCTAGAAGGGTCAGACAAGTGTGGGTGGCAAAATAAACATCCAGCTAATTTCAGTGAGTCAGAACATCCAAGGTACCATTACAGGAGTGTTTTCTCTCACAGTAAGTGCTCCCAAGTTCCTAACCCAGTGCTGTTGCTTTGGTGCTCTGTCAGAGTGAGTAATGCACTGCTGGAGGGCCATGCCAGGGGTGGCTGCAATGGTTTGAGTTAAAACAAACCCAGTAAAGAAGGTGCTAATTAGCAGGTATGATAGCACACATTCATGGAAGGAAACAAGTTGTAGGAAAGAAGGACATTCAGCATGCTAGCTACTCCACTGCTCTGTGGGATACTTGAATGTGACATGCTTAATTTTGGATGTTTAAGTAAGGTAGTCATCTAGGCTGCTTTGCACCCAGGGACCAGAAATAAATACCTCTAGATGTTAATTCATTCTATATGCCTATTTATGCATTGTTTGCTTACAAAGTAGGTTTTGCTGTTTGACCTTGACATCTGAAATTGGGTTTGAGACATAATAAGAGGCAGCTTACTATAGTTAAGGGTTACCTTGCATATCTGCCTAATGCATGTTTAGGGGATTGTTCATGTAAGAATTCTTCACAGAGAACTAGTTCTCCATATGTTGATATCATAACCTAGTTTACTTCTTAGTGGGTTGTTTTGTTGGGGTTTTCTTTTGGGTAAACAGGCCCTTACATAAATTTTTAATTGACATATCATTATTATATAAAAGGAGGGACAGCTTATATGAAAAATCTTGCTGAGGCAGAGAAATGTTTTCAGTACAAAGAACATTATTTTGTCCGGTAGATGACTTTCATGTATTCTAAGCTAGGCTGTGTGTTGCACCACTGTCAAAGGCTGAGAATTCATAGATGTGTCTGTTGCTGCAACCGTTTGTTAATTTCCCCATGATATTTATGGTGGGAAGTGTAAGTCTTATCTTTTTCTTTTAGGTTGACAATTGCATTTTTCGCACTCTCTGGTCTGGATATGTTGGATTCCTTAGATGTGGTGAACAAAGATGATATAATAGAATGGATTTATTCCCTGCAGGTCCTTCCCACAGAAGACAGTGAGTGAGTTTTTAGTTTTTTTTAATTGATATTAACATTTTTACTTTTGCTTTTTACTTGGGGAATAGTGGATGACTCTTGTTTTTATAAAATACAAGGTTGACCTTCCTGAAGTACAGTCCTGATAATTTCAGGTAGTGATGTTTAGCAGATCTTGGATATAGATCCCTCACAAGTAATAAAGCTAGAAAAAGCCAAAATTAATTGAAGATCAGCCAGTATAAAATAGCATAATAAAGTTATTTATTTATATATATATATATATATATACACATATATATGCACCTTTAGGTATTTCAGAGGAATGTTTCACCTGCTTCTAAAAGAAATGCATTTGTTTTAAAAGTATTACAAGTGTAATAGTGATTATATTGACTTCCACTTCAATGCCAGGATCTGTGATCACAGGTGTGGTTTTTTACAACAGCTTTTGGAGATTTGGAGGTGTAAGAGTAAGAAGCAAAAAGGATAAATGCAGTCCCTGCCTGATGTTCCTTAGATCTGTGACGGTTGAATTTACCCTAGGTTTTGAGAAGGAATAATGCTGCTGCTGAATCCCAGCTGTCCTCAGAATGGAAGGTGCATAGCAGAAAAGCTGGCAAGGGAACTCGCAGGAAATGTCCCTTTCCTGGCTGGTTTGACAGAAGTTAGGGAGGTGCTGTTCCTGTGGGCTAGTTGGTGTTGGCAGTTTTTTGTGTGGCAGCCCAGGGGAATGGCTGCTAGCACTACAAGGAGTGGGAAGGAGGGAGGGAGACGTAGGTGAGGCACTGCTGCTCTATGACAGAAGGTGCTGGCGTGTTAAATGCTGCTGTGGGCATAGCTCCAGGCTGGTGGTCTCTCCAATTGCCTGTCTGTAAAATCATTAATACATCCATCCATGTACTTTGGATGGATATAGGCAGAAAATTCAGTGTTTCCTTCTATTATTTATTCTAATTATATACAACAAATAATATTTGTCTCTAAATACAACAAATTAGGTCTCTAAAATCAGTTTTATGAAATAAGCATATGGAAGTCAGGACTGCTGGTGCTTTATTTTTACAGTAATAAAAAAAATCCTTTTTCTTACTCTGGAGATTTAGAAACCATCAGATCCACCACAGGAACTAGTTTTGATGGATTTGTTTTTTCTCATATTGCCTTCCAGGACTGATTCTTAAAAAATAGGAGTTTGGGTTATATAAATAATCCTACAAAGTTTTTTAATGATTAGAAGGTTCCTGTGCTTCTTACTGTTAAGAAATCTTTCCACAGTGTACGTGCTTTGTTTCTAGAAGTTGCTCACTTTGTGACTTTTATACCAGTCTTTAGGATTTAATTCCAAAAGAAGAGGGAAGTTTGCAAGAAGAGAGATTAGACCAGGCATTTCTGTTTGTTTGTTTGTGTTTGATAGTATGCAGTAATTCTCTGGGGATTCTACCTGGTCAGTGTTTAGAATATTGCCATTGTCTGGAGCCTCCTAGGGAGGGCAGTAAAAATATCAGTGTGCAGATGTACAGGCTGACAGTTTGGCAGAGATGTGCTCCTTCTTTTTCTAGCAATCATCCCCTCAAAACTGAGAGGAGTTTTGGGGAGGGCACTTTTGGCAGTGCACTCTGTGCTTTCCAGGTAATAAATCTGCTTTTCACTAGAAGAACAAGCTGCCCTTCAGTTCTGTGTTTTTGTATCATACTGTAATAACTCTTGTTCTTCCTTGGTAATAGCACTGCTCTTATCTGGTCACTTGACTGCTAAAACTTCAGCGTCATTTGTTTTTCCTTTTTGCTTTTTCTGTTGGACAAAATGTGCAATAGAAAGTGCAAAATGTAAATGATGCTGATAGCAGCAGGCTAGATATTGAATGACTAAATGTGAAGAAGGAAACACCTACACTCTGGTAATGTCTACTTCCAGTAAATTGTATTGGCTCTCTGGTTTATAATCCTGAGTGGGTGCAATGCTTGTTAATTGGCAGCCTCCCAGCAGCAGAGCTCCTACTCCCTCTTTCGGCCTCTTTGGAGAAGTGACTAAACTGTGGTAGGCTACAGCACTGAAGTTTTTGGTTTCAAAGTGCTTGTGCATCTCCAGTTAAAGAGGAGATTCCTAGCTTGATGGATTGGAATCTGTCTGGATTTGAACAAAAAGAAAACCAAAACCAAGAAAGCAAAATGTTTTACTTTTAAAGAAACATGCTATTGCTCAATTTTTTTCATGCATTCTGATAAATGTCTCTTTCCCTGGAATATTGATTTATAAAAATTCAAATTAAAATACTCTTTTATAATGATGAATTCCACCAATCTAAAGTAACTGCATTGTATTTAAGGAAAGTCTTCACAAAGTTTGGCTCTGGGACTGAAAACCAATTTAAAAGCTACATTTTAAATAGTAGTATGTTTTTACAGAATCTTGGGCTTGTTATTGATTGCATCAGTGGTTGAATTTCTAAAATTTGGTATCAGTCAAAAAGAGAATTCCTGTAATTCTTATTGGAAAATAAATTTCTTTGCTTTTCATGTTTGTCCCTCCAAAGGTTCCTTTATGCACAGCACTTAACTTGATTTTTATTTAAAGCATTTTTTAAGAGGGTAAATTCATATTATTTTGAGAACTACTGCTACCTTAGAGTCTTCTTTCCAGTGGATGGGAGACAGAGTAGTTGGTGCTCCACAAACTTAGTATCTGTTTATCAATAACTGTTAAAGTGGGTGCACTGGCTGGGCTAGAATTAATTTTTTTTACAGCCGCTTCTAATCTGCTGTGTTCTGAGCCTGGTATCAAAAGAGTGTTTTAGTCTTTCAGCTGTTGCTGAGCAGTGCTAATCAAGGCTAGCTCTTTTTGCCTCCTCTGCACTCCTTTTCCAATGGCAGGTATCGCAGGGGACACAGCCAGGACAGCTGACCCAGGCTGACCTCTGGACTATCCAGAGGGACACTCCATAGCATCTAGCATCATTTTCAGAAAAAAACCAAAACAAAACAAAACAAAAAAAAAACAAAAAAAAAAAAAAAAAAAAACCCAAAACAAAACAAAAAAAAAACCAAAAAAAAACCAAAAAAAAAACCAAAAAAACCCCAAAAAAACAACAACAACAAAAAACCAACTTGGGAAGAGAAGGAGAAAGGGGGCAATATTCGTGGTTGTGGCATTTATCTTCCTGAGTAACCCATATACTTGCTGAGGCCCTGCTTTCTGGGAAGTGACTATATACCTGCCCAGCTGATGGGAAGTAGTAAATGAATTCCTACTTTGCTTTGCTGTGCACCCACACTATCAAACTGTCTGTCTCACTCTCTGAGTCTTCTCTTCATCTCTCTGTTTTCTTGCCTCAGCTGCTGGTTGGAGTCAACCCACTACAGCAGAGTGTTACAGAACCTGCTAGAAAATTCAGAATTTGGTGATTTAGAGCGCTTCTTGGATAAAGTCTCGCAATACCCTATGATAGTCTTAAGTGACATGTTTGTATTTACTGGTATGTAGTATGTCTAATGGCTAATGACAGCTTCACTTTAGAGGTTTGTAGTTTTAAACCAAAGCACACTAATGTTGAGATCTTGATCTACTGAGTAAGAAGGCAAACATATGCTCTGTCAGCCTAATCAAAATGCACTTGAGGAAGCTGAAGATTAGAATCTGTCAGGATAGACTGTATTCTTCTGTGGGTTTGTTGTAGCTGTGATTCAAACAAAATATGTCTTTTTGGTACCAAAAGTTTAGCTCAAGTCTTCCAGAAGCTGGCTCAATACCACTTCTAATTAGGAAGGAATGGCAACACATCACATGTGCAAACTGAGCCTCACACAGAAACACATTCTTAGCTGAATGCTTCCACTTACTGCTGCCTTCTGCTTGTTTGAAGGATCCCCATCTTCTGTAACTCATGCTAAATAGTTTGGCTTTATCTTTGATTTTGGCCATTGTTACCTTTCCTTCCCTTTTAGTGAATGCTTTACTTAGGTGGATAGCTACTGTGTGGTTTTGTTTTCTTTCTGTGGTCGCTGCAAGAAGACCTAACTATGTTTCCTCTTAGAAAGAAGTTGAAATCTTAAAAAGTGCATTTTTCTTTTTTAATTTTGTGGAGGGTAATGTTCTTTTACAAGCTTCGCAGAAATGATACATTTTTAGATTAAAATGCTACTTTTTGAAGTGTTAGTGAAATTGGGAAAGGGTTGACAAAACACCCTCTTTTAGCTAGTTGCTTGTTCTTAAGATGATGTCAGTGTTTTACTGTTTTTCCTCTCTTAGTGCAGCTCCTTGACAGAGCTATTTCAAGTTTATTTTAACTAACTAAAGTGCAACTCATACAATTTAAGAAAGATGTATCCCAGTTTCTTGCAAGTCACATTCAGGGCCAGTTCAGCACTTTTAAAAGAGAGTGAATCCAGAGCTTTGTACTCAAGTAATCTAATTACACAGTGGAAGCACACTGCTTGGCCATATTCATCTACCATCCTCCCCCATAGGAACAGTGGCATTTGTTTGACCCTGCTTGAGAGCTTGCTGCAGCGGCAGAAAAACACGCATTTATTTATTTAACAGAAGGTTAGCTTTGTGTTGCATTGGTGAACTGTGTTGATTGGGAGCGCCAGTGCCAGCCCACTATGGGAGAAGGAAGAAAATTGTGTTTTTGACAGCTGGATGCTTCACTAGCTTTGCTGTACTAAAAAAATGGAACTAAAAGGAATACCAAAACATATGTTATTTATTGGTCTGAATCCCCAGGACCCATGGATACTAGACTGAAAACCAGTATGATACGTGACAGACCTAAAACTTACTTCTGTCAAAGTCTAAATTCAGATTTTTATTAATGATTCTTTCTTCTTATGTGGCAGTACTGAAAGAAATGTATAAAATGACATTGACTTTTTTGAAATCATTGATACATGTGAGCTTTCTGATCATGAGTTTCTTGAGGGAAAATGCAAATTTTCTTCCAGCCTGACTTTCTTTTATGGCTGCATCTGAGGTGTTTATCTAGATGTATAATGGACATTTTGGAGAATGCAACTTTGCATTTAGTGACATCCTCTAGTGCTTTGATGTACAGGAGCAATCACAAGCTCTAGTTCAGTGAGAAGAGCTTATGCTTACTTTTATCTGGATGTATGGACTGAATCAGCCTATAATTAAAGCTGTGATTTTTTTTATACGTTATAAGATTTTAGTAATGTGTGTAAACTCCTGTAGTTAGCAAAAGGAGACAAGTCTTGCAGCCAGAGGAATGCATAGATAATCTGAATGTGAAAAATTAGTGGTAAAAGTTTATCAATTCTTCCATGCAAGAGAAATCATAAAATATAAATAACAAAAATTCCCTGTCTGTAAAAAAAGAGCTCATAGGATAAGTTGTCTGTGGTCATCACTTGAAACTCTTTTACATATCTTAAGGACTTTCTGGTTTAAGGACGCATAAGTAACATTTTTTTCTTCACAGGGAAATTTCAGCTGCTCTTGATTTAAGCATGAAGTCTCTTGGTTTTGGAAAAGGGTCCGTTTTCTTTAGTTGTCAAATGTGAAACATTTTTCCAGGTGTGTTTTTTCAGCTTTCGAACCACCACAAATAGTTACACAGCAGTTTATGAAGTATTTGTTACTCTTTGCTCTGTCTTAAGCTCCTGTAGAAAGTGGCTAAGTAAGGTTGGTGGTGGAAGTGAACAGCAGGTGGTACCATTTCACAGCTGCAGTTGAGGTGAGGCACAGCAAACTCTGCTACAGCTGAACTGGCCACTCCAGCAGTTTTGCCCCAAGGCACATAGGCTTCGATCACATCCTTTTAATTTGTTTCTGTTTCGTTTTTAACTCTATTTCTGATTCTGACAGCCCATTTTTGGTTCAGGAAAGTGAAGAGTTTGATTAGCAATACTAAGCTATTACATAAAACAAGAAGTACAAGTAAATTGCAATAAAATAGTAAAGCCAACTTTACAGAAGATGAAATTTCACTTTGTAAAGTTTCTTTCATAAACTGAAAGAGAGTAATTTCCGGTAACTTGCCTTTGGTTTTCATTTGATTTTCAACTAATATGGTCACAGGATGCTAAAAAACCATTTTGAGACGCTACATCAGTGTTCCAGAGTCCTGTGGTTAAAAACAAGCTGTGTTCACTTCCTGTTTTAATGCTTCCTTTATCAACTCAAAATTCTATTTTTTACTTCATGTACTGTGACTAGAGATTTAGTAACTCCCTTGTAACAGTCTAGGAAGGTCTAGGAAGCATCTATTGCAAGCACATTAATGCATTTAAGGGGGGAGATGATCAAATTCCCTGCAAAGTTTGCCCTAAGGTTTTCCTAAAAGGGCATGCTGGTCTTCTCTTTTTCCTAGGAGCCAGTGTATGAAGTTTGGAGTGGGAGATGAGAAGTACTGACAAAAAGTGTCAAAATAGATTTTTAAATTCATAGCAATACAGTTAAAAATCCAACTTTAAATCCAATTTTAAAATTGTGAATTCTGTTTTCTAGTTGATAAAAGTTCAGTAGTAGAAGAAAGGTTTTGAAATACTACATGAAAATTGAACATCTAAAGGGAGTAATACATCATGATTTCATTAATGTAGTTTATTTTTAATCTATTTGTACAGCATCTGTGAGCTCAGAAGGGGATCAGACTGACCCACTAACAGCACACAAACTTGTGTTTCATGCTGCCATTTTTACCTTGATAATGAATTATAAGTTACAGTCCAAAAGGCCAGTGATGAGGATTGATATTTCTGGGATGAATCCTTCCATCTAGCAACTATCAGCTGAGTTCTGTTCAGCTGCAGAGCTGTCTTAATTGTAGCACGTGTCCTTTGCAGTAGGCCAGAATAGCTGTGTTAGTAGCACAATATCTCTTTTCTAGGTAAAGGGTTTCCATACCAGTATCATTTCAAAGTGAGGGTTCTAGTTTGCTTAAGCACTTAAGACACAGGTTAATTTTTACTGAAAATGAATGTGAATGTGATTTTTTTTCCCCCCTTCCACGATGTCACCTAGGAAATCTGGGATTTACCAGGCAAGAATTCTAGGTCTTCTCTTACTGATTTGTTCATATTGTGTCATTTTTGAAATTGTGATGCTTTTTTGGGCAGTGTCCTTTGGGACTTTAGATTAGTCTTTAACAATCATTTAATTTTTTATGCTTTCCAGAGGCAGAGGCGACATGAAATGCAAGTTTTTGACTCTGCAAGTGAATAGACAATTGTTCTCTGCTAAGAATGTTTATATTATAATAAAATAAAACAGATATTATTCTTTTTGTTTCCTCTGTGTGGATCAGATTATGGCACACCAGCTTTTAAGCAGGCTGAAGTTGCTTTTGTTACATGTGTAGAATCATTAAGAAGTGCTTTTGACTGAGCTGTGGAGGAAGTGGAGAATTGCAGGTGTTGCACTCTATGTCAGTTAGCTCCAAAGACTTGTCTGGCAGAGAAACTTGCACACTTCAGGCCAAGTTGAAATTCTTAAGCTAATAAAACCTTTCTAGTTTAAATTTTGCATATATACAGAGTATGTTTAGAATTAGAAGGTAATATGCTGCTAAATTATACCAGAGCTTGTAGGCCACATTGCATAGTGATGTGGCTTAGAGCTTTCAGCTTTATAAATATTCATTCTTATTTATTCTGGGGCAATTTTCTTTAATATCCATGAAGATTTTTGGCTTAAAGGCTGAATAACTTAAAAGAGGTCAATAGTATTTAAGAACAACCAGCTGCTGTTTGACTGTGGCATTCATTCATTAGGTTTTTAGTTTCAGACATTGAGCAGTAAACTGAGGTTTTGCCATGCAAAAGCAAGTTTGAGTCCTGCGAAGCTGTACTTAAACCCTTTACAGCATTTGGTTCATGGTTCTTTGTGCCACATGCTCAGGCATTGTGATTCGTTTGAAACAAATTACACTGTATCACTGACAGAAATGTTTGATAGCTACAATGTGCTTAAAACTGCGAATTGTTTATCCTTGAACGTGTTGCGAAGTATCTTGAAACAGTTCTGCTTGGGAACAGATGGTATTACCAGGCAAGAATCCAGAGAGGAATAAAAAAAATATGTTAACTCTGGCCATTTTCCCAGGGGAGCAGTCCTTTTCTCTTTTTTTTCATGTGGGCATGGAAGACAAGTCTGTGGTGACACAAACTGTATTTCCACCAAATTAAAAAAACATTAAAAATCTGATGCTTTGTGTTTTGTCACTACACCAATAAGTAAGTTAAGTTTGCTTGTGGTTTTCTTTATTTTTTTTTGTTAATGAGAGAGATACCGAACTAAGGCTGGGAAACGAGAGACACATGCACATTTTATTATGTCTGTGAATAGTGTTGAGCTAACGGGTCTTGATCTCATTAGATAATTATAGTTTATAATAAATGTTTCAACAAAACAAGTTAGTTGAGTATTGTTTTAATCTTTTACAGGATCAAATATGAATCGCTGTGGATTCAGAGGTTCTTCATATTTAGGGATGCCATTCAATCCCTCCAAGGTGAGTTAAGAATGTGTATGTGAAATGTTTTCAATTAAGCAATAAATGATCTTGTGTCTTTTCTATAATATTAATTGCATAATTACAGAATGTCTGGACAGCAGGGAATTTTGTACTGTTAATAATACTGAAATGTTTGCAGAACTTTTAAGAAATGTGCATAAGAAACATAGTAAAATGATACCTAGAACTTAAATTCTCACAGCAGTGAAGAAACTGACACACAAATTGTGGCTCATCTCAGTGCAGTCTCCTCCTTCTCTGGTCTTCTCCTAACAAAGGAAAACTTCTCTAGCTGAAGAATTGTCATGAGTTAGAGAAGCTGGGCAGAACAGCCCTAATTAAGTGATGCAGAACATGCTGTTCTTTGGTATCATAGAAAGGTTCAGGCTGAAAAGGGCCCTTAAGATCATCTAGCTCCTGACCCCTTGCTGCAGGCAGGGACACCTTCTGCTAGACAGATTGTTCAGCATCTCATTCAGCCTGGCCTTGGATGTTTCCAGGGATGAGCATTCCACAGCTCTGGACAATCTGTTCCAATGCCTCACCACCCTCACAGTTAAGAATTTCTTCCTAATATGTAGTCTAAACCTGTTCTCTTTCAGTTTGAAGCCATTCTCCTTGTCCTGTCACTGCATGCTTGACAGGACAAGGAGTCTCTCTCCATCATTCTTGTAGGTCCTTTTAGGATCTGGAAGGCCACAATTAAGTCACCTCAAAGCCTCCTCTTTTCCAGGCTGACAAATCCCATAGCCTTTTTTTATATAGAGCCCTATCTCTCATAGCCTTTTTTTATAGGAGAGGTGCCCCAACCCTCTAATGAACTTAGTGGCCTCCTCTGAATGTGTTCCAACAGGTTCCTATGCTCCCTGTGCTGAAGACCCCAGGCCTGGACACAGCATTCCACATGGGGTCTCACCAGAGGAGAGCAGAATCCCCTCCCTCCCCTCCCCTGCTGCCCACGCTGCTTTGGATGCATACCAGGACACATTTGGCTTTCTGGACTGTGACTGCCCAGGGCCAGGTCATGTCCAACCTCTCATCCAGCAGAACCCCCAAGCCCTTTGCTCTCCATGACTTCTCTTCCTCTCTGTACCCTCCCAGTCTGGGGTTGTCCTGACCTGGGTGTAGCACCTTGCACTTGGTCTTGTTAAATATCATGAGGTTCTCATGACCCACTTCTGGAGCTTGTCCAGGTCACTTTGAGAAAAGTGAATCCCATCTGATGCTGCCAGTGTGTCTGGTGCCATGTAGGCCATCCCACTGTCAAAAAAACACCTAAAATCTTGGCAGTGACACCAACCAGGGAGGCATGTATTAATAGACTGGGCCTGGCTGTTTCTTCCAAAGTGAGTGTCTGCAAGTGTCAGTGTTTGCAACTGGTATTTCTCTTCCTGTGTTGAATCATTCATATTTGACTGCACCTGATACCCACCCAGACTTAGGCACGTCTGTTCATCTCTGTTTGTCATGACAATGAGAGCAAATGCTTTGAAGCCCAGTTCAAGAGAGTTCTTCCATGTGAAAAGAAAATGCTTTTAATAAAAGACAGAAATGAGATTAGCAGAGGCTAGTTTGGTGCTTTCACGGATTTTTCATCTACTTTTCAGTACAATTTGATTCACTCTCAAACACAGGACAGAACTACTGTACTTCTTTTGCAGTCCTTCCTGCACACTGGCCTCTACTTTCCTTTTCCAGTTGTATCATACCTTTAGCAGCTCTACAGTGTAGTATTTTAAATAGTAGTAGTAGTAGTGCATACTTTTGGAAACCTTTTTTAAATCCTCCCCAGTGTATGAAGCTAGAAGAGTTTATTCTGCATATAGTTCTGAGATCACATAAAGGGCTGTGAAGACAAAAAGTCTGTAAGATTGGCAGAGCATTGTTTTCTCCTCCCAGCACTTTCTGGTGTTTTAATTTAATTCTCGCCTTCGTATAGTAAATGCTTCATACTGAAATATTATCTTTACTGGAAATATGTTGCTGTCCACTGGTGTCTTAGAATGTGTTGGCCACTATACATATGAGATAAAGGGGTGGAATCAAGTTACTTGTAGAAATTAGCTACAAGGTCACTATCTCTAGAAAATTGTTTGCACATGAATGTGGTTTTTATTCAAGCATTGCAGTACTTTCTTCATTGTATCTGCATTTGAAAGATTGCATCTGTTTGATTTATTGGCAAATAAAGGTTTAAAGCATTTCCAGCACTGTTGCCTGAAATGTCCTGAAATAACTCAGAAAAAAGAGTTAGAAATTCACTGCCATGACTCTGGGATGTGTTTACGGTCAAGTAATTTTTCTTTTTTCATTATTTAAAAGTGTTCTATTAAGTCTGCCATAAAAAATACTTTTTGAAAAAGTCTGTAAGCATTTTGGATTTGCATGGACAATTGCTATCTATTGCATGCCACTATAGTGATTTCATTCTTGAGCTCTTAAGAAAGTGATAGCCAAATCTATTCAGTCAGTAGGGGCCCTTCAAACTAATAGAAAAATGTGAAGGTTATGTTAGAATGTCCAGCTTTACTAAATCTCTCAAGAGCAGGTTATTTGGGTTTGATTTGGGAGTTGTGGTGTTTTAGCTGTTGCCTTTGAGGTGTTTGACAGCAGTGTCTTTGCAGCTTTTTGGGACAAAAGCAAAAGTGAAACAAAACCATATCCGCTTCACCAACTCACAACACAGCCCTCATGAGATGTAGCAGTCTTAACTGTGAATGAATGCTAAGAGTGACTCCTCTAGCTTCACATTCAAAACATGATTGCTTTTAGAATTAGAAAATTATTTTATACTGAAATGGCTCCAGATTTTGAAGTGTCTCAGATTTGCTGTTACTGCAGTTTAAACTAGCTTTTTAATTTAGGGCTAAACAGCCTCCTCAAAGTTTCAGGTAGGCCTAGGTCTTTTCAGTATGTTGAAAGTGTTGTGATTAAGTTTTAGTATGTTGAAAGCATTGTGAATCAGAATTTTGTTTTCAATAGCTGCAACTTTTATGTAACATTGTGGTAATTAACATGTCCTTTCACTTGGGGGGAAAAAAGATATCTTTTGTGTTCCTGACACAACATTGTATTTTCTCAAGGCTGCAACACTGATACTGGTGAAAGATGAATAGTTATAAATATTTTGCAGAGTGAATCACAGAAAAGATAACAATAAATAGAATATAAAAGTAAATGTAAGATTAAAAATAAATACTATAAAGACCCAGGAAGCTTGGGCCAAAATATCTCTGTACTAATATTTTTTTATTTTAAGCAGGCATCTCTGTATATTTTAAGGGGTCCTGTGAAACATGGTCTACTGAAAAGTGTCTCTGTCCATGGCAGGGGAGTTGCAGCTAGATGACCTTAAGGTCCCTTCAAGCCCAGGCCATTTTGTCATTCCACAAAGTGAGAAACTTAGCAAAAGGTCTTGCAGAATAGTTTTGAAACTATTAAAGAGATTACAGAAGCGGAGACACCTTGGATTAGTGGCTAGATACTAGCCACTAATTATTTGGCAACAGCTAAAATCTTGTACTTTAAATGAACTTAAGAACATGAAAAAGACGTCTCTAAAGCTGAGGCTACCCATGTCCAAGTAAAGACCCCTACGAATTGAACACCTGCAAAATGTGTTGTGAAATACAAAATCAAAGCATGCAAAAGATAGATTGTCAAATAGCTATTGAGTAGGCATTTATTTAGAAATTAGGTAATTACGTGTGGTATTCACATGCCCTCCGAATGGAGAAAAGCAGAGAAAAGAATTATCAAAACAATTCTTATCTCATTAGCTGCTCCTGTGTTTTTGGACTGGTGAAATGTGTTGGAAGATTATTTACCTAAAGGGATTGCTTGATTGGGTTTTGGTGGACACTGTGTTAATTAGCCTATCAGTCAAGCTGTGTTGACTGTCTGGTCAGCAGACAGGCAGGAGTTTCTTCAGTTTAGTATAGTTCTTGTTAGTGTAATACAGTGTAAAATAGTTATAGTATACTATAGTATAATAAAGTAATTAATTACCCTTCTGATATCGTGGAGTTCTGCGCATCATTCTTCCCTGCATTGGGGGATCTTCATAAATACAAGAACTACATACTTGCGTATTTTGAAAGTATAATTATGCTTCTTGGCTGCAACCAGGTGTGTTGTCTTGATGGACTTAGCACTCAGCACACACCTCTGTGCAAATGTGTCAAAACTGCTTAGCACCGTGTGTGGATTGGCACCTGGGTGAAGGAACCCTGTCTTGAAAGTGGGACTGTGCCAGTGCTAGTGCATGTTTAGTAGCATTCTTTATTAGTGTTTGAAGAGATCTTGCCCATGCTTCTGCAGCAGAGAGAGTTTCTTGGCTCTGCAGTGGTCACTGGGAATTCTTGATGGCCATGAGTTATGTTATAATAGCTGTTTTAATTGATATAGTAGGGAACACTGTCACATCACTGAGCCAAGTTCAAATGTTTGAAAGCTTCCCCCAACTTAAATCTTTTAAGTGTTAAATCTTTTAAAAAAGGCTGAGATTGTGAGGAACATGATGGTAATTCCAACAGAACAGAACTGTTTACTCCATCTCTGACATCCAAGTAAATCAATTTCCTGTGGGACCTACAGACTAATTCTTACAAAAGGTAAAGTGCATGGAGAACAGACCCTGGCCATACCCCCTTTGTTGTCTTCTCGGAGCATACTCTGCACCAATGCATTAGCTCAGGCCAATAGAGACCACTTAACAAAAGCAATTTAATGTGCCCTATATTCTGTTTAATGTGTAGGGTAGGAGACAGTGGTGGGGGCACTGGCAGTACAGGGATGGGAGTGGGAGCTGTTGAAATTTGTGATGCCACCTCAAGAGAGGGTCCAGGACTGGAAGAAAGGGAGAGGAGGTGCAGCTCTCAGCACATACACTCCTGTTCTCCTCTGTTGCATAGCTTTTCCAGTGCTGCTGAACCCATTTCACCCTGTTTTCTGCCTCCCTTTCCCAAGTGTCTGTGGTTCCCTTGTGTGAAAGCAGTCTCTTGCTGGCTAGTGGATGATAACAATTTTTCTCCCAGTTTCTTACTAGAAGAAAAGCCTTTTGGCTTTGGAAATAAGCATGACTTGCCTGAAAAATACTAATTACACATAACATAACATTAGATTTGGTTTTATACTGCTTTTTCCTTGTGTTTTTAGGATTAATTGCAAAATAAGAATTGCAACTGATTAGGCAATAATACTAGTAAAATATCATTTAAAAATCTATCTCTAATACTCAGTATTGAAATAATTTTGTTGTGTTTAAAATAGTTATCTTCCAGTTGCTTCAAACTGAACCATCTCAGGTATCCACAGTCATCTTGTTACATGTGGCTTCTGTTTTCATGAAGTAGTACAGTCCAGGATGGGCCTCTAAAATACCATAAAGAAAAATAGAAGTTTTAGCATAGCTGTATCAATCCCTTTCCCATTTCTATGAGTTGTATTATGGGACTAGTCAGCCTTTAACTATAACTTTTGCTTCTCAGTTGACATTCAGTGATCCTTGTGAGTCCTTTCCAACTCAGAATTCTATGTTTCTGTGATTATTTGGTATTTATATATATATTATATATATATTATATATATATTATTATTTTTATATATATATTTATTTATATATATATTATCTATATATTATTTATATATTTTGTTTGAACTCTAATTATTATTTTAAAATAGAGATCAAAGTAGGTAATTTGGTATTGCTTCAGTTGACAGAGAGATTACTAATAATCTCTCACACTGCTTTCTCCTTGTAGATCATTATGTTATAAAATCTCTGCTGAGGGACCTCCAGAGTTAGGCTGTTTAAGAGTGCTTACCCAGCTGCCAGGAAACTAATGCCCAGTGGTGTGTCAGGACAAACTTAGGTACAGGTGAAGACATCCCCTTTTTTCCTTAATTGTTTCACAAATGGAGTTCTTGGCAAAGCTTTTTTCCAAAGCTTCCTACTGACCAAGTGTTTACCAGACCTGCAGAGTTATGCAGTAACTTAGTTTGATAAGGAAAGCTGAGCAGAGTTTGGTGAGGAAAGCTGAGCAGGATACCTTCAGTTTAACCATAATGAGTAAAGGGTAAAGTAATTTGTTTACCTCTTACCTTAAAAAAAAAAATATTTGCTGTAGTGTAAGCTCTTGCAATGTTTCAAAATTTCTATTTTTTTCTCCTTTTTTAGGGTCCAGGTATATGTCATCCCTATGATAGTGGGCACATAGCAATGACTTACACAGGACTATCATGTCTGGTTATTCTTGGAGATGATTTAAGTCGAGTAAATAAAGATGCCATACTGGCAGGACTGAGAGCTCTCCAGCTGGAGGATGGAAGGTAAAAGATACTTTATATGCTGCAACTCCCACTACCCACATGTGGAATGAAACGTAAGAGACATGTTCTTCATAGAAGTAGCTATAATCTTTTTGTTCTATTAGAAAAATAGTTTGATTGGTAGTCACATAAGTCATAGAGCATGTGCTGGCTTCTTGGAAGTAATTAAGTCATCAGAGGGTACTAACTGGCTCTTCGAACCAAATGGAGGCTTGCCAAGCAGCAAGTCCTAGAAGAAACAATTAAAGGTTTATTTATTATCACAGGTAATTCAACCATTTACCTAGTTTTGTATATCATAGAAGCCTTTAGGTTGTAAAAGACCTTTGAGATCATGAAGTCCAACTCTTAACCCAGCACTGCGAAGTCCAGCACTAAACCATGTCCTTAAGTGCCACATCTACATGTCTTTGTAATACCTTCAGGGATGGTGACTCCACAATTTCCCTGGGCAGCCTGTTCCAGTGTTAGACAACCCTTCTGATGAGGAAATTTTTTCTAATACCTAATCTAAACCTCGCCTGGTACAACTTGAAGCCATTTCCTCTGTCCCACATGGGAGAGGAGACCAATCCCCAGCTTGCCACCTTTCAGGTAGTTGAGTGATAAGTTGTCCTCTCGGTGTTTATTTCTGTATGGCTCCTTCAGCTGCTCCTCATCAGATTTGTGCTCCAAACCCTTCCCAGCTCCACTGCCCTTCCCTGGACACACTCTAGCACCTTAATGGACTTCCTTGTCTTGAGGGGCCAAAACAGAACTCAAATCTTGAGGTGTGGCCTCACCAGTGCCCAGTACAGGGGGATGGTTACTGCCCTGGTTCTGTTGGCAATTTTCTGATACAAACACCCAAATCAGGGCATCCATCATCATCTTAAGAGTCTCTGACGTTGTGCCAAAATAACCCAGATACAAAAATTTTAAAATATTCATAGAGTTTGGTGCAATTGTAACAGTAACTAATTAAAAACTGATTCACCATTTGTATTAGAAATGGTCGTATTAGCAATTGCCTTTATACATTACTGGGAAACTGGTCCTCAAGTTGCAGTAAGGAAAGAAAGCCTTGTGAGCTATTAGGATCCCTAGGAAGTCAAAGAATTCTGCTCAAAAGAGGTAAAACGGTAAGTCATGTATCTGTATATACTGTAATAGGTGAAAGACTGTAAGTATAAACATCTTGGAATAAATAAGCACCAGTATCATTATGTTGCTGGAAATAGTTACTCAGGCTCCTAAATGTTTATTAGAGTTCTGTGCATTTTCCTTGGCTTAGAATCACATCTTCTAAAAAGAAAATCTAGTGTAGCTTTGGGTTATATTTATGAGACTACTGTAAACTAATCTTTAGAGGAAACACTGTGTGATTCTTTGAACCGCATTTCATATTTTCTGGTGTAACAGGCAAAACAGTGTTTAAAGACAGAAATGTTTCTTTCAGTTTCTGTGCAGTGCTGGAAGGAAGTGAAAATGATATGAGGTTTGTGTACTGTGCTTCCTGCATCTGCTACATGCTCGATAACTGGTCAGGCATGGATATGAAGAAAGCAATAGACTACATTAGAAGAAGTATGGTGAGTTTTCACAAAATGTTACTTCTTCCTATGCTTTCAGGCTTTAAGCTTTTTTTCTTAACTGTGGCTTAAAAACATGTCTGTCCAAACTGTATTATGATATTTTCTTTATTTTTTCTTCCTGCTCTAGTGAGTTGAGAATTACAAAGTACATTGGCTTTTTGCATTTGTATTTTCATTAAAATGTGTGTGCTAGCAAGATAATTTTATTTGGTGTGTTTGTTTGCCGCAAATTGTATGAAAAAGCCTCTTTATTTAAAATAATTAAGCAATTGAAAGCAAGTTTTTGAAAACTAAGGTGTGATGTTTGCGTTTAGAAAAAGTGCAGAAAGCACTTTAGAAAAGTGTATCAATAAAATCCTCATATTTCATTGAGCTGTAGTATTGCTTTTTAAAAGATACACAGATTCAAATATACTAATTATTGACATCAGTTCATCCTTAAATGTTTCCAGTCATGCACTTCATAATTTATTTATTAGATATTTGGAATGAAAAAATATATGAGTACGTACACATTTTTTCTGTGTCTGTGCAAATTGTCATCATATTTGAAAGGAGATTGCCATTTTTTTTCATGTTGTTTCACTAGTTTAATTGAGTTACATTTTCAAAGATTGAAACACAATTTTTTAAGGAAGCTGAGCAAGCTTGAAAATTGCAGTTCCCTTAGTGTGAGTAAATACAGGTTAAATTCTTGTGGTCCACAAAGAAGACCCAAATTTATGATGAGTCACAGCTTCTGTTGTAAATTACTATTTTCAATAGTTGCTGTAAGCAACAAGATTGTACAATTTATGTGAGAAACAAGTTTAAAAAAAGACTTCAAAATCTCTTGCTTCAGACTAAGTTGTTTTTTATTTGTTGTTTATTTTTAAAGGAGGTATTTGGATGTCTTAGTATTTCTTACTGTACACCTCAAGAAGCTTTCTGGCACACTGCCATAGTCCTGGACAGACAGAGATAATCAAGGCCAGGGCTCAATCATACAAGGATATGGACCTGCAGCCTGTTCACATCCTAGTAGCACCTTTTATCCCATTTTCCCCTCTGTTTCCCCTTGTTCTTCTCCAGTCTGCTTTGATATTTCTGTTTCTTACCATCGGCCCTTTCCCTAGCCATCCCATAGTAAGTTATGCTTACCCCTGCATTCCCCAGAAAACAGTCCATGATAAGGGGGTTTCTGTACAATCCTAGAATCTTCCTCCCCTGCTTCCCATAAGAGCCCTTCTCCCATAGCTGGTAGCTCCCCTTAGTTAGCATGGGTTCTCAGCATGAGAATATCCCTGCTGAATCCTTTCAGTGGGTTTCACCCAAGGATGATGATTTATCCATTCTCCTTTCAGTCTGAGAGAGGAGCTTAGGCAGAGTGCTTGCTTGCTCTTACTGATTAGGCTGCGAACATTCTCCCTCGTCTGATCATTTCTGGACCTTAATGTTTACTGAGATCAGTCTTTAGTAAAATAGCTTAGCAGAGTTACAATAGGAGAATCAAGTGTTAAAAAGAATAGAAAACAAAACCCAAGAGCAAAATCCTCATTGTAGTTCTGTACATCACATTGTCTGTTAGTTGTGAACATTTGAGTCAGTTTTGATCCCAAAGGAAATGGTGGAACTAGGAAGGGGACAAAGAAAGTTGAGTTGAACTGTGGAAGGTATGAATCAGCTTGTGTAAAAGGAGTATTTCATATACTAGGAGTCTTTATTCTGGAAATTAGATTGTTAACTGGAGTGTGACGGAGATACATAGTGTAACAGGCAGCACTGAAAAAATAAAGAGAGGGAGAAGCAACTGTTTTTTTCTAAGACAAAACAGACAGACAGCATCAGAAGAGGCCATTAATAGAGCAGACAAGTGGAGATTTTTTGAAAGTTTAGAGCTTTGAAGTGGTACTGGAGATTTATTGTGTAGTGTGATCTTGAACCAAATTTAAACTTTGCTTCTAGAGCTTAGCATTAATTGTTGGACCTGCAAATTCCAGTCATTATGTTCCTATTGGAAAAAGAGATACCTTTAATAATTTAAAAAACCTCTAATAATTGAGGCCTTACCATGGCAAGACATCTTGGAAGGCCTCCTACTAATACTTCAGTTCACTAGTAAAGTAGAGAACTAAGTCTTGCCATGGTCAAAGCTCACAAGACACTGTGGCTTATCACAAAGATTGTGTCTTTTCCTGGCTAGCTTAGTCTGTTAAGAGTTTAAAACTAATTGTACAGCCCAACATAGTAGTGTCTGGGATGCACACTTAACAGCTTTTCTCCAGAGCTAATTACTTCGTCATACATAAAGCAAGCCACCTCCTCTTAAAATTGCTGTTTGTAGGGTTAATTAGCTCTGCCAGCATAGCTTTGCTAATCAGCTTGCCTTTTCTTAGCAATTAATGCATCTGTGGAGTGTGTAGCACATTTGTATTGCATTCTCAAAAAGCAGTGGAAAAGGAAGAGTTCACACTGTGTGCTTTAACATTCAAAAGTTCATAGAGATTACTAAAATTTACTGGTTCAAACCTGAGAAATCAAGCTGCAGCTTGAAGTGTATTTATCAGGTATTAGTATTTTTAGTTGCTTCAGCTTTCAGCAACAATTCAAAACTAGAAATACAGTTTTAGTGTAGCTTCTGTATTTTCTTCTGTTTACTTTTTTCTTCTCATTTTCTTCTGTTTACTTTTTTCTTCTCTTTTTCAGCTTTAAAAGCAGATGCACAAAATGATCCTTAGGTAGTTTCTAGAGATACAATAGTCCTGTAACCATTCTTTGGTTAGGACTATGGGAGTCATTATTGATTTGTCAAGGTGTCCTGTATCTACTACCCACTGTTTCTGAGAAAATGTGAGAAATTCACAGTCAGCACCTGGAGGATGTGGGGGAAGGATTTTTAGTGCTTTGTGTCTGATCAGATACTGATCCAGTCATTAATTGAACAGTTGATGTAGAATATGTAGGGCCAATGTAATTTAACTTCAAGAGTTACACCTCATTTTTCCTACTAAGCAATTTGGTATTTGTTCAGAGATATTTCAATAAGTATTCTATGAACTCTTGTAAAATAAATATTTGCTATTTTATGAATAATTTCTTACATGGTCTTTTGTTTCTTTTCAAGTAAAATGATTTAATGGATTTTTAGGGAAGAAAGATTATTATTCTTACATATACATGTGTCCATAGATTGCTCATGACAGACATGAACTGTGATATTCTTAGTGCTTTGTCGGACTTGAGTTTCCCGTTTTGTTGCGCTTAACAGAGTGATTTTTCAGCACTGTAATGGTATTTTTTAACAGTAATATTTTACAGGCCAATTTTAGTTTATTCCAATGCATGTTATAGTTTTCTTCTTGCTTCTGGTTCCCTTCTCATTGTTTTTTAAAGCCTGATGTACTTGATTCTTACTAAAGAATTGCTTGGATTTGAGTATTCTACACACAGGTGTACTTTGCATTTTACCTCTTTTTTAATGTTAAACTGCTCTTGGATTAGAGACAGATTAAGTTATCTATTTAATTCTGTTTTGTTTTGATTACATAGCCATTTTTTTTCTTTTTATACCTGCATTACATGATTTTTTTCTTTGTTGCTTACCCTTTTTCAGGTTTCTAACATGTGTCACAACTAAAATTAATTTCATGAAAGTCATAAAAACATCCTGCATTGAAAAAGAGCTGATTTGTTAACTGTGTTGTGGCAAGAATTTTTGGAGGTTCAGAATTTAATGAGGTTAAATCATGGCAATGATCTGATGATAATTTTGCTGGTAAACTAAGAAATTGCAATGTCTGTCAAAGTGCTATGGTTCTAAATTAACTGCTTTTTGGGATTTTTTTTTTTCTTCAGTCTTATGATAACGGCCTGGCACAGGGAGCTGGACTGGAATCTCATGGTAAGAATGTCCAAGTGCTCTATACCTTTCAGAGTGGTATTGAAAGTGCTGTAGCAGATGCAGGGTATGCCATACCTTTCCTTTTTTTCTAAGGAAGTTGTGTGAGGAGGAGCGAATCCAAAACATGCCTCCAAATGTCACTTCTTCCTTTAGATCTAGCTTAATATCTGAACAGACAGGCTTTTTTAAATCACTCCCATTAATCTTATCTCATGAATGTTTTTGTTGAAATCTTATCTCGTGTTTTGTTGAAAGGTGTTGCGTTTAGTTCTCAGTTGTTGCTGACAGAGCAAACTTTTTCCACATGTGTCATTGTTACTCTGAGGATTTTATGTGCAAGAGATTTTGTGCCCTGTAACTGATCGCTTGCAATTTCAACAGCTTTGGTAAAACATAGAAGCATTTCTTCTGATAGATACAGCATCTGTTGTATGTTCAAGTCTTGAAGCAACAGTTAATTTTTGTAAAGAGTTACTAGATCTGAAGATAGAAATCCCCAAGGGACTGCTAGTTTAAAGCAAAATGTTGCTGTGCCATGAAGTAGCAGTCTGCTTGTGACAGAGGAGTTTTTGGCTTTTAGGTGACTGATACTAGATCTAGTGCTGTAGTCTGTTGGACTGATTGGTCCAAGGTTAGACTTGATGATCTTGGAGGTCTTTTCCAACCTAAATGATTCTATGATCCTATCAGATGTTTACCCTTAGTATTGAGCTTTGATAGGATTTTGTCTGTTTCCTTCTTGCTGGATCAATGAAGCTGAAAAATTTAAATTATACCCCTAAGTATTAAAACAATTGGTTAATTAACTTTCTGTAAACTGTTAGTGATAACAAATAGCAGTACTTCAGCACTGCATTTCAGCATCAGAGTGAAAATAATCTTACATCTCCTGGGGTCTTCCAGCACAAGGATATTGTAAGGAACTTTGGGGCTCAAGTCTCCTGTCAGCAGCTTGCTTATGGTCTTTCCCAGACTCTGATTTTATCATATCAGGTGTTAGACTCAAAATAAACTTGGATGGGCTTTAAAAAGTGGTGGCTGGACTACACAAAGATCATAAGTTTATCTTTTTTACCATACAGTTTCCTTGACAGCAAAAACTTCCTTAGAAGCACAATTTGTATGTATTACAACCACGAGAGTCTGGGAGTATTTTCACCATATTAAGTGCGCATGTTGTTTGGGGTTTTTTTAATAATTTTAGTTTGAATCTTTTTTTCTCCTTCTGCTCTCCAGACACTTCTGTCTGTTTATATCCTCTGGGGGATTGTGTCTGAGGCTGGCTTTGGCATTTCTGCTTCAGTCTGATTGCTGGCATTCCAATAGCTTTCTTTTTTAAGTTACAAGTGAAGAAATATTTCTGTTGCAATTCCTTTTACTTGTTTCTGGACTGCTGTGTAATGTAAATTGCACAGCATTGTGAAAAGAAACAGCTTTAAGAAAATGAGCTGGTTTATTTCTACAAGAGCTGGATTGAGGGAGTTCCTGAGTTCCCCCCACCCCGCCTTTGACATACCCGCTGAACTTGAGTGTTCTTATTTATTTGGATTTTAGACTCAAAATTAACTCTTTCATACTTTTAAAAGTCCATTGATTTCATTGCTAATAGCTTAGTTAAAGTTCTGACTGAGATCATACAGGCTTCAGAAAATCTGTGTATCAAAGCATAGCAAACCCTGCTTTCTCTTCACAGAAGCAAACCCTTCTCTTCTCTTCTCTTCTGTAGGGGGCTCTACATTTTGTGGTATTGCATCACTGTGTTTGATGGGCAAACTGGAGGAAGTTTTTTCAGAAAAAGAACTGAACAGAATAAGAAGATGGTGTATAATGAGGCAACAGAATGGCTACCATGGACGACCCAACAAACCTGTAGACACTTGCTATTCCTTTTGGGTGGGAGCAACATTGAAGGTAGTGTACAGAACAAGTGTAGGGATAGCAATTGACTTGTTTTGATTTCTTTAAGCACTATTTTCTTTGTTTGAAAGCGTTAGATATTTGATACAAGTGAACCAATATGCACCAATGACTATAAATGTCTTTCATCTCGCAAAAAATGCAGGAAATGGAGGTTTACCAGATTAGTGCTATCTGTGCTGTTACTGTTTATCTCAAAAATAGGCACTATATTCTAGTGTTAAAAATTTACTAACTCTTAGTTAAGACTTAGTGTTAAAAGTAAGACTAAGACTTATATTACTGTTACAATCTAATTTTTTTCAGCTTTTGAACATATTCCAATATACAAATTTTGAGAAAAACCGAAATTACATCCTGTCAACTCAAGATCGCCTTGTTGGTGGATTCGCCAAGTGGCCCGACAGCCATCCAGGTAAAATAACTTCTCAAAACTGCAATGAGTGTGTTCTAAGTAAGAAATTAATTCCAGCAGTCAGACATCTGAGAGGTGTAAGGGAAACCGTACCCTTCCAAAAAACCCCCAGAAAAACAAAAAAAGCCAACCAACCAACCAAACCCCAAAAAACCCTCAAAATATAAAGAGGTTTTCATTCTTGAAGTGGAAAGAGGGAGAAATTTGTCCTTGTTCAGCCACAAAGGAAGTGAATCTTGTTGTTTAGATTACTGTTAGAGTATCACTGTCTATTTAGTATATGTTTAACTGTTCTGCTTAAAGGATATACTGTGTTGTAGGAATCTCTGTAAATTGCGCTTAATATATCAAAATACTTGTTTCTTTAGAAAATTAATAATTTAAGCTTATTCAGAAGTCATTAAGTAAAAAGAGTCAAAGTTTACGCAGTTATGTACTATGATTTACAGATTGTGTTTATACAAGTATGTCTGACACTTATGCTTTCAGAAGTGGATCATTTGAAGTAGTGAAAAAAACTCAAAAAGGTGCTAAAATCTTTTAATTTTAAAAGTTGTTAGAATTTAATTAAGGTATTGCAAGTTTCTGAAAACAAAGCTTGTGCCAGTAGGTTTTCAGTGCCCGTCGCATTTTGTACAGGGAAGAATAAACGGTCTTTGTAAATGGACCAAATAAGATAAAAATTTAGTCATAATAAAGGAAGAGTATGTTTAGAATCTGTGCCCCGGTATTAAATCTATTGATAATTTCATTTTGAACAACAGTTCAGAATTTTTCAAGGTGAACCCACACTGAAAATACAGTGCTTGTGATAGATTTGCATTTCCTCCTCATCATATAGATTTAACAGTATCATTTGGAGGGAGTGTTTTGGTTTGTCTTAAGGAAACATTTACCTTGTGAGTCAGAGATTGGAAAGTCTGGTTCAAATCCTCATCATGTGTTAACCTGTCTTAAACTTAATTGCCTTTTATGACAAGATTGTCCCCCCAGCTGACCAAGGGAAGCCATTTGATGTAATATAAGGCTTTCAGTAGTGTCCCTTCCAAGATCCTTCTGGACAAACTGTCCGGTACATGGCACCTTGAGTGCCGGGGACAGTTTTGGGTCCCACAACACAAAAAAGGCATTGAGCTGTTAGAGAGTGTCCAAAGGAGGCCATGAGGATGGTGAAGGTCCTTGAGGGGAAGCTGTATGAGGAGTGGCTGAGGTCATTTGGTCTGTTCAGCCTGGAGGAGACTGAGGGAAGACCTCACTGCAGTTACAGCTTCCTTGTGAGGGGAAGAGGAGGGGCAGGCACTGATCTCTGCTCTTCTGTGACAGTGACAGGACACGAGGGAGTGGCCTGAAGTTGCATTAGGGGAGGTTTAGTTCGGATATTAGGAAAAGGTTCTTCACCCAAAGGGTGGTTGGGCACTGGAACAGGCTTTTCAGGAAAGTGGTCATAGCACCAACCTGAGAGAGTTCAAGAAAGTTTTGGACAATGCTCTCAGGCATGTGGTGTAACTCTTGGGGTGTCCTAAACAGAGCCAGGAGTCAAACTTTGATCGCATTTGTGGAGACCCTCCCCACAAAGTTAGTGCAGTTCTGATACAAAGAAAGACTATAAATGCATCATTGCAAAGATTGCTTCTGTGTTTTCATTGTTATAGATACACAACTGAGCTTCCTGCAAGCTCAGTCTCATATCTGAAGGGCAAGTTGTCTTTCGATCATGTTGACACTATAAAGGTTCCTAAAACTTAATCAGTATTAGATTTTAATTTCTGGGGCTCCTACTTTATAAAAGTTCTGTTTATATTTGGGGACTCAAACTGTATTTGCTGTGCAACAATGTTTTTAAGAAGACTAGAAGAAATTTCAGAAGACAGTCAACTGCTGGTGATAATCTATGTGTTACATGGACTTGCAATGTTAGCAAGTAACTCTTTCCAGCTGATTATTCAGGGAAATAATATTTTGTGGTCTTGTTGTTCCCATGCTAAGAGATGTCAAAATATTGTTGGTTGTAGAGGCCACTAGCATTATTTAACAAAGAACTGATGGGACAAGCAGAAACAGCCTCAGGTTACACTGGAAGAGATGTAGATTGAATAGTAGGAAACATTATTTCACCAGAAGGGTTGTGAAGCATTGGAACAGGCTACCTGAGGTGTTTGAGTCACCATCCCTGGAGATACAATATGACACTTAAGGGCAGGGTTTCATGCTGGTCCTGGCAATGTTAGGTTAAGTATTGGAATCTGATATTAGAGGTCTTTTCCAGCCTAAATGATTCTGTGATCATTTTAGTGAGATACTAAATTATTGACACCTACACAGAGTACTACATGTTGAGCTTTTTCAAGGAGCACGTGAAATTCCCATCGTCTTTCTATCTTTCACCTGTGATTTCATGGGCGGATAATCCAATCTGATAGCTTGCTGCAACCCAGAGGAGGCAGACTCAGCGAGCTGCAGCCCTGGTATAAAGTGGACATCAGGAGCAGCATGGAACAGGAGAGTAAGAGTATCCCATTTTGGTGGCAGCCATCTCTTTATCAAGCTACATGAATTCCTATCCTTAGGATAATCTCTCAGGAAAATAGGAAGCTAGGAAAAGTAATGCCTTCTTAATTTCTCTAAGTCTTGCTATTGGCAGCTATTTGCACTAATTTTGTTGTTTCAATAGTTAGCTGCTCATAAAGTAACCAGCCAAAAACGCTTGCAAGAAAAAAAATTTTCTTTCTGGACTGGTTATTTTTGGATATTTAAATTCTTTTGCTTTTTGGCTGTGGCACTTAGAAAAAAATGTAGTGCACAAGTTGTTATAAAAGAAATGTGGACTTTAGTTCATGCTGGTAACTCTGGGCAGAAATGTTTTCCTTCCATCAAAACTCAAGTTAAAATTACAGCTGTGGTATTCACATGCCCTCTGAACAAGGGGAGACATAATTCTCTCTCTCAGATTTTTTCCTGGAGAAGCACAGAGGGAAAACAATTCTTATCTCATTTGCTGCTTCTGTTGTTTTGCAAACATGTGGAATGTGTTGGGAGATTATTTATCTGCAGGAATTTGATGATTGGATTCTGGTGATGGTGTTTTGATTCATTGGCCAATTGAATCCACGTCTTTGTGTTGGGACTGTCAGCTGAGAGTCACGAGTTTTCAGTTTAGAAATTAGAAATTAGAAGTAAGTATGATGTGGTATAGTGTATATCTCTTTAATATAGTATAGTATAATAAAGTAATCAATTTGGAGTCAGATGCGTCATTCTTCCCTGAGGAGAGGGATTGCCTGCTGATCCAATATATGGCACCTGATTATTTGTTTTCCTTGGTTGTAATTACTCACAATTGTTTGAATATGGGTTGAATATTGGCTGTTACAGCCTGAGATGGTTTTTTTTCCTTTTCTGTCTTTCTTTCAGATGCTTTACATGCCTACTTTGGAATCTGTGGTTTGTCATTAATTGGAGAATCTGGTATTTGCAAAGTTCATCCCGCCCTAAATGTAAGCACAAGAGCATCAGAGCGTCTTCACCACCTTCATCAGATCTGGAAAACACGGACTTTAAACAGCGTTCAGACGACACACACCTCTCTACATGACTGATTTAGACTTGAATTTAGTTCTGGTAGCATAATTGTAGCCCAGGGTTAAAAGCCATGTATAACCAATGTGCTCTTTTAAGTGCTGGAGTCATACAATCAGATCTGTGTTGCTGGCATCACTTTGATAGGGAGTTGCCTTCAGCAGGTTATTCTGCATTGTGAAATGGGGAATATTTTGATTATATAGAAGTTTGTCACCGCAGACTGTAAATGGCTTTTCAGATGGCTTTACTTCTAAGAAATCCCTTGAGGCATTTAAACTTCATTTAATTTTATTTTTTTAAATTTGTGCATACTGTGTCAAAATATATAATGGGGAAGTATTTTCAAAATTGTTTACATATCATACAGTATAGCACAGAATGTTGAAGTTCTTTATAATCTTACTGTTTGACATATTTTTGGGTAGAGAATCTCTCATATTAAGTCTCAGTTAAAAATTACCTATTATCATCAACTTTCAGATTCCATAAACTTTGTTTTTCACAAACAAATTAATTAAATACAAATAAAATTATTTTATTCAATATACTGGACTTTTAAGGTTGTGTGGCCTTACTAAATGGATCTCATAATTCTTCTGAGTAGGTTTTACACAAATGCAGTGGATTGTTAGCCAGACAGAGTTTTCATCTAAAATAGTTTCTTCATGTGAAGTTCACTACGAGTGTGGCATATTGATGTGCATCAATAAGAGATATTCAGCCCAGTCTTTGGAAGCATACCTGTATGCAAGAGTAGCATTAGAACCTGCTTCCAAAGACAAACCTTTGCAATACATTGAAGTTGTTCAAATTAGAGTAATGATGAACATTCTCAGCTTCTTTAGTGCTTTACTAGTGCCTTACTTTGTATGCTTGAAGTGCTGTTCAGAGTTGAAGGAAGTAACTTTGCAGCTGGTGTGTTTGTGGCAGGTCAGTTTGTGCATTCAGTAGACACCACATGTTTCTACTTGCCAGTCATTAACAGCACTTTTTTTTCCTAAAGGTTCCAAAGATAACTGAAGACTTCCTGAGACAGGTTAGGTGCACCATTTGCCACTGCTGAGCCCAAAGAAACAGGATGTAGATCTTTTTGGCTAGCAAAAAGAGCTTTGGGGATAAACATGATTCCTGTTTTGCAATGCAGGGCAAGTGAAAAGGGTAGTGTAGTTGTACCCCTAGCACACATGTCAGAGAGGTCCAGTAGGTATCTTTAGGCTACCAGAACAATCCCATTGTCCAAACCTGTAGCAGCCTTCCTACCTAAATAGATAGGTTTTGTTTCTATAGCAGATTAATTTTCATGGCAGCATTGGGAGCATAACTAGTGATAGTTGTCTGCTTGGAAAAGCAGAGGAGTGGGGTAGGGTGTGTGTGATCCAGACACGTCCCACTAGACACTTTACTTTTGGAGGAGGAGAGACTCAATAGTTGTAAAAACTGGGAAGTCTGGAGGGGTGTGAAACCAAGAGAACTGTGAGGCCAGTACTGGAGAGGGGGAATGAGGTGCTTGAGTAGGACTGTTGCAGAGTGAGAGAAATGAAAACTGGGAGATATTGAGGCTGGAGGCACCAGTGAAGAATGTGGAGTAGTAATGGAACCAAACTGGTGGAAAGGATTTGAACTGTGTAGGGTAAGATTAGGGAGCAAAAGAAAGGTACTGACTCAAGGAACATGAAGGAGTTAAGGAGCAAAGATAGAGCTTGGGAATTGGTTTTATTGACCACATGCTGAGATGACCAAAAATCCAGCCACAAGTAAAAAGAACTAGCAAGATACCTGAAAGAGAGTATCTCCCAGGCAGGGGGCTCACTACTGCAGTTCCTGTGGGAATCCCATTTTCCTGGATAGGCTTAATGGGATGTTGGTCAGCAAAGGCTGTAGCTTCCCTGAGCAGAAGTTTCTAAGATCATAGGGGTCTGCCTAGATAAAAAACCCATTTAAAACCAAACAATTAAAATCTTGAAGTAAAAATTGATCAAAAAAGCATGGTATTTTCTTGTCTTTACATCAGATGGTGATGACAAGTTGACTTCATGGTAGGATAGGATGGGTTTCCGGTGTAGTTACAATGAAGGTGAGATGTAATTGTAGCTGTCCATCCCCACCACTGCTTCTTTGCCTTGCCGGTGAGCTATCTTTGAGGTTTTTAGCTTTTACCACATACCCTGGTAGAGGGAGTAGCTTTGAGTTTCAGAAGAGTTGAATAAGGTATTCTTAGTCTTTGCTGGGAAACAGTCTAAATATTTGTTCTTACTTAGCTTAGTGAAAAATGATGTATTTGATTATTGTGAGGCAAATCCATACTTGCAAAATCCTGAGCTATAGTTCCTGAGTTGTCCTATGTGTGACCACATTCTCATCTGTGAGGGACATCGGGGTCCCTCAGCAGAAAATATGGAGGTAACAGTGAAAAATCATACAATGTGAATAAGAAAAATTCTTACGGAAAGTAATTTAACAGTTTTCTGTCTCAAAAAACAGGTAATGTTTCTTGCTATGTTTTCTGTAAGCTACCCTGGGTTCTTCATATGGATTTTACATTTCTTATCTCCTTGGCCCCCAGTTATTCTACACATCTTTTCAGGCTGCCTGTTGACTGCAGAGCTAGCCTTTCCTAAAGGTTGCATAAGGCGTATTTGTTTCTCATTACCCAAAGTTTGATGAAGGCAGCAAAATACCCATGCTTTCATCTCACACTGAGTATCTAATTACTCTAATTCTTTTGAAATCTTTAATCTTTTTTAAGTTGATAAAAATCAGTACTAATAACCAATTCTACATATATGATTTGCCATTCTGAATGTCCCAATTTATGTCAGGCAAACAAATGATGAACATGAAATGTTCCTGTGTAGCAGACATCTGGATTCTGACTGTATTGAATTGTCTCTCTGATTTTTGTGGTTTATTGTGTCTTTTGACTAGAAAAATGTTAAATGAGAAATCAGTGGACAAGAGTTTCACAGAAGTCCATAACCTAAAATCACTTTTAAAGGGGATACATCAAAATAGAGCTAAAACTTAAATGTGAACTGTGAAGTTTAAATGTAGCTAGAAAAAGCAAACCATGTGATTATTACCTACCTCTAATAATTTTGTGTTAACCACAGCTTTACATTGCTGAGACTGAACCTACATAAGAAATTCATGCATTGAATGGCTTTACCATGTGCTTGAGGATGTAAAACCTCTTGGCTATCAGGCTGACAAATGTGAGTGCCTCTATCCTATCTGAAACACTCCCAAACTCTGTGTGTGGCCCGAGTTTCTCTTCCAGAAAAACAGCTTTAAAATGGTATGTTGAACAAAGGAAGTCAAATGTATCTTTTCCATAGGATGTGAGGACTGGGGATTTAAACATTGTCACTGGGGCTTTCAGGCCCACTTGATTTGTACATAGCTGCTGACAGATGTAGTAACACCATTTTGGAAGGCTGCTTCTAAGCATGTTTGTATTTATAAATTTTCATATTGAGAACTATTTTTTCTAAATGGAACAATCATGATCATTGAAAAAAAAACTAGCAAGTAAATTATTTCAGAAATATCTGACATGCATATGCTGAAGCACATATTAAGAGTACTGTGCTCTCTGCTCTATTGCCCAAGGTAAAAGACAACCTGAGAGGAGCTGAAGAAGCTGCATCAAATTTGCTTTCTCCATGGATGCCAGTATAGAAATTAAATATTCTGTAGAAACTGTTGTGTTCCCTAAAAAATACATTTCAACTTTGTGCCAAGTGAGCCATTCAGTATGGGGTTGCCTAATATAGAAGGGAAGAAACAGTGGTTTCCAAAGTCAAAGCCTTTTATGGACAGCCCATCTCCTGGCATTTTGGAGAAACTTGCTATCAGTGTCCCTGTGGAAGTCAAAGGGATGTCAGGACATGCATAAGAAGCAGAGAGACCCTAAGTAAGAAGATGCTATTGTTGCAACTAAATATGAGACATCTCCAAAATGCATCAGTTGAATGATATTATTGGTCTGTTTACGTTGATGTTAAATACTGTGGTGGTTCTGAAAAGCTCTTTTTTTGCTGTTGCAAGAAAAGACCACTTAACAAGTTTTCCTCACTTCAGATGACACTGGGTGGAAAAGAGGAAAGTCTCAACATCTTTATACTAAATGGTTATTAAATTACTCCACTGAGTGGTTACAATGTGTTGTAGATTTACACTTTCTGTTCACCATTTTAAGCTTTTGTGTTCCTGGTCTCTATTTGCCTGGTTAGTTTCTGAGTTTAATAAAAATCAATGAGCTGTTGAGAAAATGTGGGAAAACTGTAATTTGTTTTTTACTGTAGCTCTTGTCGTGTGTTTTTTCCCAAGTTACATGTTCTGGGTGAGGACCTGTTTTCCCAAGGGCACAGAGCATGACAGCCTCCAAAGGTTTTCAAGCTGAACCCATCAAAGGCAGCAAACCCTGACACTACTGTTTTATTTTTTAGGCACTGGAGAAGTGCCTTGCTTGATAACTACATTGTGAGAACATAGAATCATGGAATGATTTGGGTTGGAAGGGACCTTAAAAATCATCTCATCCAACTCCCCTGCCAAGGGCAGGGAGGCATCCCACCAGATCAGGTTGCTCAAAGCCCAATCCAACCTGGATTTGAACACTTCCAGGGATGGGGCAACCACAGCTTCTCTGGGCAAACCTTTTCCTAATGCCTCACCACCCTCAATAGTGAAGAATTTTTTCCTAATACCTAAAATTTCTCAATTTTAATCCATTCCCCCTTGTCCTGTCACTACCTGCCCTTGTAAAAAGGCCCTCTCCAACTTTTTTGTAGGGTCCCTTCATGTACTGGAAGGTGCTGTAGGTCTCCCCAGAGCCTTCTCTTTCCCAGGTCAAACGGGCCCCTTTCAGCCTGTCTTCACAGGAGGGATGTTCCAGCCCTCTGATCATCTTCATGGCCTCCCCTGGATGCACTCCTGAAGTTCTGTGTCCTTCTTAAGTTGAGGATCCCAGAGATGGATGCAGCAGTCCAAATAAGATCTCACCAGAGCAGAGCAGAGGGGCAGAATCCCCTCCCTCCCCTGCTGCCCACGCTGCTTTGGATGCAGCCCAGGACACGTTTGGCTTTCTGGGCTGTGAGTGCCCAGGGCCAGGTCATGTCCAGCCTCTCACCCAGCAGCACCCCCAAGCCCTTCTCTGAACAGCTGGTCTCAATCCATTTGCTGCCCAGTCTGTACTTCTGTCCGCAGGACCTGGCACTTGGCTGTACCAAACTCCTCCATGAGGTTCACACAAGCCCCCTTCTCAAGCCTGTCCAGGTCCCTCTGGATGCTATTCCTTCCTTCTGGTGTGTGGGTAGAACCAAGCAGCTCAGAGTCGCTGGCACACTTGCTGAGGGTGCACTCAGTCCCCCTGTCCCTGCTGCCTGCAGGGTTGTGGAGCAGTGCCAGTCCCAACACCAGGCCCTCCAAAAGGCCACTCATCACTGGTCTCTGCTTGGACCTTTGGTGTTGACCACAACTCTTTTCAGCAAGACTGTACAGCCCATTCCTTATCCCTTGAGTGGTCCACCCTCTCCAGTTTGGAGCAAGGATATCATGTAGTACAGTGTCAAAGGCTTTACACAGGTCCACATATATCATGTCAGCTGTCCTTTCCATATCCATCAGTGTAAGCCCATCTTAGAAGGCCACCAAAATTGTCAGGCACTATTTGCCCTTAGTGAAGCCATACTGGCTTGTCACAAATCACCTACTTATTTTCCACATGCCTTACCATAATTTCTAGGAGGATTTACTCCATGATCTTGCCTTCCACTAAGGTGAGACTGGCATCCTTTAAAATGTTTTATCTGCAGATACAAACTCGGTACTTGGGAATAGGACTGGACAGGCTGCTATCACTGGAGAACAAGTAGGATTCTGAGGAAGAATATGGTCCTGACTTGCAGTAAAAAGAGAAAATTCATTGAGGAAGAGAAAAGTCTCTGTGAAAACAATCTGCATGCTCTTTCACCTGAGAATTAAAAATGTTCAGGAAAGAGGTTTCAGCTTGCCACACAAGTTGTTTATATTAAATTCATAAATGCAAGGAGGGAGATATGAATGTAACAGCTGAGTTTTGATAATTTTATTCTGTTTGTGAAAGCGACTTCCATGTTAACACCCAACAGTGATGATAACCAAGCCCTAGTACGAGGACCAGGAGCTAATCTGTTGTGTTGAGTCTGGCTGAGTTCATTTTCCCTTAGCAGCCCTCGCAGTCCTGTGCTTTGCACTGGCAGCTGGAAAGGTGCTGATAACACAGTGGTGCTCTGGTTGCAGCTGGGCAGTGCTGGCACAGTGTCAGTACTGTCTCCCCAGCATTCTTGCCTACCCCATCAGTAGGCTGGGGCTGGGCATGGTTCTGGGAGAAGACACAACCAGGCCAGCTGATCCAAACTGACCCAAGGAATATTTCGTTGCAAATGACATTAGCTCAGATATAAAAGCTAAGGAAAGGAGGAGGAAGTGGGACGATTTTATTTACGATTTTATTTACAATGTTTGCTTTCTGGAGCAACCACTCCAGGTGCTGAAGCCTTGTTCCTGGGAAGTGGCTGAACGTTGCTCGCCAACAATGGGAAGTAGAGAATAAACCTATTTTTTTCTCTTTGCTTTTGCACGCGCAAACTTTCACTTTTGCTTTAGTAAACTGCCGTGTCTGAACCTGTGAGTCCTTTTCAATCTTACTTTCTCTCTCCTGTCCAGCTGGGAAAGAGGGTGATAGAGTGGTTTGGAAGGCATCTGGTGCCCAGCCCAGGTCAGCCCACCACACCTGTGCACCACCAAAGCAACCGCTTTGGATGCTCAATCTGGGAGAGCATGGAGGCTTTCATTTTTCTGCAAGATCCAGCCTGGGCTTCCATCCAGAACTCTCCCTGTGTTCCCTTTGCTCCAGACATAAGACAAAGGCTCTGCCTCACCCTGGGAGGGAGAATCCCACCTTATCCTTTTACATGAAATCTGCAGAAGAAAAATTTGAAGTGAAAATGAGTCAAGATTTTCTGTCGTTTATCGCTCTTCGTGAGTGCTTGTGGGACAGGTGCTTATGCTGCCTGGAAAGCTAAATATGCAAGAGTGCTGTTGAAATTGCATGCTGTTTTTGTTTAATTTAAAGGTTTCCCTAAGCACAGAGCTATATTTATTTGCTGTTGTGCTGTCCAGAAATCTTTGTGTAACAACCTTCTTTAAATTACAGCCAAGCCTTACTAAAATAATCTCACTTGACCAAACTGAATTTTCATCTTTGTCTCAACATCCATTCTGCTTATTTTATCATTAAAACCTTCTTTGAATACAATGGGGAAAGGGATCATCTGTGTAAACCTGTTGCCTAGGGAGTATTTATCAGGGGTCCTCTTTCACAGCAGGTTAGACTAAGAACTGTTGGGCATGGTATAGGAACAGTTTATCCTGCCTTGGGGCACTTTGGTGGACTATTTCTTACAGTTATTTAGATTCCACTTTAATTTTTTTTTTACCACCCCTGAACCCCAAACCTGTGGATTCTTAAACCAAAGACAGCTTTGCTCTGGTGGGACAGTTTATTGTGGAGCCAATCTGTGAGGTACATAGATGGGAAGGCGGGACATGGGGAAGGTTTCTACAAAGAGCACAAAAATACTTCAGAAGGAAATCAGAAATCTTAGTTAGATTGGGCATACATGCACTCAGGTCTGTACACTTGTGTTTTACAGATTAGCTGTCCTCAGGAGGTACTTGCTGTCCAGCATCTTTCCAAAATATCCTCTGAAATATGCAGTTCTCTGGTGAGGTCAAGGACAGGAGTCCTGCTCAAGAGAAGTCCTGATGAGGCTTTCCAACACAGGCATGGGGCTCTTCTATATTTTTGTATACAGCTCTATATATAACTCCCTGTATGTGGCCAGAATGAGTCCTGCAGGGCAGTGATAACATGCCCTCTGTGACTTGCCAGTTGCTATAGATAGCTTCCTGTGCACACCATGCAAACTGCTACTACCACCAATTTTTTCTGATGGCTCCATGCCTTGACATCTGTTTTCACTGTAAAGAAACTCCAGCCTCCAACAACTTAATTCTACAGAGTGAGGAGCTGCTGGTACAAGTGAGGACTGCGATGGTGGGCATCTGAAGAAAAGGTGCTAACTGCTCTAACAAGGTGAGCTTCCCTGGCCTTAAGACAAGTCCTGTCCCCTTCTCTTCTGCCAGCCCTTGTTTATCCTAGTTTTTATTAAACACAGGAATGAGGGAACAGCAGAAGCACATGTTTACTCTTCCCAGGATGCACACTTCTCCCTGCTGAGGGGTGTTGCCAGCTCTGAGCACGAGCTGGGAATGGCAGCTATCAGTGGGAAAGCTGTTCCCCAGTCTTGTGACAACTTCAGAGCTCAGTGGCCACCAGCACAGACCTGGCCAGGCATCCCAGCCTGGGCTGTGCCCCATGGGCCCTGTACAGAGCAGCAGGAATGCTCCTGGCATGTTTCTCCTTCTGCCCCTGGATGGTCCTAACACTGCATTTCCCTTGGCCTCTACCTGTAACCTCTCAGGACTGTTGAAGGCTTTCTCAGGTCCTGTGACTCCAAGTCATGGTCCAGAAGCCACAGAGAAGGCAGGCATCACAGGTCCCTGCATAAAGCAAAAAACACAAGCGCGCTGGTTTTGGCTGCAGCAGAAACCTGAGCAAACACACAGGCATCTGAGATGTTACGCAGCGTCTGTTCCCCAGGGAGGGCAGTTTCTTAAACCAAAGGCTCCACTGACTTTGGAGAGCAACAGTTCCCACAGTTTCCCTTCTATAAAAGGAAATTAAATTCTACAGCAGCTGTTGATATGATAGCCAGTCTGGACTGGACCCCCCTCCCATCCCCTTACTAGCTGCCCAGCCTTCTCCAGCTACCCACAGGCTGCTTGTCCTGTCTGAACAAATTGAGCTTTCTGGTGCTTTTTGATGCTAGCTGGATTTGGGGTCAACAGAAACATAAAGAAAGACTTTTTTTTTTTTTTAAACATGTAAATGCCCCGATCTCAGTCACTTCAGTAAAGTTTTGTGCTCTGGAAACACTGGAAAATGAAGATTCAGGCACTTTAGGTGTGCCTTGTCTTGAGACAGCTCTAGCGTAAACACTTCTGTTCATCTACTGCTGTCACTCAGGAACAGATTTTTCTTGTTTGCTTTAAACTAATGGTAAAAAAAATTAAACCAGGCTAAAAGGTTCAATTTTGCCAATATTTTACACACCTATGTGTAACATAAATGCAGTTCAACATAAATGCAGTAAAATTGTAATAAATAATATAATATTCCAAACTAGTATGAGTTTGTCTATCTTTAACGTCTTTGAAATCCTTGCCCGACAAGTTATTTGGGGAGGGGACTGAGAGGGGTCACCCTTGGCACACTAACGTGCATTTGACTTTCCTCTCCACAGCAGGGCAAAGTGAGTGTGCCTCTGTGGATTTAGTGTGCTGTAACTGAACTGGAGGGAAGTCTGTTCTGCCCAGTTAGGCTGCTGCATCAGGGAGGCCTGATGAGGACTGCTGTACTTGTCAAGCAGTCTGTAGAAGTCAAAGGAAGGAAAAGAAATTTTCATGGGAATCCAGGGAGATTTCATTTCCTAGCAACTCCAGAAGAGTGTGTAAGTGCTTGTGGGCCCATGGCAGGGACTCATCATGGGAGTCTGTGCTGCTGCCTGTGACCCATGAGATGAAGGCGACCAAAGCCACACAGCAAGGTTGACAACAGCTCACTTTGCTCAGTGGTATCAGTGGGACAGCACCTGGAGCCATGGCTCTCTGCTTCTGTACCCTCTGCCTGGCTCTGCACCTCAGGATGCTTTGCTTGCCCTGCAGAGCAGCTCACATGGGGAACCCAGCAGAGCCATGATTTGGGGGTTTGGACCCCAAATACTGCTGGCCAGGAACAAAGTTATGCCCTACACTCCACACAACGGGACCAGGGAGTCGGAGTGTCACTGTACTCCACTCTTGGCTTTTTATTAGCACTAAAAGGAGCAATTCTCTTTGCAGTGACTTCAGACAAAGTCCCCCAGGTGACATTTCTGACCTTTTGCTCTGCGATGCACATCCCTTTATATACATAAGCCAACTTTGTCTGAGTCACTTGTTCTTTGACAGGTCACCAGTGCCTTTGTCAGCCTTGGAGGGGGAAGGAGGCTCAGGAGCTCTCAGCAGTGCAGTGCTGCCTGCCCAAAGGCAGCAGAGTCACTGCTCCTGCAGGCAGCTACTCCAGCAGCGCGCCTAAATGCTGATCCCAGCTGGATACTGGTGTTAAATGGAGTCATTGGGGGTGTAGCGGAGTAGTGGGGGTCCTGGAGAGCCTCAGATGCCCAGCGGGCACACAGGTAAAGGGGCAGGCTCGCTCTGGTGCTGTGTGACACAGGAGGGTCAGCCCTCGGGCACAGCAGGGTCTGCACCCGCCTTGCTCTGTGCACAGCCAGTCTGCAGGGAGCTTAAGCCACCTTTAGAGGGGATTAAAGACTTTATTAACCCATGGGTAAATGCAGGCGATGAATTTCACTGTAGGAGCACAGCATGCCACTTTGAAAAAGGAAAGTTAATTCAAACCTAATCCTCGTATAGTTAAGCTGAAAGAAAAGTATAGGAGCCCAGCTGACACACTTAAACCTTGAAGGCATGAATTGGACAGGCCTTGTAGAAGAGTGTAATAGTCTCTGAAGGCCAGCTGAGTCTAAAAAGCTTTCATGTCTATGCTTCATTCTTCCGAGCCTTCACAATTACAGACCTGCCCCTTTTGCAAAACACATAAAATTACTAAAACATACATGACAACATTTGCATGCAGATCTCAGCAGTGATCATCTTTCCCTTATCTTTCTCTGATTTGCATGTCTCTGATTTCTTCATTAGACACATTGTTTTAAGTAACTGAATAGAGTCAGTAAATTAATAGACTCAAGCTTGCTGTGTTTTGCTCAATTAATATTTGTTAAAACTCTAGATAGCCCAAATTCTCTTTGTATTGTCAAATTTGATTAACAGTAGTTGCAACAAAAAATGGCAATTATATGATATATTCATGGTATGCATAATTATGTACTTTATTCCTCATAAATATCTAATAACATACTCAATGCATTAAATATTAATAGTGGTCTACATACTTAACCCATATTTTTTAAATGAGCTTGTTCCCAGGGGCATGTGATACTCTTCTAGTGTCCCATGGGACAGGCTAGGAGGAAATCATACATAAAGATAATTTTTCAAACAGTGCAGATGCAGTTTTCTCTCTGTACTTTATTTTGTGTGCTTGTGTCTCAAAAATACTGAATGAATATATTAATGGAACTTGAACAGAGGTCTTTAAAGGGAGCAAGAAAAAAAGCCTAGGGATAGGTATCTCCAGTGTCAAAAAGGTTTGAGCATAGTAGAACAAATTATTTGGCTCCAATAGATCATAGATTTGGAATTCACTTTTAAATTTTATTACATTTGCCAAGGACTTACAGCCAGAAGTAAGAGAAACGAGAGGTACAGGCAAAGGGTGAGAATCTTTCTTCTGGCCATTGGCAACAAGTATGTTGTGTTAGCCACTGCTTCAGTATCTCATGTTGTTTATTTGCCATATTCAGTCCTATGTGTTTAGTGACCTTCATGTTTTTGCTGTTTTCTATTAAAGTACATGAAAATAAATAAAACCCTGTTTCGGTCTGTGATGATCAGGGATAAAAACAAGATTACTAAGGAAGTTTAGAGACATTGAAAGGGTAAAAATCAAACTCTCCAGCAGAAAGTGAAGATGTGTTTTGGCAGCTGCATCATGCGAGAGATCTGGGGATCCCAGGCTAAATCTGGATCCTGAGTAGAGTTCATTAACATGGTTGTTAGGGTGAAGGTGCAGGAGTTGGCCACCTTGAAAACAACATCAGTTAAAATGTGGAAGAGATGCAGAAACGGACAGTTTTCTGACTGCTTGTCAAGAGACTTTGGAAACTTTGCTTCTCTGTTTACCTGAGAGCAGCACAGGTGGGAAAAAATGGCAGAAAAAAATTCCCCTGTGGTGCCTAGAAACACTAGAGATGGGGTTTATTGCAGGGAGAGGTTTAGGTCTGCATGCAAGTACTCTGCTCTTTGAAATAGTTTGGCCTCATTTGTCCTGCTCGCAACACCTTTCCAGCCATCATAAGGTCTCATCTGTTCATGGCAATTTTCTTCTGTCAGTGACAGTTCACATCTACATCACTCCCCACAGAAGGAAGGAGTTTATATAAAATTCATAAACTATTCACATGGATTCTCTTTCATATTACTCAAGCAGGATGCAGGCCTTGGAGAATAAAAGCAGGTCACAGTCTTTACCAGAGACATGCACACTCTCATTTCAGAGGTGTTTCTTCCATGATTACAAATGTTTGCTCGCATGTACAATTCAACAGTGAAGCATTTCATGCCGGACACTAGCACAGTTTTCCACTCTCTTTAATATCACCTTTCTTGCATCTCCATTGTTCAGTGACATAGGAGTTGTCTGGGATGAAAGTACATCTACACAGATCCCTGCATCCTATAAAATTGAACTGCTCTTTCTCTCCTTAATACTGAATTATTTAGCTAGCCCTTAACCATACCACCTGCAACTAGTTTCAAACACCCTTTAAGCGGATTTCCTCAGGTGATGATGGCCAACAAATTCAAGTGTATTTACAGGAGCACAGTGGGAGAAGACCAACCTCACCATGGTGCTAGACAGCTGCTGAGGGTGTGTGCTTGACTGGATTCCCTGTGCCATGGAAATGGGAAAACACCTCACAGTCCTAGGGGAACAGAAAGACAAAAACATCTGAGTAAGCTTTACCGTTCAGATTTAGTTTAGTAGTCAACTAAGACAGAGAAGGAGATCAAAGAGAAAATCTAGAGCTGTCATCATCGTCCTGGGAGAATCAACATAATTCACAGGTCAGGAAACACAAATTTCCTTTGTGTTTTAATTTGTGTACCAACATGCCACAACAGAACCTTGTGTTGCATGGCATTTCAGGATTAAAATTCAGGACCAGTTTTTCCACTGATATAAAATTATACCAAATAGTTTATATAATTTGGTAATCTGACTGGTATCCTTATTACTTTTTGGAGACCTGCTTCAAGTTTAAGTAACAGAAAACAAATATGATCCTGTATGTTTCACTTTAACATAATATGACATACTCTTAAATAATTTCATGACAACAGAAGGTTTGATTTGATCCTGGTTCCTTAGAAAGGAACTAATGTAGAACACAAAACAAAAGAAGGAAAAGGATGAAAAGCAATTTCATATCTTGTATTTATGTGGAACAGGCGAGGAACTCCCAGCTATTTTCAATATACAGCCCACCTCAGTAAAGGTTGTGTAAAACACAGCCATCAGCTTCCAAGAGGGGTGAAAGCCCCTGGGCCACCAGCTGCAATTTGAAGCTTCCCCATCTGTCTACAGCCTTCCAAGTGTGCATTCCCCTGTCAGCCTTCTGACACTCAAGGCAAAGGCTGGAACAAACTGTCTGCTATCCAAGGAGAAGTAAACAGGAGCCCTCAGAATGGCTACAGGAATCGTTATCTTCTGCAGAAGATAGTCCCAAATTCCTAGCTAGTCTTGATATATGGAGAGAGCTTGTGTAAATGACGCTGAACTGTCCACAGGGCTCTGCTCAGGCTTGCTGGACTTGCAGAAAAAACACTTTTCTGCAGGCCTGATGGCAGAGTGCCCTGTGATGCAGGGGCCAGGATCATCCTGGCCAGAGCTGCTTGGGAGGATGCCATTGCTGAAGCTGTGAAATCAATGCAAAAGTGGTTTGTGGCTTCCTCATGCTTAACTATCACTGGCAGCCATCTGAACCTGGAGTGCTAACAGAGCTAATCCTGAAACAAAACCACTCCAGGAAGAGATCATGAAAGAACCATCAGCTTCTTCCATCTTCTCCTGTATCCTTTTTACCCTGGCTGATTTCATGACTTGAGCTACATTTACATCTCTTTACATTTACATTTACATTTATCAATTTATGGAAGTGGGACATGAGCAGGTGAAGGAAGGGGAACAAGGAATTGTCCTTTTTTTTGTCCTAAGTCCTTGAATTGCAGCCCAGGCTGGCCATAAACTACAAGATTTGGCAAAAATAGAGAAAAAACCACACAACCCAAATCCAACTGTCGAAGAAAAAAAGTCATGAGACAGCAGCCAGAAATTCAGAGCACGTAGTTCACAGTACTGGTGTGGTTGGTGGCTGAAGAACACAAGACAGAGCTCTGATTTGGAGCAGATCCATGGTGCATGCACAGGAGGAGGCTCTTGTCTCACATACTTTGGCTGGTGGCTGTTGGGGGTTGCTTGAGTGAGACATGACAAAGCTGCACTGAGGTTCAGGTGCAGGCACGACTTCCACAGAAAGCATTCCAGGGAGTAAACAGCTTGTGCTGTGGAGCACAAAGGGTTGTAAATTCCCTGGCTTTTCACACAGCCTGTCATTAAGGAGCTGTAGGGTCAAAGGTATGTTTGCTCTTGGTGCTGGTTATGGTTTGGAGATTCACACTGATATTGTGGTACAGCCTTCCTTGAGGCAGGAGTGCTGCTGAGGCTAGCATGGTTTGCTGCAGATGGCTGCTGGACTGGAGCAGCTTGGGAGAAGCAAGGTATTCCTTCAGGCAGTCCCTTGTCCCAGCCTCAGCCAGCCCTGCCCTCTACCAGCAGCCCACACTGAGACAAAGAAATTAGAGTAGTGAAAACTTCCTACATGACTGCCATTCAGTGAGCTGAAATCAAACCAGGAAGCAAAATATCTCACACTGAATTCAATTATATATGGAGGACTGCTCAGCTGTGTAGGCAATGACATCTGACTGTCCCCAGTGCCACTGCCTATTGTTTATTCCTGGGCTGTTTGCACAAAAGCAAGAAGTGCACTGAAAGCCTGTCTATATCATAATAATGAGCTATTTGAATAATGAGTAATTTGATAGACATAATTGTGCAATATCTAGTAACAGAAAAGTCTCGAGCTATTCATGAGTCCCGTTTCCTGAGAAAGGAAGGATATACTATTTCAGTGAGTAACCTGTAGAGAGAATTTGAGATAACATTACTACTATATCAATATCTTAGGAAATGCAGCCTCTGAGGGGATACATTATACTGTTATAAAATACTCTTTGGTGTGTTTTCACCACACAGGGGTGATGTGCTCCATGGGATACCTGATAGCTACAGCGTAAGAAAGGCTTGTCACCTTCCACCTCTCAGCTTGGAAGAGGACTGGTGAGATAGCAGTGGGCTGGCCATTCACCTGTGCTTCTCCCCCAGGTCTTGCAGGCAGCTGGGACCTTTGTGCTTGGGGAAGTTTGACTCCAGAACAGGAGAAATGAGCCACTTCTGGCTGAAGTGAACTGCAGTTCCTCCACCAGAAGGAAGGTGCATATAAGGCATGGAGTGGGGACAGGCACGGAGCAGAAATGTGATGTCTAACACCATTTCCCAGCTGTCCTGTGGAGTCCCCTTGCCCACTGTGTCTGGGGGGTTGTGCAGTGCCTCACCTGATAGCTGATCCTCATGCCTGGTGTGAACATTTCAGTGGGACTGATGGTTGCCTTCATCGAGCAAAGGATGGTACTTGGGTTGCTGGGACCAGTTTTTCTGCCACAGTTGTATACAGGCATGTTGTATCCATCTCATACCTAAAAGCTTCATCAGGCCTGGGATGAAGAAAAGAGCTGACAGGAAGATTTCTTCCTGTTTGAGTTACCCCACAAACACATCACCAGTAGAGTGCAAACACATGAGAGAGACCATGTATGCAATTATCCACATTAGTAGGTAGAGAGACGATTTGTCATTTAAACAAAAGCTTAGAAGTTAAGAAAGCCAGGTGTACCCTGAGTACAAATGCATCATTCTGTTCCTCAGCATACATCCAGTACAAGCCGTGCTTTGAAGGGAGGCATGCCCACCTTGGGTGTTGCCCTGTGGGGCATGCACAGGCACCAGCCCAATGCCACAGGCCCAGTGACTGATGCAGCATCACTCAGTTTGGACGAGACCACCAGTAGGTGCAACTTTGTCGGCTTTGACACAGCTCCCGCGGCCGCGGCACCTGAGCAGAGGCGGTGCTCCTGGGCCCCTCCCGGTGCCTGCCAGCCCTGCCGCCACGCTCCGGGATGAGGCGTTCTCGGGAGCATCCCGAGTCCCGTGAGCGGGTGGGCGGGCAGAGCATCTGCGGCACCAGGGCGGCCCTTCCGCGGAGCGCCCCGGGACCGGGACCGGGACCGGGCAGCGCGGCGGGCACGAAGGGAGCGCAGGGGCGGTCCTGGAGCGATCCCGCCTGGAGCGGGCGCGGGGCCATGGAGGCGGCCGCGGAGAGCACCCGGTTCAGCTACATCCTGGAGCTGCTGCGGCGGGACAAGGTAGGGACGGCGAGCGGGACAGCGCGGGGCGGGCAGGCAGAGCCCGCGGGGAGAGACCGCTGCCTTCGCCAGTGGTTTGTCGGGTTTGTTAGGGGAATGTCGGGGGAAGAATGACCCGTCCTCACAGCTAATGTACTCTGGAGGTTCGACTAATATTTGCCACATACTTCCGAGGCTACGAGGTGAAAACGTTAAAAAATAATTTCCACGCGAAGCGTCGCCCAGCCCAGCACAGCTGGGCGCGCATCTGCCGCGTCTGCAGCGCCGCTCCTGCTCCGTGCGCGGCGGAATGCCCCGCTCCAGCGCGGGGATGGGATGCGCCCTGCCCGGGGGGATGCTGCTGCTGGCCACCGGCTGCGGGCAACGCTGGAGAGAGAGCTGCCTTCCCCAGGCACCGATTCAGAGCTGGCATGTATTTTGAGGAAAACTTGCACGCGCATTTCGTAGGAAAGAAAAAGAAAGAAAAAAAAAAAAAAAAAAAAAAAAAAAAAAAAAAAGAGAGAGAAAAAAAAAGAGCAAATCCAAATTCTTGTACTGCTGAGATGCTGATATGTGTGAAAACCAGGGACCAGCAAAGATTCAGGCACAGTGGGTTTTTTTCAAAAAATGAAGCAGCCACAATTTTAAACTATTGTTTGATTACTGTTTACCACAATTATTTTTAAACATAAAATTTAAAACTTAAAAGTAATTGTGGCAAACAGAAATATTGCTTATTCCAGACTCATCCTGATGGCTTTCCAGCATATCTTCAAAGGCTCCCTTCACAGCCAGGTCTTTGCGCACATCCTTCTCCCCCTCCCTCTCCTCCACTCCCTCTTCTAAAACTTCTGGAACAACCTTGAGAGCAGGTGAATGAGGAGTTTCCTGGGTGATTTTCTGCTTCTCTTTGCCTGAGCATAATCATGTAAAGGAAAATTCATTTTTGTTCTGTCCATTTTACACACCAAAGAAAACCATAAAGTGTTTCAGGCCAGAAACCCCTTGTGTGTGGAATGTCCCTGTAATGGGACAGTGCTACATCTGTCCCTTATTCCACAGTTAAGCAGTTTGGACTTAATTCAGACACCCTCTGCAAGAGCATATGGCTCGATAGACAGCAGAGTTGGCACAGTAGTGTGAAATATGCATGTTTATTACAAACAGTGCTGTTGTTTATACATAGACAATGACATTGCCAAGTCCCATCATCACAGACACTTGATGTACATGAAGAAAAGGGGAGCAAGACCAGTTGTGTGACTGCCACAGACTTCCCATGGTGGCAGTCACTGCTTGAGCTTCTCCAGCTCCCCGCTCTGAGACCTTTTGCTCTCCACATTTTCCTTTTGCATTTTTTGAACCTTCAGACCGGGGTTTTAGATTACAGCCTCTTTGTAATTTATTGATGTTATCCAGCAGCTTGGAGGTATTCTGCTGGGATAATTAAACTGCTTTCTCAGATGACATAAATCATGCCAGCAAAAGGACTCTTCTGCATGCTAAACTGCATTTGCTTGGGATCAGGGTATTGCTGCTTAGAGGTTTCAGCACTCCAGTCTTCCTGTTCCCACTTCCCCCCATCAATAAAGCTTTTTCAATAAAGCCTGGAAGCATTAACATTCTCTGAGTTAACTGCTAAGCATCTGGCTTTCACTGAACAAAGATCTATTAGAAAATCAGGACACAATAAGAATACTTTACACTTGCACACTCACTCTCAATACACAGGGTCCCTGCAGTATGGTGCATCAGCTCTTGAACCCTGGGCACATGACCCCTTTTGGCAAGCATGCTGTTTTTCCACTTAGCTGGCAACCTCCCTCAGACCTCTCAAACAGGGCAAATCATTATATATCACTTTTCCCCGGGGGAATGTCACTTCAAAAACCTGTTATCTCTTTTAAGGATCTGTACTCATTATTCTCCTGTGACCCCCCTCCATATATACAACTTGCACATAGTACCTAGAACAGAAAGATGCATGTAGCACTTTTAGTTCCAACAAGACACTCCTTGTGTAATCCATATATCCACAACATCTGTTTAGGCTCACTACAATACTCTCTGAGATATTCTGGGCCTCCCTGGCACCTGTCACAAATGTCACAGTAGCATCTGAGAACTCCAAAATACCCCTGAGAGACAGATTAACAACTAACTGCATTTTGTATCAGAGGCACTGGTGCAGAAAGAGATTGTATGACCTTCTTTCAGGACTCTGAAATCTCAGTTCAAACCACAGCAAGGACACTCATCTCTCTCAAAACGATACATCATTCCAGAAATGGTCTCGGGCCTCTTCCTCACCCTTGCCCAAATTATTCCCTGTAAGTTTACTTTTGCAGTAGTCAAAATACACTCACTCCTACCCCAGCTATTCACCCAAACTCCAATTCAAATTGGTTTACTTTCATAGGTGTATGTTTTCTTCTTTTGAAATGCATAGGATTCTCTTGTAGTATTAACTCCAGAGAATTTTTAGATGTTGTAAAAAAACAATCATATCTGATGGGTTAAATGATACCAATGCTTGCCATCTGTTCCGTAAAACCATTTGTGAGCATTTTTCTATAAGCAGAATACAATCAATAAGCTGATATAAACCAGTGGGAGTTTCAGATGGAAGCTAACAACATGCTCGATTTTTTAATCAAGGTCCTCACTTGTTTGCTTTGTTTTACCATCTTTTCCTACACTCCACATGGTTTGCAGAAACCAACAGTTTGTTGTTTATAAGAAACAGCTTTAAAAGCTATTCTCCAGAAAAAGCATTTAGAGAAATAGATACTACTGGAAACAAGCTCCAAGCCCCATATCATATGAGCATGAGAAATATATAAAAATAATTTTAAGAGCATTTTAAGTTCTGCATGCTCTCTACCTGCAACCTGCAGGTGACATTGATTTCTGTCCCTGCCTTCTGCCTGGTTCCATGTAATGACTAATGTAAAATTCTCTTGTGGTAGCATTTCACCTTTTGTCCAGGTGACAAAAAGGGATACAGCTATACAGAGGTTCAAACTGAAATCACAGTGAGGAGCCAGAGAGGAGAAATGAAACATTTGCTAGTGGCTGTGGTGGCTGGCAGGTGGCTCTGGGCTGCCTGACTCAGCTGAACTGGAGCTCTGCTCCTCATGTGAAAGAAGATAAGGCTTTGCTTATGTGCAGGAAAGTGCTTCTTTGGGGTTTGGGCCCCTATGAGGAGAATTCTCCTCTAACAGCAATTTTCTTTCTTTTACAGAGTATTCAAAAGCATGCCAGAATATGTGTATATTGTGAGGGGCATTTGCACAAAGAAGTGACTCTGGTTGAGAGAGTATGTAAAGATAACTTGGAGTTCAGTGTCAGGCAGCAGCATTAAGTTAGATACTTCAGAGGGGTCTGAGATGGAAATCTAACAGTCAAGAGCAGTTAAAATCCAATTTGCCTGTCTTCACATCTTTTAACCAGTTACTTGGCTGGGTTAGTCAGCCTGTATGACGAACATGTGTTTCCACATCTTAGACATGTCCTCATCTCTCCAACATTTTTCCTGAAGCACCTAGAAGCACATGGGATGTGACATGGCAGGGGTGAGCTGCCAGCTTTTTCTTCTGTGACAGGGGTATTTGAAGTCTGAAGCAAAGGAGAGAAGCTCCCCATGTGCTCCATGTGTACTGTACTATTTATTGTGTCACATCTTTATGGTGTCAGAAACTGAGCCCGTGACTGATTTGCTTATATTATTTTTTTTCATGAAAATGGTTTATATTCTAAATACTTTTCAAAATAACCTTACATTGTTTTTCTGCTAAACAGTAATAATATCTTTAGAGGTAGGACTGTCTCTAAATTTAGAGCTGGGAGATATTTTGATTTGAATGTATTGTATTTTTGGAAAGCTTTTTCATTAGAATTCTTTCACTACTTGGCAAGTGATTGCAAGATACAGAGGGAAAGAGCAGAGTCCTCTGTGTGGACTGTTGTATGTAGCTGGTCCTTGGATCCTCTGCTGCTTTCCAGGCATCGTGGAACTGAAGCACAGTGCTGTACATTTGGCAGTAAGTTAAAAAGTAAAGACACACTGAACCACTTTAGCACACTTTGAAACATGCTAGCTACAAATCCTACCCAAAGCTAATTGCAGACCAAGTGTACTGGCAGTTCAATGAGTGCGGTCTTTATTGCTCAGTCCTCTCTGCAAAGCAGTGGCACATGGGACCTTCTGAACTTGTCCAGTCCTGCTGATCAGGTTATGGGATCTGTTAGGAAACCTGCCCAGCCTTCAGGATTATGGACCTGTGGCACTTCTGTGCAGAGAAGACAAACAACCCTGAACCAAGGGATTAGGATATTTTTGTTTTATGATGGGATACTCAGGCCATAGTTATGTTCACTTTGAAACACCCAAGGTCTACAGATCCATGCTAGCTCTTCAAGGTCCCACAGTTGAAGGGCAGCCATTGCGAAGACAAAAATGAGCCTCTATTCCTGAGCCAAAACAGGCACATTTATCTTAGGCAGCATAAATTCCTGCCTTACTGCGGCCTTATTTTTTAGCCTGCGTGACTGAAAGAAACCTGTGGGTAAAAGTCATCTTCATTAGGTTCAGCTGTTCAGGAGAAGAGAAGTAAGTAGAGAAGCAAATTGCATCACTGACAATTTACAGAGAGTGGGATGAGGGCTAACACCCCTCTGAATTCCTCCTGGACGAAAACACATTGCACAGGGAGAAAAGTGTTTGTGTGTCAGGACAGTCAGTCATACTAGCTCAGGAAAAATTCTGTTCTCATCCTACATATCTCCACTGTGATGCACTGGCTCTAATAATATTTTCAGTCAGAGGAAGGCAGACCAGCAGGAAACTGCTTCAGTCTCAAGCTGTGGTTGCAAAATCAGCATTAAAATGTCTTGAAAAGCTTTGGTTTGAGGACCTTCTAAAGGCAGGGGAGGTGTTGGCAGAACCTTTCTGGTGCTTTGGGACAGGCTTATGTTTTTTCCTGCAGTAGGACTCCAGCTGCACTGTTTAACAAGTGTAGGATTTTTACAGCTTGTTGGAAAGCAGTGCTGCATCCTTCTTCAAACTATCTTAGTAGTTAATGTAAATGAGCACTTGGGAGATTTCTGCATATCAATTATTTAATTAACAAGCATATTTAACCTGAGGTAGGGTGGAAAAGAGAATGCCAATGCCCACCCATCCTACTTACTGTTTTATTCTGCTGTCTTGGGAGTGCAGGGCATGCTCTAAGTCCTGGTCAGACCCTGTCTGCCAAAGCAACGGGGCTGAATTTTGAACAATGAGTAGAGCTACTTAAACACTACCCAGGCATTACTCCATGCAAAGAGTCCCTTGTGAGCAGAACGGGTGTCCAGTTGATTCACATATTTGGCTGGAAACAAAGCAGAAAGGTAGGTCTGACTTCTGTAGTCATGCTGATCTTATTAACCCCCTTGTCAGAAGCCAAGGACAGGAGTCTTTTCTGACATTGGTTTGTGCTCTTATCTTTTTAATGTATCAGTCACTTCTAGCTGTTGCTTTTCCTCCCAGTACTTGAAGCTAATGAGAATTTTGGCACTGCAAATTTAGTAGTCCCGAGCTGGGGGAGGATCAAAAGGCTAGTAAAAAGGTGTGAGTGCAGAAGAGGGAGTTTTGCCCTTTGCAGACTTTCAAGGACGTTTTCTTCCATGTAATGGAGGTGGTAATCAAAATCTTGCTCTAAACTACCCTGAAGCCAGAGCAAACAAGTACACAAACAAGATAATACCTTAATGACCTGTTAAGAGATTGAACAAGGAATAATTCACAAGTCCTGTCAGTAACAGTAGCTGGCACTGTGGTCCACGTGAAGACTTCAGGAGGCCAGGGGAAAATGTGTGCTCCATGTTTGTCTGCACTAGCAACATCCACCTGCGCTGGCATCTGCACCTTTGGCATGGAGTTCAGAATGGTTTCCCTTGCTGAGGCACCAAAGACAAAAGTTCATCCTACTGTTTCAAAGGCAGCCTTAGAGCCCAGGGGTCTTTGTTCTAGCCTGAGGCTGATTGTTTATTTGGCCCTGCATCAGCCACAATCCAGCGTCAGTGGTGGGTAGCGTGCTAGTGCAGACAAGTGCTTATTAAAAACTGGTAAGCCTGCTGGTAAGGAAAGCTGGAATCAAGGAAGCTGGGGAATGGTAGAGGTAGGTAAGAGATAATATCCTTATTCAGAGGCTTGCAAATCAGTATTCAAAACATAATTGGAAGGCTGACAACATACGACCTTACCAACCTGTTCTCCCCACGCCCAGTTAAGTGACATGTTTCAGTTTGAATACACATACTGTACATTTGCTGGCATTATCAGAATAATTTCAACCAGAGCACTCTGTATTTTTATGAAACTGGTTACTAAAGTAAATGCTAAATAATATTTTTATAAGTCTTCTGTAGAAAGTTCTTCTTTGTTATACTGGACAAGTAAAAAATCACCTCTGTCTCCATGATTTGTGAGTGTAAATTTCCATTCAAGTTTAACATCCAGGCCCCAAAACCCAGGTGTAAATTATGCCCAAGCAAGGCATTTCAACAGTGTTTGTTTTATTGACTCATATGAAAAGTGGTTTTCAGGGGAAAAGGGAACTTCTTATCCTGATGTTTTTCTTCAAATAGGCAAGTAGGTCAAATTTGGTGTTTGTCAAACTGGCAACATTTCATCACTCATAACACAGGCTTCATGTATTTTAATTAACTAAACCTCCTTCCCCTGTGTAATGTGAGGACAGTGCATGCTTTCACTCAAAGCTTTCTAACTGGTTCTTTCTCCCTTAGCTTAAGCTATGTTAACTATTGCCACTGCAATGGTTGTGTGTGCACCCTTGCCAAAACCTGAAGGTGCTGGAAATTTAAAAGTATTTTTAGTTTGTTCTAGTGGATGGTGAAAAGGGTATTTACTACCCCTTTTCCAATGGAAACGTGCAGTAAGGGAAGGGTAGGAGGTGCTGGACATCATAACCACTTCCCCACCTCTTTTTCATCCTAGCTGCCACAAAACCTGCCTGGTGCATGCTCCCTGCATGATATTTGAGAACTCAGGGCAGTCAGGCAAAGCCCCCAGTGACAGGAAAAGGGGAAACACCATACCTATTTTTGATGAGGGGATGAAGGATGGTCTGGGTAATTACAGACTTGTGAACCTTACCTCGGTGCCTGGGAAGATCATGGGACAGGTCCTCATGGAAAAATGTTAACGCACATGAAAAACAAGGAGGTGGTCTGAGACAGTCAGCACAGCTTCAGAAAAGGGAAATTGTGCCTGATCAAACTGGTCACCTTCTGTGATGGGGTGACTGCAAAAGTTGACAAGGCAAGACCAAGAGATGACCTCTGTAATGTCTTTGACACAGTCCCACATGACATTCTTATCTCCAAATTGGAGAGACATGGATTTGATTGATGGGCTATTCAGTGGATGAGGAATTGGCCAGAGAGCTGTGGTCAATGGTTCTGTGTGCAGGTGAAGGCCAGTGATGAGTAGTTTTCCTCAGAGCTCTCTCTTCGGACTGGTGCTCTTCAGTATCTTTATTAATGACATGGGCAGTGACATCCAGGGCACCCTCAGCAAATCTGCAGATGGCACAAAGCTGAGCAGGGCAGCTGACACAAAAGAAGGAAGGGATGCCATCCAGGGGTGTTGGATCGGCGGAAGAAAAGCAGCACTCAATATGAGTGACCAGCACGTCTCGAACTTTATTGATAGTTCACATATATTTAGATTTGTGTTAATGAAGCTCATACATATTGCAAAGCTGAGCTCATTATTGGTTAATTACTTATCAGTCAACTACGCCTACTTCTATACTCTTATGGTTATTTTGTTACTACTTCTACATTCTTGTGGTTATTCTGCTGAAACTATCCTCATATTTTTGGCAAAAGATCCTCTCCTCTATCCTGTTGTTGCACCAAGGGCACAATGTCCTTGTCAGTGGTTGGACACTGACTGCTGAATCCTAGACTTGCCTCCTTCTAACGTAACTAATGGTATTATGTCGACGTGACCTTTCTCAGCTAGCCAACTGTCCACAAAGCTCTCCACACACGGGGACCTGGACAAACCAGAGAAGTGGGGCCATGAGAATCTTATGAAGTTCAGCAAGTGCAAGTGCAAGGAGCTGTGCCTGGATCGAGGCACTTCCAAATGCGAGGACAGACTGGGAGGAGGAGTCATTGAGAGCAGCCCTGAGGAGAAGGACTTGAGGGTTCTCAGGATGCAAAGTTGGATATCAGGCACCAGTGTGCACTTGCAGCCCAGAGAGCCAATTGTATCCTGGTCTGCATCAAAAGAAGTGCGGCCAGCAGCTTGAGGGAGGAGATTATCCCCCTCTCCTCTGCCCTTACTCTATCCCCCCGGAGTACTGCATCCAGGTCTGCGATTCTCAGCACAAGACAGACACAGATCTGTTGGAGTGAGTCCAAAAGAGGGCCATAAAAATGATCAGAGGGCTATAGCACCTCTCCTGTGAAGACAGGCTGACAGCCCTCAGAGACTACCGAGCATGGAGAAGGTTCCAAGGAAACCTTACTGTGGTCTTTCAGTACATAAAGGGGGCTTATGAAAAAGAGGGAGAGGGAGTTATTATGGCCAGGTAGTGTAAAAAGGCATAATGAATTTAAACTTAAAGAGGGCAGGTTTAGATTATATGTTAGGAAGAAATTCTTCACTGAGACAGTGATGAGACACTGGCATAGGTTGCCCAGAGTAGCTGTTGGTGCTCCAACCCTGGAGTAAGGCCAGGTTGAAGAAGGCTTGAGCAATCCATTCTGGAAGGTGTCCTGGGCATTGGAATTATATGTTTGGGTTGAGAGGACACTATCTGAAGCTGCATCAGGAGTAGTTTAGGTTGGACATGAAAGGGAATTATTTCAAAGCCCAGGGAGATGGTGAAGGTATTTCAGGAGAGACTGGATGTAGCTCTTAGCGCCAAGGTCTAGTTGACATGATGGCTCTAGGACAAGAGTGGACTCGATGGTCGCAGAGGTCTTTTCCAACCTGATTGATACTGTGATTCTGTGATCTTCGAGGTCCCTTGCAACCCAAGCCGTTCTACGACTCGGCGATTCAATCACACGGGTACCACGGGAGGTGATCAATGGCTGAGCGGGCGAGCCCTCAACACTGCCGGGACGGGCGGCGTTTCCGGTGCCGCCTGGCGAAAGACAAGGACCAAAACAATAGCAGGGCGAGACAGCCGGTGTCCCGCGGGGAGCTGCGCGGCGGGGGCGGCTGGACAGCTCCGCTCTGCGGCGGCTGCCGCGGCCGTGCCCGCCCCGCCCCGCCCGCGCTGCCCCGCGCCCGCCCGCCCGCCCAGCCCGCTCTGCCTCCCGCCCGCTCTGCCTCCCGCTCGCCATTTTGCGCCGGGCGCCGCCGCGGGCGCTGCTCCGTGCGTGTCCCGGCCGCCCGCCCGGGCTGACGGCGCCCCGGCGCAGGAGAAGGAGGAGGAGGAGGAGGAGGAAGAGGCGCAGGGATGGAGAGCGATCGGCTGGAGAGCCCGGTGAGCGCGGGGGGAACCGGCGGGGCGCGGCCGCCAGGGCGGGGTGCGCCGTTCCTCTTGTGCTGCGGGGGGCTATAGGGTGTGTGCCTGACTGTCAGTCTGTCAGTCCGACAGTCCCCCGCGGTGTGCGCCGACAGGCTCGTCCCTGCGGGGCTGTCGGCGCAGCCGGGACGGCGGGCAGGGCTCGCAGGGAGCTCCGACGGGCGCGGAGCGCGGAAGGGAAGCGCTGCCGGAGGGCGCCGGGCGGACCGGGCGCTGCCGCCGCTGGCGCTGCCCGCCCGACGCCCGCTGCTAGGGGCGGCCGCGGGGGTCGCGGAATTACTGAAGAGCCGCACCTATCTACAGGCGGCTCTTTGTGCGACAGATAAAAGACGTAAATAAACATATAAATAAATAAATAAATGATGTTCCTGACTCGGAATTGTTACCCTAATGAAGTCAAGACAGTTTCAGCCCTTAAACGTGAATTACACGTCAGGAAAGCCTGTTGTTTAACCAGTCTGACACTTAATTTCCCTTTTTTCCCCTTTCTCCCTCTTCGTAAGCCAGCGAGGAAGCTAAACATATGGACTCCTATTGTTAAGAAGTATGGTTGCGTTCGGTTGCATTTCACTAGGTCCTTGAGTGGAATTAAGACTACTCCCCTCCTTTCCTCCCCTGCAATGCAGACATGACCTAAAGATGAACTGAGTTTGCCTAGTGGCAATGTTCACTTCAGTTGAAATGAATGCTGTCAGTGCTTTCATAAATGTTAATTGATATGTGTTTTAGTCAAAGAAGTGCCTCAAACCATATAAAATTGTGTGTATTTGTTCTGCAGAGCTGGGGTTTGGTGACATAGACCAGTGCCATAAGTCTTGGTGATTCATGTTTTCCTGCACTTAGACTTGTTTCTCCCTCTTTCTATCATGAAGATTGCCATTAAGGGTATTGAAAGAGAGCTTATCTGCCCAGCGTGCAAGGAATTGTTTACCCATCCACTGATCCTTCCCTGCCAGCACAACATCTGTCACAAATGTGTGAAAGAAATACTTTTTGCATTTGAAGACTCCTTTGCTGATGGAGGCTCTGAATCCTCTAATCAGAGTAGCCCTCGAATTAGAATCGCTGCTTCTAGCATGGACAGAATTGACAGGATTAATAGATCAGGTATGTATCAGAAATTGTGCATGTTTTCCTGATTTTATTATTAGACTGGCTTGAGCGGAATGGTGTCTGCATTGGTAAAATGTCTTCCTGGTACTCCTGATGCGGTTATAGAGATAACTTGGGGATAGTGCTGCTCTTGTTAATTTTGTGTCCAGAACAATGGGAATATTTTTAAGGACAGTGCATTCTGTTCCATCTTTAATAGATTCGTCTTTGTGGCATTCTGTAAATCTTTATAACCATTGTGTTGTTTATTTCTGTATTTCAGTTACATGGCGATGTAGTAGCATCATGTTCAGTAGCATGGAGATATAGATTTTGGCGATTTAATTGCCTGCCATGGTTTGCTCTGGTTTCTACCAGCCTCAATGCAGTAGTTCTGACTTCCTTCTGAGCCTGTGTAGACTTTGCAAGCTAGTTTTGTCCTGCCCACTTCATTATGCATACAGTAAATAATTTTCCATTGGTTATGATTATTGCAAAGTTGCAGATTTGAAGGGCAGATGACTGGAAGCAGACAGCCCTAACAGCCTCCTTCTTGCTTGAAGATTTAAGGAGTGATTAGCTTTAGGACTCCTCATGCTCTTTGTGGTATCGTGCTAGAAAGATTCTTCCAGTCTTTGTAATCTGTGGATGAGTTGGTCTGCTCTCCTACAGATGCATTGACAGTGCTTTGTGCATGCTTTACTTCTTGAAAGATATCTAATCTTGGCTTTCAGGCTTTTTTCTGACATAATTATCCACTTTAAAACCACACTCCTCTGTGTTCAGGAAGAGTTACCAACAAGAGAAACTCTAAAGCTTTATCTTTAAAAGGCTAATGCTGGTTCATAGCTTCTTAATGATTAGGATGATATTAAAGAGGATCAGCTTTGGCGAGTGGGGTGGATTCTACTACAATTGGTATGAAGCTGTGGTTGGCTCCACAGATTTCTGAGCATTTTCCGTCAAAAACCTGGCTGGGAGGCAAGGAAGGAGGTTTGGTTGAGGTGTCCTGGGATTTTACACCTAGGCTGGAGACAGCTCATGAGTTACCTTATATTTGACATTACTAAAGTTCATCCTTCCCAGTTTTCGCAGATCAAATGTGCAATTTCATCAGCTTATTTTAAACAACTATTTAGTTCTGTTTAGTACTGAATTGTTAATACTGGTACTCTTTCAAATAAATTTGTTAAGCAAAAAGCCACTTGGTACTTCTCCTGCCACCACCACCCTGTCCTGAGATACATGTACACAGATTGTTGCAGGAGTTGTAAATCTTTAAATCCACTGTGGTCTGCCACTGTCTCAGCAAACTGATGGGAATATATCTCCTGATCTGACCTGCTAACAGGGAGGTGATGGCTTTCCTAAAGACCTGTTTGATGAGTAGCAAGAGAGGGTTGAGATTTGGAAATAATGAGCTTGCCCCCTCTTACCTCAAAGAGCTTTGGGCAGATGCACATCACAGGAAAATTACAATCTCAGACAGTTCAAATTTATAGAATGAAAAGCATATGGAAATTGAAGCATTAAAGAATAGATGTTTAAATTCAGATTATACTGTCTTTGCTTCTAATGTTATAGGCATTATAGCTCCATTGCTATATCAAATGTGAGATTTGCTCTCAGACCAGTTTGGTACCAGCAATGGTCGCCAGCTTGCAATTTACATTTACATAGTTGTTTTCTTGCATCTGAAGAACTCATACTGTGCATTGCCTTGCTAAATTTTCTTTGTGATCTGTAGGGGAATTTGCAAGAAAACAGCTCCATAAGAGAGATAATGCAAGGAAAACATTCAAAGTGGGGTCTCACATGCATAACAAAAATCCACTAGAACTTCTGGGAGGCTTGTGCAGGGCATGTCAGTGTCAAGACCTTAGTGTCACATTTCAAAATGCATATGACACCTTATTCCCACTACGGGGTTTCTTTTTTCCTCCCACCTAAAGAATCCCTGATGTCTCTGTAAGGAATATAATCTATTTTAAATGGGTTGGCATTTAAATTCTTGGTATGCCAGAAGGAGCTGGTCTGTATTTGGTCATGTTCTGTATTTGTTGTGCACACACAGCTTGCATTTACAAGTACAATTTATCTTAATGTAAAAGCAACAGAACTCATTGAAATAAAGTGTATGTGCTGCTTAAAAACCAGTGTATGTGCTGGTTAAAAATACTCTCCTGTTTGTATTGTATTTAAAATAATTTTTAATTAGCAAAGTCTTGCTGTATATAACATGAAAATGAAGGCTATTTCTTATTGCTGTTCAATTATCTCTAATGTTACTGTAATTATAGTGTGGGTGCAATTAAAGCGTGTAATGCGATTATGTTGACACTCGTGTGAAAGTTTGAAATATCTTTCCCTATGCCCCTCCCCCTGCCAATGCCTTATTTCTCCCTTTTCCTGTTCTGCTTAAATCTTACCGTTGTTTGATATGCTAGGAAATTAAACATTCTTGCCTTTCAACCCTGCAGGAGTTAAGCAGCCACAGGAGAGAAAAGAGTTGGTGCTTTTCATTTGAACCATTGTAAACCAATGGTATATCTCATTTTTTGATGTCTAAACAGCTCTCTGTTCATTGTTCGCAGCCTCACAGAGGAGGTCTTTTGGGTGCAGAGGTAGAAATGCTTCACTTCTTGTGTTGGCTAGAGATAGTCTAGCATTTAGATCTCAAGTTAAATATTGTCAATTAGCATATAGCTTTTTGTCAGTGGTCAAGTCCACAAAAATTCTTTTGCAGTGACTAAAGGTACAGCAAAGAAGTTCTATAAGGACAGCTTTTCATTCTGTGCAAGAGTGATTTAAAGGTCAACTGGACTGGAATTCAGTTAAGGATTGGATTATATTTTTTTCCTTGTGTGTATATGACTGAATATACATTGGTGGGTACAAAAATGCACACAGAACCCTAGCAATCACCACACCGCCTCCTCCACCCCCTGCTTTTTAATTTTCAGGAGTTTACATGCTCAAGTTTCAATGAAACTGTCTTACTGGTAATGAAGTGTGATTATTGGATTGATCTTCCTTATGTTTACCGGTCGTGTTTGGCCATCACTGCTAAATGGAATGTAATATTGGTTCATTATTGTATTTAAACCTGCTTAATTTGATGAAGAACAGATTGAAATTTACACCATGTTGAAATGAGTAGGTAGTTATGAATCTCACAGTTTATCACAGCACATGAATGTGTGAGGAAAACGAAACATTTTACACTTAGACTTGTAGTATTTGGTGTGTCTAATGACACAATCAGATTGAAGGATAGTCAGGCTTTTAATTATATCTTGTTTCCAAAATTGAGCTTTGTCTGAGCAGCTCAGCCACTGTGTGGACTTTTTAAATTACATTTTTAAAATGTAATTGTTGGCCAAAAATGGGAGAAAAAGTCCCTGAATTCTTTGTTGCCACAGTATTGGCAGACACATCAGTAATCATAGGATATGGTGTCCTTCAAGACAGATGTGAAGTGAGCTAAACACAAATCTGAATTTCACACTCAGTGAAGGACAAAGCAGCTGATGGGAAGAGGAAGTTTAAATTGCCTTAGTTGAAGGCTGAAAGTGTCATTAAACGGAGATACCGTACAGTGCCATCAGACCTCTTGGAAAGCTGTCCATGTCTGCCCTTTTTGCAGAAAGCTCTTTTGATTTGTGAAAGACTAAAGTATCTGAAAATAACATTTTAGCTCTGCTGGCTTCTCTTAGGAGGCCTCTCCACTTTCACCTTTCCCTCTCTCTTTCTCTCCTGCTTCCCTCTTTACCCCTTCCTGTTGCTATCCTTATCCCCTTTTTTCCCTTCCGTTTTTCCTTCTCCCTGAAAACCCCATCCAAAAACATTAAGTGACTTATGGGGTAGCATATGTATTTGTATTTTAAAAAAGAGAATCCAGTTGCAAGAGAATCCAGTTGACTTTTAAATCTTTTTTTATTAGACTTTCACACATTAAATGTCCATGTCTTCCACAACCATAGAATATTATGGTAATACTGTTTACTTGAAAAACACAACTTTAAGATGTCTTATCCCTTTGCAAACCATTCAGTGCAGCTTGGACTTTTCAACATTTTAAGTGTTGGTACTTCTCCTTGCGAAGATGATGTTTAAACATTGTCTTTAAAGGACATACTTAAAATTGCTTTTTGACTTGAATCTTTGCAATGTGTATGGTAATACTTGTGAGTCTATGTTGTGATTTTTTTTTTGTAAACTGATTGAGCAACTTATTGCAAATGGAGCAATCAGTTTACAAATCACCGTGGAAAATTTCGTGTGGTGATTTCTAATATTTCACAAAATACATATTTGCTTGTTGTAAACTGAATTGGCAAGTCTAAAAGAGAGTGTGGGTAGGAGCTAAGTTTCTCTGAGCTGCACCTCTAAATATGTCTACGAAATCCAAGGGTTTTTTTGCTCTTTTTTTTGTGTGCTTTTTTTTGTTTGGATTTTTTAAAATATAACCAGAATTTAGTTTCAGCAAGTTGGACACCATACATATAGGAAAGATAGTGTCCAAAGTAATTCACTACTTCATCAGTGCTTTCTTCTTAAAATAAGAGTATAGAAATCCCTTAAGCAGAAAGCATTTGTTAGTATTAGCAGAGTGTTAGTATTTAACAGTCACTAGGCAAAAAGAGGATGTATCTCCTTATTTTTGAGTATTGAAGTGGCAGAACATGCCAAGCAGCTTAGCAAATAAATTTCTAGGATTTAAAATGGGAAAAAACCTCCAATCTAGATTCTCAGAGTGCTGTCAGTGAAAAGGGATGAGACATCTGAAGGTGTGCAGGACTTCCTTGATACTGGATTGCTTTCTGTAAAGAATGTCACCAGTCTTTGCAGAGCATGGCTCATGATGACAGTCTCATTTTGGTCCACCACTGGCAGAATGAAAGGCCTCCATTGGGATGGATAAGAATTTCAGATTGTATTTTTAAACTTGACCACTGCACCATGTTTTTTTTTCCTTGTTTTCTTGCTTTGTCATTGTTCACTCTCTGCTCTAGCATACTACTTGTAGGCAGTCCTGATATGTGCTGCATTGTATGATTATTTTCTTAGTTTCAGCAAATGTGTGTATTCTAGATCACTTTTTGTAGCTGTTGTCTGCATGGCACTGCATGTGAAGTCATCTTTTTGTCTAGGACATTGTAGAAGTCTGTATAGAAGATTTCTCTGTGTTCCTGTGTGCAGTGCTAGCTTGGAGCGTACACTGAAAATACAATTTGTGTTTCACTGTTGTTGCTGTGCCTTGCATGTGTGTGTTGCTGTGTATGCCAAGTTATAGGTACTGCAGGATGTGCAGTAATTAATTCATTTCAAGTAAATATGAAAAAAAAGTGAAATCAGGCAACAATCTCTGCTCCCTTAGATAGAGAGTTGCATACCTGTGCCTTGTGTCACCCATCTTCTTCTGTAAATGCAGCCTAGTTGTTCTGCTCAGAACTTACAGAAAAGCATGGGACCAAGCTGGGTGGGAGACTGTCAGTGCACACTTATCCATGCTCTGACTCTGACTTCTTAGCTGACAGTCATGCATAACTACCACGGGTTAAATTTCAAAGATATTTAAAGGAACTGATTCCTCATAGGAGGGTCGGTTTGGTGTTTTATTTGAAGAGACTGGAAAGGGCATGATAGGAATGGAGGTTTTGGATTGTTAGGTGAAGGAGCAGGAGAGCAGCTCAAGGCAAGTCTATTTTGGGTAGCAGTACAGGACACTTCAGAAAGAAATAAAGCATTGGCAATTTTGATGGGAAAATAGTGATTAAATACAGAGAAGAACAAATTTCCCTTTCTGAAGAAGAGTCAATTTCAACACTAAGAATTCAGCTTTAAGTCATACCTCCATTTACAAATTTGTTAGTGTCCTGGTTTCAGCTGGAATAGAGTTAATTATGTACTGGAGTATATATTGAAGGGATAACAAAAATTAAAAAAAATAGTAGTACAAAAGAGAGAAAGGAATAAAATCCAAGAAAAACAAGTGATGCACAATACAATTGTTCACCCAGTGCCCACCCTGTCACACCTGACTGCCCCTAGTTTATGTCATGTCCAGGACATGTTATGATTTGGAATATCCCTTTGGCTGTTTGGGTCAGCTGTCCTGGCTGTTCTCCCTCCTGGCTTTTCATGCACCTGCTCTCTGGTGAAACATATAAAACTGGAAAGTCCTGGATTTAGGGTGAGCACTACTTAGCAACAGCCAAAACATCAGTGTGTAATAACCTCATACTGAATCCAAACCACAGCACTGTACCAGCTACTAAGAAAATGATCTCTAACCCAGATGAAATCAGGACAGTTATACCAATACACAGTGCTCTTAAAGAGATCTTAAAGCAATGCACCAGCACTACAGAATTTGGGGTTTTTGGTTCTTTGTAAGGGGAAGCGGAGAGAATACAAGTTAAGCCTAAAGACTGGCTTAGCCTGCTTTTGAAATACATAAAGGATTCTTTCTGGTAGTTGCAGCTTGTGGGTTCATGAGTGAGACAGGATGCCCTCCTGGTTTGATAACCTCAGGAATATTATCTTGAGAATAACCTCTGAGTCTGTGTGAGCCATCTCCTTACAGACTCAAAAGGCTTCCTAAATTAGTGGCTTTGCTTAAGCCTGTGATTTTACTTTGGAGAGAGGGGGAAATTTGTGTGTAGCTGTTTGGTAGGAGCGCAGCTTCTCTGCAGCTCCCCCTTTAGAAATTAATAGAGGTAGATGTATGCTGTTTAACATCCCTATGGAGATCTGTGGTTCCTTAGTTCAGGGTAGAGTAACTTGAAGATATAACTACCTCAGATAACTTGAAGATATAACTACCTTTGGTGTGCAGGGCTGATTTAGCAGCCCTCCTTTACTGAGGCCTTTCAGGAGGGGCCAAGTGAGCCTCAGCATTTTTTGATGAAATTATTTGGCTGAGATGATGTTGCTGTTGAGTAAGAAGTGACACAGACTCACCAGAAGGCTGGTTTGCACAGCATAGCAGCTTTACTTCAGTTCCTCCTTTTTATACATTGTTCCAATCCAGATAGACCTGATTGGTCAATTAATCAATACGTTTCACCTGATTGGCTAATTAACAAAAAGCCTTTCTTATAAACAATCTTTGAGAAAATCAAGAAAACAGAGAGTAGGAAAGCAACACCTGCAGGTTTTTTATATTAATAAGCTATCATTGTTTCTCTTCAACTCCCTAAAGTCTCACAAGCTGAAAAACTTACCTAGTTTTCTGGGAAAACTTATCTAGTTTTCTTGGTCTCCGACCAGACTGTCACATCTACAAGATGTCACACTGTTGCCTCATTTTCTATTCTTTTTGTGATGCCTCTTGGGATGAGTAAAGTAAGTTTGAACTCAGCCAAAGCAAATATCAGGGACCCAAGGTTGGCTATGTGTTTCTGTTGCTCTGGGAGTAAGCATCTTTCACTTCAATATGTTAGGAGGCTGCTGCTCTCCATATGGGTAACCAGTTAGTCTGAAACCACTTGGCTTCCACAAAGTTTTCTGTTTATTGTTTCGAAAGGTTACAGCTTGAGTGCATCCAAAACTAGATAAAGAAAATGGAATTGGAAGAGCTAAATTTATCTTAACATGAAATTAAGTTTTTGAGTAGTAGTTTGTAATGTTCTTTGGAGTCAGACATTACACTGCCTTGTCAGGGCAATTGTATTCTCTTTGGCTTGGCAGACTGCATATGAATTGGTGTTGTTTGGATGATGTGCTACAGTCTGGAATTGGTTCGTAAATTCCTGTGCTTCTTTTAAAATCTAAACCAGTTTGGTTTACACTCATCCTAAATTGGGTTTTGGTGTCTACACAGGCAGAAAACGCAATTCACTGACTCCTAGATCAACTCTGTTTCCTTGTCCGAGCTGCCAGCGGGATATTGATCTTGGGGAGCGTGGCATCAATGGCTTATTTCGCAACTTCACTTTGGAAACCATTGTGGAAAGATACAGACAGGCAGCCAGGGCAGCCATTGCTATTATGTGTGATTTCTGCAAACCTCCACCTCAGGAGTCCACAAAGAGTTGCCTGGACTGCAGTGCAAGCTATTGCAATGAATGTTTCAAGATACACCATCCTTGGGGAACAGTGAAAGCCCAGCATGAATACGTAGGACCAACCACCAACTTCAGACCCAAGGTAAATATAGTGTACCTTACAGAATTCAGGTTGCAGCATTCTCATGTAGCTGCAGACATATCTGTGCAATGGTAGTTACTTTTTAGGACCATGACTGGTTTATTGACGATTGCTGTTGTTTACTGAGTGAACCACAAGCTTTTGCTCCTTGCTGTCATTGAAGGGGACATTGAGAACATACTTGAAGGGTCCCATAAAGATAAGGGTTTTTACTTTGTGGAATAGATTGCGTTACTTGTGATCTGAGTCTTTCCTTTCTTTTTCTTTTCTTTTTTAAGGCTTATTGATCACAAATAACAGAATATTCTGAGTTGGAAAGGACCCACAAGGATCATCAAGTCCAGCTTTTAAGTGAATGATTAATACAGGGATTGAATCCATACCCCCCTTGGTGTTACTGGCACCTTGGTCTTGACCATCTAGAATGGACTGCCTAGGGAGTATGCCTGTGTGTGGTAAACTTAAAAACCCCCACACACCTGGCCTCTTCCATGCCCCCTTTAGGTACATCCCCTTTGGATGCTTTGTGCTTGAATTTGATCCATCACCAAGCATCTTCTTTCTCTCCTTCCTTGCATCTAACAAGAGCAAAAGGTGGAGTTATGTTCTCCATTGTTATTACACCATTTTTTTAAAATCTATAGCAGAAGAGATAAAAATGCTATGGCAAAAATTCTACTTTATAGCCTGGTGCTGCTGTTACTGCATTCAGGCAAAACAGTGATAACAAAATGCCACTACCTTTGTGTCTCATGCTGAGCACAGTGCAGTACGTGGCAGTGCCTTATTGAATTTGTTTGATCACAGATGTTACATGTCATAGATACTATCTTGCTAACCAGGGACCACAATAATGGCCTTAATGTCCTAGCACAGGTCGGGGGACATGAAGGGGCATGTGCCTGTGCCTCCTTGCTGGACGTCCCACAGGTGCCAGAAATGCTGATGGTAAAGGAGTCCTGATTAATTATTATTAAATTTAGTAAATTTGACTAATGTGCAATGTGTAAGAAGCTCTTGACTGCTGGTGTACTTTCCTTCTGAGACTGGAAAAATTTGAGCCTCTAAAGTTAGCAGGCTGGGAGATATTGAACATCCAGAAGTCCACTTGGTGGTGTTTTCCTTGAGTCTAAAACACTAATTCCAGTTAAAAGTGAGCATGTGCTTCATATGCTTTCAAATGTGCTTGCACATTGTGTGAAATGTCCCTCTATTGGATAAATGAGAAAGGTGAAAGTTTGCATTCTATCTTTTAGCTCTTGCTTTAAAATGCTATACAGCTCCTTAAAAACTTTTCTTCTATGGCATCTAAATCCTCACAGCTGCTGTGCTGCTATGGGAAAATACCAAAGGCATCTTGTGATCCCTGTGCACTCCTAAAAGTGCCCTGTGGTGTTACACTACACGCAGACTAAATTCAGGATTAAAAGTCAGTAGGTGAATTCTCTTGAAGCAGAGCAAAATGGGGTGAAGTGGTTTAGATTATTCTGACACTGATGTATTGAGTATGTATGCACATGTGGGATTTAGCATTTCTAATTGTATGTGAAGACAGGAAGAGGGGAAAAAAAGGAGAAAAGCACAGTGTAGTTAACTTTAGATAAATCTACTTGTTTTGAAAAGCTTCCCAACTGTGGCAAGCTGATCTTTACTGTGCTCTTATAGAAACTTTTCTGAGGACTGTTTGAGCTTAATATAAAGTAAGAAAAGTGCATTTTTCATTGCACTGCATTTTTAAGACCTGAGCTGAAAGCATGAAGTATTTGTTGATTCCGTAAACAATGTCCTCAGTCACCACTTTAATTTACAACCAGGCTGGAGAGCACTTGGTAGGGTGTGTGGTGGGGATGGGAGAAGCACATACTGGGCTGATTGTTCTTGAGTTTTGAGAGAAGACAAGGCGGTCTGCTGACCTCTGCTGTCTCTTGCTTGCAGGCTGTATATGAGGAGATGAATAAAAACAAGGATTTTCTGTGAGGTGTGGCTATACACTGCTGTGGAAAAATTACTTCCACGGATTAAGTGAATGACTGTAGCTTTTGGAGATGTTTGCCTGCACATCTGATTTTCTTGGCAGCTTCCTTTTTTCTCTTTTTATATCCTTCCAAATCTAGTAGTCAATCCAAATGGGATCGCTAATTGCATATTTGGTTTAAGGATAGTCTTAAGGTGCTGGTGAGACTGGTGCCTTTCACTATTCCTTAGGATAACATTTGAGACTTGAAAGCTGGTTTCAGGTTTTAGCTTATTGTGTCCATATTTGTGATGCTCACAATTTTCTATTTTTATGCCCTTTTCTGACCTTTCTTGTGTGGGGGCATATTGAAACTAAAAAGCTCCCTCAAAAGTTCCTGTTTGGTAACTTCTATGTAATAGATGACCCAAATGTTGTCTTTCAGTGCTCTAGAATGAGCAAGCATTGTTTCTTTTTTTAAACAAACACACACACGCTTTATATGTTTAATCTGTTACCTGAACTTGGACTTGAGGAGCACTTTTTTAACTCTTTAAGCATTTATTTCAACAAGTTCTGGTTTTGAAAGGTGATTTTTTTAGCAAACACCAGCTTTCTTGCAATGCTGTTTGAGCTAATCCCGGAAGTAACAGCCAGTGTGAACAGCTTGTAACTGGAGTCAGACAGAAAACTTGAAACACAAATTTGAAATTTTGTCTTTAAAATTACTGTAGCTGTAGGTGGTGGCTGCACTTTGTAGCTCCAAAAGCAATGGTTATGTGGTTTATTAAAATCTAGCTTGGACTTAAACTGCTACAATGTTATGTCAGCTCTTGCTTTACGAATCAGTTCATAGCCCTTGCAAGAGATGCTGGCATGAGCATGGTTAAGTTTGACAGTCTGAGTGTGTTAATGTATATATTGTTAATGTATATATTGCATTTACAGCTCTGAGCTGGCGTGTAGGGTGCTGGAGGGATTGCAAACAACATGGGCAGGGTTTAGCAAAAGATTGATTGCTATATGGAGGCTACACAGACACCGCTAGAGGCTTACTTACTGTAAACCTTGTGAAACTGTATGTGTTCATCTGCTGGCTTTCAATGGCATTGACAAATAAATATAAAAGGTAGAGATAAACTGACTATAAAAAAATTCACTGATCAAGTCACATGCTGCTTTAGGTTCATTGAATGTTTTGATTTTTTGTTGAGAAGCTCCATTTTCGGAAGTACACCTGTACTGTCTCTGCTCTTTTTTTTTTTTTTTTCCCCCAGATTTTGATGTGTCCAGAACATGAAATGGAGAGAGTAAACATGTACTGTGAAATCTGCAGAAGGCCTGTTTGTCACCTTTGCAAACTGGGTGGAGGTCATGCAAACCATAGAGTAACAACCATGAGCACTGCCTACAAAACCCTTAAGGTACAAGAAAATATCATTGGACCCGGCCTTAAGAAGGGAGAGAGTACTTCTGATGTGAGGGCAAACTCCCACAGAATGTGTGTGTAGGAGACCCTGGACTAGTTTTGAGGCCTGTCATTGTGCAACATTTGTTAATGTATATATTAATGTGATATAGGGCATATTTTAGAAACCAAACTGTTTGCTATGATGCTTGAAATATAACCCCAGAATAGTACTGTCATCTTATTTTAGCTAATTGTACAGCAGAACAGACAACGCAGAAGGTTTAAGTAGTTAATCAACTTTACAATCAATTTTTTTTAATATAAGTGTTCAGGTAGCTTGTGGTAGAGGATACTTGAGAAGCCGATCTGAGAAATGTGCATCTGAAATATCTGTTGATATCTTTGTTTCTGAAGCTGCATACCTTTAGAATGTTAATTTCCTAAGCAAAGCACAATAGTAAAGACTTGCAAACACAATAATATAAAGATTGTTATTGAAGACAGCACCTACTTCCTCTTCTTCCTTTTCTTCCTCTCTTGCTCTCAGGAGAAAAAAAAAAAGGAAAAAAAAGACCAGATTAGCCTGCCTTGTGCTATTTGGCCTCCTCACCAGTTTGCAAGGCTTTTCCTGTAACTCTTGCAGCTAAGGAAGCACTGGGACAAATCTGTGATTTGAACTACTCATTTTTCTAGCAACTCCTACTACAAATGAGTTAATAACTATCCTTTCTGTAAGTTTAATGTCCTGAAGCCTCTTTTTCCCAATCCAAGAGAAGGTGATTCCTGGGTGATTGTGAGCCAGCTGACACTGTTACCTCTGATCCTTAAGCCTGTGCCAGCAGTCTCTCTCACAGTTGCTTTGCAGTGTCACTGCAGGTCACCAAACAATTCTCCACAGGACTGCTGCTCATAACTGGTGTCATGCTTTTGTCCTTGTGGCTAGATAAACTGAAGACAAAACAGGATGACCTGTTTGTGCTGGTTGTCACTTTGTGTGAGATGTCCTGTTCTTGCTGGTTTACTTCAACAGGAGAAACTTTCAAAAGATATTGAGTACCTCATCAGTAAGGAGAGCCAGGTAAAAGCTCACATCACACAGCTGGATCTGCTGCTGAAAGAAACAGAGGTAAGAGTGGCTTCAAGGTTGTCTGGGGTTGGCCTTTGTACAGTCACAGGAAGGATTCAAAACTGTTTTCAGTGAAATGTTTCAAACTTTTGAGTTTTTCAGTTAAGCAGTAAAACAATTTTTGAACAGTTTGTGGTAGACTGAGTCACACATGCTAAGACCTAGTCCTGCCAGTATGGGAAGCAGACAAAAGGAAGTTTATGTTTGTGTAAATTTAAATAAAATAAAGCTTACTTGATACCTTAATCAAAGTGGGTTACACATAGGGTGTTTGTGTATTTATGATGGTGCACTATTTACACTGCCTGTTTACCTTGAGAAAGGCAGAATTAAGGGCAAAATTTCCCTGCAAAAGAGTCACATACAAGCTGAAAAGCACAAAGGCGGAAATGAAAGAAGCTCCTAGTACTGGTGTGTCTTGATTGCAGACCGCCTCTGAGTTTTGCAGTTCCTTTTATCCAGGGGCAGTATTCAGAGGTTCAGAGGGTGTACACAAGAAGCTGGGCTGGACCCTCAGGTCAGGGTGGTTGGGGAAGGTGGAAGAGCATCTAGCCCTTGGGCATGAAGACTTCTGAGACTGTTTTTACAGTGCTTTTTCATGAGCTATCTAGACAAATATAATGCATAACTCAGGGTGTAATCAGAGGAATACTTTCCTGCTCTTCATTCTCTGTTAAAGACAGCAAATGCTGACTAGCTTGGGTGGTGTGCTGATCTCATTTTCAGTGCTGAATAGCGTAACAAAGCTCATTAGTCTTACCTGTCAAATGGATGACTAGATTACTGTGATATCTTGAACAACCTTAAGTATGTTTCTGTACAGTCACAGTGATGTAGAATCTGTCTGAAATGTCTTTTGTTTGCTCCTAGTGCAACAGTGAAAGAGCTAAACAAGAAGCATCTCAGAGTTTTGAGAAATTATATTGTGTCCTGGAAGAGAAGAAATCTGCAGCTCTTAGGGCAATTGAAACTTCTAAGAATATAAGGTTGGAAAAATTGCAAACACAAGTGGAAGAATACCAAGGGCTCCTGGAAAATAATGGCCTTGTAGGATATGCTCAAGAAGTGCTTAAAGAAACAGATCCCTCTTGTTTTGTTCAAACAGCAAAACAACTTCATGTCAGGTATCTTAAATATCTTCTGTTTGAGGTGCAAGTACTGTTCCAGGATGTCTGTGCAGTTGTATTCTTGGGAGATTATCCTGGTCATGTTTAGCTGGAATTGCTGCATTAGAGTGTGCCTTAGGAAACAACACTCAGGAGAGGAGTGCTCTTGTCCTAACACAATGCCTAGCCTTGTTCAGTGGGACTGAAGTGGGAGGGTAGTCTGTTTAGCTCCCTGACAAATTCCTTGTCTCAGAGATTTTATCAGGTATTTGCAAGTTAATCTACCAGGTCTCTTCTGGCTTTAGGCTCTTTGATCTTTGTGTTCTCTAGTAGCACCCTACATCAGTTTTGTTCTTTAAACATAATGCTCCAGATTATTTAAATGCTTTGCCAACTGAATGACTACCTGTTCATTATCTTTACACTGATGTATAAAAGGCCTTTAAATTTGGCATTTGAGAGTCTTTCTAGAGATTCTAGAGAAAATTTCTGGGAGACATCAGTAAGTACATGAAAGCAAAACTTTTTTAAAAGCAAAACCTGGCATTTTTACTTTAGGAATGTCCAACTTGAATTGCCTTTGTTTTTTCTTGTGCTATCCCACTTTTGTGTTTTCAGAATCCAAAAAGCTACTGAGTCTCTGAAGAGCTTTAGGCCAGCAGCTGAAACTACTTTTGAAGACTTTGTGGTGGACACTGCCAAGCAAGAAGACATCCTTGGTGACTTGTCCTTCCATTCCAATGGTAAATTCTGAGAGCATTAGGTCTTTCTCAAGTTTTAGCTTTAAGGGCTTATCTGGAGAAAGGCAGAACTTGCACAGGGCAGCAGTTGCAGAGCTCAGTGTGGCTTGCATTGTTCCTTCTGTCTCCATGATTCAGAAGGCATTACCTGGCAGCAGTGTTAGTTTCAGCTTTCATAAAGAAATTAAAATTACATTTCCTTTCCTACAGTACCAGTTTGCATTGGCTTCCAAAATATTGTATTTACATCACACTCAGTCTTTCTAAAAGCTTTTTATTGTGTGACAGAAAGAAATAGTTTTTAAAGCTGCCAGAAAAAAAAAGGCTCAAGCCTTTCAAAGTAAAAACAGAAAATAGGGGATTTATTTAAGTGTATGAACAGAGAACCATCCTCATCTACTCCTTTTAACTGAGAGAGTCACATTCCCCCTTTTAACAGTGCTATAGCTCAACAAAAGGCGTTATCTCTTGGTTTAAGAAGGTTTTAATAGGTGGATGCTTTAAAATGAGTTTCCTTCCAATATAGTTTTAACCAATCCCTTTCCACCAATAAGGAAAAACAAATATGAGTAGATAGAAGTGAAGAAAATAACAGTTTACTAAAAAAACAAAATAGCAATGGGCCAAAAATAACTGTAATAGTCCCCAGGTACAAAGTGGCTGAAATCTCACAGGGGCACAGCTAGATTTTGAATACAGTAACAGTTTGGGTTACCCAGGACTGGTTGTATGATTAACTCCAAAACAACATGTATCTAAATTTCAGAGCCTTTTTTCTCATGTTTCAGGTCTAGAAATACCAGAAATCAATGAAGAGCAGAGCAGAATGTACAACAAAGCTCTGATCAGCTGGGAATGCTCTGGGAAGACAGATTCAGCTGATATCTATGTCCTTGAATATCATAAACTTAATAAAGAAGAGGAGAGTGTGACATGGCAGAAGACTGAAGTGTGTGGCAAGAGCAAAGTATTATCTGATCTCGATGATGACAGCAGCTACGCCTTTAGAGTTCGAGGTTACAAAGGGTCCATCTGCAGCCCTTGGAGCCGAGAAGTTATCATGCGTACTCCTCCAGCTCCAGGTATGGGGTTTGCTTATGTCCATCAGGGTTAAGAGCTGAAAGTCGTTTCCAGTAGCTCCCGGATGCCTCCTACACTGTTACCAGTTTCATAAATGTTTAGAAGCACTGTTACAGATTAAGTCAGTAACATACAGAGACTGTTAGCTTGCATGACATTCCTGGTAGCCTTTAAAAGTGGCAAATTCTAATGCCTGCATGACTTAAAATGTAGTTTATAAGCACAGAAGGCCAAATACATAACTAAGCAGAATTTTTTTTTGGGGATACTATTTTTCAGTTTTCAGTTTTCTTTTTGATGACAAATGTGGGTACAACAATGAACATCTCCAGCTGAACCCAAGAAGAACATCTGTGGAAAGTAGGGCTGGATTTCCTCTGCTTCTGGGATCTGAGCGCTTGCAGGTTGGATGCTTCACAACCCTGGACTACATCATTGGTGACACTGGGATTGCCAAAGGGAAGCACTTCTGGGCTTTTAATGTTGAAGCCTACTCATACCTGGTGAAAGTGGGAGTTGTTCCTAGCAGCAAGATACAGAAATTGTTCCACAATACTCCTGATGTTAGCAGTCCAAGGTAAATTGCATACTCTTGCTTTTAATGCATGTTTTACATAAGAGGATATTTTTTAAAAAAAGTAAATGAAGAGCAAGTCTGTTTTCAGTTAGTACACAAGGTGAACCTAACCAGTGAAAAGTTTGAAGGATGTTGTGTAAGCAGTTTCTCCTGTTATTAGCAGAAAGATGTCCTGATTATCCAGAGTCCTATTTTCTTTCTTTTTGGGAAAGAAGTTAGGTTCCTGTAGATGCCAAGGAATGTAAGTTAAACCAAGAAGGTTAAAAATAAGTGTAAGTTTTAAGATTGAAGCAGTACTTGATTATCAGTAGTAAGGCTCTTCCTTAATTCCCTTGGCATATAAGGTTTGGCAGCCTTTCAGAGGAACAGTATTCACTGTGCATATTTGTGTTTTTTAGCACTAGCTGTGTCACAGTAGATTCCAAGTCACACTGGCTTACCCCAGGCTTGCATACTGTATTGGAGTGCTACTGAGCACAAGCCAAAGTACAGTGGACAAACCAATAAAAAGATTTCCATCTCACAATTATAGTTATAGCAAGCCTGGACATATGTGGGAACTGCAGGCAGGGAGGCTATCTCCTGGGGACTCTTATTTAGAAATTTAACAAATGTTTGGCTTCTTCTAGTATAACACACGGAAAATGTGTCAGCACAATCTTGAGCTGCTTAAAGCCAGATGGAGCTATTTGCAAAGTGAGAAATTAGATCTAATTTTCCTGATTTCTTTTTCCTTCTCTGCATAGATAGCTGTAAAATTTTAGCTGACACAGAAAGAACTGCCCCCACAAGCACCCTAAAACTGAAATCCTAAGTAGGGAATGTTTCTACTGAAGAATGTGTGCTTCTCCATGTGTCTTTATCTGAGGACAGAGGTGGAGAGAAAAGCATCTAGACTGACCAAACATGTCTGCAGACTCTCCAGTAACTATCTGGGAAACTTTCAGGGAAGTCTTCAGACAAAGCACTTTAAAAAAAGCCACCAAACTTAAACCACTAAAACACTACCTTTTGTTTTGTGAATTTTATAGATACTGTAACATAGCAGCATCATGGAAAACTCACAGGACATGTTCTTGTCTGTAAGGATTGGTCATATTTGCTAATTTACTTCTCAAGTTAACTAATTTACTGTACCTGTAGATTCATTAATGATTGCCTAGCCTAAGTACATTTAGATACATCCACTCCTTAGTAAAGCCTTCTGTGGTTTTGTCCTTATTGGAGTTCAGTTGTTATTAATTGTTTGAAGTAACCCAAGTGAAATCTCACCTACTAAATGCCTCCTCTTTCCTGGCTAAGCTATGTGTCACTGGTGTAAGCCAAGCCTGGTGGGATGAGTGCTGTGACTGGAGTGCCCTGTTGGTTACAGGCTCTTCAGAGGGACAGGGGGCAGATGAGGTGAGGGTGGCACTGTCTCTAACATAGTGTCTGGAATGTATGGAGCCTGCAGCTGGCAATGCTGCAGTTGAGAACCTCTGGGTAAGGATTACGGCACAAGCAAAGTGGATGTCATTGTGGGAATCTACTACAGGCTACGCAGCCAAGATGAAGACACTGATGAATTATTCCTTAAGGAACTAAGGAATATCTCTACATCAACCACCCTTGTCTTTTAGGGCACTTCAGCTTGGCAGATGTTAACTGGGAGCCCCACATAGATGATACAAACAGGTCCAGAGGAGTCCTAAAAGACCTGGATGATAACTTCTTGGTATGGGTTTTAAGGGAGCCAGCTGAGAAAGGTGCAGAAAGGTGCTCTCCTTGATTTTTTCCATGTCAGCAGAGAGGATCTTGTGAGCAAAGTGGCCCAGAAACCATGAAGCAATTGAGTTTAAAATCTCTGTTGTCAGGAGGAGAAGTGCCAGCAAAACTTCAGCTCTGGACATGAGGAGAACAAACTTCAGGCTGGTGAGGATACTAGTCAGGAAAGACTGGGAGACCACTATTGAAGGTGCTAAGATCCATCAGTGCTGATCACTTTTTAAGCACCACCTCCTAAGGGCACAAGAGCAGGCAATTTCAAAATATTGTAGGTCAAGCAGGTGAGACAGAAGGCTGCCTTGGGTGGGCAGAGAACTTCTAGAGCTAAGGCAAAAAAAAAAAACGGTATGGCAAATAGCAGCAAGGTTGGGCAATGTGGGAGAAATAAAGAGATGCTGCTTGACATTCGAGGGAAAAAGTTCATGTGGTCAAAGCCCAACTGGAGTTGAAGCTGGCCAGAACTGTGGGGAACAATAAAAAGAGTTTTTTAAAAATACGTTAATAGCAAAAGGGAGTCAGAAATACCATTGGCCTGTTACAGGAGGAGGATGGTCACCTCACTAAAAGAGACAAAGACAGGAATTGACAGTTTCAACACCAGTAGTGGTTTTAGGGGGTCCCAGAACTCAAGGACCATAGCTGTGAGAATGATAAACTCCCACCCAATCCCAAATTTGTGCAGGATTTGCTGTTCCATCCAAATTCCCATAAGTCTATGGAGCTTAATGGGATTCTTCCTAGGGTGCTGAGCTGACTGATGTAATTGTGAGACCTCTCTGATGTTTCAATGGTCTTTGGAGGTGCCAGTCAACTGGAAACTGTCAAATGTTGTCCTAGTTTTCAAGACTGGCAGGAAAGATGACCCTGGTAACTGCAGGGCTGTGAGTCTCCCTTCAGTGACTGGTAAATTTATGGAGAAGATTATTCTAGGAATTACTGAACAATATCTGAAGGACAGTGCAGTCATCAGGGGAAAGTCCTGCTTTAAAAACTTACTTTCCTTTCATGACCCATGTAACCCACTGAGCTGACCAAGGGAAGTTGATGTAATCTTTTTTGATTTCAGTAAAGCTTTTGACGCTGCGTCTCCCAGGATCCTTCTGCACAAACTGTCCAGCACACAGCTGTATAAATACATCATGTGATGGGTGAGCAACTGGCTCATGGGTGAGGCAGAAAGGGTTACAGTGAATGGGGTGACACCAGACTGGTGACCTGTCACTGGGGGGTTCCAGAGGGCTTCATGCTCAGCTCTGTGCTCTTTGTCTTCATGAATGGCTTGGACACAGGACTGGAAAGGTTACTAAGTAAGGTCACAGATGATACAAAACTGGGAGGAGCAGTTGACTCCCTCAAAGGCTGGAAGGCCCTGCAGAGACACCTTGACAAATGAGAGGATTGGACAGGCACCAACTGTATGAAATTCAGCAAGGACAAGTGCTGGGTTCTGCACCTGGGATGGGGCAACCCTGGATGTACAGACAGACTGGGAAAGGAGAGGCTGGAGAGCAATGTTTTAGAAGGGCCCTGGGGGTCCTGGTTAATGGGAAATTGAATATGAGCCAGCAGTGCCCTGGCAGCCAGGAGGGCCCCCATGTCCTGGGGGGCATCAGGCACAGCATCACAGCCAGGCAAGGGAGGGGATTGTCCTGCTCTGCTCTGCTCTGGGACAGCCTCACCTCCAGTGATGGGGACAGTTCTGGGTGCCACAACACAAAAAAGACATTGAGCTGTTAGAGAGTGTCCAGAGGAGGGCCATGAAGATTTTGAAGGGTCTGGAGTGAAAGCCTTATAAGGAGTGACTGAAGTCACTTGGCTTGCACAGCCTGGGGAAGAGGAGATGGAGGGGAGCACAGAGGAGACACTGATCTTATCTTTCAGGTGACCATTGACAGGACCCAAGGGAATGACATAAAACTTTGTCATGAGTGGCTTAAGCTGCATATTAGAGAAAGGTTTTTCACCCAGAGGGTGGTTGGATGCTAGAGCAGGCTCCCCAGGGAAGTGGTCCCAGCATCAAACCTGCCAGAGCTTAAGAGGCATTTGGACAATGCTCTCAGGCACATTGTGTAACACTTGGGGTTGTCCTGTGCTGGGCCAGGACTTGTAATATGATGGTTTTAGTGTTTTCCTTCTAATTCAGGATATTCTATGATTCTATGATTTTTTTTTACCACCCAAGGTTTTTGGGTGATCATGTGGTGTTGTCTGTCTGACAGAAATGTTCTTCTCCTGTTCACGTCACTGATCCCACTTCAGCATTTATCAAAAGCACATGGGGTTTTTTTGTGTTCCAGATACGAGCAAGACAGTGGTCATGACAGTGGGAGTGAAGATACCTTCTTTGACTCATCGCAGCCTTGCACACTGGTCACTTTAGGCATGAAGAAGTTCTTTATCCCCGCCACACCTGCTGCTCCCAAGGATCCAACCAGCAGAATCCTTCCCCTGCCATCGTGCTTGGGCGTCTGCCTTGACTGTGACAGAGGCAGGGTGGGGTTTTACGATGCAGGCCGTATGAAGTGCCTGTACGAGTGTGAGGTGGATTGCTCTGGCCTGATGTACCCAGCGTTTGCTCTGATGGGCGGTGCAGCAGTGCACCTTGAGGAGGCTGTCACAGCCAAGGACAGGGAGTACCACGACGACATCTAGTGCAGTAATCTCTTCCCATTGCTGTTCTGAGACAGAAAATGAAAGCAGAAGAATTCTACCTTAGCTTTTAGTCCTGATCAATTATATTCTACCTACAAGTTGCTCACAAGCCTCTGGCCTGTGATTTTTTTAAAGTAAATGGTCCAGGCACTTCTGCACCAGAGCAATTCTCCTGCCTTTCTTGTGATCTGTGCAATGCTGTTCTCCACAGACTTCTTTTCCTGAGGGAAGCAGGGAAGAAGAAGTCTGACTAGCAACCAAAATTTACTTTTCAGGACTAGCAACCAAAACTTACTCTTCGGGGTAGAAATCTGCCTTTTATTTAACTTAAATCCTTACATAGTCAGTTTTGTATTTAATGAAGTCAAAGCTGACAGTGTGTGATTGCCATTCTCCTTTTAAGAAATATGCCTGAATGCCTCTGCAGGGTTAAATGCTTTCCAGTTTACCCCTGAGCACCAGTTGGGCCTTTCAGCACAGAATAGAATATAAAAAATGTAACATGAAAGAAGAAGAAATTAGAAATGGTGTTGAATGTTTAACTTATACTTGGAATGATGAAGGTAAACTTGAATCTCATTGCATGTTGTAGACCCTTAATGTGATTGTAAGTTAAAACTCAAGTTCTGACACTCAGTGTCATATAGTTGGTGGCATAATGGTAAGTTTCTTTATTCTTCTAGGCTTTACTATAAGCTATCTAAAATAAAGTGCAATTGTACCTTAAATGTCAGAATTTGGAATAAAAAATCAGAAATGTTTGCATGTATGAGTAACGGTACCTGGTATTTAGGCAAAAGGAAGTGAGTTGCTGACATGAGTAATTATATGTGAATTTAAAAAATTAACCTATAAAAGCAAGTATTAAAGAAATACCTAATTTTTTTTAAATCTAGTAGCAGATTGGATTTTTCTTAGTAAGAATGTTAAAAATGCACTGGTTAAGTTTTGAGACCTAATTTCTGCCTTAAAGAATGTCTCCCTTCAAATTTGAGTTCCTCTAATGTTAAAAACTGCATCACATTTGCAGAATCATAGAACCATGGGAACAGCTTGAGTTGGAAGGGATCTTTAAAGACCATCTAGCTCCAACCGCCCTTGCCATGGGCAGGGACATCTTCCACTAACCAGGTTGCTCAAAGCTGCATCCAACATGACATTGAACACTTCCAGGGATGGGGCATCCACCACTTCTCTGGGAAACCTTCTCCAATGTCTTACCACCCCTATTGTTAGAAATTTCTTCCTAAAAAAAAAAAAATCTCCAACCTAAATCAATCATCTTTTAGTTTAAAACCATTGCCCTTTGTCCTGTCTCTCGAGGCCTTGGTAAAAGACTTCCTCCATCTTTTTTTAAAATCCTTTTTATATATTAAAAGGCCAAAATAAGGTCTTTCTAGAGCCTTCTCCATGCTGAATAACTCCATCTCTTACAGTGTCTTCACAGGAGAGGTATTACAGCCCTCTGACAATTTTTCCTCTGGAACCACTCTGTACTGGGAGCCCCAGAGCTGAATGCACTCAGTGTGTGCAAGTACACATTGCTGGTTCATGGCCAAGTTTTCATCCATCAGGATGCCCAAGTTCTTCTCTGCAGAGCTGCTCTCTATCCCCCAGTCTGTGTTGATAATGGAGGTTTCCTGGATCCAGGTGCAGTACCCTGGTTGGTGAACCTCATGAGATCCACATCAACACTGGTGCCAGGACAGACCCTTGAGGGATACTGCTCATTACTGGTTTCTGCTTGGACATTGAGCTGTTGACTGTGATTCTTTGGGTATAGCTATCCAGCCAATTCTTTATTCACTGAACAGTCCATCCATTTAAACCCTTCTCTTTCAAGTTTAGAGATAAGACTGTTGTGGGAGATCTTATCAAAGGCCTTACAGAAGTCCAGGTACATGGTATCTCTTAGCTCTTCCCTTATCCACTGTTGCAGTCACTGGGTCACCGAAGACTGTAGTCAAGCAATTCTTGCCCTTGGTGAACTCATGTGGCTGTCCCTGATCACTTTCTTGTCTTCCGTAAGTTTTGACCTATCTTCCAGGAGGATCTGTTTCATGATCTTACTGAGAATGGAGGTGGACTGCCTGTCTTTATAGAAACCCATGTATAAAAAAAAGTAGGGTGTGTGAACTGTTGACTTGTGGAAAAATAAGGATCTAAAGTGAAGGATGTTTCTAGTAAGTACTTGGTGCTTTCTAATTTGGGGATATGCTTTCTAATTTGGGGATATGCTTTGTAATTTGGGGATAGTGTTGCATCTTGATGAATGTGTGTAAAGTATGCTTACTAAGTACATGTATACAGCTGCAGAGCACTGAAATGGGACCTGAAAATCACAATACAGTTAAGTGAATGTAGGTCATAATGCAAATCTTTTGCAGGCTTTGCTGTCTGAACTTATCTGACCTTGAGTCCACCTCTCTCAGTGTCTTCTCTCTTACGCCTCAAACTGTGGCCACTGTTGGAAAAAACTGTCAGAAGCAGTTGTCTGTACCAGCATGAGCATGACAGCCAGAAAGGCCGAGCAACTGCAACTTCTTTTCTGCATCTCACCTGCAAATGTTCTGTCTTGATGAGACTGTGTGAAAGTGCACTCCATAGATTCACTGTGAGTTGTGTGAGAAACACTTTGATGTCCCAGCAGCAGGTGTGAAGTATGGGGTACCTTTTGGAATTTTCTCCCTCAAGAGAAAAGACAAACTGTCTCTCACTAGTTAGCCTTTTTAGTAATTTCTTCTGGTTTAGATAGTTATCATTATAGCCTTTAATTTCTGTCATTCCATCCCTTTCATCTTCCCTCTTACTGGATTGAAGCCATTGCTCTCTTCTTGCCTGCTGAGGCTGACTGAACAGTCCATCCATAAGACACTCTGTTGCTGTGAAGGATGACAAAGTTTTGTGTTTTCCTTCTTCTTGTAGTCCTAAAACCTTAATTGCCTTTTATTTGATTGATACCCGATACCATACTCATGATGAAGCTTCTTCTGCAGTGTTTTTCATGCAGTCCTGATCGTTGTGCAGGGTGTGTGCAGGGTTTTCCCCACCTGGTGGGCTGTTTATGTTGATAATGCTTGTTTACCTAGTCACTAAGTTCTGAGGGTCTTCAGCAGCTCTTCAGTCACTTCTAGACTTGGATGTTCCTGAGTAGCTTAATTGGAAACACAAACATGCCCATGTTTTTGTTTGTTTGCTTTTCCAGGTCTTGGAGCAAACTGGTTGTAGTGAGACTCACATGATCTCTCTGCTGTTAAGATTTTTTGTTCCACTTCTTTTCCCGCTCCAATATTTATTAAACCCCAAGTCAAGCACTGAAAACTCTTACATTAGTTTACTCTGCTGAGTATTATGTGTGAGTGCAGCAGTCAGAGAGAGCCAGGAGAAAGGATTCTCACTTCAGTAGCTGTGACTTCTCCCCTTGTATAACTGGCAATGGTCAGTTCATCTACCACACCAAGAATCGGCTTAGAGCTGTAGGTTGTAGGGCTGAACTTTCTTTTCCAGACCAAATCTCCTTCTGTAGACAAATGTTTCATTTCTGATTCCTCTGTTTCAGAAACTGGTCTAAATTAGACGCTTTATGTCATGGTTAGCACTCCACATTTCCACATTTAGATTTTTTATAAGCATCTGGATTTGTATCCCCGGACCTTTTTTTACTTTATGGAAATATTTGTAAATGGAACAGTCTATTGCAGATATGAAGACAGTGTCTCAGACTCAATGATCTAAAAAAAGATTATTGGTTTGAGACTGTAGAAGTAAGAAATTCAAAATTTAGGGGCTTTTTCTACTAGAGTTTCAAATTCGTTTAACATGTGTTCTGCTATGCAATTACTCTACTGGACAGAAACTGATGCTACTTTAAACATTTATCTACCTTTTGATATATCTGTATTTATCTCATCCTGAGTTTAAAAATTAATTTGGCTTTTGGTGTTACTTGACTACTTAGTATGCATTCCAGACAGTACTTTTGGTGCTTACTCCAGCTTATTAAATAAAAAACACACTGTCAAGAGGCACTGACAACACGCTGTGATATTTTTTCAACTACTATGGAAGTGTCAACTTTCAGAAGTACAGTTCAGCAGTACTTGCCTATCCAGATAATTATTTTTTCAAGTTTCTCCCTATGAAACAGCACTTTACAATGTAGACTAAGCTAAAACTGGTGTGGTATTGTGTGGATCTTTGTGCAATATAGCTGTTTGGTGATTATGGTGTGGCTTGCAAAGCTTCATACAGGTGTGAATCATGTAGACACTTTTTAGATACCTAAAGCTTTAACAAAAAAAGCCTTGTTTGAAAATATTCTGAAATGTAAAAGTGATGTCCTGGGTTTTTTTTAATAAAAGCTGAAATAAAATATCTTATTCACATTATTGCATCCCAGCTCTTGAGTATCCTGGTTGAAATAAGTTTTCCTACAAAACATGGCAATAGGTGAATTGTGGGGAGAAAGCACTGCTTTGGTTCTCAAGTGTGCTCATATACCAGTATCTCTGATTTTAGGAGGACTAAAGAGTAGTTTGGACTGACTGCCAAGCTTTTACTTAAGATGCTGATGTTAGGAACTTGACTGCCTGAGCCTCGCTCCCTAATCAGGGAAGGAAAATGTGCATCTAGAAGGAACTTGGTTTGAGCATTTTCAAGGGAACCTACCCCTTCCCTAGTAGAGGAAGCAGATGCTTTAGCTCTTCAACCTGTACAGCTCAGCCAAAAGACCTCAGGTTGGGTAGACCTGCCACTGCTTAAATCTTCAGTCCATGTTTAATTCAGTGTTTACATTAGTTGATGTTGTTGTTTGCAGGGTGTTTTAAAAGTTCCAGCTTCCAGTGGTTGCTGCTTTCAGGCCAGCTGTGTGTGCATATGGAGAGAGGCTGTATCCACAGGGAATCTCCCGTGAGCTGTGCCAGTGCAGTTAAAGCAGCCAATATGTAGATGTGTATGCTCTAAGAGAGGCAGACTGATACTCCTGTGAAAGCAGGAGTATTGAAACCAAGAGCAGTATTCTGCTGAATTTTCACAGAATCACAGAACAGTTAGGGTGCGAAAGGGCCTCTGGAGATCATCTAGTCCAACACCTCTGCCAAGGCAGGGTCACTGTCATGGTTTAGGATTGGTGTTCTTCAGTTAAGTGTTCCCATGGAAACAGCCCACATACATGTGCTGCTTTGTCCCTTCCCCACTGTGGCAGGAGGAGCACTGGAGGCATAAAGAGGTAAAGATCATGGGTTGAGATATGGAGAATTTACTAGAAAAAAACAATGAAATAAAATTACCAGCAACAACAGTAATACTAATAACAGAGTATACAAGGCAGGTGAATAATTGACATGGGATTGCTCAGCACATGGAACCCAGTGCCACCTGAGGGCACACCCAGCACACCTCGGTGAAAAACCCCACACCCCTCTGTCCCCACTGCACAGAGCCTGAGCTGCTATAGAATAACCTGGCTGTGCCATTCATGGCTGCTGCAAAAGTTAAGACACTCTGTTGTCTTAACTTGCCTGGTGGAACCAGGACATTCACCCAGAGCCAGGGAGAACAGGAGCACTTCCAGGTGGGTTTTGAATGTCTCCAGTGATGGAGACTCCACAACCTCCCTGGGCATCTTGTCCCAGTTCTTTCCCAGTCTCAGGTGAAATTCTTCCTCATGTTAACATGGAACTTCTTGTGTTTGATTTTATGGCCATTATTCTTTGTCCTCTCACTGGGCACCACTGGAAAGAGTCTGGCACCATTATTTTGGCTCCCACATCTGAGATGTTTGTATTTATGAGGTCCCCTCTCAGTCTTCTCTGCTCTGGACTAAACAGGCCCAGCTCCTGCAGTCTCTCCTTGTGAGAGAGATGCTCCAGACCCTTAATCATCTTTGTGGCCCCTGCTGAACACTCTCCACTACCTCCTTGTTGTTCTTGTACGGAGAAACTGGACACAACAATGCAGATGCGGCCTCACTAGGGCTGAGAAGAGGGGCAGGATCACCTCCCTATTGACCTGCACTGCTGGCAGTGCTTCCTGATGCAGGATCCCATTAGCCCTCCAAGGGCATTGCTGGCTCACAGTCAGCTTGTTATTCATGAAGACTCCCAGGTGCTTCTCAAAAGAGCTGCTCTCCAGGTCAGGCCTCGACCTGCGCTGGTACTTAGGGTTATTCCTCCCCTGTTTTAGTACACTTGCCCTTGCTGAACCTCACTACGTTTCTATCTACCCAACTCTCCAGCCTACCAAGGCTCACGCACAGCCTTCCAATACATCAGCCCCAGTTTCATATCATCAGCAAACTTGTTGAGGGTGCATTATACACCTGTGTCCGGATCATTGATAAACAAGTTGAACAACACTGGATCCAGTACTGATCCCTGGGGAATGCTACAGACCACAGGCCTCCAACTGGATTCTACTCCACTGACCCTCTGAGCTCTGACATTCAGCCAGTTCTTGATCTGCTTCACTGTCCACTCCCCTCGTGCACATTTCCTGAGCTTACCTACAAGGATGTTATAGCAGACAGTGTTAAAAGCCCTGAAGCCAAGGTAGACAACCACCATAGCTCCCCTCACCAACTCATCCTGCCATGCCATCACAGAGGGCCATCAGACTAGTCAAGCATGATTTCCCCTTGGTATATCCAAACTGACTACTCTTGATCACCTTTTCTTTTACATGGTTGGTGATGACTTCTAGAGAAAAGGCTCCATCACCTTTTCAGGGAGGGAGGTGAAGCTGACTGGCAGGTAGCTTCCTGTGTTCTCCCTTTTTGAAGATGGGTTAACATTGGTCTTTCTCCACTTATGGGGAACCATTCTTGTTCTCCATCATTTTGCAAAGATGATGGAGAGTATCTAAACAGTGGGACCTGCCAGCTCCCTCAGCTCCCAACCCTTTTTGACCATAGCGAAATCTTCCTTTTTCCTGCATTCCTCTCTTAACTCTGAGGTCTGGGACCCCAGAGAGCCGGCCTCAGCAGTAAAGGCGGAGACAAAGAAGGCATGCAGTAATCCTTCCTGACCTGTGTCTTCTGTCACTAGGACACCCATCTGGTTCAGCAGCAGCCCCACATTTTCCATAATGTTCTTTTTGCTGCTGATGTACTTGCAGAAGCTCTTCTTATTGTCCTTGATATCTTTTGCCAGATTCAGTTTCAAGTGGACCTTTTCTTATTGCATCCCTGCATACTCTAATGGTGCTCTTACCATTCTCCCATGTGGCCTGTCCCTTTTTCTACATCCCATTAATGTTGTAGTGTGTTTTTGTTACGTTATTGTTTTCAATAGTTGGTTTTGTACCCACCTCCTCCCCTGAGGCATTGGTTTAGTCCCAGCTGTCAGTCCTCCCTCATACCTACCCCTTTTTCCAGAGATTTCCCTGTCAGTTTTGTATCCTTCGATGCCTCATTGGTTTAGTTAAACCATTCCCTGCCCCTGTAACTCCCATTGGTTTTAACATTGTAATCTCCACTTTATGTTCCACCCAAGTCCCTTTGTTATTGGTTTCCTACCCTAAATTCCACCCCTGTACTGTCCCTTAAAACCCACTACCCCTCTTCGAGGTCCTTGCCTCTCTTCTACATTTGAGTTATGGATTGTTTTGTATTGACCCTTTTGCTTTAATAAACAATCCTCAGATAAACAAGCAAGGCGCCCATCTTGCTTTTCCACATTGATCCTTTGGCAAGTGCTTAGGAGGTTCAGGGTCCTGGGGAGGTGTCACACCCCCATCAAATGCATAACATGGAGCACACTACATCATATACATTGCTTTCTTCTGTTTGAGATCGACTAGAAGCCTTTTGCTCATCCATTCAGGTCTCTTGCCCACTTTTCTTGAATGTTTCATCATGGGGACACATGGGGTCTTGAGCTTGGAGGAAGTGATGCTTGAATATTGGACCCCTTTAGCTTGTAGAGCCCTAACCCACAGAGCCCTTAGAAGAGGCTGAAGTTAGCTCTCTAGAAGTTCAGGGTTCTTGTTCTTAGTGCTTTGCTTCCTCCACGAAGAATGCTGAGTTCCACCATCTCATAGTCACTATAGCCAAGACTGTTCCCAGCCTTTTTATCTGTGACCAGTCCCTCCTGGTTTGTTAGTACAAGGTCCAGCAACATACTTTTCCTTCTTGGGTTCTCTTTCACTTCTGTCAGAAAGTTACTGTCAATGGTCAACTTCCTGGACTGGGTGTGCTGAGCCATGCTGTCCCTCCAACAGTATCAAGGTGTTTGAAGCCCCCCAGTCTGTGACTGTGAGGCTGCTTCCAGCTGCTCACAGAAAGCCTCACCTTCCTTCTCCTGATCAGGTGGCCTGCAGCAACTACCCACAACAGTGTCACCCTTGTCAGCCTGCCCCTTAATTCTTACTCCTAAATTCTCAACTCTTTCATCTGCCCCTGGAAAGTGCTCAATACATTCCCTGTGCTCCCTCACTTAAGGACAATGCTCTCCTTTCTATAAAGTACACAGGCATCCATGACAACATTCCAGTAATGTCAGCAGTGACATCAAGGCCCTGTTTAGGTTTCTAGTTCTTTTTTGTTCCCCATGCTGTAAGCATTTGAGTACAGGCATTTCAGAGAAGTGATGCAGCATCCAGTTTCCCTAGAAGGGATTTACCAAAGCCATACACACCTTGATGTAGTTATCCCTGTGGTTCTCATATTGAGAGGCAGCCAAGGGAGATTTGTCACTGCACTGGCTCCCCAGGAGGAAGCAGTGGCAGGAGCATTGCCACTTCAGACACAACACATCCCCTGCCCTCAATCCTTCCATTTAAAGCCTGTTTCACCAAACTGGCCAGCCTGCTGCCAAAGATTCTCTTGCCCCTTTTAGACAGGTGGTTCCTGTTTCTCCCTGATAGGTTATCATCATTAAAGTACAGCCCATTGTCATGAAAGTCAAAAACCTCTTGATGGCACCAGTCATGAGGGGATTCAAATTCCTACTAACTTCTCTTGCCCCCTCAATTTTCTCCTTGTCCTTTTCCTTTTTCTTCAATTTACAAATTTTTATACTTTTGTCACCTGTGGCCTTTTTCTGCCAACAGGCAGCATAGGCTAGTTGTTCCTCATTTGGACTTCCTTGGGCTCTTAAATGCTGACTCAATTGGGAGCACATCCATTGATCATGTGTTTCATACCAAGGCCACTCTCCCTGTAACTTTTAACTTTGGCTGGACTTCTGTACAATAATGAACCATCTTGATTTGGTCTAGGTTTTTTGTGGCCTCCTGAGAATCCCACTTGTCTAACAGCTGTTGAAGTGGGCTCTCAAGGGGGATACTTCTCACTTTCTCGTTTCTTCTTACGCAGCCTCCCTCTTTGCTAACACATTTACCCATCTTTTAAACCAATAAACTAAAACTTCAAAGGTGCCCCTACCCAAACAAAAATATACTGATGGGCAACAAGTTCGTAAGCAATTAAAAATTTCTTGACTTCCCTTATTTAACTTATTTTACCTCAAATTCTTAACGCGTAACACTTAAACACAAATCCTTTTACTGGTCTGAACTTAATGCTTTTTCCACTACTCCTACACCTTTCAACCATTCACTCTCACACAGGGAATAGGGTATTGGAATAAAGGATAGGGCTAACACACTCTTCTTTCACTCACTTTCTCTCTCCTTATCCCAGGCAGCCTCTGCTCACACTTGGTTGGCCCCTACGGCAGTCCCCTGCCTCTGCTTCGGCCAAGAGCTTGGACTTCGTGCTGATCCCTAGTGACCCAACCCCCTATGTACCCCCATGCCTCACCTCACCTCTGAGACTCTGAGCACACTTTGTGGTGCAAGATGGGGTCCCTAGCACTGGGGTCCTCTCCTTAGGCCCCAGGACCTTCCGTGCCTAGCCACCCTCCAAGCCAGACCTATAGTCCAATCTCCGGGCTAGAACCATCCTGTCCCTAGTGCTGTCTCTCTCCTAACTTTTTTATGCAGAGGTAGGAGGGCACAGGAGATTCCGTGGGGTTACCCAGATCAACCCAAGCGGGGCCCAACCCCTTTGCCTTCCACCATGTCTAGCTTGGCTATCCCTCCTCTGGCAGAGTAGCCTCAGTGAAAGGGATGATTGTGTGTATGTATGGTGCCCGCCTTGCTCCCAGGGCTGACTCCCCACCCCTGTGCTCTCAGACCATGGGTTTGCAGCCCCCCTCCCTGGGACAACGGCAGTGCACCACTTACAATATGTCTGGCCCAGTCCTGGGAAGCAGGTACCTTCTTGGGCTCTTGGTATCGGCAGTGTCTAGGGGACACCCTGTAAACCCTGGTATGGTCTGCCTGCCCCTCCAGGGATGCATGTGACTCACACCACACCAAAGGTTCTCCATGCGCCCAGAGCTGCCTAGGCCACTACAGCCTTACCAGGGGAGGCCTAGCCCTAATGTGTGCGGCTCACACCCAGTTATCCCCTGCCCGCCTGGGGAGCCCTCTTTGTCCCCAGGAGGTGCCTCACTCACCAGTTTCTTTCACTTCCCCCTGTTCCCAGCTGTGCTCCTCACGGGAGTCTGGAACCGTGGTACAAGGCATCCACACTCGCTTTGAGTGTCCGAGCTGCCGGCCCGCATCTCACTCACGCACCACCCGCACACCTCCTACACCCACAACTGGAATTTCTTACCCTTCCGGTGCTCCTCGACATCACTGGTCCCAGGCTGATTTCTCTGGTCCAGATAGCCAGCTGTCCTGAACACCCAAGAGGGCAGGTGGCTGTTCCATCTCTGGTCCTCTTCAGGCGAGGCTATCCCAGATGAGTCCCCAGCTGAAATAAATGGGCCAGGAGACCTGCTCCTCTTTGATGCCTTTATTGTGAGATCAGCTCTGGGTGGGGGCCCGAGGGGTCACACACACCACTGCTGCTCCCTTTGGCGATGTGGAGGAGGAGGTAGGCAGCTTTGCTGTATAGCAGGGCTTCCGTCCTCATGAGCGTGCCTAGGAAGATGCCTTCGGGTTCATTGTCTAAGGTCCTCACCCTGGTCCAGTTCTTGTTGGGTTATGGTGACAACCTGGAATTACGCCAATGGAATAGAAGGATAGGTCTCAAGCATGACAGGTCACTTAGTCTCTTGAACTTCAGGTTGGCTCATCTTTTCTAGGGTGTTATTCTTCTGAATGGTACCGGGTGTCTCTCAATTTACATATACGCCTGTGATGTTACCTTCCTCTTTGTAACTAGGACCATTTTGAGAAGCAGCAGGGGTAATACTTGATGGATAATGAAAAAGGATACAGGTAAGGGACTGTTGGGTAGGGTGATTACCAATATAGGTAATTAACAGAATCAACACATTCAACCTGGTGATTAATATTTAACAACCAACAAACATCATAACTATTGAGTAACTGAGTTAACCTATAAACTTGTTCATAACAAAGCCAGATCTTTATCTGCATAATGTCTGCTTCTCTGTCTCTATTTCTTTCTCTCTGTCTATTTATTTCTCTTCTGTCTCTATTTCTCAACTGGTAGCATAGACAAGAAGAGGACTTGGGCTCTGATATTTTCCACCTGCCTCACCAGGACTTTACAGTCTTCCTTGATGCTGCCTATTTTTTGGCTTGTGGCATGATTTGCACTCACATGAAATAGTAGTAGCGACATCTTGGCAAGTTGGGCTACTCTCTAGGCAACATCACGGATCTTAGCCCCTAGCAGGCAGCACAGATCTTCTGCCTCTTCATCAGGCTGGCAGATGGGGCATGCAGTGCCCCTTAATAGGGAGCTGCCCACTATGAGTAAGCTTTTGATATGGCTGCCATTCTTCAGTATGTTGTTCAAAGGTATGAATGATAGGTTTGTTTTTTGACTGAAATGTAGTAAAACAGACAGAAGGGTGTCTGAGGAAGCACTTGAAAAGGACTGTGAAGAATATTTTGAGTACCCCACCCACACATGAATGCAGAGCTGTCTGGTGCTTTCCAGAGTGTTTGCCACCAGGGGAAACCTGAGATGGTTTGTGGTCTTTGGCTCAGTTCCTGCTCAGAACCAAGGTCTGAAAGCCTATTTTGAGGTTCAGAAAAACAAACGGTTCATCTGTGTGAGAGACAATTTCAGTTTGCGCTGAGTCTCAAATTAGAAAGAAGTAGCTTTGATTCAGCTTGAAGGATATTTCTAGCTCCTTGGCAAAATAGTAAGACTTTTTGTGTATTTATTGCCTAACTATAAACATTGCACTGAGAAAATCCAAGTTAACCTGAAAGGATCCATTTGTTTTAGGAAGCCTGCCTGGTTTGACAGGCTTTGTCCTTGTTCCTAACCCTTTTATTCCTCCTGTATCCCATAAGACATTTGCATGGGAGAAGTGGGGGGCTTAAAAACTATAAAAAATACTTTTCTCAAAAATTAATTTTTTTCCTGTCTGTTTGTTAAATTCTTCCTCTCTTTTGCTCTATCATAGCTGCTTTCCTGCTCTTTTCTCAGACCTGAAAACAACTAAAGCAGTAATATTCTGCTCCTCTGTTCACTCTGACTGGTGAAGAAAAGAAAGAAATAAAGTACAGAGCTATATTTAAGCTAGAAGGAGAGAAAGTGCCCTAGGTAGAACAGAAAACTTTCAACTTGGTAGGAAAAAAAAGGAAAGAAAGGGCAAGTATTTTCAGAAGACAGGAAAAATAATTATTTTCTTCCTTGGACTCTATGAGTGACCATTCTGCACAGACGGATGAGCACGGAAGAGGAGGCTCCCACCAGTGCTGCTAAACATGGGCAGCCCACGGAACAGCTTGACATATTGTCCAGAACTGCTTCTGGGGTTGGTAAGCCACTGCAACCTGGTGGGCTAAAACAGGGGAACATTCAGTTTCTCCTTATATGGTATAATGTGCATGTAGCTTTCTGTCTGTCTGAACTTGAATAAAAAGAATATATTTAGACTGTCTGTTAGTTGATTTAAAAGATGTCCATCTCCAACAAAAACATTATTTCCATATGGATACATATGTATCCATCCATTCTTAAAAAGAGAACTGTGGTATAACTTTTAAGAGTAGTATTTATAGCAATCTAATTTAAGTGAGTCATCATGCTTTGCTACATAGCACGCCACAAAAATACCATAACTAAATTGGTGGAAGAAAAGAGCTTGAGAAATAATCTCATAAATACTCCTTTCAAACCAAGGTAAGCAATAAATGAAGGTTGAAAAATGAGAATTCATTTGAGAAGTCATTTCATAACAGAATTGCAGGGATTTGAACTAAGTACTTGGCTAGGAAAAGTTAATTCCATTTCTCATAGAACCTACCTCTGTATATATCTTGGGTAAATGTGATTATATTTGTGCTTAAGTGTGTGTATCTTTTTTTCTGGAAAGTTACTTGACTACTCACGACATTTTTAGGAAAATCAGAAGACAGCGGGACTTATAATAATCCTGATAATTGTTCTTAGGCCCATCTTACTCAGAACTGTGCATATTGTTGGGCTACGTGTGCTCACTGCAGCCAGGTATTTACATCATGAAGATGGCAGAGGATGGCCCTTTCCTTTCCTCACCTGGGAGTGAACAGGGTGAAGGGACAGTTTACTTGAGGCAGAAGGAGCTGGGTCTGTGCATCCATCCCCTCCACCTGTGAACATTACGCCAAAAGAAGGTGTGAAGATGTGGCATTGTACCCCAGTGGAGCTGACAGGATTACTTTTTCTCACTTTTTTCCTCACCAAACCTGTAGACAATACAGACACTTAGAGGTCCCTTCTTGCTGCTTCTTGGGAGTAATAAGACTCTGGAAATGATGTTAGGGAGCACCTTTCAAGCCTAATTCTTGTGTATCTCTAACCTGGCAGAAATTGTCTGTGGCTATGTCCACATGATTCCCCTTCAGGGTCTGGAAGTAACTTTCTTTGTAGACTGCCTGGAAGCTAACTAGCAAAGGAAACAGGTTTCCCACAGGCATTCCAGACTTGAGCTGAATTTGTCACTTCTTTCCCTATTTAGAAGATGCTATAAATCAGGTGCCTCCTGATTCTCTGGGTATTTATGCAGGTGTGAATTTATTCATGTCTGTTTTATAGTGAATTTTTCCTGCTTCCACAGGGAAAGAGGAAACAAACCCTTACACAAAGTAAATGTAACCCAAAATGCCAATTTATCTTTTTTTAAAATTAAAATAGAGATCATTTTAGAGACTCATTGAGACAGAAAAATAAGGATGAAAAAGGATAAGACTGGGACTTACTATGAGAAAAATAAAATCACATATAGTACCGGGTTTGTACTATTTTAATTTTATTTCAGAGCCCTTCATTTTTTTCCAGACATAAAAAGGGATGAGAAATGTATTTCCTAGACACTAGAGAGAAAAGTAAGATTTTTCTATGTAAATCCTATTCGTTGTCCAAATATCGCAAATCCCTTGCAAACTCAGATTTTTCTTGGTTTTTTTTTTTTTTTACTTTATGCAGTTTGTATTTGGTGAGGCTGCACGGAGGCAAGCTGGCCAGCTCTAAGTCCCATCCATTTCCCTGTGCACTAGCCAGGCACGTGTGTACCTGGCAGGCACAGCGCCCACAATGGTGCCTTACTGCTCTGAATCAAGGAGCAATAACACCCAGCATACAGATTCATGGTGTAAATGCATTCAAGAGTAACTGAGTATGAGTTTCTCTTCCAGCACCCCTTTTGTGACTTGCTGTGAGAGCAGTGAGTACACATTGTCTTGTTGAGCCTTTCCACGGGGCTCTGCCATGATTTTTTGTTGGGTCTCAGATGCTAATTTTGGAGCAGAGCAGATACCCTGGCCTCTTATCCTGGTTGCTTGTGCTCTGCTGTTGTCCATGTTGGGGGATGGCCACTGTCCCTCAGAGTTTCAGCTCTCAGGGGTTTAGGATCCCTCTGTTGGTACTAACACTGAGGTTTTGACAGTTTATGAAAATTCCCCAATGTGCCCTGGTGTGATCCTCTACTCCAGGACATGCCTGCCTGGGCTAGCTCCAAGTTCACCCTAAAAAAGCCAGTTGTGTGTACTGGTGAGCCTGGAACACATAATAGGGCAGCAAGGAAGAAATATTGAAATATTTTTAAGAATGCATAGTCAAAACATATTGATGGATAAGCAGAAACAAAAATAGTTAGGAAAGATGGGCTCTCTGTTTTCACAGCAGCCATCAGCAGTTTTTCCTGGGAGACAGGCTGACCCTTCTTTGTTCTGCTTCATGTACAGTCAGTGTATACTTTGCCTTCTACAATCTGCAATCTCACAAGTACCCATTTACTTCTCAAAGGAGACGAGAAGATTTAAAGCTGTGTGAAGTGCACTTTGACTTGGGAGCAAACGAGGCTTTCGTGTAATTTTCCAGTGCTGCTGGTAGCACTGGGTTGTCCTCAACAGACCACACAAGAAAGGCAAAGGCACAAGGGCTAGCTGCTTTGAAGTAAATCTGGGAAATTGTTCTTCTCCTTTGAAATGTAAACCCAATGGCAAAGCCATTGCTCCAGTGACTGCCTCTCTGCTCCCTTTGATATGGCACAATACAATGCAAATGTATTCTAGAGAATGACTATCAAAAGGTTTTGAGAAGCAAAGGAAGAGAGAAATCACATTCTTATTTTCCACAGCTATTATGCTAAACAATATTCAGCCTGTTGAAATAGAGTTGAACAAATAGGTTTGCAGAGACCAACTTGTTGAAAATCAAGTTAAAATCTTGCCCTTCCCCAGAGTGACTCAATGGATTATTGTACTGTTTTTCTCTGTTCACATCAATATTGTTCCCATTTGCAATGTTTTTGCCAGAAGAAATTTAAGTTTGGCTTCTACACTGAGAAATCTGCTCGAAGTCCTTATGCCATCACTAGGGAATTTGAGAATAATATTCTTCCTGAATACAAGAAAGTCACCTTAGTCACTAAGTTGATTTCTTAGTTGCATTTGTTCCTGCTGTGGAATTAGCAAAAAGTGAATTTTTTACACTTGATTATTTCTTTTTAAAATGATACAGTACTTTTTTCTCCCCGTGATTCCCTCATTTGTTGAGAATAAGAAAAAGAAAAGTAGGTTCTATTGAGAAAAAAGCAAATGGACAAACCTACAATTTTTCTAATTTCAAAACACAATTATATTTTACTTTAAAAAGGACAAAACTCTAAACAATCTATTAATTACATCTTCCTGAATTGAGACTAAGGAAGCAGATATCTGATGCAGACCTAATTATTTCTCCTTTTCAGTCCAGACAGGATTTTAACCATGTTCTTCAATCCAGCATATCTGTCTTTCTGGCCTGAATTTTCCCAGTTTCCAAAGCAAGTTTAGATTTCATTCACACATTTACTTTGTGTGTGACTAATGTTCAGTCCAAAACTGGTTGAAGCTCTAAAATGGGCTTTGTTCCATAGCTTGCTGAAGCAAGTAATAGATCAGAATAAAACAGCTTTAAGGTAAGATACTGAAAAATGAATAAAGGAAATGATTATTAATATTGCAGAAAGATTAGGTGATGTTATAACTTTGTAATACAAGAACCTGCCAATTCTACTTCTCTTTTCTGTAATTAAGTTACCAGAACATTTTTATCTCTCTGCCCTTCCCCTTCTTCTAAAAGATTTAGTCTAAATGCCTTCAAAATATTGTATATGTTGACATAAATAGCAGTAGAAATACTTAACAGATAATGAATGTTAGTTTGTTTTGTTTTACAGCTAGGGCCCTCTATCTTAACAAAGTGCTAAGACTACAATATTCCAAGTTACCAAACTGTTGAAGAAAAATCCTGTTTTACATCTTCATTAACAAGCTCTGATCTGATCCTTGGGTAGTTCATTCAACACATTTAACATCAACAAGCTTCCAATTACTTAAGTTTTGTGTTAAATTTTTTTCATATTTAATTATTAAAACACATTGCTGGATTCAATAGAAGAAAGAAAAAAAGCCCATGTGTTGAGCCTTGACAGCAAAATACCAATTAATCTTTCTCATTTTGAAACACAGCTGTGTTTCAAAAGTAAAGTCTTTACTTTAGAAAGTACAATATTAACAAAATACTGATTGATCATTTCCTTTTGTAAAAACTGCTCCCCACAGCAAGGCTGTCAAAAACAAAGCCAAGCAAATGGAACAAAAACAACTTTGAGAAAGTAATTTAAACCTATCTTGTCTGTATTAGTTTCAAGACCTTACCACTGAGCTTTCATAGCTTCATAAATTCCTGAACAGACCCCAAAAGAGGACAAGAACAACACATTTCATTAAACTCCAAACTAGTTTTCTGCTGGAGAGATGCAAGTATGCCCGCATGGATGTCACAGAATGGTGAAGATCTTAACAGAAGACATGAAAGCATATCATATTAAAAAGAAAACCTAGGTTCTTGCAAATAAGTAAATAGTCATGGGTTTCTTTGTGTTTCAAAAAAAACCTCTGCTGTTTGCCTTCTCCCTCACCTGCATATTTTACTTTCCATAGCATGACTATTTTTACACACAGTTATGAGAGGTGGCTGGAGTTTTAACCTCTGAAATCCCAGCAGTTGTTAGCATGATCATCTCTGCTTCTACTGAAACACTCAGGTTCAGTTTTAAATAGGTGTTTCTTCAGCCCAAAAGCCTGGCACTGTGCTCTATGCAGTCTTCCAGATCTGACAATTAATATAATTTAGTAGTGAGCTTAGTTCCATTAAATTGTTGTCATTAAACCATCTGCATGGTGATCACAGCAACTCTTGTGAACTATTGTGGGTACAGCCCAGAGAGAACCCTTTCAAACAGTGTTTTTAGTGAAGTATTTAGTCCTTACTCTTCAAAATGGTTATATTTTCATTAAGTAGTATAAAGAAATAGGTAGAAGCTGTAAGTTAGTGCCTTCCCCTGTTTTTGTAAGGTAGTGCCCTGGACTTTTCCTGAGGGAAGCAAGCAGTGAAGTCTGCTACAGGAGGACCAGAGTCCATTTTCTGGGCTACTGGCAGGATTGTTGCCCACTGCATGTTGCATACAGAAGTCGCAGACCTTTGCCTGGTTGGTTTGTCACTACCATTTTCACTACCAGGCTGAAGTTAGTAGGGGGCAGAGCGGTCCGTGGTGGGCAAGACGGATTATAGTGGGTGCCCTCCCAGAGTGTCTATGGAGCAAATGCCTGGAATGAATTATGAGAGAAGGATTAGCTAGAGTCATGGGAAACTCTTCTGCAACCGTACCAGCAGGGCCCTGCCTGTGTCCTGGCCATGGCATGGCTGGCCAGCAGCTAAGGGGCACTGCTGGACCAGGGCCAGTGACCCCTTCTCAAGGGTCACCTGGAGATCCAGAGAAAGGTTGTGGATTTGTGCAGACAAGCAGCTGAGGTTTAGATGTGTCTTCTTTCTGCTTGACCTTATCACAGACCTTAATGCCATAAGGAGAAATCTGTAAATGCCAAGGAACATGTATTTCTACTTGGAGTGCCATGAAAGGCAAGGAAAATGGGATAAAAAAGGGGAAATTTGAAATAGGATACCTGCTTAAACGTAAAGCCTACAGCTCAAATTAATATACTGCTAAAAGTAAGTTATGGGATTGCTGCAGGTGGTAGAGATATAGATGTATTAATTTGTGCTGTAGGAATAGAGGAAGCTCTCTTTTAGGGTGTATTTCAATGCAGACAAATATAATTTGCTGCTATAAAGGCAAAACATTTCTAAATGTCAGTGAGGAAAAAAGGAAAAAAGTACTTAGAAGGTCAAAACTGTCTATCTGAATAGTCTGTGCCAAAGAATGTCTGGTCTCAAGCATCCACGGTACCAATCAGTTAAAAACTCTGTTGCTTTACAGCAGAATATATTTCCTTCAGCTTCCATGTGTTTGGCCATCCATTGGGATGAGATATGGGGTTTTAGGGATGTGGCCCTTCCAGTGACCTTGGAAGGAGTCATGTGAACAAAGCTTGTGGCCCCAAACACCTCTTGCTGAGGAGCACCCGAAATGAAATCCTGCCATAGCCAGAGCCAGCTGTTCCAAAGTGAGATTCAAAGGACCCAGCCATAGACCAGGAACACCCAGTAGCAGGTCTGTAAGCGTAGCAGGAACTCCTGTCTAGCAGCAAGGGGTGGCAGCCGTGCCTACTGACTCAAACCCCCGTGCCCAAAAAACTCCCACCACCCAAACCACAACACGAAACAAACCAAACCAAACGAAAACAAAATAAACCAACTAACGGAACCCCCAAGCAACAAATACCGTCCAAAACATAAACCAGCAAACCAAACACCATAAATGAAGGGAGCCCAGGCAGCCGGGCCCGGCGCGCTGTGGCGCGGCGCTGCCGGCAGAGGGCAGCCCTGCCCCGGGAGCCGGGAGCAGCTCCCGGGCTGGGAACGCGCAGCGCTCCCGGGCTGCTCTGTCACCGCCAAGCAGGCGCCCCCACTTCCCGGGATACGGCCGGGGCAGCTGCAGGGTGCTAGCGAGCGGCAGCAGAGGCGCTGGCTTGCCAAGTTTCACCTGTGTGCTCACTGGTTGCCTTGGCCCGGGGAGATCCCCAGCCCTGTAAGAAGCACCTGGGAGTCCTGCAGCCCCTCCAAGAGCTGAGAAATAGAGGAGGAATGCTTTGACAGCAGCTTCCCAGAGCGGAAGACAGCAAAGGCCAAGTCGATTGCCAAAGACCTGCCGAGTCTTTGCTTACCCACCTCCCCATGCAGAAGTGGGACAGGCGAGTCTGTGATCTGTGTCTCTGGCAGAACTGGGCACTGTCGTGGTCTGGCCATCTCTGGGCCATCTAGGTGAGACAGAAGATGCAGTATTACCACCTGTGCACCATGTCTGCTTTTGTTGCACTGGTGCTAAGAGAACTGCTTCAAAGTGCAAGAACAAACTGTAGGATGCATGCACTAGGTATGCACTAGGTACTAGGCAGGATATATACATTAGGTATTACAGTGGTAAAAATCTGCTGTGCCCTACAACTTCATAAAAATAAGAGATTTCAAAGGCTAGCCAACAAGCAAAAACCCAAAACTGATGTAGTGAAATAAAATTGAGGAAAAAGCGTATGTGTTCACTTGACAGTGCTGAGGATCAGGCCTCTATACACGAAAAGACGTTTCTATCTGCACTCGGTTAATGCATCTACCAAACATGCTTCAGATGTACAGTTCTGATCTCTTTAGAAATGCCAGAAGCACTCAGCTTTGTGCCACCATCGCAGGAAAAACTAAAATGGAGTTCTGCACTGGGCACTAGGTCTATTTTCTTGACTGCTGTATCAGCAGGTGGTCGGGGGTTGCTTGTGTGAGTACATGTGCCAACCAAAAAGATTACACACCTTTTCACTTCCTGAAAGAATGCTGAGTTCCAGGCATGCTTTTGAAACACCATTTTTTTTCCCACTCAGGATTAAATTTGAATAGATGCCAACTACCTTCCCTTCTACATCCTTCCCACACATGCAGCTGAGTGGCTGTGTCCTGTTCACGGTGCCTAGGCAACGCCTGCACACTGCTTTTGCTCCCCCAGCCCTGTGCAGGGGAACAATATGGTCTGTGGGCAGCAAGTCACCCCAGGTGAGGTGAAGCAGAGCCTCCTCTGGCTGAGCTCGGGTTGTCTCAGCTGGAGGCTGTTCTTGGCATATGTTCACTACATTCCCAGAAGGACATACAGCTTGTTCTAATACTGAACACTCAATTTGCAGGCACTCTGTGCCTGAGACTATAAATAATTTTAAAACCAAAGGACTTGGAGAAGATCACACTACCATTTCTTAATCTGGTGATGAATCCATAGGTGGAAAGAGGACACAATGCCCATTTACACAACAGGCTTCTCAGTCTAGAGGACATTTTTGAAAATTTGTTGCTGTTGGGGACTAGGTTTCTTTCCTTTCGTCCTTTTTACATGTAGACATTTTCCCCATAAACTGCTAGGAAACTCTTAACAACCGAGTACTTAAGGAAAACAAAAGAAGTGGCCAAGCTTAGGGGAGGACGGTATCTGGTTTCACTTTTCTTATCTGGGAGTTTCTCTCCGGAGGGCAGAGATACAGCAGGAATTGGGCAGGTAAAGGACGGGCTAGGGCAGCTGCTGACTCTCTGTCTCTGTTTCTCTCTCAGCTTGACAGGAGGACGGTCGGAGCTGCTGCTTGGGGAAGGGAATTCGCTGCTGCCGCCAGACCCCAGCCCAGAGCTGCTTCTCCTGCCATGGGGTGAGCCTCTGATGGTGAGAGCAGCCACTGGACTGGGAGCTCATTAACACCGACCCTCACTAAAAGAGGGACCTGTCCCCGTCTGCTCCGTGCCGGGGAGCCTGAGCTCGGCTCTCCGTGCCCTGCTGCAAGCCGGGCTGACGCTGCCCCACCCCGCAGCTTCTTCGGCACTGCTCCGAGCTTTCACTGCACTGTAGCCCCCCACCCCTGCCTGCCGAGACGTCCTGCCGCCCCAGCTTGGTTCTCCCGAGAGTCCCGCTGGGCCCCGGGATCGGTGCCATGGGGTTTGTGGAGCAAGGTCTGTCCCCCATCCCTGCCCGTCAGGCCCGAGCCGCCATCGCCACAGCGCCCCCTGCAGGCGCGGGGAAGCACCGCCCCCGCCCCGCCCCCGGGAGCAGCGGCGCCCCTGCCGGCCGAGCCCGGAACTGCCGCAGAGGGAAAGCGCCGCGGCCGAGCGGGCCGGGCCCGAGTTCGGGCTCTGTGTGGGGTCAGTGCCGGGGCTGGTGATGTTTGTGTGCTTTATTACACACACTGGTCATGAACTGCTGTTCCTATTGTCCTGTCTTTGCCTGTGAGCCCCTCAGGTTCAAAATTATAATAATTCACAGGGAAGAGGGTTACATTCTCCGCTCCAAGGGAAGCTCCTGCCTTTCTTAGCAGTCCCCTGTCTTTCAAACCAAGACAGCTATCTAGATGGGGCTGTAGCCATCTAAAGCAGTTTTTTGGGTATCTGAATATCTGGATCTCCTACTAAGCAATGCAGCTATTCAGCTTTGGAAAGGCTCTCTACTGACAAGTGTGTCAGAAAAAGTATCTTCGACTATTTTTGCTTTATTTTATGCAACACATAGGAGATAATTTTTTGCCATGATCAGCTCAGTAAATAATTCCTTTATAATGAAAAGCCACATACCAGAATAATTGATGCAGAAGGGTCACAGCCATGGTGTGAGTAGATCACTGATAACTATGTCCTGACACAGAGTTAACATGACATGTCCTTAACCATTCCCAACATCAGGGAGTTTCCACAGATTCTCAAGATGGTACTGGTAGTGTCCCCCTCCCCTGCAGCAGCATAGCTTGCCTGGTTGAATTTTTTGCATGATGGAGTTCAACAAATCACCCTCTTTCCTAGGCATAAGTTTCTTGAAGTTTTAAAGATCATTATTACACCACTTCCTTTTTTGTCCTTTCTTTTTAAGTACAAGCTCTTTGCCAAATTCTTTAATCTGGCTCTAAAAGTCATGCTTTCTAGCTTGCTGATTGCTTCCTCCACCCTCATCATGCTTCTAGTTCCTCTCAAGTGGCTCCTATTTTTATGGAAAGACACGTCTGAAACTGAACACAGAGCCAGGGAGAGCAGGCAAGTGCCTCACATCTCGTATTTGCAAGCATGCCATGTAAAGTCTGAATTACATATATCTGTTTTCTCACACTCTTAACAGCTTCTTGCCTGTAAGTTTCAGCAGATATATTTTTTTTCTCAAAGAGGAAAAAAAAAATTCAAGAAGGACGCTGCTTCTCTAGGGCAGTCCAGAAACCTGCTAACTAATTAAACATATGAAAGTTATAAAACTATGGTTTTGAAGGTGTCAACCAGAAGACTGTTCACCTGGCGTTACTAAGCTAGGTTCAAAACATCTAGGGGCTGATATCTGCTGGTTTTATTAACTGTGTGCTTGAAGATGGCCCTGGGAGAGGAATGGATTGTTTTGGCACGTTCAGCTACTGCAGTGTCCCCTGAGTATTTCCTGGCTCATATTTCCAAGGGATCCAGCATCCTGATCCTCTATTTCTCATGTATTTTATCTGCTGTTTGCGTCTTTGTGCTTTTTTCCCCATGGCTTATTACCTCAGCCTCATTTAGTAGCATCAGGGGTTTATCCTATAATTAGCCGAAAAATTGTACTAATTTTCTCCTCTCTGACACACGGACACAGATTTCTCTGAATCATCTGTGCCCTGCTTAAGGGCACAGTGCCATGCTTATGCCATCAGTGCTGTGTCATGATTAAGTGAAAAAGGGATGTTTCAGGCCAAGGCTTCTAAGTCACATTTTCTGTTAAGAGCAGTGATGTAATTCTGTATTACAGTTTTAAGCAGCAAAGCTGATTTAAGATGCTTCTGACTGCACTGCCACCAGCTGCCTGACTGCTTTTTTCACACCCCCAGGAGATATTTTGTAAAGGGCAGTGACTGATACTGCATGGGTGAGAATGAGCAACATGCCATGGGAAAGGGTGAACATCTTTGGCAATTAAACCACATTATGAACATTTAACATGCAATAATGAGCTAGATACTCTGTAACCAAGTACCAGAAGAGGCATACGGTGATTTCTTCTTTTTAATTTTTTTTTCCTTGTACAATTTATTTTTATTTAGGTATCTTCTTGTTTTCTTTGATGATAAACAATGCTTTCAGGTTTGTGGAATTCTCTCCATTATTATGCTGTAATTTAACTAGACATGCAGTTTTCTGATAGTCACACTAGGAAGCCTCCTGGGAGCCTGAACACTAGTCATCAGCACTGACTTCCAGAGTGGAGTCCCCTCTAAAGTCTGGAAGCCTTATTTTATTAAAAATAGGTATTTCTATATTGCTCAATTTGTATATTGACTGGGAATAATTTTATTAGCGAAATTGATTTGATAGGTGCTTTGAAAGATTCGTCTGGCAGTGATTTTTAGCAATGTGTTGCTTACTCTTTTGATCTGCTGATGCCAGCCCATCAAAGAGTGGAGGGCTTGGTTACAGTTTTGTGCCTGCGTCTGAATCAGGGTGCAGCAGAGGATTGCCTCCACAGATGGCTGAGTAGTTATTTTGTGTTGGGAGGTACAACTAAAATAATCCTGATAGAGTGGCAAGAGAGCAAACAAGCCTCTGCAGGCTTCTCCATAAGGAATCCTGCCTATCCATGGAAATACTGGTAAACTGAGGCAGTTGGTTCCTGGGAGCAGCTGTAGTGGAGTGGCTGCATGAGTCCTGGCTGGTCAAGTGTGGCTGCAGGAGCCCACCCTATCAGGAAGCACAAGGCATTGACAGTCATGTAGAAGGGCTCTGTGGAACCTGGCAGTGACAGTCAATGTTGTACAGCAGATATTTTTCACTTTCCAGAGAGGCGAAGGTTCATTTAGTGTATGTATATGTGACAGAGGGGTAAACAACAGAAAAATCCAGTCAGCTTGACCTCTAACATCCCAGTCTGTGACTTTGCATAGAAATGTGGAGTTTGTTTTTCAGGTCAGTTCTGAGATCCACATATTTTCACATTTTTCACATGAATCACACAAATGGGACCTTGCAATCGGAAAACAGCAGGAAACAAAAAGCAAGGTTTCAAATTTGCTTGCACATTACAGAGGTTGTACATAAATGCAAATGTTCAATATACACTTTTCTGTGAGGGCAACATATCACTTAATACATCTCATTGGGGCGACCTTGGAGCAAAACAAAACCTCCAAAAATTAGACCATACCTCTAGACTGAGAGCAACCCCTCAACGTGCTAATAGCATCCAGACCCAGTACAGTTGATCAATGGACCAAGCTACCCCAGGGATAACAGTGCAATCTCCCCCGAGAGTCTGTATCAACAGGGAGGTTTATGACCTCGATGTTGGATCAGGACATCCTAGTGGTGCAGCCGCTACTAAGGGTTCATTTAACAGCCCTACGTGATCTGAGTTCAGACCGGAGCAATCCAGGTTGGTTTCTGTCTATGATGAAGATAGAGATGTGTTTTTTCTTGGATGTTTATAGAGATGCCTTCATAATGGTCCCTTTAAAATAAATCCCTCCTTTAGCAATTAGGGCTGTTTGCTATCATTCACTTACGTTTGGAAAATTCTAATTCCGGACTGACAGGGAAAGGAAACTTTAAAAAAATTACATTATTTCCCTGCTTTGGGAGTTGATATTATCATATTTACTGCTCTGTGAAGGTAGCTGGTAAGAGGAATAAAAATGGATATCTTTTAAAAAGTTCTTGGATTGTGGAAATTTGGTCTTTGCTTGAATTGCAATTAAGTGTTTTAATAGCAGTCAGTGTTGTTTCCACAAAAAAAGATTGCATGAAACTGTTGCTTTTTTTGAAGGACTAGCACACAACTGATTCCAATCAGTTTCTTAATGGGTATATTCATAGTCCAAATACAAGATGTGGTATTTCAGGTCACACAAATACTAATTTGTTAACCCATGATCACATACCTGTGTGCCAGGCAGCTGCCTAATTGTGCCCAGAAATAAATTGCTTCAGTGCTTTTCAATCACTGTATCTTGGCCACCTAGTGTTTTGCTGATGAATTTAACAAGGTTGGTACCTTTTTAGTAAGGCCTTTTTAATAAATGTATGGATAAAGCAAGATGCATGGGATGGGCACGCTTGCTTTGCTAAGCTGTCTTTTAAGTATTTAGTGTCCTGGGATGATTTTTCTTAGTAAAAAATTGTTCTAGAGGCTGAAGTGCTTCTTCATCTTGCTATACGTCTAGTTTGGATAATAACTATATAAGGTTTTCTGTCTGTCATGGCCCTCACAACTGCCTTCTTCATGAGGAGCGGTGGAAAAATTTGTACTTTCATGATCAGGCTTGTTCCTTAATTTCCCCACCTTGGAGGGTCCTGTGATATCATTCCACAGTAAGGTTCCCCTGGCAGTGGAAGTGATATTAACCGTTTCTTCCTTGTTACTAGTAGCTGTCAATGCAGTGCTTACTCAGGTCATTGGGCAGCTCCACTAAGGATGTCCTTCCTTAAGACTGATCTACAAAGATTTCTGCAATGTTCAGAATATGCCTAAAATTCAGTACTTGCAGTCATAATGGCCAAATTAATCTGATGATGACGTTTCCAACTCACCTGAGTTTTTACTACTAACTGTGAGGGAAATTCTCCCGTAGAAGTAGAGAGTACTGTAGTGAGGAAGGGAAGTGCTCCCTATTGCTCTTGATGTAGTCCAGGAGTTCCAGGGAGCTCAGGGCTCAGGTCCAGCAGCAGGCCTGTCAACCAGAAGGGGTTAGTCAAGGGGTGAGACCAAAGAATTTGGCTTGACTCTCCCATTAGAAGAGGCAGAGTCCACCAGTGCACTCAGATGAGTCACCCTCTCCATTTGAGTGAAGACCCCCTGATTTGTTTACATTGATTACTGTCTGAAAAATAATTTCAATACATAAAGGGTCCTCAGGGCAATGGCAATTTTGTAAGCTGGGTTTTGTGCTGTGACACTGAGAAGTAATGTTTACTTTGATGGTTAAAAGAAAAGTAATTCCATGAGATATAAAGGGCTGTGTCCACTTACAACAACAGTGAACTTGTCCCTGTTTTGCTGATGACTGTGCACCTCTGTATGGCAGATCTTCACCTTGGGTGCTGGTGTTCTTTTTAGATTTGTTACTACTCCAGGGGCTCTTTTCTAAGTGCAGAAAAGAATGAGGTTCTTCTCTTACTCCCCATTCTGCCTAATGTGAAATTCCATGCTCATGTCTCCTATTTCCAAATTTAGGGACTAGGTCAACCCATTATCAGCAAATGTCATTTCCCTCAAACAATCTTGTCAAAATTCAACTGGCCAAGACAAGCATGTCTGTCTGAACAGCCAACCTGACCAAATTCAATACTTTTGCTCCTTAGCTTGCTTCCTGGCACAGTCTGAGTATGGGAAATTCATTATCCTGGCAATCCATACACTCCCTTGATGTTTGAGAACACAGGAATGATTATTAAGTAGGGAAGGAGAAGGCCTCCTGCAGCTACGATGACAGCAATTAAGTTAGCAGACTTAATTGTCACTAGTGTTTTGCCTTTTAGGTCTCCCTGTATTGTTAGGATTATGTATAAAGACTGATGGAAAGTGGAAAATAGATATTTTTCAAGGACCAGTCCTACTGTACGCTTGTCCACTGTCCTACAAACTAGATGAACAACATAGTGGCCTATTAGATAAACTAAAAAGAAGTTCAAAAGCAATGTTTAGCCGTTCAGATCACTTGAAGAGAGAACCTCCACAGTCTGAAAGTCTGCCTGTACCATGATGTTTAAATAGATCTTTAGTGCATTGTAGTCAATACTGTCCATGTCTTTAAATAGAGATGGAAAACTAAATAAAAATAAAACCATTGAACCAGCTGCTGTCTGCAAAGGGTGCTGTTGCTGAGCAGGTAGCAAGCAATGATTTACCATGAAAAATACATTTATTTGCAGTTACCAGAAAGTGACAAAATAAACCTGAAGTTTGGGTCTTAAAGGCCTCAGAAGAGAGTTTCAGCTTTGACTTTACTGTGACTGAGATATTCCTTACTGTTCTCCCTCTGGCCTTACTGGGGGAAATGAGGCATATCACACCATGGCCTTGGGACCTAATTCATATCTTAGCATGTCTTTGCTGGAAATGCTGCATGACTGTTTTCATGTTATGTAACAAAGTGAGTTTGACTTGTGAAATGCCCTCTGAACGTGTCAGTAACATGCTCAGTTTTCTGGACTGTCTTGAAAGTTAGAGATAAGTCTAACATGAGGAATCGCTGCACAGGGAAATATAGCAGCTAGGCATACCTAAGTATACCTGTGTCTCTTACTTTCAGGCACTTTCATTTAATGGTTGAAATTTTGAAGCCTTCTGACATGCATTTTATCATAAGTGCTAATTATTTTAAAGGGACTAGTTGCTCCCAGTTTGTTTTTCCTTTCCCAATACTCTTTCTGACACACTGATTTTTTTTTTGCTATTAATGCTGTCATCACTGTTAAATCTGGAGAAAGAATAGGTTTGATGGCAGTGGTTGTTGAGGCATTCATTATAAGAAGGGCTCTTTTGAAAGAAATGAGATGGTGTTCAAAAATCAAGCAAAGACAAAGCCCTATCTTAGAAGAAGTCAGAAATTTAGTACTACTTCAGCCAGAAGGAAGACATGTGGAGAGGACTGAATTTAGAACAAACAGCCTGATAATGCTATAAGATGTTAAGATTCAAGTGTTGGTTCAGAAGAGTAATATGATGTAAGCAGTATATAATCCAGAGTCATGGCCAATTATGTTTGAGAGAGACTTGCTTATTTTACTCAGTGGTATTACATTTTCCCTAACCCACAGCACATCCTAAGGGACAAATCCTCTTCCCCCAGCAGGGTATATTGATTCACACTGCTTTCCTGATGTTCGCACTCTTCTTCACAGGGACAAGTGACAAGCCTGAGGAATTTTGCAGAAGTGCAGGTTGCAAATTCCTTAGCACAGGACTGACTGTGCCCATTAAGATTTTGGGGAGAGAATGGCCAAGTGGGATGTATGGGAATAGTAGGGATAAATGATATACCACCTCCATCTGCATCAGACAACACAGGTTAGAGGCCCGAGTTCCACCAGTCTCTTCTATCCAACAAAGGTACCAAGATGACAAGAAAATGCTTGTATTTGTAGTAGACATATCTGAGCTGTGTCTGCAATTTCTTGTAAAGTTATAATTGCATGTGTTCCAGGAGACAAGGGAGAATATGAAAGCCATGATAATATTTTTAGAAAGGTAAGTGAAATGACCTGTGTAGTTTTAGGTCAATCTTGCATTGATTTGTGGCCAGAAGATGGAATGTTTAAAAGATTGAAGCAGAATTAATGACAGTCAATAGGGCTTTAAATAAAATAGGGTTTGTGAAATGTACTTCATTTAATTGCTTTAGATCATGGATTCAATTGATTAGAAGTATACTGGTTTTCTTGGACTTCACTTTTTTGGACACATGACAGTCTGCTATGTTGCTTCCACAGTCTTGACCATTGTCTGCTTTAGGATTTTGTGGAGATTTCAGGTATTGTCTGTAGTTTGGTAGCCTTTATTTGCAGCTGCCTGAGCCTTGGCATGCAGCTGAGAGGGCAGCCTTGCCTGTAAGTCACAGATGCCTTACCTGAGACCCCCAGCTAGCTGGGCAGCCTTTTGCAATACAGCAAATCACAGCAAATTTTTCTTTTGCAGCTATTATTCATGAAATTGCGGTATATTCTTCTGTCATCTAGTGTGGATGCAGTTACTCACATTGGTTGTTCTGGTGATTCAGGTTGCACTATACTTAGGTGCTATCACAATGAAATGGATGATGACAATATGTGAGGTTAGGAAAGCACCATGAGAACATTTTGGAGTCTGGACAATGGCCCTGCCAAGGGAGATTTATCAGCTTGGTATCTAGATTACTTTCATGATATAAAAGTCCTTTCTGGGGTATCGTATCTTGTCACTATTGAGTAAGAAATGACACAGACTCACCAGAAGGCTGGTTTGCATAGAGCATGCTTCTTTACTTCGGATCCTCTTTTTATACATTGCTCCAATACAGATAGACCTGGTTGGTCAATAAATCAATACATTTCACCTGATTGGCTAATTAACAAGACATCTTTCTTACAAACAATCTTTGAGAAAAACAAGAATACAGAGAGTAGGCAAATAGCACCTGCAGGTTGTTTATAATAAGCTATCATTGTTTATCTTAAACTCCCTAAAGTCTCTCAGGCCTATTCTGTGAAAACTTATCTAGTTTTCTTGCTCTCTGACCAGGCTGTCACATCTACAGCATCTAACCTTTTATTTTCTTATAATCTATTCATGAAAATCATGAGAGAGCAAAAAATTGAGAAAATGTATGCTTTGAATAATCCTGCCAAGGGTTAGGGTAAATAAAAGGTCAGTATTTTATGAAAAGTAGGTCTGTTGTATTGCACTAAAAAGTTTTATTTAGTGGCTGTCTTTGTATTGGGTGATGGGAAAAAATGTTACTGGTCACGTGGATGGTGTATTCCCCTCCCTTTCACATGGTTGCTCCCTCACACTTTCCCCCCTTTCTGTATTCTCAGGTGGTACGTCCATGGGTGGCCCCTCCCCTCGCCCCTCCCCAATGGCATCCCATTGGCCATGGTCCTCTTTCCCCGCCCCCTTTTCCTGGGGCATAAATTTCCGCTGCACGGGGCCACACCCCAGTTTCTGCCTGGGTGGTCGCTCTTTCCGGAGGTGTCCTGGCAAGCCAATAAACAGGATTCTCTCTCCCACGTGGGAAGAGCACTTCTCGTCTTCTGTCTTTCGTCTATGCAGTCCGTGTGGGCTTGGGTTCCAGCTGGCCGGATTGGACCCGTACAAAACCCGGAGAGCCACGGATTACTGCATATGCCATTTGGCTGGTGTCTTTCTCCAGGATGTATGTAGATTGGCCTCAATTTTTAGGTTTCTGGCAGAAGATACTTGGTGTCCTTTCATAGCTTCTGCTGTTTTTGACTTGAATTGACTTATGAGTTGATCAAACCTACAGCAGTAAGCACCCACCAATAATTACAGAAGAACTCATCTTCTCAGGTGTGATTCTTGGCTGAAATGCTTAAGCTCACACTAAGATATGCATTATGTTAGATCCTCAGCTGTTAAGGTTTTATTTAGCACCATTAGCTTATCTGGGGCTAAGTCATTAACACCAGTTTGATTTTGCTTATGAGATGCCAATTCATGTCATTTCAAGAATTCACTTATCTCTGGTATCTATATTGAGCATCAACTGGAACATTTTTTAAAAGCAGACATGTCATCTCTGGGGAACAAAAAGCATCCTTGACTTCCCTCTAACTTCAGCAAACAATTCTTGTTTTATAACATGGCTCACTTAGATTTGTTTATCATGTGTCCTGATAATTAAATACACATCCAAACATGACAAAAGGGAAATAAATAACCTTTGTTATGCCCTAATCCTCCAAAGTGTTTTTCAAAACTGATACTTTGACTATAACTAATGCTTTAGTATAGAATAGAAACAAAGACCTGCGAGGACAGTCAGCTGTTCTGTCAGTTCCACATATTGACACAGACAGAGGAATACAAACACACAGAAAATACAACTATTTGAAAGAATAATGCTTTTGGAGGTGTAACTTGCAACATCTATCTAGAGCATGAGAAGTGCAATATTCCAGTGAGTTTCCTATAGACACTGATAGAGCTGATATATTGACTACAGTTTTTAAGTAAGAAATAAGCACATGCCTAGAAGTTTTGCTGACTACAAATTTATTTGAAGACATATCTGAATAGAAATAGCCAAACAAATCAAGGGCCTATAAGATTTTTGCTGGTATTGCATCCATAGCAAAGTATTATGTGGAGAATTGTGTGACTTACCATGACACTGTCCTCTGCTCAGCATCTCTAAATCCTTTCTTATTTTTACTCCCTGTCATGTCATACTACAGTAACAAAGAACAGATAGCTGAAACTGTTTAATAAATTATAGTCTGAATTTTTTTGCCTATATTGAGTAGATATGCAAAATGCATATTCATTTCTCTAAACAAAAAGAAAATCAAAAGTAGAAAATTCTGCATAATCACACTATCATAAAATTTAGTCATAGTTTACTTGAAGAAGATAAAATTTTACACTTGTAAGATCATCACATGTATTGTCACTAGTCAATCTTGCAAGATGCATCTTCATTGTGCTCAGGGGAGTGTCTGATTTCATTATGATAATTTTCTAACTCAACATATTTTGTATCTGAGCACTTTTTGTGAATAGGTATAATATCTACTTATTCAAATCAGTGTCTGTGTTTACAGAGAGAAGAGTACACCACAAACAGCAGAGATGTATCATTTAGTTCCCCACAGAGTGATTGCACAAAGCTTCTGTTATCTTTTTTCCAAAACACACTTGCCTCCTTGTCATGGCTAGCAGTCATGGTCTTTCAGCCAGTGAGTTCAATGCTTAGTTTTATTTCTTCAAAGCCATGAAAAGAACTTGCAGTGGTCAGTGATCTACATGTGTATCACAGTCAGGTTCCTGATGGACAGCCCAGATGAAAAAAAGCCACTGGGAAGAGCTCTGCTGAACCCAGAAGTCTTTGGATTGAATCTTCAGTGAGGGGATTGGCAAGAAAAGAGAAATGGCATACTAGTTCTAACTTTGAGTGAAGAAAGCAGGTTACTAGGTCATGCTAGTCATCTGTCTGATGGGAATTGCTCTTTCATGCTTTGTGGAATTTCACACAGCTTTTTATGTAGGGCGTATGCACAATTCATGAGCAGCTGAAACAAAGACAAAATTTAACACAAAACCTAAAAACAACATCCAAATATAAAAGAATGCAAGACAGTAATAAGTGAAAAATACTAGATTAATACTATCATAGCAGAGGCAGTCGTTCACTGCTATTATTCATGGCTGTAGTTATGAATATTAATAAACCCAAATAGCTTCATCTGTAAGCCAGATTATATTTTAGAAAGGGATTTCTGTCATCAAAGTATTCAGATCAGTATTCAGATATTGTAGGGTGGAATCAGTGAGACAATAACCAGTGAACCCTCTTTAGGGTTCCTGAATTTTTACCTGGTGGTGGTGAAACATACTGATTTGTAAGGTCTCGGCATATAAAGTGGTATTAGAGGAGGAAGGAGAAAAATTAACAGGCTGTGAAAATGAGAGCTTTCAAAATACATTCCATTACAGCAGAGGGAGAGAGGGAGGAAGGAGGGGATAGGACAGGACTGTGGGTTTTGAGATACCCCCGTGTAGATTGTTGCAGAGCTCAGAGTCCTCTGGGAGATTTGCCAGCCAAAAAAATGGCTCCACTCTCCTCAGGAGAGGCCATGTCAGTGTGTGTCTGTGTGGAGCAGCTCAGGCAAGGAGGAATCTGCCCTAGATTGTGCCTAAAACATAGATGTCACAAATTATAGCAGAGTTGTGGGAAATAAAGCAGAAATGCTCCACAGACAGCCCAGTTCTGCACGCATATCAGGCTTTAAATTTTGACAGATCCAAAACCAGTCCAACTCCATCCCATTGTCTGCTTTATATTAATATTTGTGGTTAGAGGCCCATTTAACTTACAATTTGATGGGCATCAAATAGGAATGGAACAGGACTATATCTTTCATTTCAGAATGAGCTTTTATAGCTGGGGAAAAAGAAAAGAACTTCAGTGCAACCTAAGAATGAACATTTAAATCTTTGCAACTGTAAGCCAGCCACTTCAATGAAAGAATAATTCATCTCCAGGCAAAATTTCCAAGACCCTAGAACCTCTGCTTCTTTTCCCAAACAACTGCTCCATTACAACTGTTATATATTAAAAGAGATATCTGCAGGACCTCCCAGTCAAAAATGAAGGTACAGAGCAAAGCAGTAATTGAACAGGAATGCTGTGCTGTGAGCTGAAAACCCAGGTAATGAACAGTGCCTGATGTCTCTGCCAGCCCAGGACAGGAGGCAGGTATCACCTGTCCTGCCGCAGTTATCTGAATTTACTTCATGGATGTCGTATACCGCTTTTGATTTTTATTTCATTGTCCTCGTTTTGGCCAAGACCATCTTAATTTTTGCAGTAGTCACGAGAGGGAACGGCCAGAACCCAGAGGTTCATTCTTTACCACCTCACATCATTGTCAGAGGCAGGGAAAAGAGAGTGTATTTTGAGGAGAATGGGTTCATGCCAGGAGGGTGAGGCAGGCAGGCTCTAAACTGAGAATTTTGTATGTGAATCACTTTCTCTTTTGTTTAACGCTTTTGTTATTAATATTGTTGCTGTTACCATTTGTGTTGTTGTCTCATTGCTGATTCCAGTAAATTGTTCTTATCTCAACCTGTGATCTTCAACTTTTGTGCCTCCATTTCTCCTCCCCAGTCACCCGAAGAGGGAGGAGAAGGGAGAGGGGAAGGAAGTGGGTGGCAGCATGGTTTTAGTGGGAGCATGAAATTGGAGAACACCATTCCTAAACCACAACACTTCTCAACAAGCTAAATGTGCCGGGAATATGCCTAGTAAAAGACACATGAAAGTTTGAGAGTCTACTTTGCAAACTATTACATTCAAACTGTCATTGATTCTTCCAAAGTGAATTCATTTTTTAGGTATTTTCCTTCTTCACAAATAAACGATAAATTTGTTGCTATCATTCACGTTGTTTCTCCCAAGAAAAGGACACTAAAACAGTATATAAACATTAACATTTGCATATAACATGCATATCCTAGTGTGAAACATAAGACAACCACAAAAACATTTCAGGCCTGTCCCTTGGTCTTGATAAAAAGGTCCTATCCCGTCTTAACACAAGTAATCCCCTTCACCTGACAAAAAGGACACCAGTTTAATACTAAATATTTGCTACTTGAAGGGTTTTTTGGCATAACACCTTGCTTTATTGCGATTTTAAAAGATGTTACTTTAGGAAATGGACTAAAGCAAAATGTCACATTTTGGACTGTTTTATGAGTGTTTATTTTTGTAACTCTGTTCTGCTTTCTTGATTATGCTGTAACTTAGATGTGAATGCAGCAGTGCTGAGGCAGTACAGTACAGGACAAAGGATCAACAAAGACTAGAAGTATTTCAGCATAATTTTCATGCTGTGAAATGAGATAGTGCTTGCATGAAAGACTAGGCAAAAAAAAATTCTGAATACCTCTTTCATGTTTTAAGAGCTATATGCTATTAAATATTTTCTTAAGGATATTTCCTCAATTTTTTGGTATTCGCAATTGAAATATTATATATTTTCTTAAGCCTCTCAAAGCTTTAGGCAGAGAACACAAGAGGGCACTTGAGTCCATTTATTTACTCAAGCTGGTATCAAGGAGAATCCACTCCACTATTCTAACCCCTTGAAGAGATAAACCAACAAAAAGGTATTTTTAAACACTCACTTTTCTTGCCCAAAAGAAGAAAACCCAGGACCATTTGTAAAATCACTAGAGCTGGTGAAGTAGAAAAGAGAGAAAATTGAAGAAAATGTGTTCTGTGCCTTGGGAATGGAATTTGCCTCTCGTTGAACAACTGGTGATCACGCCTATTTAAACTGAAATAGTGGGATTAAGCACAGGTATAGGAAACTTATAAAAAACATCTTAAAGAACGTTTTAGAAAATGATGGTGCTGATTAGGTGACTTGCTTCCCTTTAGGTCTAAATCAGGCTGTGAGTATTAAAGTTCTGGAAATGTAAGCACATGAAATATGAAATAATTTTTTTTTCTTAGACCTTTTTAAAGAAATTTTCCTTAGGAACAAAGTTGAAGCCAAAGGTCCAGTAACAGTCATTCTGCAGTGGAAGTTGTTCTTAACTTCTGAGTTGTACTGTCATTATAAAAATGGGTTTATTCCAGCCAGTGAGGCTATATTCAGCTGCAGGATGTCTGCTACAGTCATCAGTTGATGCATTAAAAAAAAAAAAGCCCTGGAAGAGGGAGCAAGGATAATGGCAATAACCTATTTTCTCAAGGACCAAAAGTTTCTTTATTCTGCTTGTAATGAGGTACTGCCAACAGTACCACACAACCAGAAGATACTTTTAATGCACCAGAAAGCTTTATTTGCTGGTTTTCAGTGCAGTGGATTTCACATGTATTTTAATTTTTTTTTTCTCTTTCTCATGCCCATTTTCAGTCTTTATTGTTTTGGAGTGAAGGAGGGTATTTCAGGCTCCCTGAGGTTCAATTGTCCTTCATTATGATTCTATATGGCCGGGGACATTTTGCTGATAGCGATATTACAAGTGCCCGTCCTTTCTGTGTCTTTTGTGTCTCACTACAAATACAGGCTTTTCAGGTTAGTAGCTGGGCAGACTCCCTTTAAGTATTGCTGTTGTTTTAAGCCCAGCTGGAAAATAAACACCACGCAGCCACTCCTCAAGTTCCCCCATTTCTTCTGCACCACCCCAGTGGAATAGGAAGGAGAATCAACATAAAACTTGTATGTTGAGAAAAGAACAATTTAATAATTAAAATAAAATAAAATAATAGGGGATTATAATAATTACAATAATAATGGAAAAAACCAAGTGCACAATGCAATTGCTCACTGCCCACTGACAGAAGCCACTCCTGGACCCAGACTGGATGAGCTTCTGGGTGACTCCCCCCAGTTTATGGACGGGGTGTGACATTTTGTGGTGTGGAATATCCCTTTGGCCAGTTCAGGTCACCTGTCCAGCTATTCTCCCTCCCAGTTTGTTGGGTTTTTTGCATACCTCCTCACTGGCAGAGCATGAGACAAGGGAAAAAACAGTCCTTGACTTCAGATAAACAAATCAGTGAGTATCATCACCATTCTCATTCTGAATCCAAAATAAGCACTGTAACAGCTACTGAGAGAAATTCTGCAGCTGAAACCAGGACAGGTATTTAGTTGCATAGCTACCTGCCACAATGTGTTGCATGCCTTGTTAGGCCATGCTGCTGAGGGCTTTTCACCTGTCGCCAAAATCCCTGGGCTCAGGCCTCCCTCATCCCTCCCTCCCTCCCTGGGCTCAGGCCTCCCTCCTCCTGCTCCTTGTAGACATTTTACTGTTTCTCAGTTTGATTAGATTAATTGACGAGAAGGCACTGAGTGTTTGTGGAATAATTTTGCACCCTTTTCTTTCGGCTTGTCAGAATTACCACACAGTCAAAGGTTATTTTTAGGACCATAAGGGAAGACAAATTGACAGGAGCTCAAAGGAGCCTAGGGGCTCTGTTGCACAGGATACAGTGGATTGTCTCTCATCAGTTCTCATTGGTATTGCTAGTTGCTTGGCAATGCGTGAAGAAATATGAATGTGATATAACACAAGCTCTTACCAGTTTAAATTTCCTAACATTGTATTTACCTAATTTGTTGGGCATGAGCTTGATGTATCTTGAATATGAATCTACTCATTGAGAAGCTTGTTTCCTTAGTTCAAGCTGTAGAGACACATAAAGGGAGTCTTTGAATGATAAAGGTTGCCACTTCAATTCCTAGTGTCAGCTGTGTTGAAGGTGCATCTTATATCACAACAGCAGTACAACATGTACTGTATATGACTGAAAAATTCCTTGAATATTAAGCAGTGCATAGTAAAGTCAAAGAAAACTATACACCAAATAAAAAGACACTTTTTTCATCATCACACAGGAAACATAAATAACAGGCATTCATGCAAGGTACCAAGTATTATATTTTTCAGAGATGAAAGTTTCAGAGAAACTGTCATTAATTTTTTCTAATAATTACCTCTCTTATGTAGTAAATTGTCTCTTGTATATATTGTTAGTAATCTGTAGAAAAGATGCTAAATTTTCTAAGGCACATCATTGACCTGAAAAATTCTTTTTAGCCTGTGAGATTTAATCTAGTTTCATTTTCATTGTTTATGGAGTGAGTGGCCAAGACAAAGTTTTTAATGAAATATCACAAAGATGATAAATGTACACCTGGAAGGGAATAATTTTTAAATCTGTATTATTGAAATTAATTAGAGTGCCCATGGTACATTTTTTTAAGCATTCTGAACTTGGCTGAGAATCTCCTAGTGAATTAATTAGGGCTGAATTACCAGAGTGAGTGCAACAGAGGCATGACCCTTAGCTTTGAAAGGCAAGGTCATGTATGTTACTATGGAATATTTCTCAGTGTACAGTTAGGTTGAAAACCAGTTAATGTACCAAAAGTATTGCATGTATAATACATATACACTGTACATCACAGACACACAGAAAATACAGTAGTGCATATATATACTGTATATGATACAATATTTTAGCTGTAATGTCACTGTGCTATTTTAGTGTCAGACAAACAAAAAGCAAAAAATAAAAAAAACATTTTGTAAATGATACTCTGGATGTTAACAGCTTTTGTAATGTAACACATTTATTTGGCTCACAGATCATCTCAGTCAACTCTGCAGAGCTACAGGGGATTAAGAGAAGATGTGAATCTAGGAAAATACTGTTGTAGCATGGTTTATTCACAGATTGTATTAACAGCAGACATATGTCTGAATGTGTTCACATTTTCATGCTGGTGTTAAGAATGGCTGGTATGTATTAGTTATTAAAATGTTCTTAATTTGTCTTGCAGAATAAACTACAAAAGATTAATCTTGGTTCCATTATGAAAAGGTATATATGAAGAGTTTATGAGTAGAGGTTGAACTTGAATCACCAGTAAAATATTTGCATTTAGATAAAGCTGCTTTCCCTTTTCCTTTGAAAAGAGGATGGGATTGCTTTTCTCCAAACTTTACTAGAAGATGGACTCTCATTCATACAAAATTCTCGTGCTTTGAGATCTAACAGAGTAATGGGGTATTTGCAAGTGATGAGGGCAATGCTTGCTGATGCCTGTCTTACAGTCCATGCAGACCTGTGTTTTGCTGCTTCTCTGCTGTATTATCAGCTGAACTGCTGCTGGTCTTTCCCTGTGGGCTTTTCTCTACCTCCAGGGGCTGTTACCTCTTCTCTGCAGAACTTGAGGCCAGCATGGCCTGCAATTGCAAAACCTAATTTATTTCTCTGACTCTGTCACCAGTGAACTATGTAACCTTAAGGAGTTTTTTTTATCACATAGCCTCTGAGACAAAGAAAAAGTGAAGGGGGCTGCAGAGCTGTTGGCTTGGGAGATGTGATAGCACAAACCCTTGAGCAGAGCGATGTGATTGCTATCACCACACTGCTCGGCAGCACAGACAGCCCTGCCGACTGCTGCAGTCGGGGGTGGGAAGCGAGGAGCTGGGAGCAGGCTGGCGTTGGGGCACTGCAGCTTGCAGCAGAGCAGGCTGGCGTTGGGGCACTGCAGCTTGCAGCAGAGCAGGCTGGCGTTGGGGCACTGCAGCTTGCAGCGGAGCAGCCCTGCGCCAGGGGCCTGGCAGGTGACCTGCCGCGAGCAGCTTCCCTTGCTGAGGAGCGTACTGCAGCCGGTGCAATTAATTATGTCCAGGCTGATTGCCACAAAGCAATAGGTTTAAAAAGGAAACCACTGAAGTGTGCTAACATTCCAACAGCTTTGTCACACCACGTCTGAGAGTTGCCTTCAGTTGACACAGGTGCCAAGGGTAACAAGCTGACAATAATTGCAAACCTTTTCTTCCTTTGCCTCGCTGTAACATATGATCCCCTAAAAGCTGCAGTAGCGATGTGTTTTCCTCCTGCTTTGCACTTTCACTGGGGTGTCCCTGAGCAAGGATGATTGTTAAGACAGTCATTGCCTTTTTTCAGTTGCCTCCCTGTGAGACCTGGGGAGCAGGGGGGCTTTCCTCTGCCTGGCCCAGCAGCCATGCCCCACTTTGTGAACCCTCTGGTGCTGACACGACAGTCAGCAGAGGTTTTCTTCCTCTGGAGGAAAGCCATAACCTTAGCATCTTGGCACACTCCTTTAGGATTCCCTGGAAGACTGAATTTGGATAGATAAGATGACACTGCCATTAGCTTTTAGCTAACAAAATCAAAGTGCTCATAAATTATCTTCTTGGTAGCAAAGACATATGAATGAATTAATGTATCAGAGTATTTGAGCTATACTTTTTTTAAAACCCAGAGGAGGAATCAAAACCACACTGAGATCTTCCTCTGGGTGCCAGGAAATCCAGCCAGGCTGAAGAAGGCATACCTGGCCCTGGTCTTCCCTATGGGGTAGAGAGCAGAGGGGCCAGAGGAGCTAAGGGGAGGGTCATGCCATGTTCTGAAGGTCTTTAATGGGATTCTGGTCCTGTTTCCCAGACTGCATTGATGTACTTGGCTGGGGATAGCAAGGAAAGCTGGTGCAGGGGAGACTGAGGGGCAGGGGCTGGGGCAGTGCAGTCCCTCACACCTCTCAGGGGGAAGACGAAAGAAAATGACAGAGCTTCCTCGGTATAGAGAGACGGCTACTTCAGTCATTGTCACCAAACAGCCAGGATCTGCTGCCTGAAAACCAGGTAATTTTGCTGGTTAATGAATTAGTAACAAAGTCCTTCAGTTGCTGACTTTTCCTTTAAGGAAGAATAATAAAACAAAACAACAGAAAGAATTCAATACCTGCTCTGAGAAGGAAGTTCTGCAGTCTTAAGGGAGATCACAAAAGGCGAACACAGGATCTTGACTGCCTTGCAGCTGTGTTAGCAACTGGGGAAACACTATGACATCTGCAGGCATCAAATGGTCAGAGCACTGGAATTGTACACTAAACATGAATATTGTGCCATATTTGTACAGAGAATCAACTTTCCACAGACATATGTGTGATGACAGCCTGTGGTTCCCAGAAGTGTAGGAAAAATTTCAAGCATTGCTCAGAAACACGGAATAATAAGATATTTTCAATCTTTGTTTGCAGTTTCTTCCTGCTGTTTGCAGTTTCTCCCACGTAATCTTTCTGATCTCTCTCCTTTTTTCTCTGCCACTGGTGGTAGGCAGGTTATATACAGAAGAACATTTACAGTAAGTAAATAGTTTCTTCAGCACACTGAAGGCACAGTAGTGTTCACTGAAAAGGCTGGGGACATTTGCTGGTTATTGAATGTGTGTGCGTGCCACTCTAGTGCCAGTGGGCTGCTGCAGTGGCTGCCCAGACAATGCTGTCCCACCAGGTCAGCTGGGAGCCTGGAGAGCTGTGTGGGGGCTTCGTTAGTGCTGAGCAGTGCAATGTGTGGGGAACCCTCACATTTTATTGTTGTGCTAATGGCTGTTTTTTTAAAGAACAGCTTCTGAAAATTAAAATTCGTGAATGGGGGTTTAATTTTGTCAGGACTGCTATTACCTTCTGCGTTAATCGAGTACTAGCCAATTCTGAGTAATATGCCTATCGACATTTGTCTGCTGAGTGGCAGGGCTAGAAATGCACTGGGTTTTGGCAGGATAATAGCTGGGTTCTTGTGAGTAAACCAAAGGCTTTCCACCTGCTGGTAGGTGTCTTGTTCCAAAGGGCTATTTCTCACTGACCTACCATGAGCCATGTGGATGGCAGTACTTAAGCACTAAAAAAACATTTGATTTGAATCATCAGGATCCCGTTCAGCTTGTCCTACATGGACAGTGAAGGTATAGCAACTCAGCTCACAAAACCTGAATGTGGGAACTCACCACAAAGACAGATGTCCCTTCTCACACAGAATTCCCGCTGCGTGGCTCATCTGGGGCAAATAGGCTTCAAATACACTACCTAGAACAAAAAATAATGTGTGGGGTGGAATGGTGCCGTACTGCTGCATCACAAACTTCTGTACATGCAGATTTAATCTCAGAAATTCAATTTTTCTGGCTAGTTCCCAAGTAATTGTCTTGACTGATTGTCACAGCATTGCTTTTCTCTAAATAAATGTCATCCATGAGTAAGTTAGATAAATACTCCAGGTCTTACAACTGTCAGGTTCTTGAGCTTGATGTTTTATCAATCTCACTGAAGTTTTGTTTATGAAGACTATCATTAACTTCTTCTGATTCCTCTATATCACTTATGATTTCAGGACATCCATGTTCTTCTGGGTCAATTCCATAGTTATTACAGTGAGCTGCTCAGTGACAATACTGAGTGGTATTTAAATTTTCCATTCTATAATGAGAGAGGTTCACAATACAAAGCATCCCTATAACCCTTTGTCTGAACACTGCTTGGTGACATTCTGAGGGATTTTTCTGTCTTGATTTGCCTCTAGGCCCAATGGGTTATCTTGTCTGACCCAAGTTCCTGGGAGCATGTGGACAAAATCACCTACTTACTGTTGTGGAATATAATAGACAGATGTACTCATTGCAGCTGATGTCGGTAAAGGAAGAAAACCAACCGAAAAACCAACAAACCAAAACAAACTACAAAATCCAAAAGAAGCCATTTGACATTTGGAATCATGTAAATATTAAAAAAAAAATTCAGTATTAGGACCTTAAAAAGGTCTTAATAAATACCAAACATCTTTCCTTTGGCTAAACATTAATGTCAGCAACTTGCCTATCATACAACTTTCTGAAATCAGTACTGTTAGGTTATTTTCTGTGGAGCAGCCTAAGAAGCAACAAGTGCAAGATAAAAACAGAACAAGAGAACTGCTTAAGAAGTCAGACTTGCATTGCAGGAAGCTAACTCAATGCATCTTTTTAAATTTGGAAATGTAACTTAAAATTCACAAGACAAAAGTATTATTCATACTGAAGGAGTTTCTTTCATGCTTCCAACTCTGCACAGTACAGGAAAGAAGGATGTTTGACTTTCTCTGTCTTTCTAAAGAAAATCAAACTGAAAGGGGAAGTTCTGACCTTCTCCAATCAGCAAGTACTGACATTTGGAGAAAAATGGGGAGCTTATATTATTTACAGTCTGCATGCCACTTGGTCATTAGCAACTGCAGAAGATGTTGGGGTATTTATTAATGTCTTCTGTTATAGTCACACCCACTTTATCTTTCTGTATTTTAAGAGCCACTGTGTGGTAAAAACTGAATATCTGTTAGCTCAAAATATGGTTAGATGTCTCATGATATGTGAAGTCCATAAGTAATTTACCACAGTATGAGAAAGAAATGAAGATTGTATATGTGGAAATGAGAGAACATGAAGTTTAAGAAGATGAAGCAATGGTTTCAACAAAGCAGTTACTTCAGGATGATGATTTGTTTGGGTGTGTTTTCTCTGTTTCATTTGCCTTGAGTGCAAAAAGGACAAAACCCCCCCCATTTTAAAAAATCAGTACTATAGGTGTTATTAGTGAAATGTCTTGGCACTGTTTCAGAAACTTAAGACAGAAAACTGTAGAATAAATGCATATGTGAAGGCCATTTATTGTAATGAACATCACTGTAATCAAAGTTCATTCTCAAATTAAAATCTGAAATGATAAAAACCAGTTAGTCTTAAAAGTACCAAGGAATACAAATCTACATATCTTGTAAATGGTGTCAATTCTGTGGCTATTTGTAGAAAATAATTTGAAACTGTAGTAATAGTGATGAGAATGTTTGAATGCCAGTAATAAATTTTGCTGAATAACCTTCCAATAAAATATTGCTTTACTAAGGACTTAGTGTGATTAGGTTTCATATAGAGGACTGTATATTTTGTGTATTTACCAGTAGTATTCACAACATAATCACAGACTGCAGCTGTCAAGAAATTATTTGGGAGATTCTTCTGTAAACCAAGGAAGAATGGAATAGAAGGTATGACACTTCTGGATCTGCCAGGCCAGCCTTTACAGAGTAAGCTTTGCCTTTGCCAAAACTTTACTCATGTCAAGAGCAGAGGTCAGGCCTGAAGACTATTCTCACCTGACCATAGGTCAGGGCACATAGATTTTAAAACGCAGATAAGAAATGCGAGTTGAAGCATAGCATTTGAAGTAATGTTCTGCCAGTGCAGCTGTGTGCTCAAACATAATTCCTTTGTTACAGTTTCCCTTTGAGAATAAGATTTCAGCTGAATTACTATGATTCAGATAAATGACACTTGTGCTGGGCCCACAACAGGCGTTGAGTAGTGGGGAAGCGTGATTTGGCAGATTCAAGAGAAGTCCAGCCCGTGACTTCAGATCTCTGAAACCTTGACTTTTCTCATCAGTTGGTTGAATGTTTGCATGATTCCAGGGTTAGAAAGTTTGCTTCTCATCTTTCACAGATTTCGCACTGCAGAACTATCATTTGCTTGAGTGATCTCCTTGGTCTGGGCTCTGTGTTTGTAACATGCCTGGCACAAACAGACACTTACTGTTTCCCACCTCCACAAACAGAACATAATCTATCTGCCCATAACTTTTCAGCTAGCCACTTCAGTAACTACTTTTTCCAGTCTCTGTGCTTGAGTATAACAAATACTGAATATTCTGTACTGCCTGTCTGCCTCCTGAGCCTACAGACCCTGGGCAGCTGTGTCCCACAGTATTACTATATGAATATGCAGACTTTTGAGAAAGTCTGATGATCTGTTCTCCTGTTACAATCTGCCTGAGATCTATTCTTTCAGGGATACTTGGGGGTCAGGAAGACTGGCTGATTCATCTATAGTTTTAATCTTCTATTTGTACAGGGCTAGTACACAGAAGGCACTGGAAAATTCCAGTTGTCTGTCTCCTGAGCAAAGTCAAAGCCTGACTGGATGTCACAGACAGCAACCATAACGCAAGCCTAACATATACAGTGCACTGTGAGTCAAGTGTGTGCACATCCCTGCTTCCAATCAAAATGCTTATGGTCGATAAGTCTAATGATGATAGACTCAAGACAGCCCATATAATATCTGGAAGTTGCCATCAGTTGCTTTTTTGTCACAAGTTGAGCTGATAGCATCCATTTTAGAAAATGTTATCACCAAACTCTGTATATCTCATTGAAACCTCATGTTGCTTTACAAAGAGCCATGCTCTGCTCTGTCTTGGCAATGATGAACAAATCTCACACTCCAGCTGCATAGCCTTTTGGCAAATTGAGATCTCCTTCTAATTCATCTAAATATTCAGACCTCAGAGTAGCACAAAGACAGCACTTCTGAGGATAACTAATGATATCTCACGAAATTCAAATTCTGGCCATCTACCAACATGCATTTTGCTAAATCAAAGGGCAGTGTTCCTTTGTGAGCTGATCTGATACTAAAATTGAATGCAATTAGAGGCATGCTGAATAGTTTACCAGAAATCAAGATCTCCCCTGACTCTAAATATTTCAGACTCATTCTAATAGGGGAAAAATAAAACCTTAACTTCTGTTGCCCTATCCAAACTTACTGTCAACATCACAAATTAAAGTGGGATACACAGTGTGTGAACTTATGTCCTGTCAAACCCTGCGATGCAGATCCTTCCTTACTTAATGATAAAAACGAGGAAGTTTTTCTATTTATCACTATGGGGTAACCTATTGGAAACTATCTGGTGCCTGCCACAGTGTGGTGGATAAACAGCTGCTACAGCTGCTAAACAGCAATTTATTGGGTATACCTGTACACTGTATTTCTTTCTTTTGGAAATGGAAAAGAATGTGTCTTGCAGACACATAGCCTGATGGCATTAGCACACTGTAAACCAGGGGTTCCCAACTTTATTTTCCCTTGGGCAACACATTCAGTGGTCATTCATAGAGCCTGCCATCCACTGAATCTCCAGCCTGGGTATGTGTCAAACCTCTACCACTCTGGACTGATGTATATACTGCAGTCTAAAAACTCATTTCATATGCTGCATGTTGTGGTAAGCTTCCTTCATCGCAAAACAAACAAAAAGATAAAAAAAAAGATGGGAGAATTATGCAACTATAGAGCATAGTGGTTATTATTAATCAGCTCAATGTTGATTTACAGATGTACTCTGTATCATCAAGAGACTTTTGAAAGCAATTTTGGGTGAATTGGAAAGTTTCATCCAACAGCTATGTGTGGCTTCTCTTCATCTGAACCTTTTCTCTCAAACCTGATTGCTTCACAATTACAGTGGCAATGACACTGCCCTATTGTTCTTCCCCTAACAAACAGGCACTGCCTTATTGTTCTTCCCCTAAATATACACCTTTGAAAAAAAGATTCCTTTGTTGTGTCACCTTTTTTGACACAAACAAGAAACTTTCCTTTGCTATGTTTTGGTAGGAATGTTGGAATCTCCTATTAACTTCCTTGGAAGTTAACAAGATTAACAAGATAACCTTAACAAGATTGGCATTTGCTAACCAGTGGCTCCCCATAAACAGCATGGCCTGAGAAACTTAAAATCACTTTATCCTTTGGAATCTGTTTATTTGTGATGGAATAAATGTGCAGAGTCTTGCAAGGTATTCCTAACGGTAGAAAAATCTAGTAATTTGGTTTGGTTGTTCTCTGTATTTCTGCTCTTCAGAAGTGTGCACTCAGTCCTGTCTGCTTCAGCATGGGAAGAATCAAACACCCAGAGCTCCAGTGCCACCTCCAAGATTCTGGCAGCTGTCAGCCTGATTCAGAAGTGTGTTTAGTGCTCTTGCAGTAGTAGAGGTTCGAGGGTCTTTTCATCATTTGTTTCCAAGCTCTCTTTCTCAGCATTCTTTGTGTATCATTTGTATCTGTAAAGAAAAGGAAATCCAGGAAGCCTTTTTGCTTATGAAATGTAAATTCAGACTTGGGCATTCATGTTTTGGCCAGACACATGCACTCGGTGTTTCAGCTGCTAAAGAATGTGTAACAGCCATGGCAAAACCCATCCCTTAGAACTGCAGAAATTAAGCAAGGCTATACTTATCCTTGGAAGTCAGGTGATGCAGGATCGAGCTCCACTGTTGGTTCTTTCTAGCTTCCTCTCTACATGGCTGAGAATACATGCAAGACCTAGGAGGAAAGCATCCAGTGCATGGAAATTCTCAGTGTTTGTAAGAAATATGTTAAGTGTAAGCTCTGTTTGCCAGTCTTTACCACTTGACTGCTGCTCTGTTTGCCAGTCTTTACCACTTCATTGCCAGTCTGAGGTGACAACAGAGAATCTCACTTGGATCTCATGTTCCACATGATTCTGTATTTGAGAAAACTCAGCAGAACTCCTGAGCAGGTGTAAAGAAACATTATTTTTTTAATTTTCCAGGAGACCGTTATCATCCTTTCCAGCCCATTCATCAAGCCAATTCAGGTTCAGTTTTCTAGTTGCAATGCACCTGAAAGAGTGTCCTAACAGGCTAACAACAATTTGAGTGCTGAAACTCAGAATAGGTAAAACCCCTTATTAATACCTAGGCTGAGAAACAGAGTCGGTTTCTTTACTTCTCATGTCCAATGAGAAGTGTTCACATGTGGAGTTGTTTCCTTTGTTCAGAACATTAAAAGGGTCTGTATCTTCTGTACCCAGCTGCCTGATTTCATTAACAAGGCAGAAAGTTAGAACATTCATAGTCCTCCATTCTTTTGTACAATTCCTTACTACTCATTCAGGAGTAGTTGTGCTACTTCAGCTACTGGCAGGGACAGCATGGGGCATTAAACAAGCTCAGGGAACCAGTGCACATTTAAACCATCCCAGACAGAGGGTCTGTCTGGGAGCTAAACCAGCAACACGAGCCACTTTATTGGTCCAGTTAAGGGGCTGTAGGGAAGAAGGGAGTTGTGAGTCACCGAAAGAAGTGTTTGCCATCCTTATTTGGACAAACTTGGACAAGAATCAGCCGCTCAGCTCAGAAGCTGGCAGGGACATGCATGCAAGCACACATGCACAGAGGAAATGAGTGAAAAGGAAGCACTTCAAAGCAGGGCAAACCCAGGAAAACCTTTTCAACCTAACTGCTTATTCGATGCAGTAGGTATCTAGCCAAATCGTGAGATTACTGCAGTGGAAGGCCTATGTCAAATCTATGTGTTTCTACAGCTGACACTGGTTCCTTACTTAGATTTTTCTAGATTCATCCTACCAGAATAGTTTTGTACAAACACTGAGAGGGAATAACTATCCTATAAAGCTAAATTACAGAATTTTCTGATCATATGTTTGTCTGCGAATGCCAACCCAATACTTGAAGTTTTGGACTCAAAATTATAATCAGGTTAGTGAAATGAAATGAAAGGGGAGACACGCATCAAATTTAAAAAAATGCCTTAAAGGAAAAGGAAATATATACCACTACAGTCACCCCATAGTGTCTAATTTGCTTGTTTTATTGAATTGTCACCAAGAAGGACATTAGTACCCTTACTTGTATATGTCATTTAGATGACTCATCCTGAGGAAATAGAGTGAGAGACATCTATTTAGCTTTATATTGTGCCGTTGTTGGAAGCCATTAAGGTTTTCTAATTTAAAATGCAACAAGAAGTAAAACATATTTGCAACTGTCCTTGAAAGGGGTGGGGTGGGGATGGGTGGGTGACTGATCTAAATAAAGAGACCAACTCTGTAATTGAGATAATGAAAAAAACTTGGGGTTTTGAATGTGAGAAGTTCAACAAGGGGCAGAATGTACGCAATTTAACTTGACTTCAAGTAAGTGAAGAATACACAGAGGCTTGTCTCCTAGCTGGGGAGAAGATAGAGAGTTTGTCTCAGATCTCTCAGTATCTGATAGTGCAATACACTAGAACTGTTGAATAATATTATTGGTGTCTAAATGGAACTTTGACATTAGTCTTTTAAGTTGCAGTTCAAATAGCAAAGTAATTTCTAATTGGCTAATATTTTTCATAGCACTGTGTTGTAAGTGTAGAGGAAATAGGTTCTTCTAGACTGCCTTATGCACAGTCTATTTATATATATGGTTACTTAGAATTTTTTTCTTTTTTTTTTTTTTCTTTTCCATTTTGTTCAGATACCATCAGATGGTATCTGATGTCATTGCTGGTGGGTTTCTAAAAACATATTTCATGATTACTTTTGTCTTTTTCTCTTGCCTTTTGGAGAGCTGTAAACATCTTGTAGGCAATGGATGGTTTGGGTGGAACAGTGAACTGAAGATGTGCCATTTCCCCATTACCTGCCTGCTAAATACATTTCAAACCTGAGTTCACTCTTGTTAATCTCAGCCTCTTTCACTTTCTGCTTTTTGGGCCATAGTCTGTGTGATCTAGATATGGACAAGCGACAAAGAGTCCAACTGAGTAAGAAGGATAAGCATCTTCTGCAGCTCAGGACAGCACTAAAGCAGAAGATGCAGCTCAGACTGCTCATCAAAACCAGAGAAGTGTACTCCGGGAAAGCAGAAATCTACTTAGATATTACATCCTAGAAGAGTATGTTTTGAGTATAGTATTAGCAGATAAAAATATCTTATCAATGTACATGTGCTCAATAGCTGCCTTTTTGTATCAATGAGGACTGGAGTGGGACATCTTTATTTTGGAGACATAAAATAGTAAATGTTTTGAAAAGAAACTAACTGTACTTGCTAAAAGCTGCTTTTGCAGAAGAGATCTGTAAAAAGCAGGAAATTCTACTATCAAAGCTGAAAAATAATTAAAAAACAATTCTTCAGGTCCTTTGACCTAATATTCAAATGCATATCATAGCTCTGGATGAAAGAAAATAACTGCATGAAAAGTGACACAATTCTCACAGATTGCTCAGTACATCTTATTTAGACTATATTCTTGCTTTCAGGAGTTTAATGTGAACTGTTATAACACTGACAGTAAGATTTATCATATATTTTCCTCTTGTTTTTCTCAATCTTGTTTTAAGCATTAGTTAAATGAGCCTATGATGCAGTGATGAGATACAGAAGAAGCAAGAAAGATTTGCATCTGGGTCACCATTTTTTCTTTTTTTTTTCTCCGTAAAGTCACATTTTTACCATTTTTGGTGACTGGGACAATTCTGTGTCTGTGAGTACAGACCTAGAGAAGGCTGTTTTGAGGAGTACTTGATGACAGAACTTGATGACAGAAAATAGTTTGTGTAGTAGAGTAGGTCTGCATATTACACTGTCTTGGCTCTGTCTGTTTAGTCATAGATATGTACAGATGTCAGAAGTACATTACTACCCGAGGTATGTAAAACTGAAAACTAAAAATTTTGCAAAACAAACTAAGCTGAGAGCAACACAGATGTCTACCCAAGCCAGCTGACATAAAGAGAGGTGTTGGCTGTTGAGCTGTCTTCAGATCTCAATAGAAAAATAAGAAAATTCCAAAATTAAAATAAGTCTGGATGAAAATCCAACACAAAATATTCAAAACTCATAGCAAATACTGCCAAAATGTGGGTGTATGGCATCTGACCTGAAGATGTTAGAGTTCTAAATTTTTTTTTCATCTTTTGAAAGTATCCAGTATTATCTTCCAGTATAAAAAGTACAATGTGGCTTGCTCAAAAGTAATCTTGTGCAAAGCAGCCATCTTTCTTTTGGTCCTTAATTGTGAATAGTAAGTTATTATTCTTGGCAAGAAGAAATCTGAACAAACTTGTCATAGGTTACAAATAAAGATAAAATTTTAATGTTTAAGCTATTTGAACACTAAAAAAATGATGAGACCTCTGCAGAAATAATAAAAATCAGGAAAAGGATAGTATGTGTGGAGAAGGGATAAGGATTTTACCAACCACAAATGGCTTCAAAAATATTGCAAAACAAACATTTTGCAAAACCCAGAGCAAATAGGTGCTAAAAAGGAAACAGCAATTCCCATGGAAACATACTGCTCACAGAGATAGAAAGCACTGCTTAGAAATCAGCATCTGTTATCACCTCTTCTGGAGGGGCACATCCCTTTTATTTTAGGGAAGCTATAACCTGTTGCATTGTGAAAAACACCTATTCTTCCAAATAATCTGACTGAGAGCAAATATGACCTGCTTAGTTCTCAGACTTGGCCAGGGTCTTTTCATCTGAATAGCTGTACTGCACATCAGTTTTCATCTGTAACATGTTTCCAGCTTGTTCAAACACTCAATCTTGGTAAAGTAAAAAAGTAGATTTCTGCCCCAGTTACACAGAGATGTATGATGTAGTTTGCTTTAATGAGAATTGGCCCCTTGGGTCATGCATTAAAAAGTGTGTTGTCTTCTGTTCCTGAGTAAGTACTTAGCTGGCAACCTACAGGTAAACAAAAAGTTTTTGTGTCCCACTTCAAATACTGCAGCATGAAGAAGAAAAGGAAACTGTAACTTAACAAACTCAAGAGGAAACTGTAAACTCTCCATAAAAATGAGCTTCTTTGAGACATCATTTTCAAGTGTCTGAATTATATGTTATAAAGTGGTGAATTTCAATTGATTCCATCAGGGACCTATGAGTCTCAAAATATTAATTTCCTAAAACGAAAACTGGGTATAGCAAAAGACCATGCCAGTATTTTAATAAAAAGAAAAGGAAACATTGGAACTTGCCTGTGAGCACAACTGAAGGAATCTAGGGGGGAATAAGTTTTGTCAAAACTCTGGCAATGGGAAGGGTTTCAGTTGGGACATCAGGTTTTTAGTTGCATCTGTGAGCTATATGCAAAGGGGAACAAAAATGCATTAATTTAAATGCATAGGAAAATACTTGCTTATAGACTACAATGAAATGCAATGCCACTACCAGGAACATGACAAGACAGTATTTTCATATATTTAGAGTCCATGTAAGTGATAATTTATACATCTTTATTTTACAGTCATGTATTACTTGGATTTCTAAGTACATGTATGCATATATGTGTTTAGGGAAGAAGGATTAACATAGATGTTTAAATAGTGAGTAGATTGCCTTGTAGTCACAACAAGCTATTGTTATATATTAGAGTTCACAATGGGAATGGGTGGAAACTAAAACTTGCTAGTGCTTATGCAAAAAAGGTTTAGCAGTAAAAATTATTAGAAAAGGAGTAGAGAGCAAACCAGAAAACTAGGTTATGCTGTAAGGACTCAGTGCAATTTATAATTAGAGTACTGTATGCACATCTATATTCCCTTCTCTCCACGCCTTACCTCTAAAGGGCATATTAAGATTTGATAAGATAAAAGAAAAGCAATACAGAAGGGTGGTCATGCTTCTAGAACAAAAAGACATTATGTTGACTAAGCATGTAGCCTGGAAAATATGGTTGAGAAGGGAATGTGATAGAGAGTTTGACAGATCATGAAAAGGATGGGAATGGTTAAAAGGGAAGGACTTTCTATGCCAATGAAAGATCTGTGGGTCATCAGATAAAGCTAGGAGGTAGTTAATTTAAACAAACTAAGGAAGAATATTTTGCGCAAGCAGTTATCAAGCTATGTAACTTACTGTTGAGGGATAGTGAGGCACTAACATGCTAGAGGAGTTCAAAAATTATAGACTTGTTGAGTCCCAAAGGTAAAGACTATGAGAAACTGCATGAGTGTGCTGCAGGAGATCTTCCTGGGGGATGGACAGTGCCTATGCTTTTTTCTACTCTTTAGTGACCACTATCAGGGCATATGGTCTCTTGCTACTCCATAAGCTTTTTATAGAGTACTTGAATTCTAGCTGCATCTTAAGTAAGTGAGGGAAGAAAACTGTCAAAAATATTCAAGACAGTGATATTATTTGCATTATTCTAGTGCATTCATCATCACTGTTTTTTGCTCATTTGTTTGGTTTTTTAAACAAAATATATTTTTAAATTATGCTGCAATTCCACAGTTTTTGGAAATATGTGCATTACCTCTAAAGCAGATGAATCACCATAGAATCACAGAAGAGTTGGAGCTGAAAAGGACCTTTAATAATTGCCTAATCTAATCCCCCTGCCCTAGGCAGGGACACCTTCCATTAGATGAGGTTATTAAAATCCCATCCAAACTGTCTTTGAACATTTGCAGTCATGGACATCCACAAGTTCTGGATGTATGGACAGCTAATTAGTACAGAATGTGTGTCTAACTATTTGGTACAGATTCTCAATTTTGGTTTTATTTGCAAACTAATTATTAAGTAGTAATAGTAAACAATAATAAACAACTTTAAGTAGTACAAACAGTAATAATTTACACACTAAAATTATTTGTGTCTTCTCTTTTTTGTTCAGTGGAAAGACTCAGTTGCCTAAATGCTAATAAGCATTTGTAGTTCAGACACAAAGAGGCTTACCTGATTAAGCACGGTGCTTGAAGAAATTTGAAAAAGCCAAAAATTTGAAAAGCCTCTTGTCATTATGTATGTGCTGTATGAGTGTTGGTCCTCAGAGATAAAAGTAGGGCCTGACTTTTCAAATATGTAGACTGTTTACCAGCCTTCTCAAAACACAATGCTTAAGGTAAAACTCAGTATTGTTCAGAAGTTTAAAGACAAAAACTTAGGGAAGAGGGAATATTTACAAGTTAGCTATGCAATGAATGCAGTATATTAACAATTCCTCTCCTTTTCTGTTTGTACACAATCATCAGCACAACTTCTTTTATCCTCTTTTAGAGATGTGATGATTAAATAGCAATTTAAAACAAAAGACCAGGGAGCAATTGATATAAAAATATAACATATTTTAATATCAACAATATATACAATATAACAATTGATATAAATATAACATTTAATTCTCATCAGCTAAATCTGTTTTCTCTGAAATCTATTAAGTATATACCTTTAATAAGTGTGGTGTGGCTCACTTATTCTGAAATGGCCTAAAGTCATGTTTGCATACAGTAGTCAAAAATATTCATTGCTTTCACTTTAGTACATGTGTCATATTAAATGTTAAAAATTAAATTAATCCACAGCTGTTTGTTGTTCCCAGTTTCAAATCAAGAATTAGATACTCAAAATTTTCAAAGTAGTTTTTTTTTGTCACCAGAACATCATTAATGGCAATCAAGAATCTCTATCTACCTACCTCTGTTACATCATTTCTGTCCTTCTGCTGACAGCTATTGATTTGCTTTGGCAAATGAGAGCCCTGGTAAGACTAGCAACAATGATTGCTATTCAGCTGTAACTTGTGGACAAATCCCAGGTTCTGTTGCTGACTGAAATGCCCAGATTAAGTAAACAAACAAAAAATCTTGTGTACTTAATACAGTAACTTTGCCCCATACATGGCAAGTGTTGGGTCTCTTCTTTTAGGACGTATCTGAGCCTCACACTGCCCTAAAGACAAGGTATATAAATATTATTTGAAATTGCACAAGGAAATAACCTGATTAATTTTACCAGATATATATGGGACATCTCAAATTATCTTTCATGTGGTGTCCTTAAACTAAGAAACGAATATATACAGTTTTAAGAGCTGTTGGATAGCAGTCAGTATCTCAAGGGACTGCAAAAGAATAATTGAAAGCATTTTTGCATCTTGCAACTGGTCACAAGTACTTTCCAAATTCCTTCCACTTGAAGTCAAATTACTGATGTGGTCATCCAGCTTGTAAGAAAGGCATAATTAGAAAAAAAAAAGATCAATAGAAACCAACCTAGTTGAAGTATCTAACAGATGTTTCTGATAAGGAATTAGACATTATAAAATTTGTGGGATGTGGCAGTAGTGAGTATTTTTATGTGTGCCACACTGGGAAAACCACTACTAAACATGACATATTTATTTTATTGAAGTCCTTGTAAAAATACAGAATAATTACTGTGCAGTAAAAATTCCATGAAATATCTGGACAAAACCATGGCCTAATACTTTCAGTGAGCCAACAACTCCTATGGCATTTGTGCACAAGCAAGCCCCAAAGCTAAAATAAGCAGTGAAAATAATGAGAATTTCTGCTTTATTTTTCCTATATCTCATTTGTAATTAAAGTTCTAGTCTAATTCTCAATATGAAAGCCTTCTGTGTGTTTCATATAGTCTTTTGAATAAGCTTTTCTGTCAGTTTCTCTTGGTACCCTAATGTTTTTTTTTTTTTTAACAGAGTTCACCTACTTCACCTATTGCAACCTTTGTCTGGCTAACCTCCAGAGCTGATTTGCCTCCAGTTTCAATGATAGTAAGATTTACTTTTTTGGGTCACTATTCAGAAAGCTTGGATTTCTGTTTTTCATGTCCTAAAAGATATTTGTCCTTATTACTAGTGGTTTATTAATTATGAAGTCAGTGGCAATGACCTTAGTATATTTGCAATATGGTCAGATCAGTAGTTCAATTTGAGGTAGAAACTTCCAAGGATAATGGTTGAGCATTATTAAATTGCACTGTCAGGAACCTTTTGCTCATGAAAAACTGTGCTGCTAAAGTTGTCATAGGATGCTGTGTGTTATTGCCTCCTAGTTAATTTTCATGTCTATTGTGCTCTTGCAATACATGAAGTTTTAATTTTTTAAAACATTTTTGATGTCTAATTTCCAAAGGAACTGAAAGTGCAGGAGACCAACAGAAAGACAAAGGTAAAGAGCAAAAAGGCTGACACCACAAAGTAAATGAGAAGGATGAGATTGGTGAGGCTCAATCTGTAAACAGTGGCACCTAAAAAGCTCACATTGTCTTCACAACCAAAACAAGTACAGTTTTGAATTGGAGTTGGAAGAGAAGAATTCAGTAGAACAGAGAGAGTATTATTGGTCTTTCTGCTGTTGAAGATTAGCCTACTTTACTGAAAACCATAAATATTTAGTATTTTTCCTTTAAAGTAGCTGCGAGCTGTAGTGTGTTTTTTATATGTTTCTAAAATAGTGGCAATGCTTCCAGTGTGTGCACAGATAGACCACATGTATTGTATACACTGTAAGTAAATACAGTTTATTTCGGCATAGGAATCTTTCTATTTCATGTGATAAAAAGTGTGATAGGCATGCTCACAGGAATACAGCTACAGCATGAAAATGGAAATTGAGAAATGAAATTTGTAAAGTGCTCCAGTTTCTGTATGAATTACAGCAAAACCAGGGCTGATTTAAAGATGAATTCTAATGTGAGGAGAAGCGGGAAGGCAATGATTGATTTAAAGGAAAGACGGTCCAAGCTCTATTTCAAAATGTAGGTACTCTGTGACTGTCAAGCATCCCTTTGTATTTCTGATACTAAATTGTGCACTTCAATATTAGATGTACCGTGAAAATGTATACAATTTTTAAGTTTGCAAAGGAGAGCTGCAAAGAATAATACTTTTTTAGAAGAAGAATTCTATTGATGCCTTGGAGGGCCACCTAGAACAGAGGCTAGACAGGGTTAAGAGAATAAGGTAGGCATTTATTAAAGGCCTTTAATAGGCACCCTTTGGGCAGTGCAAAAGCCTCCAAGATGGGATACACCCAAGATATGGATGGTGCTTATGAGTTTTTCAGACAGATTAAAGTTTGGTCTATTTGCATATCAGAGGACAATTGTCCAATTGCAGCTTCAGGCAATGAAGTTGCATACCCCCAGTTTGCTCTCCCCAGTTCACTTCTGTTTATACTTTTTGGGGCCTAAGGCAGTGACAGTGACCTTGGCTCTCAGGCCTGGAAGGATTGTTTTGTCTGAGCAAACAGTGAAGAGAGCTTACTAACACTCTATATGGAGTTTGGAGTTATGCACTAATGCAGTACAGGATCTGAGATATATAAAAGCTAAAATCCTAAAGCATCACCAATCCATCACTTTTTCATGATTTTCTGTAAAAAGACAGTATGTAATGGTAACCTGTACTGAATCATTCATGTTTCTCATAAGTTGAATCAGAGCAGCTCTCAGGAAAATTAATTTCTTGTTCCAGCTGTACACTTCTACATTTACCCTCGTCTGCTGAAGACCGATCCAGGGTAGTAACTTTAATATGCCTCCTTGTGTGCCATTTATGCACTTACATTTGAATCCAATCCAGAGCTACAGTCCAGTTACCCATGAAATAGCAGTGGTGAAAACAAAAATCTTTGTACTTTTCTACCTTCTTAACAGCATAATTCATACTCAGACTTCGGGGTCTGTTTGCGAGAAGTAATTTGTGTTAACATCATACATTTGTGAAACTTCTAGTTGGTTGCAACTTTGTAATGACTTTCAGTTTATTTTTGCTCTGATATCGCAGCTTTCTTCCCAATGTGGTAGAATTAGGATTGGATTTTGGGACAGGATCCCCCACTGAGGTAAGATTCTTTACATATTCCATCTATTTTATGTGATGTAAAACTAAATTAGGGCCAAGAATACCAGGCAATTTTTCTAGGTATGGGCATTCCTCTGTGCAGCAATGGTAGAGAATATAATCTGAGAAGAAGAGAATTTACTGTCTTAATTCCTATATAAAGAAACACACAATATGAATGGTCTGTCCAGGTGTCCAAAGAATAATTTGTAAAAATTTTGCTTAAGAAGCAAACTCTCCCTGATAATGTTCTATGGGAGTATTTCTCTGAAACATTTTCTAAGGATGTTTCCCTCAGGTCTCATGAAATGGCTTGATGGATACCATATGGCAGAAGTTCCTCATTTACTGGCAATGCTCTTTTGCCTACTTTTTACAGGTAGCCTACTTTTACTGAAACACTCAGGCCCTGAATGAGCAGATGAAAGGAATGCAGTGGTTCAAGGCTGGAACAGTTTTGCTTCTTGAAATACCACTTTAAGATCATCAAATATATCACCTTTTTTAATGATATCAACACTAACAGCTGGGACAATCTGTGTGGAGTTACACTGATGTTGAGGGCCTCAAGATTTGAGCCCCTCAAGACCTGAATCAAACTTTGCAATTTTTTTCAAGTTAATCACTAGCTATAGCTAGACACCTATAACTAAGCAGTTCCATTGTGAACATTGTATGCTTGGCTAATCCTTTGTTTTAAGTAAAAGGGAAGTCAATCCCAAAATGAATGGACTATCTGGATGAAAGCCACCAGAAGTGAAGTCAGCAGAACTGAGCTGATTAAGGTAATTCAGACATTGGGAGATCACGTCCAGCAGGACATGGACCACTCAAAAGAGACTCAAATGGAGGGAAGAACTGCTCAAGTGGACTAATTAGCATGAGAAGTCAGAGGTGTAACAAGTAGGAGTTTGAGTACTAACCAATGAAATAGTTCTGTAATCTGTAACCAGAGAATGCTCATGACTTTGTTAAAATGTAAAACTAGTATAAAATTTTGGTGATCAGGGACCCTGACTTTTGTGGGTTACCACACAGCTTCCTACTTTGCACATAGTAGAATAAAAATTAGAAATACCCCCAAGTGAATTGGCACTTTTCACTGCGTAACAAGCCTGCATTTGGGACAGCAATATTACTGAAGGGATAAAATGACCACATAACTTGCTTTGGAGTGCTAAACAATGTGATTTCTTTTGGTTTTTGCAAATCTTTCTGAATCTTTCTAAAAATGCTTTGGGTGGATAATATTTTTGACATCATAAAATACTTTGGCCAGGCAGTGTGCCGAGCATTGCTCTAAAACTTGTGACAATGATGAATCCAGCATTTTTCTAAAATTAGAAGCTGAGCTTTTACTGTGCAAGTTTTTGATGTAAATGACTCATAATCTGTGAAACTACTGCAGAACTGGCAAACAAGGAATTTTAAGACATGTCATTGAAAAAAGCAAGTGACTCGATGCTTGCCTCATCATATATAATTTTCCAAAAAGGTTTTTGAACATATTTGCACACAGTACAATTAATGCCATGACAAATATCCATGTGTGTCCATGGCGCTTTACAGATGTGATGAAAAAGAATGTGGACAAAAGTTGACTAGGTTCACATACAGTAAAATGGAGGCAGGCATAAGGAAAAAAAAGTCTTAACAGTTTTTGCATTTACTCTCCTCATAAGGTCCAATTAATTGTTTTACTAACTTGATATGCAAATAATGGTTCAGATCTGTGAGCTGCCATGTGAGGACTGGGAAAACATGCATTTTTACCCTACTGTCTGTTTATGTACTGTGGAGATATTCATCCAAATCTCATTTTAATTCTTTCTGGCTGCCAAAGAAGATGGTATGCAAATTATTCCATAAATTGTGTATTTTGTGAAAACGGAGTTGAAAAAATGATTTTATGTCCAAAAAGGGGCCTATGAACTTGCTAGGAACATTTGCAGTGGAAATGCTCAAGTCTCTGTTGGGGGAGGGAGGAGAAATGCCTAACTACAACTAGAAACTTCTAACATGTAGAGAACAGTTATTGTAGATTTTGCAACATTAATAGTGATAGGGAAATGTTTTGACCAGCCTTCCTGTAATCCAGTGGTAAATCCTACAATATTTCTTCCATAGTATTTCACCTTGAAGTAGAGTATATTTTACATAAGACAGCTTTTTTCCTCTGACTTTCTTTCCTCTAGGAAACACATAGGCAGCCCAAAATTCCTTTTGTGTTAATAGTTTTTATATTTGATGCCAGTATATTCTAGTGTACTATAATGTATTTCCTTCTTGAGGAAAGTATCTAGGTGCTCCATAACCATCATAACTAAATAATACATCAAATAAATAGCATATTTAAAATACCTGCAAAGGGATTTAGGTTTAACATAGTTGAACATACTGTCAGAAGTGCCAAGTGTCTCTAGATGAAGTGCAATGCTCCCTGAGACAGGTGAGTACCTAATGCAAAATTGCGTCCAGTTACTTTTTCATTGCATGCCTTTACACTGCCCCCTGCTTCCAGGTAAAACCAGTCCCTTTTAATCAAATTGCAAAATGAGGAGTATAAGCAGACAAATTATCTCCAATGCTGGTAAACCCCCTGTGCATTCTGAAAGGTGTTCTGTGTGACACTGAGTTTGATGATATATTTGATCCAAGTGATGTACAAAAAAGTGATGTGGACAAGTTTCTGTTTCTAACATGTTTTTAAAAATAGACATGAAGTATAATGTTTATGTTTACCTGTGTTTTAAGTAGTAGCCTTGGCTTTCCAAGATAGCCTCTGTGTGTGTGCATACCTATCACAATACGCTTTGTTTTTGTCCAGTCTTCAGGCACACTATAATTAGAGTGGTTCAACTGTAAATCACATAAACCCCCCTTTTTTTCAGTAACAAGTATGTCGAAAAAATTTATAAAGATCTGAGACCTCACGGAAATTCAGAGTCTAATGAACTTGAAGTTAGGGGAAAGTATTAGACTGTACATTACAGAATGTTCTTATAAAGGCATTATTTCCACAATACACCAGGGATTTGTTATCTAATGTTTAGAAGTTTTAGTGCTGTGGGATTCTTGGGTTAAATTTTGTGACTGTGCTAGAAAAATGTAATTGTCAATTGTAAATGCTCTTATAGTTTGAAAAGAGAAAGTGAACATTTCTGTTGCCTTCAGTTTTCCAGTCTGTATAATTCAGTGATATGACGTGTCAAATCAAGGCTCTTCATGTTTTATTCTTAACTTGTAATTAGAAAAAAAATTGTTCTAATATGTGTTCTAATATATGCAATTTGAAATCTGTTTAAATCAGAGCTTCTTATATTAGGTTTACAAGTGATACACTGTCACACCAAAAGCTCCAATTTATACTATGGCCTCAAATCATGAGCACCGATGGCACAATTCCGCTATGATTTTGGATAATTTCACATCTGTGTAGCCTGATCTAAACCTCAGTCCTCTGTACTTTCAGTCACAGCTGGGTGTCTTTCCTGCTGGGTTTTTCAGTATCAAATTCCTGATGTTCTTGCCTGCTAAGCTCTGGAGTGCAGGGGTAGCTTTAGGTGTAGGGGAATAATGTATGTGCTTCCCACAGAAAGATGTCATATTGCCAGGCGTGTTTGGGGCTCTGGGTGTCAGTACTGGTCATTAGGTATGTTAGGCTGAAATCCAGCCTCAGTGCAAGCCTCTGTGCGTGTTATTTCACTCAAATTGAGAGTGGTGGTGCCAGGGTGTGGTAAACACTCTGGTTGGATGACAGGTGTCCACCAAAACCCGTCTGCTGCTCTGAGCCTCAGCTGGACAGGGGAGAGAAAATGCAGCAAAGGCTTATGTGTGCACATAAGGACAGGAAGAGATCACTCACCAATTACCTTCACAGTCATAACAAATTTCTTTGGTAAATTAGTTTAACTTACTACAACTCAAATTGCAGTATATTAATGAGAAATAAAATATTAAAAAACATCTTTCATCCATCTCTCCCTCTTTTCTGATCTTAACTTCACCCCAGATTCAGTCCCTCCTCCCCTCCAGTGGCACAATGAAGTGGGCTGTGGTTATTTCATCACACTTTTTTTCTGCAGGTCCTTCCTCCACAGGGGGAGGACTTCTCACACTCTTCCTCAGTGCGTGGTCCCTCCCACAGGAGACAGAACTCCGTGAATTTGTCCAGTATGAGTCCCTCCCACGGGATGCAATTATTAATGCACTACTCCAGTATGAGTCCCTCCCACATGGTGCAGTCCTTCGGGAGCAGTCTGCTGCAGTGTACTTCCATGCCACAGGGCGCAATCTTTCAGGAATGCACAGCTCCAGCCTGGGACCCCCACAGGGCCACATGTCCTGCCAGCAGCCTTCTCCAGCACAGGCTTCCCATGGGATTCCCTGCTGCTTCAGGCACCTCCACCTCCTCCAGCATGGGGTTCTCCATGGGCTGCAGGGACACTACTGCCTTGCCATGGGCTGCACCTTGGGCTACAAGGGAATCTGCTCCAGCGCTTCAGCAGCTCTTCTTCTTTCTTCTTCACTGGCTTTGGTGCCTGTGTGGGTCTTCCTGTCATGTATTCTCACTCCCCTCTTCTCTGGCTACAATTTGCTTCTGTGCAATAACCTCCTTCCCTTCTTAAATCAGTTGTCCTGTAGGCACTACCACTATTGTTGATGGGCTGAGCCTTGGCCAGTGTCAGGTCTGTCTAGGAGCCAGGTGGCATTGGAATCATTAGCTACTGGGGAAACTTACTGGAGCTTCTTACAGAAGCTACTCCTGTACCTCTCTGCTACCGAAACCCTGCCATGCAAACTGAACACACAATAACAGCTGTCACCCTGTGCAATTCTGACCTGCGCCCTGGGAGTAAATACTGGTTTTGCTATCAACTGCACTTACCCTTGGATTAGGCCATAAATAGAACACAAATCAACCTAACACTTTCTTTGGGATGTATTTTGTGTTTGTGCATCCCCATATATAAAAGTATGCACGTATTTTGCGCCTTGAAATAGAACGTATGCTTCTCATTAACTTAAAGTATCCTTTTTATATTGAGTAACTTCCAAAACTTGTATTTCTTTTTTTTTTTTTGCTTTCTTTTTACACATGCTGTAAGAGTAGAAGTTTTTAGATTTTCTAAGCTGTTGCTCTCTATCACTTGACTTGGTAGCTCCGAATGTCCATCTAAATGTTTGGATTTCTGTCTGGACTTCTGAAAATCAGTTGGAATTGTCATCAACCTGGCTCAGACCATGACACCTAATTAAGAACTGCTAAATTAAGGTGAATGGGGGAGCTGAAGTTGCTCCCGCCCCAATACCAGGAGAAATCTGCAGCTTTTGTTGAGAGTAGAATGCAGTCATTGTTAGCAGTTTATTTATTTGTGCCTCTTTTATGTTTTACTTTCTGGTCATATTTCTTTGCTGGTGTGTGCTATGATTTTAATTTGATTTTCTTGTGGCCACTTAAGGTAGTCTTTTAACTATACTGGGAGGTTATAACTGTAATATCATCAGGAGCAAAAATTTAGGTTTAGTCATTGTGGGAATCACTGATCACATGCTAATTTTCCTGTTAGTAATTTCCTAGTCCATAAAACTTTTAAATTATTCTGGATTTTATACAAGGACTGCCATTCTGCTGCTTCTGTGTCTCTGGATATATCCAAAGAGAACAGATTATCCCCAGTAGGTCTGTTCTTTAGCATAGCATACCAGATAATGTGCCATATAAATTATTAATTGCCCATATAAATGGATCCAAATTCTTCTGTATTGCACAATGGGAAAAGGCACTCAGGGCAAAGTGATCTGTGGAGACTTCACTTGGAAGTAAATTCATCTACTCTGTTGTCTAAAATTGGGAATTTTCTAGTATAGTAAACATCCAAAATCCATTGTGAGAAAGTAGCTGTTCAAATGTATGATCTCTCCCACATGAGGAAAGGCAGTGAAAACACACAGTGTAAATTATTACCTGGAGGAACATTTTTCTGGGTGGTGACTACAGGGAGAATATAGATAAATAGTCTAGATAGAATATGTAATTGAATGAAACAATCTCGTTCTCTGTGTAGATGGCTTTTTACCGTACTCATTCCCCACAGGTTGAGGCAATGAATCTTGCAGCTGCCACAGCTCCAAAGAGCTAATGGCAAAACACATTTAAAGAAACAGATTCAAGCGATGACATTCCTTGTCTTCTAATAATGATGTTCCAAACACAGCCTCTGGCTCAGCCAGTTAATAAGTTGTAGGTGCCAGAAGATAGGAGAGTATCTCATAATTTATCCACTTAAACATTGTGTATTCTTAGTTAATGTCTCCAATTATTTACCCCCCCCCCCCAAAAATGAGCAAGATTTTCAAATCCTATCAAGTTATCCAGCCCCAATAACATCACAGAAGAGGATACTATAGACAAATTTCTACCATCTTTCTTATTTCTTAAAAGCACCTGAATATTTACCAGTCATGGATCCTCTGTATGCATTTGTACTTTCTTGCAAACTTATTGTAAAATATCACCATAATTATTCTTTACTGCTTTATATATGCTTTGGATGAGGATAAGTTAAAACTAAAAAAAGCAGCTGACATTTATATCCAGTAAAAAATTAGTGATTGTGGCAAGAATGAAGAATAAATTTCAACACAGTGCTGTGGGAATAAAAAGTAGGAAGTGTAAGTATTTTAGGAGGACAAAAGAGAAGTCACAGAGACAGAATGAGTAGGTAATACTTGAGACTTAGATCAGCAAGTGAGCTAAAGCTAAATAAAAAATATTTCCTACAGTGGAGACAGATGTTTCACCATTTCAGAATATTTTCACTGGATCATAACAAACCCTCAGAGAGTAGCTTGAATCCTGTCCACAAACAAAGCAAAATATGAGGCTGGAAGAGCACTGGATGCTCAGAGGCAGACTGTAATGGTAGTGGCTCACCTAAGGAAAATGAGTAAAATATTTGATTTCTGTAAACAGTTTTAGAGTCCAGTTGTTGGGCGGTTTTTTGCTGATTATTTTTCTCTTAATAAACTGCAGGCAGAACTTCATTGATGGACAGCACTGCTCCATCGGGCTGATGAAGAGGCATGCCTGATTAGTATAGATCAATTTTTTATCAGCCATGCAATAATAATTGAAGTGAGAAATATTTCTCTGAGATGAATGGCCTTGTAGGTCAGCTGGTGACCTGAGTCACAGGCAGTGCCCATTTGCCTTACCAGATCATTACACTTAGTTATCCCCTGTGCTTCAGTTATCACTCTTATTAGAAGCAGAGTGTGGAAATAAAGATCCTCTGGGGCCATCCATTGTTAGTGGCCACAGGCTGAGCTTATTGACCATGTAAAAATACACCTACATTAGAATAACTGATATCCTTGTGGAGACAGAATGTGTTTTCACTGCCAATTCAGTATTCTTCTGTGGATTTTATGATGTAAGCATGAGTCACTTCACAACGTTTGAACTGTCTCTCAGTGTATTATTGAAACAATATACTTTGGCATATATCTCTCACTATAGTGGGATAATTTTTTAAAAAATTCCAGCTTTTTAAACATAGGATTTTATACTAGCTCTTATGCAGTATTTGTCCTACTTGCTTTACACAAATATTTTTTTACACAAACCTTTAATTTTATCTCTGCTTCAGTTTTTATAGTGGGGGAAGAGACAGATGAAATCTAGTAAATTGAAGAATTGTCTTTAACTCTTGATATTATCACATACATACAAATAATAATTCAGTGATTCATTTTGTTTCTAGTGCAAATAGTTATGCAGTCAAAATCCTTTATTGAAACTTTAATGAATTTTTATTTTGACATATTAGAAATGGACCTGTACCAAAATCCCAGAAAAGAACTGGATATACACACAGGAAAACTGAAAAAGATTGATATTCAAAGTCCAAATAGTACCTATTTTATGGCTCAAACCATAACTGTGATCTGAAGCACGTTTCCCTTTGGAATCTTTAAAACTAAAATTATTGAATAGGTCTCATCCTTTACAGCAGTAACAGCAAAATGCTTTGGAAATCAAACAATGTGGTGGAAATTAAAAATGTCAGCATTTTGAACCTCTTTTTCTCAGGTAATTTTACATTTGCCTTATGCTAGTTTTTGACATTTTCACTATAATCTGAGCAGCAAGAATTTATCTTGTTGACCCTTTGATGTGTTCTGGTGCATATTTTTAAAGGCATTAGTACTTTCAGACAGAGGATGCAAAAGAAACATGTGTCCTACCAGAGCTGTCATATGATGAACAGTGGCTCTGTAAAGATAATTTCCATAAGATGTAAAATGTATTGTGGAAACAAAGACATGATTATGGGTGTTATTTTTCCTAAGGGAAAATTGAGAATATTGATCTGTGGGTTTTATTGAGCATATTCATCTGTGTGTTTTATTGCTGCATAGAATCATACAATGGTTTGGATTGGAAGATCATCCTGTATCAACCTGTGTGCCATGGACATTTTGCACTAGACCAAGTTGCTCAGGACTCTATGCAGCCTGGCCTGGACGCTTCCAGGGATAGGGCAGCCACAGCTTCTCTGGGCAATGTGTTCCAGTGTCTCACTACCCTCACAGTAAATAATTGCTTCCTAATATCTAATCTAAACGCACCCTCTTCCAGTTTAAAGCCATTCCCACTTGACCTATCACACCATGCCCTTGTAAAAAAAAAAAGAGGCCCCTACAAGACCTCTTCAGCTGTCTTGTAGCCCCCTCTTTCAGTAGCATCTTACTGAAAGGTGCTCTAAGGTATCCCTGCAGCCTTTGCCTCTCCAGGCTGAACAACCCTAATTCTTTCAGCCTGCCTTGGATAACTTTCATGTTCCTTGTTGGACGTGCTTAAACAGATCCACGTCCTTCCTCTATTGGGGCCTGCAAAGCTGGACATAGTAGTCTGGGTCTCATGAGAGTGGAGTAGAGGGGGACAATATATCCTTGTGTGTGTGCAGATTTGTGTGTAGGCATATGCAGGTGAACAAAAGAGAAGGAAAGCCGTGATCAAATACAGACAATGTGCAAAATAGAAATCTTTCACAACCTAACCTTATAGAAGCTGAAAGGTGGTGTTTTATGAGGTTTACTTAGCTTATCTACAGACTGGCAGATCCAGAAAACTATTTTATTTAGAAAATTATTTATTCCTCAGTCTTATTCATAACATCAGTAGGACAAATCTGTTTGATTTGCTTTGGCTAAAAGTATTACTGGGGGAAAAAAAGACTTTATAACATTAAGGCTTATCTGCTTTGGTTTGCACTCTGTTTTATATTGCCTGGATCTTTCTTTGTGGTAACATCACAGAAATACAGTTATGATGATTTTCACCTGAGGGATAGGTGACAGAAAGCTAATGTTCTTGTAGCAAAAATATGAGGAGAAAATAACTCAGATACAGATGCAATATCTGCAGAGGTGTTTCTAAATTAAAACCATCTAGAGGTTTATATGGTGGCTCTGTTATTTTTTGAGGATAGGTAATTACAAAGAACTAGACAGTATATATACAGAGAAACTGTCTAGGATTTAAAAGTGCAGTGAACAGACCAAAATGCCATCCAGTGTCCCTTTATTAAGAAATATAAAAAGGACATAATTTCTGATAAACTGTTTTTAAAAATAAAAGAGGTTGTATTCAGCAAAGATTTGGAGGCAACCTCTGGAACATTGCATTTTAAAGGAAGAGAAAAATGGAAGCTAGGAGCATGACAGAAATGAAAAAAATATTAATTTGCCTTAATCTGGGATACAGTTGTAGTTTGCAAGAATAATTCTCATCGCTCAGGTGTGCTCATTTGCCTCTCTCTGAAGCTCAGAATATTATTTGAGGTCCAGGCTCATTTCTGATGATTGTGTGTTGCTTTTCCCTTGGTTTTAAGTTCCTTTGAAATTCAATGGACTTTCATGTTTGACTTGTCCTGTATTGAGTCGTCTTAATATTCCTTTTGAGAACTGAGGGGCAGCCCTACCTGGTTACTAGGAGACACATCTTTTACTTAACAGAGTTTCTGGGCAGTATAAGCTCTCTAAAAAGTGCCAGATGGTTGAACCCACATGTACATTCCACCCCATTTCCTCCTCAAGCAAGGGTAGAGTTTAAATGGCTGCAACAAACAAGTTTACTGTTAACATTGAGTAGGTTTTCACACATTCTGGTGTGTGGAAGCCTACCCAGTACACTAGGAGATCACCACTGCTTGTTGAACTGCACTCTTCACAAGGAAAACTGCTGGTGCTGCAGGATAACCATTGATAACTTTTCCAACATTCAATACAAGGATTAAGTGTAAGGAGGGTATGTTTAGGTTAGAAATATATTTTTCAATAAAGGTAGCGAAGCATGGGCATAGGTTGCCCAGAGAGCTGGTAGGTACCCCGCCCCTGGAAACATTCCAAGTCAGGCTGGATGGGTCTTTAGGCAACATGCTCTAGTTGAAGATATGTCAGCTTGTAGAAGGGAGCTAGACTAGATGACCATTAAAAGTTTCTTTCCAACTCATCTCTTCCATGATTCTTTGTGTTATGTGACTATGGTTTTAAACATAGTTTCTGTAGCATCAAATAATAAAGGAATGACTCTTGTTTAATTGATGATTCTATTTTTGTGTTAGGAGGGTCTATCATAAACTGAGAGCAAGCTTTACCAACTTCATGACTATGCAGTTTTACCTACATCTGTCCCTTATACATTGTAGATGCTGGTACTTTAAAAATGCTGTGAAAGAAGAGCAAACTGAGACTGAAGTTTCCATTCTTCATTGATATTGTTATTGAAATGCCCACATCTACACTGTATTAAGCATAAAGAAAGATAACATCCCTGGCTCATTTAGTATGTTGTCTGAACAAACAGGCAAAATGACACATCCTGGATGACCAAGTGTTAAGGTATGATGAATTCAACTCCTGACATGGGTGCATTGCTGAGGTGCTTGTTGGAAGGCTTGGTTAGCACACCTGAACTGCAGAATGCTTCTGCTCTGTGAGAGCAGGTTTCATTCCTTGTGTATTCTGGCCTAGCTCCATTCATGGAGCTCACTCATTTCAAGAAGATGTGCAGAACTGGGCAGAATATGCAATAAGGATTCACACTGCAGATGTTATGGGCCTCCAGTGTGGTGCCTGAAGTGTGTTGCCTGGTGCTTCTCAAAACAATGCAGAAGAATCTGATTTACTCAGATTAGCAGGCATATCTGGTAATACTTTATTGATGTCACATATTTTAACTTCTGTGGATTAAAAAAAATGCATATAACTATGTATATTCTGCATAAAAAATGACAAGGCACGTAATTTCATTTAAAGTATAATAGAGATGAAACCACACCTGTGGCTAATTTATTCCCACTAATAAATTGCAAAGAAATCTAAGGCATAGCTGCTTTGGAGAAGGGCAGAGGACTGAAAAAGAAGAGCAGTGAGAGTTAGGGGTTTTGTTTTACTTGAAAGCATTTACTTCTGGAAAACAAATTTAAAAACTCTTTTTTTGTGTGTGTTTGGTGTGGGAAGCACACGTGCCTCTTACTTTAAATATATTGTTTTATTAATAGATTGGAAATACCATTCAGAAGGAGGGCTGGCACTTTTCAGGTGGCTTTGAATGTACAGTGGACAAACATTGGACAGTGTTTGAATAGTGCAGTGATTGACAACCTCTTGTAAAACCTGTCAAAGGAGAAGGACACTTTAAGAGAAATTTCCTCTTCTGATATAGGTAATCTCCCACATCATCTGATGGCAACCTGTTCTGACCTAAAACTCTATGAATGCAATTTAAACTTCAGTGTGCCTGAAACTTCAATTAACCTAGAAGAAGTATACAGCAGTAGGCTGTTGTGAAAGTTATGGAAATTTCAGATAACCCTTATGAAGCAAATATTTATTTTCCTGCCCTTGCCTATTTCTTTGCTTATATAACAGTTGTGCACACTGGTTACTCACCAGCCTATTTCAGAGTACCCAAGAGCTTATTTTGAGCTACTGAGCACTTTCCATACCTGTTTTCAGCACTGGTAAAGCTTTTTCATTTCAGTAAAGTTTTTATGTTTTCTTCTAATTGTAATGCCTAAAATGAGCTGATAGTTGATCTTCGAACAGCAGTGACAGAGGCTATGCCAGTAACAAATACCTGGCTTTGTGCTACTGGTAGGGAAGCTGTACAATGTATTGGTGGAAGAGAAAAGAACAAAATCCATAATGAAAATGCCTGATGCATTTGGAAGAATCTATCAGACAAGTGTCCTAATGTTGTTTTTTCCCCTTCACACTGTTGTAGCAGTCACTGCTCATTTTTCCTTTAGTGTGTTGAGCAATGCTCTCTTCTTCATCCATAGTCAGTCTGCACCTGAGAGAAATTTTTTTTGCATGGCCAAGCTGGTTAAAGCATCACTCTTATTCTTTTGATGTCAGGGTAGAAGCCCCAATGCAATGCAGCCTGTGAGCAATACCTGGGAATGAACTGCCATATTTTAGGACAGTATAAGTATTTTATTTTGTTTTAAAAGTGGATGGTAAAAAAACATGACTTAATCCAGACTTAGTCCAGAATAAATCTTGAATAGTTTAATATAAAATGCATTTGAAGGAAGGATGAAAATTAAGTTAGGGGAGTAGTGCTTTTTCACTAATTTTCTATTTTTCTGTGTTTTTGTGGTCAATGGCACACATATAAAAAAAGGCTTGAAATTCTGTATCTCGGGGTGTAGAAAGTTTAACACCTCTTCACACATATCTAAATGTCTGCAAAGTGCATGTAATTAAAGTAAAATAGCTTTTAACTTGCAGTGTTTGTTTTTGGTGCAAATGCTGTCTCTTTATCTCATTCAGTGAGCAGCATTTTGTTGCTGACACTGGTGGAATTTTCATCCCTGGTAAAGCACTTCGGTTTTGTAAAATGGCCATGAGATGAGACCGAAGTGTTAACCTGACCAGGTTATAAGCATCACAGCTGAGAAAGCATGCATAGAACCGGTGCAAAGCCTTTGACAAAGATCCAAGTAGAGATCTAGATCTTAGAGGGAAAAGGGTTTTGCTTATGCAATGAAGTCTGTCTGTTTCACTGGTAGAAGTCTTTCTTCTAGTCTCTTGTCCTGGTCACATCTTCCAGCCTCAGGAATAAATCCTTTGTACTGGTTGGCTGCTTCTGCTGTTACTGAGTTTTAGTTTTCATTGATATTTTTTAAACTTAAGCCCCATGGGATTTTTTGTTTGGTTGGTTGGTTTTTTAAGCTTAAAGCAGCTTTTTGTGTGGTAGATTTCACTAAGCTTGAAAATAGGCAAGACCTATTCTCACTAAATAGTGAAAGGATAATGATAAAACCAGTGTTTTATTAATTTAAAAGCACTGGTTAATTAATAATTAATAATTAATGCTATGAAAGTTAGTTTGTTTCTGTTTAGCAAGTTATTAGAAGAATGCCATAAGCAGCATAAAAATATATCTTTCCAGGGTCTTGGTCAGAATATCCACAGAAATCCAAGGGCATATTGATCACCTCCCAAAGCATAAAAACCCATTAAATTTAGCAACAGTGGCAAGCCCAGCACCTTTCCCACACAGGGTCCCTGCAGCTGACATGGAGTGGGTACATTCAGCTGCCGCTAGAGGAGATGAGGGATGAGGGGCCAGCTCCACAGTGAGGAAAACATTGACCAGTCTAAAGAATGGGCAACTTCTGAACCAGAGGTCCCCAAATAGTAATCCTCTTTCCACTGCTGCAAAGACAGAGTTCCTCTAAATTACACCATCACTGCAAGAAAGGGAGTCTTCCTGGTGACTTATTTTGGGTTCACATTCAGTTTTGGCTCTTAGAGGTATGTAGCCAGAGTAAATCCAATGACATCAATCGTGGATTGTATAGCTCAACACACACAATTTTGAAATTTGGCTCTGTCATTTTCATTTGAGGAAGTGTTAATAAGGCCAAGAAATTATTGATGAACTTGGCTAATCTTCAAGTGTCTTTCTGAGGCTACCACTCTTCTGATTCCTCAAAAGTACAATAAATGAAGATATGAACTCTAAAGTGGCAAGCAAGAAAGCCTTTGCAAATTTCAATGAAAAACCAGCTGTAAGACAAAAAAGGCTACAATGAATATTGGATTTGTATTACACTATAATGTATAATGCAGAGATTTGTAATCTCTGTGGAGTTGCTCTGAAGTCAGAGGCCATTCATGGAAGTTTACATTATGTATATATATATATATGTGTGTATATATATATATATATATATATATATAAATATGAATGATTTGTGTTTGCTGTCAACTCAGAAAGACACTTGGAGACAGTAAAAGAAATTAACAAGTGGATATACTTGTAGGAAGTTCACATATGTACAAAACTAAACTAAAAACTGTGAGTGTAGCCCTAGGCCTCTTATGACTTGACTTCTATCTACTTGTTACACATAGATGATTACTTTGCAATTTTTGATTAAATCTCTTAGGAGTTCAAACTGGATGATCCTTCAGGACTCTTACTATGAAAAACAATCTCTGATTTTTCTCTGGAGAGCAATGACATGACACCAGAACACAGCAGAATTTGAAAGAAAAAGAGTACTCAAGTTTCTCATGCATAGCTCAGTAACTGCTTGCACTAAACAAAGTATCAGCATTCGAAACTTCCATGAGTTGAATCCTAATTCAAATTGAATTCCAATTGAATCCTAACTTTCAAAACACTGTCTTGTTTGAGCAAGTTGCAGGAAAGTACTTTTAGCAGTTGCCAGGATTGTTTTTTTTAACCCTATTTTTAATTCCTTGAGTAGATGAAGAATATTTATGAAACTGCCTTGACTTACACCAGTTGCCAATAATTTGTCAATATTTAACATTTCAAAGGATGATATGATAACTCAGTAGAAAGGTAGCTGGGATAGCTAAGATATCATTGTGCTGATGAGTATTGGTCATTTATTTCCTTAAACTTCTTTCTTTCTCCTCCTGGCATTATGAGTCATTACTGTGGTGGTGCTGTCTCCAATGTATAATTTAAAGCATCTTCACTTGCAAACATTCCAACTTAGTATCTGACAACAGAGAAGTCATATATCTACTAAAACTTCAAGTACATGCCCATTAATTTTAACGCTATTTTTTTCCCTGAGATTTCTTACATCATAACTCCTGAAATCCTGAAGAATTGCCGTGAAGAAAGCAGGAAGTTTGATTTATGTATTTCACCAATGTAATCATGGAAATTTAAACATAATTAAGTAACATGAGAATAAACAATTCTTCTATGGAAGGAATCTGTAAATTACTGACTTATGACTTCTGGTACTTTTATTAATATATGTTTAATTCAGACTGAGAAATAGGAGAACCTCTCTTTATTCTTTGAAAGAGGCATGGAAGTAGGAATAGGATTAATAGGAATAGGAATAATAGGAATTAATCAACTGATAAATCTGGATGGGTTTGTACTATCATGTGTAATGAAGATTATACAACAGAGAGGAGCAGTAAAAACTCTACCACTAACTTTTTTATCATTGCAATAATTGGGGATATATTTACACTCATTCACAAATAAGCCACTCCCTTATTGACAACAAGTCCAATAAACAATGACTTTAAAATCTGATTCTATAATATAGAGGTTTTACTGAAGTTTATACTGGAAAATACAGAATTATCTTGATGGCCTTACAGGCGAATCTGCTGACATCATCCAATCAGTGTGATTAGCAGAAAAAAATGCATCTTTCTTTTGGTTTAAAAGAGATGTCCTGTTATTACCTACAGCCTAAAATATTAGTGATTCTTCTGTGAATAGTTTGAGTCTCCTTTCAGGAAAATGCTGATCACCCTTTTTTAAGACAAATGGTCCTGAGGCTTATCTTGCTGAGTCTTTTTTTTTTTTAATATTCTGCTAGGGAACTGGTACCAAATGTCTACATTTAGGACTTGAGACCCTTGTAGGAGAACGAGTTAGACCAAATCTACTTTTTTCTCTGTTATAGGTACTGCTTTTTTTAAAGTAGCTGTAAGTTTAGGACTGACAAAAAGTGTTGTCTTGATTTTGCTAGTAATTCACCATCCATCAGCACCAGCAAAGACCAGAGGTATGGAACGGGATGTCAGTGGAGCCAGCCATCCTAGATCATACTGTTGAGTCACTATCTCTGGTATCTCATCTTGGGGTGACACGTTAGCTAACAAATCTATCTGTTCTATGTCCACAGAGCTAGAAAAACAATCGTAATAACACATATCTCATTCATGAGTACTGCAACTCCTCCTGGCAGAACAGTCCATTACTCTACATGTCAAGTATGTGTCCTGGCTATGCCATGAACTGCCTTGTCTCCACTGATTCCCATCTGTGTGTAGGGAGAGCCTGATCTATGTTGCATGAGAAACCCCAGAGGAGAGACATTACTGAAAAAGGAATGCTCATCCAAAGTATTTTTGTGCTGTAGCAGCTTGCGGTTTAAAATCAAGATGGAGTTCAAGCTGACTAATTTTACCACTCTCCTGTTTCTAAATGATCCCATGTAACTGCTGTAAAGTTTTCACAGTTTGCTGCTGAACAACCAACAGGCTTTCTTTTTGAGCCAATATTTCAAGTAGGTGGAAAAATACACCCAAGCAGCCTTGTGATTGCAAAGGCCTTTCTTTCTTTTATAAACAAGTCACAAAGAGCCTCCTACTACAGTTACAAAGGGAAATATATAAATGAGAATTTTTAGACGCAGGAAACATCTCCTGTTGTTCCTGAATACTTATCTTTTACAGCTCAGACGTGGGTAACAACTGGTTCTGCCTCCATCTGTGCTACCTCTCTAAAGAAATCCATTTTTGTTCATCCAGTTTGAGCTGGAGGAGGATAACAGCTTAATTGGACCCTCCTTACAACCCCAGGAATCTGAACTGCGGACTAAGTGGCAGGAATGCATGCCTGAAAACCGCCTGCCTTCCTGCCCTTGCCCCTCTGCTTCTGTTGCTAGGAATTCTGAGTGCTCCAGCTGAGCGACCACTCAGGTTTCTCAAACCTCCCATTCATCCACAATCAGATCTATTGAGAAACTGACAGTCATCCTTGGCAGGAGAATAATGAAGCCAATCTTCAGCACAATATGTCTGAGATTCACTGAACAACTGGTGCTTCTGGGCGGCGGGTGGTACAGCTGCTGAAGGTGCCCCAGCGTGCTCTCCAGATGTGCTGCCAGGCTCAAAGCTCAGGTACAAAAAGAAAGATGGGGGAAGAACTAGCTTTGCCACAAGCAAGTTCATTTATGCAGGGCTTGGAAAAACACTGTTAAGAGCATCATAATTAGAAAGTGCCTGTGAAATAAAAGAATTGCAGTGCAGTTTTCAGACTATACATCAAAGGTTCTTGTCAGAAAAAGACAATATACACTGACTGAGGAAAGCTCTGTGAGATATCATGGCCATGAAATTAAAGGCTTATCTCATATGGGGATAGGAAGTTCCACTTGGGGCTATCAGGCTTTCCTTCTCCTGGGAAGAAATAAAGAAGTTTACAGATGTTTTTGGATTACGTGGCAGAAATCCTCCCACTGTAGTATTTCCCATGTTCTATTCTAGTTGCTGTACTGAAGGCATCATGTTGTTCACGTTACATTAGATTCAGTATTACTCACCCAGCTATTTTAAAGGTGTATAGCCTGGAAAACAACCCCAAGATTTCAAAATATATAGAGATATATTCCACTAGATGCTGGCTGTGTTTCTTTGTGATTTAAGAATTCTAAGAGTACAAAAAGGAAGAATTTCAGTTTATTCTTTAATCACCTGATTCAAAGAGCAAGATGTAAACAAAAACCAGCTATATCAACCAAATCACAAGGGTGTTCACCATTAGAGTTTGGATATTGATGCTTTGTAAGGAAAACATTTTGTATGAAGAGAAAGAAAAAAAAAAAGTAACACTAATATTAAAGAAACAGTTAAACTCTGTTTAGTTCATTAAGGTCCAGTGAGCACCTCACTTCACCAAATGAGAAACTCAGTTCACAGCTTTAAAAGTCAGGATTCTGCACAAGAACAAACAGCCAAAGGGAGAATCAAGTGGGAAGAAAATGTTCTGAGTCTTGATGGAAAAAGAGAATAAAAGGTAGGTGACTTAAATGCGTAATCATTAGTCAAAAGGGATAGAGAAATCAAATAACATTAGCAGAGGTATATTAAAAGAGCTGTACATTTGAAGCAAAGCACAAGACAGACTAAGCCTTGAAAACCTTTAAGTCTAAATGTGAGATTCAACATAAAAATGAGGTGAATACTGAAAAGTGCAGAGGTGACCTAAATCATCTTTATTCTGCTCTTGTGTTACCTACTATATTGATAATAATCTACATTGATAATATATAAGTCAACACCAGAAAAAGACTGGCCTGAATTAAAAATTTCTGTCTAACCACTAGTACCAGTGACCACTGACCCCTGATTAGAGCACTCGGGCATTATGAAAATACATGTAATAATTACATCAGTATTTTATAGAGCACTAGTAACTAATACATTATAACTTTGTGCTTCAGAATGCAGCAAATACTCTGATTCTATGAATGCATATGTGTGTTTTACAATGCCAGAGGAGCATAAATATTTTGCCATTTGAAGCCTCTGTAACATTACAGTGTTTCTTCAAAGGCACAGTTACTGGAGCGAGTGACAGAAGCACTTGTGTACTGTTCCCTGTACTGTTAGTGGCACAGCCACCATGTAGGTAAAAGCTCCCTGACTTTGCTGTTCTTTTCCTACCGATAGGAGAACTCCCCCAGACAATTCACAACTTGTCACTGCATGTCAATGGTCCAATTTAACTGACTGTAAACAACCATGGAAGAAAAAAACCAGGTGGTTTCCAGAAAATACAGAAGTAAAACTGTCTCATAAATTAAATCTTCTGCCAGGATGGTTTTAAGGCAACTTTGAAGTTAAAGGTTCATTCATATCTGAAATCAGAGATTTTACGTTTTAAAAACTCAAAACTAATAAGGCAGAAATAGAATTTCTTGCCATAGGAATGCTATTTTTCTTCCTATGATCACATTTTTCGTATTTCAGTGTGTAGATAGAGAAGGCTAACTTTGTGTCTACTATACTGCAGAATTACTTTGCTAACATAGTATGTAAAAAACTCAAAAATTAAGCTTTCTTTTCTCCCCCCTCAGGATAAATCCACTAAGAGGTCTGTATTGCCAGAAATAAAAGATTTAAAGATAGGGTTTTCCAAATTCCTTTTGAATTCTATCACTCTTCTGTTGGTACACACACACACTATTTAATGTTTTGAAGTTCATCTAGGAACAGGTGAGACATCTGCTGTTAAGTGGCCTGGCCAATGCATGTTTTTATGTGACCTTGAATCATACAGCAAAAACTGTTAACGTCCATTGACACTATTCTTTATCAACAAATTTTAAGTAAATTATTTTTCCACTTTTATTTTGTTGCTGTTATTGTTATTTGATGCTAATTGGGAAAAAGAACAGTTGTAAAGGGTACTCTGGTGCATTAAATACCCTTCAAATTCTGCCAAGTGCAAAGAAGGACTGAGAAATCCCTGATGTCAGTGTATGTCATTTAAAATACTATTCACCTTTGCAGTAGACTTGACTAAATAGGTCTTGGGAAGAAACACTTGTTCTGCTGAAATATTTAGACTCATATTCTGGTTTGTTTTTTTTTTTTTTTTCTTTTTAAGAAAAGATCTTTTTTTAGAAAACTCCCATTTCAAATTATTTCACTGCTTTTAATTTGTGTGAAATACAGACTTAATGAGTAAGGGGAATTTCTTGTAAGAGATATAGGCTTGGGCTATAAAATTAATTCAAGCAAAGTACAAAGAAATAAAATGTATATATCTGAATAACTTGCACCATGGGACCCATTAACACTTCTCTACAGAATTGTTTTAGATAGATGGCTAGGAATTTCTGTTGACCTATGCACTATTTTGTATTATCTTCAGGAGAGCTATGGCTGGTGTTCTGTCCTCCAGGGCTTTCAAATGAATCAGAAGAGCATCCAAAAAATAGGGCAATAAAATTCATAAATTATTTCAAAAGGATCAAGGGGATTAATTGAAAGAATAGACAGCACTTTTTTAAGGAGTTGGGAAGAATTTTAATTTATATATTTCCCAGTCACATCAAGCAGAAAGTTGAGCAGTATAATATTAAACATCTCACAGTTATCAAGAAACTTTATTATGGGGTAATAGTTGAGTTTGGTACCGTCATTACAGCAATATGGCTGCTGTAATTTTCAAACGTTGATGCTTTTCACGAAAATTGTTATGTTGGGATAGTGCCTCTCTTTGTATCCAGGTTTTCTGCTTCATAGAGGATCACAAGAGACCCAGAGCATCCATTAACTTGCATCATCATTTTTTGGTATTGTATATCTCTCAGATTACTTTCTCCAATGATTTCAGTCATGGCATAGTTACTGGCTGAGAATTCATATCCATTCTACCACTGCTTGCACCTCCCACCACACTGAATGGCCCAGTCACATCCTAAGACACAGGACATGCTGCACAAATGCTCAGCCTCAGAGTTCTGAACATTTTTGCATATTCTTCTGCAGTGGATGTTAAAGCTTGAGGGACTTTTTACAAAGGCATTAGTGACAAGACAAGGGGGAATAGATTTGAACTGAAAGAGGGTAGACTTAGATTAGATATTAGGAAGAAATTCTTGATGAGAACCTGGTGAAGCGCAGGAACAAGTTGCCCAGAGAAGCTGTGGATGCCCTATCTCTGGAAATGTTCTAGGCCAGGGTGGGCAGGTCTCAGAGCAACCTGGTCTTGTGGGAGTTGTCCCTGCCAATGACAAGGCAATTGGAATGCAGTAATTTTTAAGGTCCCTTCAAACTGCAACCATTCTATGATTCTATGATATGCAATGGACAAAGACTGATTGACTTTCAAATTGCTTAATATGGGTTATAGAAAGAATCTCAACGTTCTCCACAGGCAGTCAATTTCTGCAGAACAATTCCCTTTATGTAACATTTATGATACAGTCCATTGTTTTCCTTAGTTGTAGACATAGGGATTATAGTTGTAGACATTATATATGTAAATAGCTCTATGTGAAGTTAAGACTTGGGTGAAATATTTGATGGAATAAAGCCTTTGGTGTCTTGTATTTTTCAAATGCCAGTGTTTGCAGACCAAAAGTGACTGGTTGGGGCCCTTCTTGCACACCTTCATTATCCTGCAACTGGGACACATTATTTTTAACAATCCAACAGAATTCTTCATGGTTTATGCCAGTTTTAGGACATTTTTTTCACTGACTAATACAGGGAGCATCTGAAACATCCAATTTTGTAGAGATATTATGACAGCAAATGTCAATTTAGAAATCTGTATCTAATTTTCAGGTTAGAAAAATATATCTACAATAGATTTATGTTCATTCTTAACTACTTCTGTCTTATAGAAACCATATATATATATATATATTACAGTTTATATATATACATATATAATATTTTTTAATATTTTACGTTTATTTCCCTAATTTCAGAAAGGACTACAATTATAGGATGGAAATATACAAGCCCATTTGTTTGAATTAGCCTTGTTACAGGGAACCTAAACCACTCAGGAATATGCAAAGTGCAAGTGAGCTGATAATTCCATTACAACTTCAGTCTGTAGGAAACCAGCAGGACCAGCATTAGCACCTGAATTGTCACCACTGACTTGCCACTAAACAAATATAATCTTTGAAGCCTTTACAAAATGGTTTGTGCTTACTGCATACTTGACCCTCCTATGACTAACTTTCTGTTTGTGCTACAGATGGATTTAATCTGGCATTTATGTCATGCATGCACACACACACATGCACACACAAAGTAATAGCAAAAGCAGGACTGTAAATTGGTTCAGTCACATGTTTTTCATGTACTAACTGTACCCTTTTTCCTTGCTGTATGACCTGGGAGATACCAAAATCACTTGATTTAATTAAGGACTGAATAAACCAGATGGGTTGTTTTTCTTGCTTATACCTTCCTTTCTTAATTCACAAAAATGCACAAACGCACATCCAGAAGAAACTATGAGTATGTCAGCCTGGCCAGTGTCCTGCAGGCTGCTTGCCAGTGCTTATTACTGCAAGACATTGCCTGCTCTGTGAAGGGCAGGATTAGACTGCACCAGAAGTAAAAGTACTTTTTTTCCCTTGTAAACAGGGGTAAAAAGGAAGCAGACACCACTTTATTGGTCACAGCCAATGGGAGGAAAGTCCTACTTATCAAACCTGATTCCCTTTTATGACAAGATAACCCACCCAGTTAACAAAGGGAAGCCAATGGAGGTAATCTTTTTGTATTTCATCAGAAATCCAAAATTCTGTCTCTCTCGGAGTATCCTTCTGGATAAGATATCCAGTGCTCAGCTGGATAAACACAGCATGCAACGGATGAGCAACTGGTTCAGGGGCCAGGCACAAAGGGTTACAGTGAATGGGGTGACCCTGGACTGGTGACCTGTCACTGGAGTGTTCCACAGGGCTTCATGCTCTGCCCTGTGCTCTTCGTCTTCATAAATGGCTTGGATGCAGGACTGGAAGGGGTACTGATTTCACATACAAAACTGGGAGGAGCAGCTGACTCCCTCAAAGGCTGGAAGGCCCTGCAGAGACACCTTGACACATGAGAGGACTGGGCAGGCACCAACTGTGTGAAATTTCGCAAGGACAAGTGCTGGGTTCTGCACCTGGGATGGGGCAACCCTGGATGTACAGACAGACTGGGAAAGGAGAGGCTGGAGAGTTCTAGAAGGGGCCCTGGGGGTCCTGGTTAATGGGAAATTGAATATGAGCCAGCAGTGCCCTGGCAGCCAGGAGGGCCAAGCATGTCCTGGGGGGCATCAGGCACAGCATCACAGCCAGGCAAGGGAGGGGATTGTCCTGCTGTGCTCTGCTCTGGGGCAGCCTCACCTGGAGTGCTGGGGGCAGTTCTGGGTGCCACAACATAAAAAAGACACTGAGCTGTTAGAGAGTGTCCAAAGGAGGCCATGAGGAAGGTGAAGAGCCTTGGGGTGAAGCCGTGTGAGGAGTGGCTGAGGTCACTGAACACACTTGGTGTGTTCAGCCTGGAGAAGGGGACACTGAGGGAAGACCTTACATCTTCCTGGTGAGGAGAAGAGGATGGGCAGGCACTGATCTCTTCTCAGTGGTGACCAGTGACAGGACCCAAGGAAATGGCTTGCAGCTCTGTCAGGGAAGGTTTAGGTTCAGTATTAGAAAAGTTTCTTCACCTAGAGGTTTTTGGGCAGTCGAACAGGCTCCCCAGGAAAGCTGTCACAGCACCAGCCTGACAGAGTTCAAGAGGTTTTTGGACAATTTTCTCAGGCAAATGGTTTGATTCTGGGAAAGGGGCTATGCAGGCCCAGGAATAGGGTTTTGATAGTCCATGTGGATCCCTTCCAACTCAGTGCGTTCTGTGACTCTGTAATTCAGTCTGGGTTTATCAAGGTTATTTAGGAGAATAACTTTCTAAACCCACAGGTAGAACCTCTTTGGAGGCAATGGATGCATTGCTTATCCTGTATCTGAAAGCAGATTGGGAGGCATCTTCATAGCCAGTTGTGATGGATAGGAAAAGCTGTCTTTGGCATGTTGGAAGCCCTGGGCACTGGAGACCCATGATAGCCTCAGGGGCAGTGTGGGGATAGGTGTCCTCCACCCCTTGGGGCACTCCTCACCATAACTCCCATCCTGATGGTTCCCCTGTCATGTCATGAGGTGGCAGTATTTAGTTTCCACTCTCTGGCTCTAGATACATGTGACATCGAATTCTTTTTCCCTAGATGACTTTCCCTTGCAGCAGACATCTCCACAGCATGGTTATGAACAGTTCATTCTGTGTACTGCGGATGTGATCCTTAGCACTTGGATCTAAGCTGTCTGATCTGTGAGGCCACCTCAAAGTGAGAGATGGGGATCACATAATGAGCTTATTATTTGATTTCATTGCGTTAGTATTTGTCACTGCAGCTATATGAATGATCTGAGATGCTCCAGGAGAGGTCACTGACTTACTCATTGGTCTATTTAGTCTTTCCAAGGATATCCCTTATTCAATAGGGTCCGGAGTAGGAGAATGCAAACCCAGGGTCTGTAAGCCAGGAGAGCTCCTCTTTGCACTGGATGTGGACCTTGCATGACCGAAGGCTCTTGGCAGCCTTTGACAGTTCAAGATATGAAAAATATTTAGTACGTTTAAAATTGAACCTGCTTACTAACTGGAATGGAAGAATGTGGGATTGAAACACAAATATCCAAAATGCAAAACTGCCTGTAATCAGGCATCAATAGTGAGAGGACAGTTGAGTTTTATTCATTGAAAGCAAAAGAAAATGTGCTGACCTCAGTGAATTCAGCCACAATGGAATAACTGTGATTTGATTTTACTTTGAGAAAAATAAGTATACAGTGTTAGGTAAATAACTTCCAACAGAAAAAGGCAACATGAACTTTCTTGCACAAGACCATGGTGATAAACTTTGCTGGGAATGTCAGAGACACATCTTGGCTCAGACTGAAATAAATGCAGCAGGTATATGCAGATGATCTATGGAACAACTCAAAAAGTGTGAAGTTTGCATTCTTTAACATTAAGGCAGAAAGGAAGTTTGATTTCTGTACAGTCTTATTTCTATACATGCCCTGCTAGAGATGAAGTAGAAACCAGGTCAGATCAAAGCTTTTGGGCTTTCCAAAAGAAGCAGGAAAATGGAATAACTACTGTAGAGGTGATCTTTAAGCCTTTCAATTTAGGAACAGGTATTCTTTATGACTTTTAGGAAGTCCTAAAAGTCTTTTTCCACCCTGTCCTACTGCTCCTAGGAAAACATTTCCCTAGAAACCACAGCCGTATTGCAGGCGCTGCAGGCAGTCTATCTGACATATTGATGAACTAGCTAAGCATGAATGCTTTTTTCTTTTTCAGCTGATGCTCAAAAGTTAGGTTTTAAATTATGTCCCATTTAGATAGAAAAATAAGTGATCAAATTAGAGAAATAGTTTAAATGAAGCTTTGAATGTTGGCACTTTACAAGCAGACCAATCACTTTGTAGATATATTTTCACCTTTCAGCACCATTTCTCTTGAATTTCACTAATCCGTAAGACAGCATATAGCAAATTGTGTAGTCTCCACATAGACAAACAGTGCTTCACTGTCATTCACGAACTTCTGAAACTTATATTTGTTCTGAGGTGTTGCTACAGTCATGGCTCATTGAACAAATATATATAAAGAATATATAAGGCAACAGTAATAGTGACATTTGTACAGGTTTTTTTTGTTTTTTGAAGTTTTTTGCACTTATAACTGAAACTAGTTTTATAAAAACCACAATACTGGCTGTGTATTACAGAAGGTGCTAGAAGACATTTTTTTTTCATCAATCCTTACTAAGGAATAGTAATTACTTAGGAGGACATCCTAAATGAACAAGAACAAGAAGAGAAAAAAGATATATGGTGTAAGTAAGTCAGATAGGTGGGTGAGAACTAACATAGGCACAAAATGTCTTTGAATTTTAGGGAGAAACCTAAAAGTTCTATTTCCAACCCTCATGCCATGGGCAGGGATACCTTCCACTAAATCAGGTTACTCAGAGCCCTATCCAGCCTGGCCTTGGACATTTCCAGGGATGGAGTATTGACAGCTTCTCTACGCCAGGTCCTGATCAACCTCACAGTGAAGAATTTCTTCCTAATATCTTCATTCCAGATTGAGTACATACATTCTTATTGCACATTGGAATACCCTCTATGTAGCTATACATTCTAGACTAAAAGCGTTCTAATAAACAATGCTTCTAGTATAATTGAATTTAAATAAAGCACTATCTACTCAGTAGATTAAAAAAAATTTTTTTAGACCTCAGCCTATTTTGTTGTTCTGACCAGCATGTCACTGACAGACACAATGATTTTAATATTTGCAAGTAGATAGTAATCGTTTATCTCTATCATATCAATCTTATCTCTATCAGTCAGTCCAAGTGTAGGAAAATATACTGCTTGCCCAGCAGCCTAAAGGATTTTTTCTTTAACTATAAAACAACATAGAAATACAGATCCTGTCTTTATGCATTTATTGTTTTTTATTTTGTAAAAAAGGTTAAAAATTAAAAATAGCAACTGAGAAATGTGTTAAGAATAACAGCCTAGAGCTGTAGGCCTAGATCTGGGTAAAATAAGATACATGATAATTTGGTTTCCTTTGTCCTGTAGGGATTTATAATTTTTTGTTTCTGTTTAGAAAAACTTTAGAACAGCAACAAAGTCCTTACCTGAAAGGGAACATTTGAAATAACATACAAATAAATTTATAAAATAATTCTCCCTGTGGTCTTGTCGGAAGAATTGCAGTAGCTAATGAATGAAAGGAAGGGTCAGAATATGACAAATTTCTCAAAAGACTGAACATAATTTTTCTCCAGACTGGCTGGTGTTGGTAAAATATTATATCATTCCAGACAAGTCCATCATAGCATTAGTCATGGATTCAATAAATCCATTTTTACACAATTTTCTAGACAACTTAGTGGTGTCAAATGATGAAAAATTTAACCTTCATGGATTTTTTGAGTTCTTTCCCAAACACAAAGCAATAGTGTGGAAAGTTTCCTAACTTAGTTAAGTCTTAGAGCAAGCTGTCTTATGGGATAGTACATGGTTTAAGGGTTTTCAACCATTTTGCAGTGATATATACTGTTTTCCCCTTTACTTAGCTTTGGTACAAAAACTTGCTATTCTCTAACCTCAGCCAATGCTCTCTTTACAAAAAAACCCCAGGAAGCAGCACTACCAAAAAAAAAAAAAAAGAGACAAACCCCAATATTTTTCTACATTGATACATGCTTTTTTTCCCTGACCTGAATTCTTGCAATGTTATATTTCTGGTAAACAAGAATTAGGAGAAAAATAATAAATATTTTCTGACGTGATTTTCAGGGAAGGTGTCTTTAATGCCTCCTCCCTGATAAATAAGGTATTTTATTGGCAGTATACAAGTGTAAAGAAAAAGTCAGAAAGGGGAGAGGATCATAGGCTTTGTTACACAAAGATTGAATTAATAAAAACATCTGAATCATGAAGGGCTCAAGTATCTAATTTCATTTAACATCAACCATAATTGGTTGAAAGAAGATACATTGTTGTATCTTTGGATGTATTCAATCTTCAAATTGAATACATCCAAATCATGAACAGAGGGTTCTACAGTCACATTGGATAATATGGGCTTGTTTATAGTAGTTTTCACATTAAATCTACCACATAGTGGACATCTAAAAAAAGTGCTTGGGCCTCCTATTAAATAAAGGCATGAGTATTTGTTTTAAATATGTCTTCCTATACATTTAACACCTTCATTTAGACTATTTTATAACCTTTGATTTTTTAATCTTGTCGCTAAATGTAGCCAAACACTTAAGATGCCTAGTAAAAATTAGCTATTCAGCCTGTGGCAGGAAAGCATCAAATCCTTGTTGAGTTCCTCACTCAGTTCATGGGACTCCAGGACCAAAAAAATCTTTTCTCTCGACAGTGTCAGCTGCAGAAGGAAGTTGAATAAAACTGACCACAACTACAAAGTGTTGATGTAATTTCCATTGATTTGCTCCCAATGAATCACAGTCAAAACAAAATGGTTTTCCTAACATTGCTGACCTACATTCCTCTGAAACAGAGGAAAATCATGTGCCTTTCCCACTTATGTAAAGTTCTGGTGGGTATTTTGGGCATGATATAGCTTTGTGCCTTTGTGTTCTCAGGGGGCAATAGAAAAATCAATAAAGAAATCCATAATGTCCATACGCTTTCATGATCTGAAAAATAAGGTCAATAGGAGGTGGAAATAAAAAAGTAACTACCATGTCATTCTTGTGCACATCTCCTTTTGATACTAAAAATTTAAACTTGTTTTCAAATTGACATCATGCTTTCTACTATGAAATGGAGTGTCTGGGAAGAGTTATTGAGTGATAGGTGTACCTGCTGCAGCAATATTAAAGAAAGGTTTTACTGCAGAGGTCCTGCTCAGAAGGATGGTCTGACTGGCTATTGTGACTCCACAGAGTTTCTTGATGAGCTGTGAGATTCATAGCTGAGAGTTAACAACCCAGCTCTTTTCTTTGTATTTCATAATCAAGTTTTAAGACAAAGGATTTTTAAAGCAGTCTTAGAGCTTCCGTACAGTTAGAGGGATTTGGGAGGATTCCTCCCCCTCAAAACAGACCCATACAAATCCCCCATATTAGATTATTTACAAACAAATGTAAACATGTGTTTTGGGGACCCTCCAGCTGACACTAGAATTTTACTGCCTGGTGTCACCCTCCCGCAGCTAAAGAATGGCAAATCTGCTGTGTCACTGGTTGATGCTCCTTTTTGGAAGAGGATTATCTTATTTCCTAAAGTGAGGAAATTTCTCCATCTTTGCCAGCAATTTTTATTTTTCCTGTCTCCAGAATCTGGAGCCTGTTCCCTGGGTTTTTTTACCCTGTATTTCTTCCTTGCTCCAGTAACACACTGCCTCAATCAGCTTCTCCCCTGAAAGAACAGCGGTGTTTGCAGATTCCAAGGCACTGTAGGAACTGTCATTGTAAGAAGAGTATGTAAGCTGGATGAAATGCTACAAGCTTCACCACTGTTCTGCAGTAAATTCCCTATGAAGCTGGTGAATCTGATCTCCATTAAACAATGATCATTGGAAGAAGAGCTTGCTTCCAAGTTTTCATTCCTAACCTCCTCCACACCCACCCCCACAGTGTGCAAAGTCACTGTATGTTTAATTTGAGCTATAGTTTCAAGAAATACAAAAATTCCAGCTTTGAATAATTTTTGATTTTGGACCATAGACATTTAACAAATGAGAATTTATGGGTTCATTTTTATAAAAACAAATAGTGGCAGGTGTAGGAAGATGAGGACACTTATTGCTAAGCATTAAAAATTTACTGTTTAAATGTAAAAACACCCACTTTGGGTAAGATAGTAGGGGTCTGTATTATCACTCTGTGAGTGCTATTTGTTGTAAAAATAAGTAACAACTACAGACTTGAAATCTTAAACCACACATAGTAAAGCTTTTATTAGTTCACTGTGCATGAGTCATTACCCAGAGCTGTCAACAGAAATTCTTAGGAGTCTTAATACCAGCGTCTCTCTGTTTTTGCTTCAAGTGCTCTACTGAAATTACCTGCGTCCTGATTAAGAAAATGCTACCTGATCAAAATAAACACATTATTGACTACCTCAGCTCAGTTTTGCTGCCCAGTTTTACTGGCATTTCAGTATGCCAGTAATCTGTTTTCTTTTCTGCTTAACCTCTTCATCTTTCAATACAATTTCAGACCACAGATTTGGACTTCTAGTCTATCATTACTGAGAGACATTTATTCAACTATTTCCAAATGCATTACATTTTCTGAAAAAGATTGGTATAAATATTATTTGCTATAATGAAATGCGAAGGAAGGAAACAGATTTAATTATCCAAAATAAATTGCTGGCTCAGTCTTCCACTGTCGTATAGAAATTCAGAGGAAACTCTTTAATTAAAGCCAAGATATATTCTGTCTTATTTTTTCTATGTCTACTTGTTGATTTGCTTGACAGATTTCTTTCTTTTTCTGCATTCCTATCAGGAAAAAAAAAAAGATTTTTTTTAAGGTAAGCAAATCTGATTTTGAATGGTTTGTGGCAAAATTATTGAATGCTTTCCCATTGTCTGTTTTGAATTCTATCGGGTCAAGAAAACCTCATGTTTTGGATTGATATTTTCTGGTCAGGTCTCTGCTGCAAGCTGGTTACCTGAGGAGAAATTTGACATGAGAGAATGGCAATCAAAATAGACCCTTCAAAGAGGGGAATTTGGAAATGTTAAGACCTAGTACTCGAATCTTCCTGTGCTGGACACTGGAGCTTTCTGTTTGGAAAGGATTTGGTCTTCGTATCTGAAATACATTCTTTTACTCCTTGATTTTCCCAGTTTTTAGATTCTTGGGGGGAAGGTATTCTTAGCAGAACCACAGTAATGACCTTTAGTGATTTTTTGTGTAATATTCCAGAAATTTCCTCTGTCTTGAGCATACTACAAACAATAGAGTGATCAGAGTTTACTTTGGTGTTCCAAGTATGAGCTGTTCTACTCTTTGCTGCTAAGTGGCATCTTGAATGCAATACACATTTCAATAACAAGTGGGTCAGCCTGCATCTAGAGGAGGACAGCAAAACTAAGGAAGCTGAAAAATTTCAGCTTGTCTGAGTTAGAATGGGGATGCAATCTATTAGGATAGGACAAAACAGCATTAAAATTAATAAAAAAGTCTGAGGCTAGATATTGGATACATCTAAGTAACAACATAGTAAAGCAATGGAATCGGCTGCTTAGCAAAGTTATAGAATCTGTACTGCTAATTTTTTTTTCCAGAACAGCACAGAAAAGTGTTATCTTCAGGGTTTGATACGTGCTTGTTCCTATCTTGAAGAACATAGTGTATTTAAATGTCCCCTCCACGTCTACATTTGTCTAAACATGAACGCAATCATAAACATTCGAAGAAAGATGTGCAATATGAAGTTTTCCACTTTCCACCCTGTGCCTGATAAAGGTGGTACAAACAGCAGACAAATTCTACAATTTTTATGAACTGAGGCTTGTTGTAATAGTGGAAGTGAATGCAATTTACAAATTACATAAAGTAATATCTCTGAATAATTCCTTCAACACAAACTCTTTCCAGGGACAGAAGTATGGTAGTGGTCATGATGCCGAGCAGCATCAGAACAGTGGAAGGTGGTTTCTTAATAGGGTAATTGCATAAGCAGGTGAAGAGCTGCACATGCAATGTGTTTTTCAATGTTGAACTTAAGCTGCTTTATGCCTCTTTCATTACCAGTTCAGACATCAACAGTACTTTAGTTTAAAGCCCCTTTCACTAAATGGCCATCAAGCTCCATATTAAAGCACCACCTAAGTCAAGCTGGTGTGTTGTTAAGGAGATCCTCTCAATATTTGCATGCACAGTTGTCTGGATAATAGTTACCAGACCAAGTTAATGAGACTGAAAGACATATGAGACAAGGCATCAGGAGCTTTAGTTCATGGGGTACTGTTTTAACTTAATTTCTGTTGTAAGCTTTGTTAAAGAGTGCTGCAAAGGGACTAGAAAGATCCTCATAATCTGCATCAGAGTTTGCTTACTCTTAGTGTAAACTGGCTGTTCAAGCAGTAGTTCAAATTTTGTCGCAAAATTGATTCATATCTATACATGGCATCCCTAGTTTGCATCACCTGACAGAGTGCCAACAGTGCAAAGAATACGTGTTCTCCATGACAAATCATCTAATTCCACAAGGAAATGGTCAGCAATTACAAAATCATGTCTGTGCTTTCAATTTAGGGTCACCTTAAGAACTCTTGTTATTACTGAAGTTAATAACAAATATGTATATTATCATCCCATAAGCATTGTTGGCTGATTATTTTAATTATTTATATTATTTAACAAGTGAATAATTTTGTATCTAAAATATTTCTTTGTGTTCTGTTTTCCACACATGCAGTCCAACAGCAACCTTTTTGTAATAGCAGTTTCTGGTAGGCAGTAATCAGTATTAAGGTCTTACTGCTATTACTGTCCAATTTTTTTTTTTTTTCATCAGTATTCCCCATAATTTTGACTCAATCATAAGAAATTACAGGTGAAAAAAACTTTTTAAAATCTTCTAAAATAATTTTAAAAAGCACAAAAGTGAAAAGGGCATCCACATCAAAACAAAATGGGATGCAGGTAAACATGAGCAACTCTTAAGTGTTTCTGTCTGCTTCCCCAGTTTGCAACATGTTCCAATTAATGGAATATTCATAGAACTGTTTATGAAATTGAGTAAGGAACTCCAAAATGGCAGATCTCAGTGAGACAGCATTCCTTAGACATAAATAGGTGCTGGCTTTATAAACTTGTTAGCAAACAGAACTTATTCTGGGCATGAGAAATCCATGAGTAATGGTCTCAAGAATCCCCTACTTGGCCAGTACACCATTTAGAAAAGGCAACTGCAAAAGAAGAAGACAGCAGGACTAAACAAGTCAATAGTGTTTAAGCCGTATCTCTTTTTCTCACAAATGAGGCAGAAACTCCTCAAGAAAACTGTTAATTTTGGTGTGGATTGAATTTCTGCAATCACTCATTTCTGTATGTGCTTTGCAAACACAAAGATGCAAGGGAAACTTTTATCTTTCAAATAAAGACAAAGGGATTTGGGTTTCCAGTCTCCTGCTGTTCTTCTGTCTAGTCAGTATGCCTTTGAAACCATCCGGCATATTTCCTTATCAGGCTGAGGGGTTTGGAGACAGACACTAAATACCGTCTTAATCCAAATAAAGAGAAATTAGCACTTAGGTGTAATGATCAAGTGAAAAAGGAGAAGACTTTGTGGCTGTAAGGGGTACAGATTATTTTAAGTATCTTCTGATGTTGGTTGGTGTCCACTGTAAGAGGTAAGGCTACAAGGCAGGCTACATGTCTGTGGAGTAATAAAGTGGCAGAGTTTGATTACACCACAGACCTGTAGTGATGTCCAGAAGGAAACTGGTCAAATGAAATAACTAGAAATCAGAAGATTATGAACTAGTCTTCTCTCACTGATGTTATGAATGTTTTTATTCAGTGCCTGATGATTGTTTATATAGAAGCCACAGCTTTTTCTCCTATTTCCTCACAGAATCTATGATGGGCCAGAAACATATTTTTCAGCCCTTATTAAAGAGACTTACATGACACATAAGGTAAAATTGGTGGTGGGAGTTGAATTTACACTCTGTAACTGCAGATTCTCAAAACGAAAATGAGTCTTGCTACTTCTTTTTATTTAATTGTAAAGTGCAAGATGTGAACATTAACCCAGAAGTACTGTTATTTCACTAAACTGTTGTATCTGGAATTATTCTGTAAGAATGATTTCATCTGTCCTTCCTCAGATTAACACCTTAACTCCTTCTGCCATACTTTTACTCAACTGAAAAAATCTGCTACATGCTGGAAAACCAAAATGATAGAAGAACTTCACACTCAGGTAACACTTTTGGAGAGGAGGTTTGGATAATTAAAAACCCTGGCTGACAGGAGGAGATCAAGCATGCTGTCCTGGGGCTACATCATTTGCAAGGCCATTGGCAGCATATACCAACATTTTTCTATACTAAGTATTGAAACAGTCAAGACAGCAGGCCATGGTATGACAGTATTCTATGTTAAACTTAAACATATTATCTGAGACATATTGATGCAGTGCTGAAACATTTTCATATTTACAATAACATCTACAAGGAGTCTACACGTTAAAATGACTGAGAAAGATGAATAAAAGTGGCTTTAATGCATTTAGACATTTCTATGTTGGCAGAAGCCTTTCCCAGGTATTCCCCAAAACCTTGAATTAGGTACATTTGACAAGAGCTCTTCAATTTCCATTAGTGTCAGGAGTTGCCTGCACACACATTTATAAGTAAATATCTTCCTCAGTATTATTCATAACACAGACTGTCACAAGGATTTTTTCTTGGCAGAACTGATCAGAATGTTTCAATAATTTTTTTTTTTGTGCTGAATAATAACACACTCATTTTCTTTTTCAAAATCACACACTTAATCAAAAATTCATTTCAGCTTTCTGAAGATCATGCTTAGAGTAACGGTCCTGAAAACTTGCTTTTCCATTTCCAAATGTATTTTCAAAGAATGGTTCTTTAAAAGAAACCTTTGAAAGATCTACATAAGCACTATTGAAAAACTGCTTCACAAAAAGGAAAAAGGTGAGATTTTGATTGAAAATCTCAAATTAGAAAAATTTTTCTCTTGAAATTTCAATACGTCTTGCACCAGAATAAAGAAAATAAATATAAAAGAATATAGAACATTTGCTGCTCAAATCTATTAATTTGCATGTAGGGGGCATAATCTTGAGACATAATCTTGCAAAGCACCCTTAAATAATTGTTTTAAGTTGAAACATGCCTAAAAGTGTGATTAAAAAAAAAGTAAAAAAACAAAACCAAAATACCAGACATATCTACACTAAAACAAAACCCCAAGCCCTGGCTCTTTTAAAATGACACAGAAGACCTCTTGGAGGCAATGCAACACTAACTGGCCATCTAGATGTTCCAAGCTGATTAAAAGCTCTCTCAGCCCTGACAGACGTTTATTGATATTTGAGGACGCTCTCTCAGTGAAAAAGCATCCTCTGTGTCCTCCCTGCTTTCTACAGCTTGTCAATCTCAGGTGAAGATGAACATGTTAATTGACTGCCTTGTTAATTTATTAATGAGTAATGACAGAAAGAGTAGAGCTGAATGCTTATAAAATTCATCTTTCACTGAAGAACTAGCTGCATTTTAATACTTTTAACTACCTTTCATTACTAATTTAGTCATCATTGTACATTATACTTAAAGATCAACAACACTCAGCAAACTGCTGCTTTATTATGGAGGTGAATGTATTGAAGAGGAAAGAATTACATGTACCAGACAACAGTTGGGGCTCTCATCTGTATTGTGTTACAAGGAGAGGTGAAACTGCATTAGCATTTGAAAGTAGGGTGCAGAATAATTATATTCAATTAACTAAGGACTCCTTGGGCAGCAGCCCAACAGAGAACTACACATGACAAGGCCAGGCAGTTAAAGAAAGAAGTAAACTGGCTTGAATGCTGTACTCCCCAAGTGCTAATAAATATGCTGTTAAATATGAAGTTACTGGGAATGAATAGCTGGTTTAATACCAGTAGAAGTGGCATTGTTTATGCTTTGCAACAGTTCTGTGAGCCCCACTGAGGCTTGCAGGTGGTATTTGGCTTCCTCTGTGAGAATATGGGCATGCTAAATACCTGTTTCCATACTTCACACTCTACCTTACTCTGAAAGGAAAGAAGTTTGCATTCATTACAAAACTTCTTATCATTGATCTTATTCCACCACTAGCAGGACAGTAATTTCTTGAGGATTTCTCTTGCTGGGTAATGAAGCAAATGGTGCCTGTCTCTGAGTTGGGAAGTAAACACACATGATAGAGAGAGTGGACATGCAGAAGGTAAGTGGCTGCTTTCAAGGCCCTGCCAGCAAGTGCCTCACCAAAACAGAGTTAGTATTTCAGAATTGATTTCTAACCCCTGCACCCAAGAAAAGCAGGGTTTTTCCTGAGATACCATGACTTTCACTGGAGCACATGTGGACACAGAGCCTTACTTCAGCAGAAAACCCTACCTGGGAATTTCTGTGACAGAAGTCTCTGGTTGCAGCTAGTCAAATGCCATTTGGGAGGATGTAACTTCTGTAGGATTACATCCTCTAAATGTGATTTCTTCATTGAAAATAATAGCATACCTTGAAATTATTTGATTTCCATGAGAATTATCAACAACTGGTGCTGCAAAGACACATTTTGATGAAGCATTTTTGGACGGTCTAATTTATCTCCTTCTGTATCCATTCTTTTCCATCTTCACAGAACCACAAATTATTCTGAGTTGGAGGGAATGTGCAAGGATCAAGTTTCAACTCTTACATGAACTCGGCAATTTAAAAAGTGATTTGTCTGTGATACACAATCTCTTACCCAGCTGGTCAGCCTGTTCTTTTATTGCTATCCTCCTGAATGATGTAGGTGTCCTTCCTAGCTCATATCCTTTGTCTAAATTGATTTATACCACTGCTCTCCATTGTTTATACCACGAGTGTAGCCACATGGATGGATGGCAGCTGGCAGAGGAGCTGCAACTCTTACAGCTTTGGCAGAGGCACTTTGCACTTCAATTTCCTCCCTAGTTCTTATGCCTCAAGCAGCTTTTTGGGTTTTTCCCTAGTTTAGATGCCAAAGCTGATGGATAGGATTTCCCTACAAGAAGTTAATCCACATGTTCTTCTCAGTGTTTGGTTACTCCAGGAAATCAGTAAGGTTTCTGGAAAGATTTTGGCATGCTGTCTATTGTTGCTATCAATCTAGTTTTAACCTAGATGAAGACTACTGGAAATGCAATCTGAAAATAACCTTATTTGAAGATGTTTAGTGTTATTATAAATAAGTTTTATTCTGGAGTTTTCAGACCATTACTTTCTGTAGCTGTGAATGCTCTGAATATTTTCCTTTAATGAAAATATGAGGGAAAAAGAAAAGGAAAAATAGGCTTATGTTCTTTAATACTTCCTTACAATACAAACTGCAGGCTTGAGCAGTCTTTCAAGATTGCTTTTTCTACATACATTAATGATTTATGCAACATAACAATAAGTGGTGACAGAAGAACTAAAGTAATGGTTATGAAAGGACTGAAAGACGGGCAGTTGAGAACAGACTGATTTTGTTTTATCATACATTTCAATGGTTTGTTAGTTTCTCTTCTGTCAATAAATTCTGTAAATAAGCTTGAATTGTCACTTTGTTTCAAAGATGGCTTTGGCAGCATTTCAGCAATGCCCTCTCAAGTCAGACATTGGAGACACCTCTTAAAAAATTCTGACAGGTCCAGCAGGATCAAGGAGGGGAATATCTGTATTCATTTTATCACTTGAAGCACACATAAGTGTAGTCAGTGATGGGGGAAAATAATAGCCTTTGAGTTTCCAGAAGGCTAATTCTATAAGCTTTTGACATATTTAGGAAAAAAGGGAATAACCTCAGAAAGATCTCTGGGAAAAGTAGAGAAATACACCCACATCTTAAACAAACAACATTAATCTCCACACCTTCTAGGGTTTATTTCTAGTAATTTGCATGGCAAAAGGAAGTGTTATCTGTTATTGGATTTTAACATTTGTATAAGATGTTAATGATGCATTTATTATGAGTACCCATAAAGCTTAGAAGGGAAAATAATTTTGAAGAGGATTTTAACAGTGGCTGATTTTTTTACCCTTTGCTAATCCTTTCTCTTTGAGATTCAGTTAAGTGTCTGTTGTTTGGTTTCTTGTTTGTTTGTTTGTTTGTTGTTGATGTTGTTTTGTTTTTTTTCCTGCAAAGAGTGACTCAGATGATCCAGAACTCCATAGGAATATTCTATTCAGCTTCAGAGGACTTTTGAGGATATTTAGTAAGAACAAGGATTATAGTTTCTTTAAGTGACATAAAATCACATGTTTCTATGATATATTGCTTTGTTTTCTCTGTTTGGCAAATTCTGTAGAACATTTGGCTCTGAATTGCTGTTGCCATAGAGAATGAATCTTCCTCTTTAAGAGACAGAGACCTCTGCTTATTCAAATGAGCTGCATTGCTAAGTTGGGCTGTCTGTTGTTTTTGCAGGATATCCAAAGTGACATCTTCCTTGGCTGCAAGTCAGGCATCTTATCTGAAAAGTGCTTGGCCAGGCAAGCGCATTTTTTTCTGAGGCAACCCTTGCAGAAACTAAGGGGAGTCTGCCACTTCTATGAATTATGGAGTAGGGAAGTCACTCTTTATTCCTATTTGGAAACCTGTCCTTTTAAAATGGGAAACCTACTGATTTTATTTTCAAACATATTCTTCTACACGTGGGAAGAATCGGCATCTCGAACTTCTAAATTTCTACAGCTTTCAGGTGATAACAGTAAAATTAAGTAAAAAGGTACCAGCCTAGAAGAATGGTACACAGTATTTTCCTGGAAGTGAGCTTCAAATGAATAGGAAACATATGTTTGTGACCTCTTATGTTTCAGTCCAAATTTAGATCAAGACTTTTTCAGAAGTTATTTTTTTTTAGATCAGGCCATGGAAGTAATGTTTACAAAATAAATACAAATTTTGAATAAATACTTTCTAAAGTCAGACTAGTCTTTCCCAAGTTCATTTTCACATTTTTTCCTTTAAAATCGTATTACTGATTAATAAATATCTATAGATTATTACCCTGATATCATTCTCATCCACAAATGCATGCTTTGCTCCCAAATGAACTAGTTCTGTAAAATCCAAAACAAGAGTTTTTTTCTCTAGAAGAGTCATGCTGTTCTTTCTCTTTTTAAGGCTCCTTTTCATGGAAATTATGTCAGCAAAGTGAAGCAACCCAGAATCATATCAGTGTGCACAGTATGTCTGAAGGCTCTTTATAAATTAGTACTCTGTAGTGAATTGTTTGTCTTTACAGTATTTAAAATATGAATAAATGGGTTTTTTTTTTATTTTTTTCCTTAAAAATATTCCTAGCATTCTATGGGTCTTCAAAACTCAATGAAGACTTAATTTCTAACATTCTTAAATCCTGTAAGTATTTTTACTCACTGTAGTTGTATGATTATGTATTCTTTCATATAAGAGTTTAATTTTCATCAGTATTTGTCTTGTCTTTGACAAATCCAAAGGAAAAAAATTATATTTTTTTCTTCCTTTAAACTTTACAAGGGCAAGAGGTAGCTCCTAAATTTTATGGACACTACCCCCAGAATGTATTTTTTTTTTCTCTCTTTTTTTTTTTGTTTATAACAATCATATGAAAAGATAGAATAAAGAACAGTGTGTGGTAGTAATGTATGCAATTCATATTGATTAGAGTGCTTTCAGAAGAATCTCATGTACAAACGAAATGTGGGTGAGAATTAGAAGAGGTTAGAGTATAAGAGCAGAGTTTCATAATTGCAACATCTTCCAGTAGTTGATTCCATAGGCAATATGATCTCCTGCCATCTGTTCTAGGAAAAGATCTTTAAAGACCAGCCTAGAATCTCCTAAGACAGTATGATGGTCCCAGGCTTTTGAACCTGTGAACAACAGGGTGGTCTTGGAATTTCTGTGAAAATTCCATTTATCCAGCTCATATACTGCACGTGCAAGCTATGATGTGCTTCTTGAATAGCTTTCTAAAGCAGCTTACAAGCTTGAGTGATATTCACTATCTTCAGTGCAACTTTTGCACCTGACTGCAGGCTTGCCATATTCTAGCTAGGTAATTACCCTGAAAATTGAGTATCCAGATCTAGAGTGGCATTCAAAAGTACTTATTTGCTGTGGATACAGAGGTTTTTACATGTACAATATTCAACTTCAAAGCTAAGTGTGGCTGCACCACAGAAGATGGTTATCCATCAGTGATGAGGTAAAATAAGAATAGACTGTAGTTATGTTATTACATAACCTTTAAGGGGAATAGAAATTTGCAGGTGGAAATGAGATCTTCAATAGAAGAAATCCAGCCTCATTCTCCTCTGAGAGATGCTAAAGCAACCATTATAATTTCCGTTCCAATGAAGCGGTCCAATGGGTAAAGTTAATTCACATTTCCACTGCCAGTTTTATGCTAAGGGAGTTCTACTGGTTTCATTGGTTCCATGCTGATATAAAGCTGAAGCAAAATGGAGAAGAATTGTGTTTTCCTTGAATAACAACCTATTATACTCCTTGTTTTCAAAGCAGAAATTTGAATTATTTAATAGAGATAGTGTAAATAAAACAGAGCCAGTATTGTCTTTAAAGACTCTTTAAATTGACACAACAAATATGTCTGGGTGGTATGTATGGCAGTTGGTGAGCAACTGGGGAAAGGGGAAAATGTGCATTGGAGGAGGACTACAGTAAACTTACAGCTAGATTTTGCCTCTTATACTGCGGGAGAAATATGCGCCTACTTTCTTTCATGGCTCTCTGCCCATTTTAGCAAGCTACCAGTATTTCATCTGTGTCTCATCCCCTTGCAATGAACTATTTTTGTAAAGAGATCTTATCCACTCTGTCATACTCACCAATGTAGAAAACAATTTAGAGTTCAAGTGCTGAGAAATGAAATTGCTGATATCTTCTAATATTCTCTACCTACTTGAGCCTCTAAATAGGTGTTAATCTGACTTTTATTTAAAACATCACTTTTTGCTGTGTCCTTTTTAATTGCTAAGATATGTAAACAACAGTGTTATTGGGTAATTGCACATCAGTCTATTTTAGTATGTCTGCTATTTTGTCTTTATGGGCATCAAGTTTAAACCAAAGCCACCCAGACTTATTAGAGTGAGTTGTTGCTGTTCAATACCCCTTGTTTCTGCAACAAACTGTGAGGCCAGTGAATGAACAGGAGCACAGACTGCTGAGTAACTGAGTTCAGTTACTGGTATGTGAAGGTGGACAGTTCTTTCTGAGAGCTGCAAAGCTTTCATCCCCGGGCTTGGATTGCTCATTGTCATCAGCCATTTTTCAGGGACAGCCATCATCTTGCTGAACACTGCTGGCTGATCAAAGAGATCTGGGAAACTGAAAGTGTGTCTTAGCTGCTTGAAATAAAAAAAGGGGTACAGACTTTATGAGCCAAGTGTGGCAAAGGAGACATGAAATGCATGGACTGATGAGATATTAATCTCAAATGGAAATGTTTTTTAAAAATGCTTTGATTCAAGGGGTCAAAGCAATCTTCAGAATTTATATTTTCTTCTCCCGTCTTGCACAGTTCAATTTAAATTTTACATTCTGAAGGTAGTGGAAAACTTTTAAATGAGCTCTGAGGACTGCAAGGGAAAAATATTCTAAGACAGACCTCTAGAAGTACAAACTTCTGGGGCTGTTTTTTTAAGTTTTGTGTTTTTGGGGGTTTTTTTGTTCTTTTTTTTGTTGTTGTTTTTTGTTTTTCTGTTTTTTTTTTAAATTAGAAGCAAATCTTATGTGCAATTTGTTGTAATTATTTTCCAATTAAAGAAGAAAAAAGTTAACCTCATTCTGAAGATTTTCAATTGTGAATTAAGAGTTATTATTTAGTTAATAAAACACTGACTGCCAGTTGCAGTTGTATGGGGAAGAACAAAAGGGACTTTCTAGCCTGCAGTTTAATCAGTTCATGAGGATGAAGGAAATATGCTGATAATGTAGGAGTAATGGGCTTGTTTTTACAGGGAATTTAATGGCTTTACAACAGCATACCATCCCAAAGGCATTACAGACTCAACCCTTATCTTTTTGTCCAGTTAGGTAGAGCAAGTAGATAAAAAACCAAAGAGTTAAAGCCCTTGGCTTCTGAACCTGTGTATATAAATATGCTATTAATAGAGCCTGTAAAAGTAATTTTTCTTCATAAAATATAGAATATGTTTGTAGTTGTTATCAGAGCAGAATGAAGCATCATAAGCCTATTTTCCCCCCTATAAAACTGCTTTACTAATTAGAAATGAAAATTTAGGACTGTTGCATCAGGCATTGGAAAACTATTTGGGCTTTTCTACTACAAAATGTCTATATTTGTCTATATTTTACCAATCTATATTTGCAAAACAGCTACAGACAGATACAGCTCTATTATCTAGAAATTGCTGCAAAGCTCACATATCTGCACTGGGTTTTTTATGCAGTATAGGATTTTACACATGTATTAATTTGGGCAAATATACAGGACAGCTAGAGAATAGCATGCAAGTTGTGGAAGGCACACATACAAGGATAGAAATGAATGCATTGCATTCAAGTCAACCTTTGCATGTCAGTCTGTCTCTGTGGCTTGTTGTCAGATATTACTGCTGCAGTCATATGGCAGAATAGGAAATCTAAGAGGTTGATTTGAAAAGCAAAATATCTGGTATTCATAACACCTAAAATCTTCCACTTCCATAGATCTTTCTATTATTTAATTGCTTTAGAGAAGTTGTTTGAAAGAAAAAAAGAACCTCCTGCTTCTGGCTTCACAGGTTGAAATTTTGGTATACTTTATATATATATGTATATATATATATATATATATGTTCAAATTTGGGACCTAATGTATGGTAGAAACTTTTGGTGGTGAGGAAGTACATTTTCCCTAATCCCCTGGGAAGGATGTTTCTGACTTTAGACCTGGGAATATGTTGCTCCTCTGCCTTCTGTTTCACTGAAATGGATACTTACTGTATATATCACTCATCCTGATGGCCTTCTAGAGTGCAGTACTGAAATCATCACTGAACAATTTCACACTGAACTGAAATAATCCTCATAATATTATAACAGTCAAAGATTCAGAACATGACACTGTCAGTTTTGCGTGAATGTGATTCCATGGATTCTTCTGGAGATGCTCTTGATCTAGTCTTGCATAAGGGAAGGATGAGATTTTCTCCTACTCTTTTCTTTGTTTGTTTAATGAAAGCAAATATCTGAAGTAATTTCTACTTGACAGTATTTTGAGGGAGCACAATCTTTGAGTTTTTCTAGAGCCTGCTTCTTAAATTATTACATAAAGACCTGTATCATTTGCATCTGACTTTCATAAGCAGATGTATGCAATTACACAAAAAATTATAGTGAAAAGTTGCACTATTTCATTTTCTAAAATTGAAAATGCTGCTACTGTCTGACTGCTTCACTTCCCATGAATTTTTGTTCATTTCTGTCTGACTTCAATACTCCAAAATCTGTGTCCTTTTCATATTGGAATAAGTTCTTGCCAATGTTGTCTGCTACTCAACATTATCACACATATCCCAGTAGTATCCCTCAATGTCTAACTCTCCTCCTGACAGTTCTTATTCACCTCCTTCTTTATTATTCTTATCCTTTTCCAGACCTTGTTATGTGAACACCTACCCAATGTCTAACTCTCCTCCTGACAGTTCTTATTCACCTCCTTCTTTATTATTCTTATCCTTTTCCAGACCTTGTTATGTGAACACCTACCACAGAGCACTAAATAAATATTAAGTTTTTGTAAAAGTAAATGTTTAAGCAATTAGTTATGCAGATTTTGAATTATGTGATCATTTTCCATTGCAGGGGTTGTTGGAACTAGGTGATCTTTAAGGGTTCTTCCAAACCAAACTATTCTGTGATTCTATGATTGTCACTGATTTGCCCATTTTTTTCTATTAGAAGAATGACAGCACTTTTAGGAATTTATGTAATCTGTACTTTTTAGTAAGCATTAATAAAGAAAATTGAAAGGAGTGACCCCTACACATTTTTATTTAGGTTATACTCAGGAAGATTATACTCATGTAAAAATAGGTGTTAATAGATAGAGTCTGTAATTTTCCCAGTCGCTGTCGTGCATCGGCAGCACCTATGAACTCACCAGACTTACTTTAAATGAATGCCAGGGACTGTAGTCCTGGCCAAAGTAGCTGGGATGACACAACACAATATGGCATCAGAGAAAAGGCCTCTAAGAAAACAGATGGGGTGGTGTGAATTAAAAATTTGGCTTTCTCATTAATTACTTGCCTTTATCCTACATAAAACATTGTTAGATCGCCTGAAAGCTGCTCTGATGTGCTGAGTTACTTTGAGCTTTTCTTGTGCTTGAAACTTCACAAGATAAGAGGTTAAAAGACCCTATTTTAGAAAGGGGAGGGTAGTGCACTCGTCCTCCTCTGAAAGACAGCATTAGGTGCCAAGGGACCCCTGGCCCCCCAGATGTAAGAAGGTAAGCCAGTGACCTGGCACTGACTGGCTGTTCTTGGACTTTTCTTGCACTCCTCCTTTTCAATAACAGACTTTTAAACAAACCCAAACATACAAAAAAACCCCACATAAATTCAAATGCTTCTCATTTAAGAGAAATCTTGAAAATATAAAACTAGTGCAAAGTTATGGTCCAATTTCAACCCTCAGCAGGGGTGCCAAGAGATATAATTTCTGGTGCCTGCTGCAAACCACAGGAGCCATTGTCCATCCCTGCACAAGCAATCCATTCCCCATTTTACTTGAATCTTGTGGTATCCCTTTAAACTAAATATGAATAATAATATAACCATTAGTTTGCTGTCTATCTGAAGATTTTATTCAAATAAATGTATCATTCTTGCAAAGCACACTACATTATTAATATTATAGTTCTGAGATGCCACTTGGAAAACAAACCATTATGCAACCTTTATAGCTCTTATACAGCAAAGCCTCAAAGGGCATATAATTTTAAGCTTTTCTCAAAGTCTTATGAAGGTCACAGAGCTTAAACACTTGGAGACATTGAACTGAGAAAGATTTCCCGCACCACTTACTCGGCTCACCCTCCTATTTTGAGCAATCAGGTCATACAAACTCTTGAAGGAACTTAGCAAGCTCCTTATATATAAGTATTCAGACTCTTTTGAGCAGTGAGGAAATTGCAACTAATGAGTCAGTTATCTCTGGAGTAAAGAAATACACCAATATCAAGTAGTGACTTCTAAATATGATTATGTATTAGGAGCACATGGCCTTGGTCAATGTACTTGCAGATTAGGTATGGAACTGTATGCATATTTTGAATTTGTAAGAGTGTGACTGAACTAAAAAAAAATCTCTGCTATTTTTGGGGTAGGCACAGAGTGTGTAAATTTTCATTGATCACAGTTATCTTCTTCCTCTCTATAGCTAACATTTCAAAGCACAATATTTTAAATGGAAGCTCAGAAAACCAATGCAGGTTAAAAGAAAGTGCTTCAACACTACTAATATATTAATATTTTAAACAACTCAGCTGATTAAATCTTTCCCTTAACATTTCTGATCAATGGCATAAAGGTCTCCTCATTTCAAAATGTTATATATTAATTTTGCATTCTGCTTGCAAAGAGAAAGACATAGATAAGAATCCTTTCCAAACTTCAGGTTTATAGAAGCTGTTTCAAATCTGTTATCCTAAGAAGATGAAGAAGCACTTAGGGCTGCAGAATGCTGCATGTTGATACTAGAGACAGAGTCTGAGATTTTCTATCATGTGAATTACACATGTAGTACTGCAACATGCCCACTCTTCTGTTGATTAATTTAACAAAGTAGTTGCATACAAGAACAGTAAAATAATAAGATTTTTCAGTGTTCTGTCTTTCATTTGCAGTACCTCTGATCAATTTTGTGGTTATCCTGGCTGAATCTGTTGCCACTTTTCCCATCAGTTTTTTATTCATTTGCTGGTTTAATGTTAGCCTGGCATTAGATCCCAAGTAGGCATGAAGGCACCCTTGTGCTGGGGACCATATTGTTTGCTCTGTCACAGGGAAATTTGTCTGTAGTTTAAAGGGAAGATAAAAGAATCTGTAATAAGGAAATAGTCTGTAATAAGAAATACATAATCTTTAATATGTAAAATATGTATAACAAAATAATATGTAATAAGATTATCTGAAGTTCACTAGCATAAATTATAGATGTGGTGGCAATGAAAAATCAAACCATGCACTTACATTGCAGCTTACATATTACACAACTGGAGAGCCCCAAATTGTCTGAAATTTAAGACCATATAAACACACACAAAAATAACCTCAGCTGCTGCTCAAGCTGGCCTTCACTGTTTGAAACGTGGCCAGCATTGCTCAGAACTTGTAGTGTTTTTATCTATAAAGTATGTTCTGCACTAATAAATCACAAGGACATTTCACCACATCCTGTTCTGTATTGCTTTTGCTTGATACTGAGAGTCTTGCTCTGCCCTTCTGCTACCAGTGGAACTTATGCTACTTAAGCTAATTCATGGTTATTTTGAAATTAATAAAATTTCAACTTCTTCTAAAGACAAAATAGCCATAAATTCACTGTTCATAATAAGTGAGCATGGAATATTTATTGTAATGTTTAGAGAAACAACTAAATCTCTATTCATCTTTTTAAAGAAAATTTCAAGGGGGTTTGAAACAGTAGGAACTTAACACAGCATTTTAATTTCCCTGAAAATCTGAAAATTTGCCTTCTGATTTTTTTTTTTTAATATGGAAAGATTTTGCTATGTAGAAAGCTCTGATGTAGTCAGAATGATAATGACACAGTTTATTTTCCAGCAGAAGCACATTTATTTGTGGAAGTTTTTTGGTAGCTTCTGCGTATATAAATTCAGGAGGCTATGTTTCTTTCTGAGTAGATCCTATCACATTTGTTCTGAAAGGGGCTTGTACATTAGGGTGAGATAAGATAATATAGACAAAAGTTATTTCTCTTATATTAATTGAAAGGAGGGTGATGAAACTTTTTTGGTCTTAAATTCCTTTGTCTTTGTCCTGTGTCAGTTTAATCTGATGAGTTTACAGGGAATTGCATATTTTTTTCATCCTAGCTTTTTCTGTTACTTGTGAATCTCTGTCTAAGTGCAGTGTTCTCATGTGTTCTTCTCTACCACAGTACCAATCTCAATGGAGTTTTACAAAACTTGCCATAGTATCAAATGGTATCTAGCTGATTCCATGGAATATTATTACAAGAACTTGATTTATGTCTGTTAAGGACATGGTAGAGCAGATCCATCCACTCTAAAATATAAAAACAATATTCTAAGGAGAAAGAGTCATGATATTAGTGCACCATCATAATCATTAACCTTTAGAAAGTAATAGAGAGCTATTGTGAATTTACCCCCATCACTGAACAGTACATCAAAACAGTGTGTTCTGAACTTCATCCTGTTTTCTAAAGCCCCTTTTCTATTGAAAGAATAAAATGACACATAGACCTGACTGCCACTTATTTTGCAAAAATAAAACCCATTTGAATCTTGGTGCTTCTATATTAAATTTTTGTGGAAACTTGGCTATGTTGTAGCACAACACAGAATCCACCTAAAAAAAGATCAGAAATCCCCTAAGGATGTCATACCCAGAGTTCTCATCTGGAATTAGTTTGAAATATTTGGATATTTATTCCATCAATTGCTTAATTCACAGATTCAATTAATCTTACTTCTAAATACAGACACTTCACAGCATAACTTGCCCAGAAAGCAAAGCCAAATGTCTAATTCAAAAAATATTAAAAACAGTATTAATTTTGTCTGGGGAGAAGGACAAAACAAGCTTAAACCAGAATTCTGTATTCTAGTAAAATACATTGAAATATAAATTCAGACTAAATCTCATGCTTTGGTCTGAAAAACAGATCCATACAAAGGACATACAGTATAAATATTCAAAGAAATTTTGATTACAGACATGCCTTCATTTTCTGCAAGGCTGAAATAGAAGTTGATCTTCAAATTGCAGCCACCTACTAAAGGTATATAATAATCCAGCACAGCAGTGTTAAGTTCTAATCCAATTTTCATATGGGAATCGCGACCTGAAGTACACTTTCTTATGGACTGTTTCCAGGGTCCAGGAAGAAAAATCCATGTAAAATGGTCATTGCTATTAAATAAGTTTCTTCATAATGTTTCAAAATGGTACATTCATGCATCACAGAATTTATGATGCTTTTAATTTAAATTTTTATATGTTGAAGTAAAGCTTTTATGTTCAGACATGTAATTCTCAGAGGCTGTGATCTTCCAAAGACTCAGCTTGTAGAGACTACTGCCCTGGAAATGGATAGCTCACACATCAGAATGTTTAGAGGGATCTGAACTACTTCTGCAAAAAGTCATTAACCCCGAACTACAGGGTATTAACCAGAGAAGGATTAGCAAAATGCATCATGTCCCTATCTGTATCTGCAGTTCATTTTTAATTTATGCCAACAACATTTCCTTATTTCATGGCAATCCACAGTAAATCACTTTGTCTCAGTTAATACAAATCACCTCAACTGACTCCCTCTTAAGATTGCTTTAGTGCTTGCTGCCTGGTTCTGCAGGTATCTCCTTTTCAAGGTAATTTTCATTTACCCCAGTGGCTTAATCTCTTCTTTTTCTGTTAAATCAAATTAACACATATACTTACATCAGAGCCTTTCAATTCTCAACACTTTGGACAGTCTTACTATTTTCAAGAAAAATATGTTTCAGGTGCTGCAAGTCTTTGTGTTTTTGCCCACAGAATGGGATGAGAGGGCAGAGGCCAGAACAGAAAGGTTCTCTAACTGCCTAAATCAGGCAAGATATATCTCTTAGCAGTACTAATTCTCATGGTAATATGTCCAATTGTAGCGGATGGGCTATTAGTGGTGGCTGACAGAAAATGAAGTGATTCCAGAAGACAGCATTTCAACTACCTGGTGCATTTGCAGAAAAAGATGAGACATCTCAAACTAGAACATTTTTGTTAGGGGACATCATTCTACATTTTCTGACACACAATTTCATGCTTAACTTCTTCACTTTTTTTGTTAACATGACTGTTCAGCCACTTCATTTTTCAGAGACCAAGTAAATTCTTACGAAATATTATAGGGGTTAGCAGATGATATTGCAAACTAAAACATAATTGGAAAGTCTGAATCATTTGATAATGGACAATTTGATGAGCCTGGACTGATACACAGTGTTTGCCCTAATAGATGCTGATACATTTTTAACAACAATAATCACATCCCATCAATGCTACCATTATGCATTTTCTTTTCAAACTGGAGCACAGAGTGATAGAGACTTTCAGCAAAATCTGGAAGGGAATCTATTGAAGCATCTAAATTATACCATTATGGATTTTAAGTGCTTCAGTAACAGTTTTTAGATTGTCAGCTTTGATTTATGTAATTTATAGTTTGCAATACACAACAAGCAGATTCCCTCAGCACTTACCAAAATATGAGGCAGAACTTTGAAAGCATTTAAAGTTTATGCTACTATGGGTGGACCAATCCTTGAAGCACTGGGGGTCAGAAAAATCTTGATGTTAAATCAGAATATCCAGAAAATTTTTACAAAATTTATATTTTGTCTCACCCTTGCTTTAGTTATTCCTTATGTACTCCCTCCTGCTCTCAGAAATTTTTCTATTAGACTTGTACTGAAACTGCAAAAACAAGAGTGGAAAGTCTAGCTGTGATAAAGTATTCAGAGAAGTGATGACAGTTTAGTGAACAAGTAATTATCATTCCTGAATATCAATACTGTGAATTTGCATGTTTACTGGATGATCCTGTAGGCATAGATATGCATACTCTCTGGGAGATGGCAAGTCTACCAGCTCTGGGTGCATTTTGAGAAAGATTTTAAGGTGCCTGGAAGACAAATATAGATCTGTAAAACCAAACAAAATTAAGCCTGCAACCTTACAAAAGTATTACTTCCCTCAAAATCAAAATCTCATCACAAGGATAAAGAGCTGAAGTCTCATTCCCTCAATGTGTTTCCTGCCACTGCAATGACTACCTCCTAGATTTCATTAACTTTACATCTAGCATTGAATTGAAGGACAGATTTTGACAGAAAGCATTCTCTTTGTTTGCCAATATATATGCATGCCAGACATTTTTCTTCAGTGAAAATGTGGTTTTGGACAGTCTTGTCTTGGCTATTATGTGCTGGGCCATGTGAAAAATCTGAATGTTTTCAGCTGGGAGCATCATTCTATGTGTAGGGTCAGGCCAGGTGAAGAGAGGTACAGGCATGATGCAGCTGAAGATCTAGCCCAGATCCCCTGAGAGAAACAGAGAAGAGACAAGAAGGCAAATATCAGACAGAGTGGAAAGAAGGATGTTCAGAATGTCCGTTAAGGAAGTCACTGGAAGATGCTGGACTGGGATAAAGCATGAGTGTTACTCTTAACAAGGCATGGTCCTGGAGAAGCTGTCAGCCCATGGCTTGCTCGTACAGGTGAGCTGTTCAGTGAGTGAAAATCTGGCTGGATGGCCAGGCCCAGAGACTGGTAGGGAATTGTGCTGCTTCCAGTTGGTAGATTCTCACTTGTGTGATTCCCCAAGGCTCAATACTGGGGGACCATCTCTGTTTAATAACTTCTTTGAAAATCTGGTGAAGGGGACTAAGGACAGTCTCAGTGAACTGCATTAATTGCCTTGACTTTAATTTGGGTAGAAATGTTGGTCTGCTGGATGGGAGGAGGGCTCTGCAGAAGGAGCTAGACAGGCTGGATAGACAGGCTGAGGCCAACTGAATGACATTCAGCAAGGCCAGCTGCTGGGTTCTGCAAATCTGCCACAATTCCATCCAGTGCTTCAGGCTGGGGTGTGTGACTGGGATGTGGTCCAGCAGTAAAGGACCTGGGCTGCTGGTCAGCAGGGCTGCACATGAGCCAGCATGTATCAAGGTGGCCAGAAAGGCCAACAGCATCCTGGCTTACGTCAGCAATAGTGTGACCAGCAGAATCACTGTCTGGTGGTTGTCCCCACATACTCAGAACTAGTGAGGCTACATTCTGAGTCCTGTGTCAGTTTTGTGCCACTCACAAGACATCGAGGTGCTGGATTGTGTCCAGGGAAGGGCAACAGAGCTGGGGAAGGTTTTGGAACAGAAGTCCTGTCAGGAGCTGGGATTGTTTAGCCTGGAGAAAAGAAAGCTCCAAGGAAGCTCCTGAAAGGAAGTTGTAGCCAGGTGGGGGTCGGCTTCTTCTCCCAGGCAACCAGTGACAGGACAAGAGGAGAGAGAGAAGGTTCAGATTGGACATCAGAAGGAATATCTTCGTGTAAAGGTAGATAAACATTGGAACAGGCTTCACAGGGAGGTAGAGCCACCAACCTTGGAAATATTCAAGAAAAAATTGGATGTAGTACTTAACATCATGGTTTGGGTGACCTGTTGGCTACTGGTCAAAGGCTGGACTTGATTATCTTACAGGTCTTTTGCAACCTAAGTGATACTGTAATTCTGTGAAACGGCCTGCCTTGAGTGGACAGAGTGGGCAAGGTAAGATTTTTTAGTTACTTTATTAATTTGTTTCACTGGGCAGATCTTGGGCTCCTTCTAGTTAAAGCTCACTCGTTCTAATGAAACAACACTGAAGTTTCAAAGATCGTCCCACTTAAAGGAAAAGGTGCGACCTTTTCTTAAAGCTGTGGCAAGCACGGAGCCATATCAGAAGATATAGCAGTGGCGTTGGAACTAGATGATCTTTGAGGTCCCTTCCACCTCAAACCATTCTGTGATTCAATGATTCAAACATGATACATTTCCATTTCTAATTAAAATATTTTCAAATTCAAAGATAATACAAAGAAATGCTATTATGCCTTTATGACTGAGTCAATATCTGGCCTTGATTTCTTGTTGTAGTTAAAATGATCTGTATATTGTACTTTGTTTTTGTTTGTATACTGGAGACGTAAGGAGTCTTCAGCAATCCAGAGAAAATTAACCATTTAATGGAAAGAAGATAGAGATGTACACCCACCAACACACAACCTGGCCACAAAATCTTGTCTTTATCAGGGTATTTAAGCTCTAATTTCTGAGAGGAGAGAAGCTGCACTACATAATGGTGAAGCAATAATTAACAAATATTACTGCGCTGCATAGGAAAAATCTACTGGAAAAGCATTGGTCACTACTGTGCAGGTGTGCACTAAGGAATGCCTATATGTATGCATCTTAAGTCAAATTGATCACATACATATCAATGTGCTTGTGAATGTGTGTGTGCGCGTGTGTGCCCAGAGTCCTGCCTAGCATCATTCTTTTTTCCCTTCATTTTATTCCTGCTATTCTTTAAGACAAGGGAATGATCAGGAATATATTTCTTCTTATTAGTCATGGAGTGAAGTGATCCTTTGAAAAATCAGAGAGCAAGATGTGGGTAAGGACATGCCAGTGCAACCTGAAGGTGATGGCCTCACCAAATGGATGACACTTCCTTGTGAGCTCTGATGTGTAAGTGGGAGAAAGTCCAACTTGACCTTTACAACTGAGGCTGAATTTTCAAGACAGATGGAAAAATATTAAACAATTGTTGTGAACTGTGCAAAGGCAATGTCGAGTCACTGACAAATCATGCATGGGCATTGGTACAACTACTTTCTACAGGCCTCAGTGCAAAGACTATTCTGTTGCTTTCTTCCTCCCAACTTTTTCCCTTTCCTCATCTAACGTTGGTACCTAGATAATACATAGGAATTAAAATCCCATAATGTCTGCTTGTCATGGTTCCTTTCCTTCTTTGGCACCCATTTGTCAAGGAGTGATGGTATCTTATTTATTGCTGTCCAGGAGCAAAGATTGAGGACACTGTCACTGTCTGAATCTTTCTTTGATCCACAAATAGTACTTCCATTAACGACAGATTTCTTTGCTTTTCTACCAAACTTTACATCATAGCCTAATCTCCTTTCTCATCCTGGGAGATGTCATCTCATCATTATTATTTGTTTTTTAGACCCCCCTCAAGAACTTAGTCTTGGTCACATGACAGTCCAACGCTTGTTTGGTATTAGCCTTAACAACTGTAATGCTAGACTAGAACAATCCCTGTGGGATTTTAAGACAGTTTTTCTGAAGATGGAGTTCCTTTATCTTGCCTGCATTACTTGCTTTATTACTTAGTACGTGCTTTTGTACTTAATAGTGTTAAAAAATATTTTAGTTCCTTGCACCAATTTTACCTGGGCATGTACATCATTCTTGAGCGGGACTTCACCTCTCATTTTGAAGAAAGTGCAACATGTGTTAGCCAGATGATAGAAAAGTTAATAATGAAAAAAGAATAAGTAAAATATCAAATGAAATTAATTATTAACAAGGAGAGCAGAAGTCAGACAGAAAGAGATAACATTATTCTCAGAAAAAAGGGACTGGCAAATTCATGTAGTTACCTAAGAAGAGAAAATAGGTTTTTGTTTGATTTAAAAAGAATTAGCTGGGTAATCTAGCCACTGAAAAACACAGTATTTGCCAGTCATTTGTAGGAAATTATTTAAGCAACAGAAAAGCAGCTCACCATCAAGTAAGTAAGCACTATCATTCTTTCAGCACTGCCACATCACCATATAAATGGAAACATGGTAATGAAGACACAATAATGACACCAACCCTCCCTTCTACAAAATCTGCACAGATATTTATGGAAATTGCATGGAGTTTTGAGCCATTTATTCAAAACACAAATCATCCTTCAATTTTACTTGGTGATGCTGTCTTAATCTACATCCAGCATATTATACAAGTGTTTTGCAATAGCCCGTGACCCTTGGTCTTGGGAAGTTTTTAGGTATTTTATATCCAAACTTGGAGATTTCTCTTCATTTTCTTACCAACAGTGGTTTAAATTGACTGAAGATGGAGCTGCATTGTTTTAAGGTTCTGCTTCATATCACCAGGTAAGGTATTTGTAAGACATTTGTTCCTTTCTTCTGTTGTGGGTGCAGAAACAGTGATGTGAGAAAAAAAGTTTGTACATTTGCAACTGCTAGGTTAACCAAGCAATAAAACATGGAGAGTGTAGCAACAGGTCATATTTAAGTAACCTGTAATTATGAAAAATTTCTTCTAAACTTTTTAAAGCCATGTATAATTTTCCAATTCTTACATAACTCTTCACTTGCTCATGCACACACATACATAAAAAAAAAAAAAAAGAAAAAAAAAGACTAAAAGAAAGAGGAAGGAGCTGACAAAATAGAGCAGCTCTCTACACAAGGCAGTTGTTAATTTCTGTCTTTTCTTAGAATAAATTGACCCAAAACCCCATTCCTGTTAACTCTGAGAGTACACTCACTTGATCATCAACTGCTATTCTCCTTGGAAAAATATGTGTCCTAGTAGAAGCACTTTGGAGGAAAAAATACCCAAACAAGATCATGAGCATATGGAGTTTTTTCACCAAAGTTTAATCTTCTAATCTGACATAAAAATTTATTTAGATTGCTGTCTAGATAAAATTCTGTCCTGGCTTTTCCAGCATTGCCTCTTAGCATATGAAAGTCTCTCACCTCAGAAATATTTTGGCTCTTGGGAAGTCATGGTTTGCAAGAGACAATAAATATCTGTGCTTAGATTAAAACCACTAGTAATTAAAACACAAGCTTTTAGGTTCCAAGTCTCCTTTGGGTTTGGAGAACCATAACATTTAGTTTCTTTTTATTATCTGCACTTCCTAGTTGGTATAATTAGGGTTTTGGTTCATAGGATATTGAGGTCTTGGATAATATTTCTTCTGAGCGTGAAGAGCTCCTTATATCGAACTGTTGAGCGGCTTTTTCATATTTTCTCTTTTCACTGTTTCATTTGGATTTAGATAGATAGACTCTTGAATTAAATTCTAGTTATTTCCTAAGTATCAGGAATTAAGAGACTTACAATAGTCATATTATTGTTATATATTGTAGTAATACATTACTTATGTAACTACTTCAGCACTGTTATTACCTTACTTATGTAATAAATGAAGCAATGCCTTAAACACAGAAACAAGCAAATAAAACTATGCAGTTTTATGAGTTCTACATTGCATTAATATGGTTTTAAATACTTCTCATTTGTGTGCCTAAGACATGAGCTCAGGAAAAAAGGCTTTTCCATTCCAGGAGAGGTATGCAAATAAAATTCATCTCTGGGCTAAGAGGGAGCATGCTATCTGTGTACAGTGTAAAAACCCATTGTCCATATTAAATAAACCCATGTGATGGCTCCTTGAGGTGAGTTTCATCTGCACCTAATGATACTTACACAAAATGCACAATGATCTATTAAATATTTGACCCCGATGTTTCCAGGAGTGTCCTACCTGGCTTCATCTAGCCCTCGCTGCTGGACCAAAGGCAGCAGCTGTGGCGTTTTACCCCAGAGATACCTTTGGCCAGCTGGATGCTGCAGCTAGGCACTCGGAACAAATCCAGGCAAAGTAGGAACTCAGTTTACCTCTGGTGGAAAAGGTTCAGGCGACGGTGAAGAGAAAAGGAGCGGGTTCTATCGTAGAGTCTTAATCCAGAGTTTTATTTTAGGGTGGTAGACCTCTGAGTGTTGTAACAGCTCCCAATAGAACTCCCAGCCCCATGGTCTCGTGTCCTTTTAAGCCCCAGGGACAGGGGGAGGGAAGGGACAGGTGAGGAGGGGAAGGCTCAAGGGATATAGATGCTTGGACAGGCCAATGAACCCAGACCTGAAGGGCATCTTTTGAACTTATGCCAATCACACGACGCCTTGCTGGAATGTTAAGATTGATTGACAGCTCTTAGGCAGGAGGGCAAAAGGGGGATGGGAAAGGTTGGCACACCTGAGAAGGTTGGTATAGGTAAAATAGGAAATTGCACTGCAACAATGATCCATTACTGACACCGAAAAGATATAGTTATTTATAATTATTCTCTTAAGAAATTACACAAAATTGCTGATGTGGAGTACTGTACTGTGGTCCATTTATTCTGATTTTATAGAGTGGAAGACCACCTAGGTTTAATGACAAAAAGAAGTAAGTTCAGCTATGTAGTGGAAATCTGGAGTTTTAACTTTGAATACTCCACACCACTGGGTTGGTTTGTGATGTTGCCAAATAGCACCAGGAAATACAGGTTTGACCAACCCTGCTAACTCTAGGAAAATTCTGTTTGAGCTGCAGAAGGAAACAAAGCAGAATTGCCAACAGCATAAACAGAAAAGCAGGAATTGCCAGTGAAAAGGAGTGTAAAAAAAAACTGAAAGAAAACAGCAAACTCGGAACACATTTCTGTAGATGATTCTAACAGCACTTTGATTTGAGCCACTTTCTGAACTGAACATGGTCTAAAAATTACGTTTATCTGGGGCATACAGGATGTGTGTGGTAGCTCACAGAGGGAGACTGTACATCAGAGGGAGAGCCTGAAGCAACAACTAGAAGGAGCTCCATAAATAGTTATATGGAACATTATACATGCTGTAGCTAGGTCTAGCATAACTGAAACCTTTTCAGAAGAAAGATTTTTTTAAATTCTTATGGGAACACCCAGCTTGACTTTTCAAAAGGGTCTGCATTGAGGGGGCATATGCTCAGCATACTTTGTAGGCTGGGACCTCTTCAGATTTGGTCAGTAAAACTGGAGCATGCAGATGACTTAGTCACTGCCAAGTTTTTGTGTAACCCTCTGGTTTTGATGGGATTCCTCACAGACTAACAAAGGACCTGGGTTGATAGACCCAATGCTTTGGCTCTTATACTTCAGATCTGGACTTCTTTCTCTGGATAATTACTTGTAAATAACTGCAGGTTGTTCGTAAAGATGAATTAACAGACTTATTTTTCTACTGAGTTGAACAAGATCTATTCCTATGTGTAATTCTAGCACAAGAAAGCACTATGCAATAACTTTTAAGTTAGCCTTTTTCTTTAAACCATGAATAAAACATTTCAGAACTAAGTCAGAATTGGTGACATAACCTTATATTTAGTTGTGAATTCAATGCAGTTTTTAATTAATTGGAATTCCCACCTTTTTGTCCAAGTGACTAAATCTCTCTTTACCCTAAAGGTGAAACACACTGAAGCAGCAAATTGGTTTAAAACATTTCTTTTTTTCCTACTAATTCACTACATCCACATTTTTTCCTGTGCTCAGTGTGGTTGAGTCTGAGTGAATCTGATTCCAAGGGAAAAAACATAGCAGTTGTCCAGCAGATTGGTAGACTTTTAGTTGTGTGAAATGGAGTCTGTCTAGACTGCTGATAACATAAAAAGCATTTAGGGTAACTCAAACCCTCTAAAAAGCAGATTGCTATTTCTCTGCTTACAAACACTACAATACTATATATAATTCTTGTAATCCTATAAATATCCCACTGTAAAATATAAAGTCTGTGAGACTGAAGCTATTTATCAGTGTTTTGGCAGTGCTACAAACAATGATGCTGCTATCTTACTGTGGCTTCTTAATAGTATGTATTGTGTCAAAAGCTCTTCTTGTCTCTGTTGGAAATAAATTTTATTAATTGACATATAATAATTAACATTGTAGCATATAGTACTAATGGTTTATTTCTTGTACAAGATGTTACTTATTTTATAATCTGCTTCTCTTGAAAAGGCAACTCTTTATCTGTTTTGCTTAGGATTTCAGAAATTTTGTGACTAAATTGGACTTTATATAATCTGTGGTTCCTGAGGGACAATTAATTTTTGTTATAGTTATTAATTCCATCACAAGTCCATCTCTCTGGTGCCAGTTACATTCACAAAATTAAAATGCCTCTTAGTCCATCTCAACACATCTGCCAAATAATAAAAATATTAGAGTAGCATTGTGCATCTGTCAGCCTGTTTTGACTTCTGTATAATCACACATTTTTTTAAAAAACTAGTTTTATATTATTAAATTGATTAGTTGGCTACTATTTCCTTTAGGATTGCCCAGTTCTTGCTCATTTCCATGCTATTTTCCTTTGAGACTAATTAGTTTTTTGCACAGTGAAGAGTACAAGAAATACAGTCTGTATCGGCAACATGAGAAATTCTGATAGATGGAAAATGCTGCCAAGGTGCAGTTTTGATGTATCTTTGTGAAGATCAATTGATGGAAAGAAGCAGGAAAGAAGTGGGAAAGAAGCAGATAAACTTTTCATTGTAACAGAATTCATTGTTATTACAAAAACTTACCAAGCAAGAAGAAATAAAACTTGATGTCATTTTATGATAGTAAACTAAGAAAAAATAATGTAGCTTTAGCATTTTGAAAGCTTTTATCTTTTTTCCATCTTTTGGCTGAAGTTCTTTATGACATAAGCCTTTACATTTTCCTAGAAGGCCCTCAGTGAGCTGCTTGTTAGTCTAAGTTGTTGTTCTGTGTTATCTACACATCCTCAGTCCTGCTTGTACCAGCATGGTGGCTCCTCTTGGCGCCACACAAGATGGTGCTAAGGCACCAAATCAGTCTTTGACCACTGCTGCGTCTTGCTGACATCTCTATTTAATGTATTTTTGCACCTTCTTTTTCTTTTTTTTGTACCCTGAGAGTCATCATTACTGTTACACAAATCCAAACCTCTTTTTTATATTCTCCAAGCAGTTTAAATGTAAAAAAATGGTCTTTGTTTACATGAATGCCAAAACTTAATTTGGCTGCATGCTCTGAAGATAGGCAGTGCCCCTTCCCCCCACCTTTGCTGGATAGAAAACAAATACTGATGCCAGTCCTGATCTCTGTCAAGAAGTATGCCAAACAATTTGTCCAAAAGCCATAGTTTGCTAAAACACATTGTACAGGCTGACAAAGCTCTTCTGAAGTTACATTAGATAGATTTGTAATCTTGAACAAGGTTACCAATTAGGTCAGGAGACATGACAAAGCCGTTATAGGCTTTTAACGTATTTTTGGTAGTTTTTGTGTTCCTCACTGACTGCAGCAAAGACTAAAGTTTAAATAAAGCCTTAGAGGGAGCTAAATCTTGGGTCATCACAGAACACCACATTACACAGAAGGATGTTTGAGAAATAGGTAGGAAATGGATTTAAAAGAAGTTTAGGCTTGCAGGTTTATTTTCATCTCATTCTAGAAGGTTTTTCTAGACCATGGTGACAGAGGGGATCAGAGCTACAGACCTACAGACAAGGTTTTTCAGGTGACAGTTCCAGTGGGGATGAAAGGATCTAATGGACACAAATGCTGTGGAATTTCTTTCCAACTCCTTTGCACTAAGCTTTAAACTCAGTTTCTCCTAAGCAGTAGATTGAGCCTTAGCTTGAATTCTTAAGCCCAACAGGAATCTATGAATACTTCCTTTTCCATTGTTTTCTTACATTCCCAGGATCCCAACCTCAGTCCCACTTTGAGATCTATTTCAGTAACCCCTTAAAACAAAAAACCCACAAACATAAGCATAAATTTTGACATCTACCTTGATTTCTTTAATATTTTAAAATAATTGCACCTCATTTACTTTTCCCATTTTTAACCACAACCATGATGTAATCCAAAATCTGAAGCTCTTTTCATCAGCCCTTACCTGCCAAGTCCTGGTAAACACTTAAGCACAAAACTGACACTAGAGTTTGACAGGCTCTATTCTCATCCTTTCTAAGCCTTAATTGCATATGTTATGTATCAAAATTATATATCAGCAATTAAGTTTCTTTTCCCCTTTATTTTTAGTTTCAAAATCATGTAGAATGGATAAATATCCATTTAGAAAGGGTTCTTTAATGCAAATGCTTTGGATTTCCAGTATTTGTTTAAATACCTATTAAAAAGCACCTAACACTGGAAAAATTGTTTTAAACTGTGGTGAAGTGAATTATTTGTTTTAGAAACACTGCTTCAGCTAGATCTTTGTGAGCCGTGTTTTGTGAAACACATGGAAAACCTGCATTTCACAGGTTTTGAATGCTCAGCATAGATTATTCCAAGATATCTGAGTCATAAAGGCTTCTTATATTCTGTAAGTGTTGGGCACACTAGGATACTGGAAACAATTTTTAAAATGGCAGAAAACACTTTACAGTGCTTTAAAAGAATTTAGCCTACCAGATGTAAGACTGGTAAAGCTTGCTTTCTGGTAGAAGAGAGTCTGACATGCCGTTTTTCTCACTGAAGCATTCCAGTTGAGAGTAACTTGACAATATTTTTAACCTTTAGCCCTTAAGTGTTTGCCTGCAATGATTTTTAGATGTAAAAATCTGTAGTGAAATATCAAACTTTGGTCTTTTATATTTTTCTGTGGCCTCAGCTGAAGATAGTGATTGATTTAGCACAATGTGATCCTTTACAGATCCACATTAATGTGAATGAAATAGCTAGAGCTTTAACTGGTAATTATTCTTCTAGTACATTGCAGGTATTGTTTGTATTGTTTGTGTGTTGTAATAGTTGTAGACAGTCCTAAGAAAAGGGATCTTATCTTGCAAAGAATTTTAGAGTATTTTCTATAGGGAGAAGAACAGTATCTCCTTGAAGAGTGACTTGCCCCACCAGTTGGCTCCTATGTATAAGCTGAATATCATTGTTGGGCTAGAAAGAGGGGGAAAGAGTTAAGTAGCACACTAAGAAAGCAGTAAATATAATATTGCAGTATTGCATAGTTAGCTGTTCCTTATGAAATGGGATGCAGCAGCAAGAACCATTAATCCTTTCTAATTCTTTGCCAATCTTGATGCTACAGAAGTGGTGGCAGTAGAACTAATGGAATTTGGATATGGGTATTAATTCCCCTTTTGTAATTTCCTGTTTAATTTGTTTTCAGTAGATTACTGTTGCATACAAAAGAGGAAACGAGACTTCTACAAGATATAAAACAAACAAGGATGCTAAAAAAAGAGATTAAGTAGTTCATAAGAATGAAGAACCACTCAAACAGAAGTAATTTTATATCTCAAACGAGAAATGTCTCATATTTATATCAATTTATGACAAAGAATTTTCTTTTTTACATATGCTTTTGTTGGCTCCTAAAGTGTCAGAAACCATGTACAGAACTCTTCCTCCTTTTTATTCACCCTACTATTCTCCCATAAACATAATGAACCTTGTATCATCATGTCCTCCAAATCTTTTTTCTCAGTCAATTTGCCACAATCCAAAGGGGATACCATAGAATACATAGCCAGCTTGGATTGAGTAGCTCTGTGATCTTTCTTGTAAGATTTTGACCCAAAAGACAACGTATCATCAAGTTCATTTGTTGAATTATGTTTAATTCAACCTTTTTCCTGCGAGTCAGCTCTGTTCTGAGAACTTTTGCCTGTTCCAGCTAGCAGCCAGAGGCAGGCAGTCAGGGGTTAGAAGTTAGAATAACAAGCCAAAGCTTGATCAATCAAGGATGACTTTGGAAGTGTCTAACATTATTTTAATGTAAAAAATTAACAATCATGAGTGGTTTTGCATATTTCCAAGTCCACTCCCACTTTTTTTCCTTCGATTAGGCGAGCTGGGTAGAAAAGAGATGCTAGCTGTCCTCAAAGGCTTGTCTTTTAGTCATGTCTTTTACCCACAAAGTTACTGACTTTTACCCACAAAGTTACTTTATTCATGTCTTACTTCATTCATGTCTTTTACCCACAAAGTTACTGACAGCATTCTGTGTGCCTGGCTCTCAGACCCAACCAAATGGAAACCCTAGCCTCACTCAAAATGCAGAGTTCCTAGATGCTATAACATTCTGGCTGAACTGTTTTACCCATTTGTTTTCTAATACACCTTTCTAATATGCTTTATACAAATAACAATTATTGGCTTTATGTCACATGTTATGCTTATGCTCACCAACTGTATTTAATAAGAAGAATCTGCAAGGGTTGTATTTGGGAGGATGGATTGTAGGAGAATAGATATAGTTGATAGATAGATAGTTGTAGGAGATAGATATAGTTGAGAATAGATATTGCTGAAGGCAATCTCACCCCTGCAGACTTGCAGCTGTACAAATTACCAAAGAGTAGGAACAGCCCTGCCCTTAATAGGTCACAGCTGTGTCCAGTAAGGATGGGTGTTATAAAAGAATGGGTTAGCTGGTTGAGAGGAGAGTTGGTGTTTGTTGGCTGTGCTGTGAGGAGGGGTGAGGATAAGGTGGTTGTGCAAGGGGTAGGGAGGAGTCAGCCAGCCATGCAGAAAGAAAAGGAGTCAGTGTTGTGAGAAGCTGCCTGTGGGAACTCACAGAGAAGGTATGAAAATTTTACAGTAATGATAAACTGATGGTAACAGTCAGATTGGTGCTAAACACTGATGCCAACAATTGGTGGCTTGTATGGGGATGAATCCTGACAGTTGTACCTGGAGGAATGCAAAAAGATAGCTGGGGAGGAATTATTTACAAGAGCATGTAATGGCAGGACAAAGGGGAATGGCTTCAAAGTGAAAGAAAGTAGGTTTAGATTAGATACTGGTGTATCTAATTGTGAGGGTGGTATGGTGCTGCAACAGGTTGCCCAGAGAAGTTTTGGATGTTCCACACTGAAAGGGTTTAAGGCCATATTGGGTGGAGCTCTGGGCAACTTCGTCTAGTGAAAAGTGTTTTTGTCCACAGCAGTGGTGTTGGACTAAATGTTCTTTGCAGTCCATTCAACAGAGGCCATTCTATGACATGTTTTTGGAATCTTTTAGGTGCTGTTTGTGTCATTGCATTGATCACTCATATCAGGATTTCATTGCATTGTTGTATCAGGTTTTTCAACCAGAAAGGTAATGTCAAAACAACAGGAGGATTTTGGGAATGTCAGTTTAGGGTTGTGGAAATGGAATACTGGCATTAAAAAGGTGAAAATAATTGTGTCCTATCTAGCATAATTTTTTTCACTCTGAGAAAACAAATTACAAATCATGCTTGCATCTAAAGACTGAAACAATTAAAAAAAGTACTTAAACACTGAAATAAGTATTGTCACTCAGAGAGCTCGATCATATTTCATCTTTAGTTGGAGGTATAAAATATGCTTTTGTTTGTGGAATAGCCCAGGGCCATGGTTCAAAAAGGCAACTCTTTAATTAGGTTTAATATGGGTGGACATAATACTCTGTAATGGCTTAGACAAGATTCACATAGGTAGGAGAGGTATTGACAAATCGTAGAGATGAAAAGGAATGAAGGAAGTTTTTTTACTTTAAATAAACCTGAAAGATTATTTAAATAGTTGGCTGCCTAACCATTTATGTTTTGAAAATGTTTGATAAAATATAAAATTTTATATCATGGACCCTAGATCCTGAACCAGTATCCTGAACACAACTTTTGGTTGTGTTATAACTTCTTTTGTTTTTGTTATATCTGTTTCCATTGTATGGAAGAGCTGGTTCTTGACAGACATTTCCCTAACAACTGATAGAAGATTTTTATTTTCATTTAGTTTCATTCACTGTATCCACACTATTACACAGAAATGGATGCTATCAGACTATCAAATACTAAGATCTTTCTGACCAAGACACCAAATATTTAGTATAAAATGAAAAAAGAACTAAGTTTAATTTGCTTTTAGAGTTCAGGAGAAACACAAATCATCTAATTATATTTGAAATCTCAAAGGTGTCAAAACCCATTTTCTTTTAAGATCTCTCACATTGATGTGTAGACTCCTGAGATCTGAAGGTTTAATTGTTTTACCTGACTTTTGCATTTTCCCTTTCATTGATGTCTAAAATGCAGATACGTCTTTTCACTAGGTGATGCTACAGAAAGCAGGTAAGTGTGCCCAACTGGATAATAAGAAAAATCAAAATTAAAGCTACCATGCTAGTAAAGGGATGTTTCAAAAAAACCCAAAAAATCAACACAAACAAAAAACAACAAAAACCCCCAACAAATCCAAAAAGAAACAAAACAACAGACAAGAAAAAAATTACCAAAATAACAATATTAAAGTTTTTCCAGCTTGGGACTTCTTTCAAACTAAGAGCACTTAGATACATTTTAAAGGCCCCTCATCTGAAAAAGAAACCCCAAATCAGTTGGATTTAATAGTCAATAAGTGTCAATAGAAGAAATAGACTTGTTGGACTACACAGTGAAGCATTGCAAAGCTGAATGCAATGTTACAGAAAAAAAATTCGTTCTTAAGAGCAAGGAGCTGGAATTTAAATGGGTTTAGTAATGGGCAAATCCTTCAAAGTTTACCTTTCGCATATTTTCTGTTACTAAAGAAGTAGTATTTTGGATATTGTTGAATGATGTTTTTTCTCAGTCCTTTATCTACTTAAGAATATCAGTTCATACTAATAACCATTAAATCTGGCTCTTTTCTCCATGTTGCCTTCAGGAGTAGCTCAGTAGAAACATGCATTTTAATAAATGTTCTTCTCTCTTTCATTTCTAGAAAAGAAAAGAGGAAATAAAGAAACTCTGCAATTACTTTGTACCAACTGTAGCAATGCCAGAAATCTTTGTAATCTAAATTACTTTCTTCTATGGGTGAAAACAGTTAACGGGGACTCCCTGTAGCTAACAGCAGACTAAGCACTGGAGCAGAATATTAAACAGTTGTACTTCTTTGTGGAATATGAAGGGTTTTTTTAGACCACAAAGCTAGCAGTACTGTACCTGTCATCTACTGTCTCCCACACACAATGTTTGAAACTGGTACCATACGCAGAGATGTCAAAATGGACTTACAGTAGCAAATTGTGATTTATTTCTCTCTAAATGAAGAAAAGAGCAAAGAATTTCTTACAAAACCCCAAGCTAGGGAGCACAAAAAGCAAGCCCTGAATTACCCTCCTTGTGCATGAGCTGCACTTTCCTACAGTTGCACTTCTTGTGAAGCAAGCAGCCACCACGTGATGCTGATGTCCATGCTCCTTCTGAGCACTCAGTGGCTGAGCAAGGAAAGGTGTTGTCTTCCTCTGGATCTTCATGTTTTCTAGATTGTTCTAAGGAAGCAGATCTTTGCCACTGTCCAGACAAGTGATAAAAAACTAACATAATGACAACACGATGGTTAAATTTTCCTCTTTTTCTCTTGGTTACAACTTCTCTACCTTCTTTGGAAGGATAGCTGGAATGATAAGGGCTCCAAGACAAGATCAATTTTAAAGACATCTTGTTACCATGCTATGTTGGAATGTTGGGGGACACAAGACAGGTGATGGACTTTGGACCTGGTTAACATAAGAGATTTGATAACATGATGCCTTGGCAAAAGCAAATGGAACTTTGAAAATTAGACCTAGATAGCAAGAAGATTTAATTACACAGGTTTACCGGAAAAGAAAAATCCTATTAAACTCTGCAAGCAAAAGATGTTGTAATATGGATAAGTTTATGTATGTGATTTTAACCGAATCATTGTAGTACACATTACTAGTCTCCCTGAAATGGTATAGAAGTGTTTTTATCCACAATAAAATTGAATTCTGATCATCAAGTCAGTCTCCTTGTCTCTCTCCATCGATGACAATGCTATGCAGTGAAGCAGTATCAGGCTTCATAAATCTCTGGAACACCTTCAATTATTTGTGAATGAGGTCTCCCATTAGATTACCCCCTGAATAACAGATGCGAAAGTGGCATCCAGTTGGCTCCAGAAAAACAGTGAAAATTGAATTATGTTATATATAATATTACATATTATGTATAATTTATATGTCTATATATGTGTGTGTGTATGTGTATATATATCTCCCAAATGAAGACTGCTTCAGTCAGGCTCCAGAATCTATCCTGTTATGGAAGGGAACTACCAGTTGTGGCTTATAAAATGTCTTTGAGGTGCTTTATGAGTAGATTTAATCTAATACCAGACAGAGTTTACAAAGTGTAATACTACAAAGTATATACCACGAATGGAGATTTGACCTGTTTCACAACAACCACAATCAGTGACTGTAATCCTCCTTTGAGGCTCTCTTTGGCTTTGCTTCATGAATGAATCTGATGGATAAACTTACAATTCTAACCAAGGCTTATTGCTATGAGAGATGAGCTATAGGGTACTGGAAAAACACCTGCATTTATCAGAACAGGGCTGATTGTTGATAGTTTCCTTACTGTGGACTCAGCAAGAAAAATGAAGGTTGATATAAAAAACTACTATGTTATAATTTTCTGGTAAAGAGAAACAAACATGGTATATAACCGAGGAAAATAGAGGAAAAAGTCAGCAAATAATTTAGTGGTTATTACTGCATTTAGAGGTGATTAATTAATTGCTTTACTAAAAAAGTAAGCAAAATAATAATCAGCAATATATTAATCTAATTTAACAATGCAGATTTTTCTGCATAACTGGCATGATAGATTTAACAAAACTTATCCTGTGATAAGTATCTCTGTGTATGAGCACCTCAGAATTCTCGGCATTTTGTTACAGTACTGAGTGTGACTTTGTTCAAATGTTGAAAATTCTTTAAAATTTGGAATATTTTTATTTCTTTCCCTTGGTGACATTTTTCGCTGCTTATTTTTTTACATTATTTGATTGCTCTTTTCCATATAGCAGTAGATATGAGTTTTTCCCAGACCAAGGAACCTCAAGATTGGAAAGGCACTTAGGAAGTGAGAAAATTTTTTCTTTTATCTTTATAATAAATTATAATCAGTGGATAAGTGGTTTTGTCATTTGAAGTCTGGAGATTATCAGTAGGGACAAGTAGGCTTGCAGAATAGAGGTAGGAATGGCTATGTCAACTGAAAAATATCAGAAGAGAATGCATCAACACTACTAATGAAGAAGTCATAAGCAATCCAATTGCAGCACTGGTGCTGTCATTATCCATGAAATTTCATTGTTAATTGCCCCCCTGTCTCTGTTTTGAACCACTAAAATGGGGTCCATCACAGATCCTCTCTTCCAAGAGCTAAAGCATCAACACTGGCTTTAGCACCAGTGAGCAGTACTTGTCCCTCTTTCATCTAGTGGTATAGACATAATGAGCTTCTTGAATTTCACCTAAGCTTGGTGTTAGCCCCAAGCTAACTTGTACAAGCCCCAAGCTTGTACAAGTTGTCCCCAAGATTACTGCTGCATTTTTTTTATAACACTTAGGGATGTATGGGTGAGAAGTGCTGTTCAAGTGCTGAATGCTGACTTATTGCTGTTATTAGAAACATTGCAAAGATTGCTTGCTGGATGTGTTCAGTGTGAGGGCCCTAATCACAGATAATGGGAGATGAGCAGGAAATGACATGGATTCCTGTGAAGCAGTGTATTGTGGTATGGAAAATGGGTTTTTTTTCCCCCTCCTAAAAACCTAATAGCTCTGTGTTACTGTTTATCGTCCCAAAATTGCATGTACTTTCAAAGGAAAAATAGTTGTTTTCTTTGGGTTTGTGTGCATTTAGAAAGGGCCTAATGTGAGACTGTGATAACAGAGGAAAGTAGAAGGAAATCCAAGGGTTACATATTCCCTTCTTAGAGAGCGTGAGCTTCCTAAGAGTAAAGGAACATAACTAACACAAGTTATACATATACTGTGCAGGGACTAGTATCAAAACCACAGTATGCTACTATAAAAACACAATTACTGACTATGCGATGTTACTCTGTATTGATTTGGGACTGAATTCCAGATGGAAAACAGTAAGAAAGTTTTAAATATGTCTTTGTAGTTAACAAAGTTGCAGTGATGGGATTGTGTGGAAAAAGATACAATAGAAAAGAAAGAGAAGCTTATAATGGAAGTAGTCATATGCAAAGAGAAACAGTTTGTTGCAGACTCTTTTAATAAAAATTAGAATTGTGCTAAATATGTTAATATTACTGTTTTCTCCACTTTCTCTTTGGTTGTTTTTTAATACAGTATGCAGTTTTTATATATAGTCTGATATGGAGCTGTTTTGCTTCAGATAATATCAAACAGTCACTTAAAGAGCAACAAGTGAAGGTAACACATTGTAGAAATTAGGATAATTAGCACTGCTCCTCCATGTCAGCACATCCTAAAAAATTATAACCAGTTGATATGAAGGTATAATGCCTCAATATTTTTTAAGAATATGAATACTTACAGAAAAAGGGTGTGTTAAAGAAGGTCCATTTTGAGTTTGAAAAGGCTAAGTGAAGAAATAAAGATATGTAAGTTCTCAGACAAAAGTACTACTAAGGAAAGTCAGAAGGCAGATTAGATATGCCAAAAATACAACCAAATAAAATAGAAGAGCACATGCTGATGTTAAAGAAATAAATGTTTCCTCAGGGCAATGTAGGTAGAGATTCCTTTGTGCCAAATGGAAAAAAACTCTGTACTTTTTGTTACTGCACTCACTTCCCTGTAATCTTACATATTGAATTTAATATTAGACCTTGTGCTCTTGCCATAAGAGGTCTAATTGTGAATTAATGGGCATGCTTGTAAGCATTTTGCAGAGGAGTATGCATTGAAATTCACAAATGTGCATTCTCATTAGTTTCAGTATTTTATATTTGAAGGAAACTGGGTCTTACACCCCCACCAAAACCTGCCTGTATATTCTAATATTCTATTCCATATTCAATACTGCTTAAGAGCGATGCCAGAGAAGAGCTAGTTCTCAAAATCTGTAAAGGCAATATTTCTATCTTTAGAGGTGGATGTTAGTAAAAGTGGGAACTTTTACATGTAGAGAAGGACTGTGGAGTCAGACCAACAAACTTGGGCTTATTTGTCCTCCTGACAGTTGCTGTAAATTCATGAAAACCACAGTGTGCCTACTGCAGTCATGGAGAGCAGTGGTGTCTCTAGGACCAAGCCAGCTCCTCTGTGGCCTTGTCACACAGGCAGACCATCACTTTTTGCAGTGGAGCAGAGAACCTGCTTGAAATTCCAAGAAGAAGAGAAATATCAGCCCAAAACTTGTTCTTTTCTCTTTTTTTTTCCTTGAAAGAGAGCTTATGAATAGGATATGAGCACAGGCTATACTACAGCTACAGCTATTAGCTCACTTTTTCCAGATATTAGTAATCCTGGTGTATCCTGAAAGGGAATTCAGAAGTTCCTGACATCTGAGGCACCTCATAAGCGTATTTAACAGTCCTTGATGCATAAGAAGGCAAATTGAAATACTTGTCAATCTTTGGTAATAGATTTGTTTTTGTAGGAGAAAATGAACCTGGAAATCTTCCATCAGTCCTTTTGCTTTTCAGTAATTTTGATTTCAATAATTCAACTATGAATGAAAAGTGACAGGAGCTTCCATACAGGTGTTTGTAGGGACGCATTCCAGATACTTTATTCTTAATTTCCCTGCATTTACTGTGTTTCCTCTTGTTTAAAGTTTGGTGGGAGGGTGAAGAGGAAGGAGTGATTGGCAAAGAAGACAAAGATTAACCACATCTTAGGTCAGTACAAATCTTTATTAAACAAATTTTTTACATAGTTGCTGTAACTAGAGCTTTCATTCCAGTGCTATGGACTTATTCCATATAAGTTAACATAAGACTGTTATTTCAGCCTTTCTTGCCCTTCAAATTGTACTCTTTCTCCCAAGAATCACACACATCTTTATACTTCCATACTAGAGACTAATATGTGTCATTTCAGCCCCATTTTTCCCTAAGAAATTATTTTTTTTTCACAAATGTGACATCCAGTTTTCATTTGAAATATATTGCTCTTTTCCCTAAACTTTTTTTTTTTTTTTTTTTTTTTTACATTGGACAATTTCTACTGTATTGTGCTGCCAGGTTCAGTATTTCTTACATTATGGTTTAGTTTTCTTAAACATGATCCACAGAGCTGTGGCTGAGTTTCTGGTTGGGTTTTTGTCATCAGTTTACCATCACTACAGGCTGCAAAGAGCATGTGCTTTGATGACAGAACTGCTTACTTTGCCATGTGATTTCTCTAGGCATGGTTTCTTGACATCATTTCACTTCAGAAATACATATTTACTTGTCGTGCATCCCATTCCCTTGTGTTATAAAGGGGACATTTTGTACAACAGATGATTTACCGAGTGCTTCACTGTACCTTTTCTCTTGCATTTTTACAGAATTTTCTGTTAGAGACAATTAATGAGCAGAAACATTCTTTGTACTTTTAACTGTGGCGTCCTAGACATGGCATGAGGAATAAAAGAATTAATATTTATGATACTAAAAAAACAATTCTGAGCAGTGCATTCAGAAATTTAATTTGGCCCAGTACTGTTGCGGTGTGAAGCAATATCCTGTTTCACATTTCCCAGTCCCTCAGGTGTGCCAACCTTTCCCTTCCCCTCCCCCTTGCCCCCTTGCTAAGTGCTGTCCATCAATCTTAACTTTCCAGCAAGGGCGTTGTCTGGTTGGTGCAGTTCAAAAGATGCTTCTCAGCCCTGGGGTCATTGGCCAGTCCAGGTGTCACTGTCCCCTGAGACTGCCCCCCTTCCACTTGGTTGGTGGCACACCTACCCTTTCCCCTTCCCCTTCCCCTTTCCCCAGGCTTAAAAAGACCCGGGACCATGCGGTTGGCTTTCTGTTGGAGCTGTTACAAGATTCAGAGATCTGTGACCCGGAATCAAACTCTGGATTAAACCCTACAGCAGAATCTGTCTCCTTTTCCTCTTCACCTCGCCTAAAGCCTTTCCACCAGAGGTAAATCTGAGTTCCTGCTTGCCAGGACTTGTTCCAAGTGCCAGCTACAACATACAGCCAGCCAAAGGTGTCTCTGAGATGAAAACACCACGCCTTTGGTCAAGCAGCAAGGGCCGGACGAGCCCAGGCACATTCCATCTTCTAATATTGGGATCATATTCCAATACAGTACATTTACAGGGAATAGTCTGGGGCTAAAGAGTTATGATGTGAAAATTTAATTTGGAGACATTGATAAGGGTGTGTTTAATCTCTGTCTAACTGCAAAGCTTTCTCACATAAAGATTGATCTGACTTTATTAGGCAGATCATGAGAACAGCTGAGGTCAGCAGAGGTAGCAACTGGATGTCTACAGCCAGAGTGTGATTGAATTCCTTCCCCAAGGAGCAGTGGAAAAATAGTCTGCAGGCCAATCATCTTGATTGGTGCAGGCATTCTTCCAAGCACAAGAGAAATTTTGACATACTAGGGGCTAGAGGCAAAGTAGGGAGATGATTAGAAGATAAATAGCCATTGGATGAGATCAGGCAATTTTTTGTATCAGTCTTGAAATCAAATGTTCCTCTGGACATATAAAATTAATTTCATCCTGAAATAGCACGGAACCCAGGTAAGTAGCTAAAAAGTGTCATGCAACCTCTTTTTTTTACTTTGGTCTTGTACTCCCTCTTTTAAAAGATATTTTATCTATGGATGAAATAGCATAATATAGATTCAATATAGTATCAGAGTTTTTCAGAGCTGCCCCTGGAAGAAAGGCAGAGGAGCCACCCATGGGCATGTGTGAGAGAATATTTACACTGCTGCCATTCCTGTGCTGGATGGGCATGCTCAGCCCTGTCTGGGAACTGGAAAGCTCAGCTGGCTTTCTGAGGAAGAGTGTTTGTCATGGTCACTGTATCTGCAAGTGTTTAAGTGTTCAGTCACTGGTGTGGATACACAGCCTCTGCACAAGAGCTGGCTTCAACCTGGCCAGCCTGAATACAGGTGGAATAGAATGTTCTTCACCCACACTTGACTACTAGAGGACCTATTCCTAACAACTACATATAACAAGTGGAAGACAGAGAGCTCTGAAAGGAGTGAAGTAATGGAAATAAGAGTAAATATAAGTACCTTGTAAAAGAGGAGAAGTAACTATAGCTTTCCAGTTCTTTCATTTCTATATTCTTTTGCTAAAGATGACTTGTAATGTTTTTCTAAAACAATTTGCACACAAACTTTAAATGGCTGAGCTGTTACTGTCTGGTGCCTTCCATGAGACAAACAGCTTGGTTCTTTATCAAGTTACTTGGTGAAAGTGTTTTTTCTTGGAAATTAACTATCTCCTATCAGGACAAAGAAGCAACTTAGAGGAGTTAAATTTTTTTGAGTTCTTGGAGGTTCATGTAGTCCCCAGACAGGTTCTAGACCACCACTCACAGCGCTATCAGGCTCAGACTTGGCATTAGGGGTAAAAAGAAGTTTTGTACAATAAAACTTGTACTATCACAAAGTAGTTGAAAAGCAATCAGGTTTGAACACTGATCATTTGGTAAAAGCTGCTTATTCACTCATTCTTTCCACTTCATCTCTGTAGCTGCTGAATATTTTTATATAGAGATAACATATCTCTGCTGCTTTATTATATCACTTCTTAGTCTTTAACCTGATTTCCATATGTGACGCAACAATCCAGCAATTATTCAACACAATTTATAGGTTAAGGTGTTGCATTACTTGCTACCACTTGGATATTGGAAATAGAAACAGCTTTGAGTACATTATAGACATATATAGACTATATTGTTAAGGGCAACTCATATTTTCATTTGGGACTTTAAGAATCTGGAGATTGCAGAAGTAATTTTCTTGATTGCCTAGATTTTTATATAACAGCATTTTTCTCATAGTCAAACTTATACCTCCATCATCATGTTGGTTTTTTTTTTTTAAGAAATTAAATATTGTACAATCATAGAGACCTCACTTAAACCTCTTTCTAAGTGCTTTGGTTTTTCTATCATATACACCACGGTAAATATTTTACCAGTGTGAGCTGGATTTATGCAGCAACAGTAGCAACTTGTAGTTGATAGTACTCTCTGCTTCTAGTGGAACAGTGGGAGTCCAAAAACTCAGAAAACCTGTGGATTCATTTCATTCTCACTTTTGCTCCTTTGGTGTCATCTGTTCCTTCTCTCTATTTTGCTTTTTGCTAGCAGACAGGAAATCCTTGCATTGTGAGTGGAAGCACTTCCTGAAGATTTTTCCTCATTCCTTTGTCTCCAGCTGAGAGGAAGTGTTGCTGTCAGGTAGATTCTCTACACACCACCTACTGTGGAACAGGAAATAACCATACAGATGTTTATTTGAAAGGCACATGAAACAGAAGGGAAAGTTTTTGAAACAGTACATTAGCATACAAGTACCAAGTAAGGATATTTTGTTTTATAAATAATGTCCTTAATGCTTCTGCCTCATTTCTGTCTTGAGGTAGTCTATACAGAAATCCTGGAAAATGCGTACTTCACATTCTGAGGCTATTTGTAATAAAACTGTTACTTGATGGTCATCATTGCTATCAGTTACCTGCTGGCCATCACACAGTGCTAAACATGTGACAGATAAACCAATAGAATGCTGAAATCTTGCTGTATGGTGTATTAACATAGAAGACTGTGAGTTGTATTCAGGGTGAAGACCTCTCTAGTGTGCCATGGTTGTTAGATTCAAAGTAATGTTGATTCAGATCAGTTGTCTTAGCTTCCTGGGCTTATTAGATCTCTTTAGGATTAGTATTGAAGAGAAAGATATTTTGACAATGTTTCTTGACAAATTGTCCCTCTTTATTTTGAAGCACATTCTTCAGCTTTGGAGGTCTGCTTCCTATTTTACACTTTTAACTGATTAAAAGTTCCTGCCCAGGAAGTGGTATTTAAAAGACCCATGCTTAGGGACGTGATTTAGTGGTGGACTTGGCCTTGTCAGGTGTACAGTTGGACTGAGTGAAATTGTGTCCCTTCCAATCTAAATGATTCTGTAATTTTGTGATTCTAGGTTTTCATTTGCCTACCTCCATTTCTTTGGTCAAGCATCATAACTAAGGTTTATCCAAAACTCTGCATGTATTCCTTTTCAAATAAATTACTAAGCTAAGTTCCCTGTAATCTGGATAAACTGTCAAGTGTTATACTGAGATGCCTAGGAATTATTCGTGAGCACTTACAGTCCCAAGGCATTCTGGTTTTAAGTATGTCACTGGCAACTGTAAACTCCATTGTTTTTTTAACCCAGCCATGCAGTTGGGTTTTGTTGAATTTTCTTTTAAAAATGCTGGTCTGTGCAATCTACTGAACAGCAGTGAGAAAACTGATTCAACATGGGACTTGAACATCTGCCTGACAATAAGCATTCAGTAATTCCACTGATTACAATTAAAGGGTTCATAGGTTTAAACTTAAGCATATTTAAGTGCTCTTCTGAGTGGTACATATTTTAAACTGATGTCACTCATCTACCAAGAACATAACAATAGGCCCAGAGATCCTTATAATTAGACTTATTAAAACAAATTGCTTAAGTCTATGATTTCCTAGGCAATGTAATTTCCCAGACTGTGCTTCTAGTCCTCTTCCCTTCAGTACAACAAAATCAGCATTGGAATTCCCCAGATTTCTCATTACAGACTTGTAGTGTTTCTGCTTTTTTATATCCACTTTCTGACTTTACAGTGTTAAGGTGCTGTCTACTTTTCTTTCTATAAAAAGCCATAATGTATTTAATTAACCTATTTAAATGTGCTTGTTATCTAGACTCGGAAAGGCCTCCTGCTTATTGTCAAAACCAAGTAATCATTTAGACTTTACCCTCCAAGTTGTCATGCAGGGCATCCTACAGCTGCAGAAACAAGCAGGGACTTCAGTTAGAATAATTCATGTATGCCATATGCCACCTTTACTTGGAACTGCAATTTTCTGGCATGGGATGCTTGGTTTTTGTTCTTTAATGTCAGCTTCCACCTCCCCACATACCCCCAAATCCCAGGATGTCTAAAGACATTTTTACCTTTATGATACTTAAGCAGGAAAATTTGGAAGAAATAGGACATATGGTGGATTTATGGAAAATTGTAATATTTTAAAAGTGTATATACTTATTCCAGGTGTGTCATAGCGATGTGTACTTCTTGAGCTGAATACAATTTTCAGCTCAATACAATTCACAGTCTCATATTTTTTTAATTTAGGATGCTACTCAAACTATAATAATCAATGTCTGTAGAAATGTTACTAATGAATGTCTATTATTTGTTAGCACCTAAAAAAACAATTGTCTAGTTTCAGACCACAGCTTATTACAGCAACTCTTCTCATTTGTGTTTAGTGATCATAGAATAAGCTTACACAACTCTATAGCTAGTTATGAAAGCGTGGTACCCTTCTCAGCTACCTGCATAATTCATTTGCTGCCATTTTCTTCCTCCAGAGCTTGTTGGGCATGGCTGGAAACTGCAGAGATGAGTTCCAGAAACATCTGTTTATTTTCACTGTCTCCACTTACTTAAAATGGGTTGGTGTTTCCCCTCATAAAATCCTGCTATCTGGAGGCTTCTGCCATTGTGAAATGTGTGCAAGTAGAGAGGCAGGTTGAGATTTCTCAGTCCATGAGAGTCACTTTAACATGTGGTCCCCTGGGGCTTGTCTTCTGCTTGGAAGGCTGCAAATGTTACAAGCCTGATGGGTGTTATGATGAAATTTGATGAGTAATTCTCATTAGATGAAATCAGGTATCGACCTTGATCATCAAATGTGATTATTGGTGCTAAGTTCATACACTTTTAAAGTACCTTCACTATATAAAGCTGAAATTTTGCCAATTTTTTTCTTAAACCTTCCTCACTGAGAAGGAAATCAGAGGGTAAATAATCTAGAGAGGGAAACAAATAATTTTTTACCTTGCATCAAATCAAACACAAGAAGTTACAATTACGTGGAATTATGAAAACTAAGCTGTACTTAGCATGTGTAAAAGTGATTAATTAAAGGCCTGTATGTTGCTGTACCAAGAAAAGCCCACACAAACAATTAGATGTCAATTTGCCTTTCCACAAAGAGTGCCTGATATACAATCTTCTATTTTCCTCTTTTCTCCCACATAGCCTTGGCTTAAGATTGAAAGCATGCACAGAGTGGAAAACTTTGTTTTGTGTTGGATGGTGACTTGATGGGTAATTTGCACACTGTACTGTTGATTAATATATTTAACAAACAACACCAATCAACAGAAGTTTACAATGAAACAGTGATAGAAATCGTGTTTTGGAAATTAAGAAAGCTGCTTCATCTGGAAATTAGTCATAGTCAAAGTCTGGAAGGAAAAAAATTATGGATCAAAAGGGTTTTAAAATTCAGGTACTTTCACAGTAACTTAAAACCCCTCCTACAAGCTCACAGCAAGGCAAATATCATAATGTAAATAATTAATTTGGTTGGAAAGAAAACTGCTACTAAATTATTTTAAATCACCTGGAGAAAGTCCATCTTGAAATAATCTGAAAGTCACTGGAAAACTCTTCTGGCCTCTCCAAATTCCCCTGAGTCGGTTGTGTAGAACACACAAATATGAAACTCTCCAGGCTTAGAAGAAGGTTTCCTTACGGTCTACACAGCCAGCAATTATTTGTGCAGTTTTATTCAAATTACCGTAATTTTCACAGTTCAGTTGATTTTATGCATAAACAAGGATCCTGATTAAAATGGCATTTCTTTCCTGTCTTTACTTGGCAATGGCTTGACTTGTTGCTCCTTGTTTGCTTTTTTCCCTCACTGTTTTACAATGTCTACTGCAGTTACATCTTTTAACTCTTTCTCTTGATGTTTGTCTTGCTTATGTTCATCTTCTGTGTGCATTTCATTTTTGGGTTTCTCTTTAATTTTAAATTCCTTTCAATTTTTTTTTTTAAAGTTGGGTTTCTTGAGGATATGTATTCCTTTGGACTGCTTCAACTTTGAAAAACTTCCAGCTTCATCACTGAAATTGTCCTCTTGAAATGCACCATCATATACCATTCTTTTTTTCTTTCCTCTTGAACTTTCCTTTCTTCTTCTCATGCTCCTTTTCATCATCAGATACTACATCTGGAGGCTCATACAAGCAGTTGTGAGGTGGTGAAAGCTCAATGGTGCTGTTCAATGCAGGGAATTTTATAGGACTGATTTTTTCAGAGCTGGAAGTATGAGCAAGACTACCACTGAGTCTTACCTGACAATATTCACTAAGGCTGCTAGTGAGAAGCAGGAAGCACTAGGACATTCTGGTTCCCTGACTTCAAAGTCAAATCTTCTGCTACCTGTCAGTGACACCATTGGGGTCTCTCTTGATGGCACAGCAGCTCCCCCTCAGCCTCACATGTGGGATTTTGAGTCACACCACTTTCTACCTCCTCCATCTGGCCACAAGGATGGTGAAGAGTTTGGGGTGAAGCTGTGTGAGGAGTGGCTCAGGTCACTTGGTCTGTTCAGCCTGGAGGAGGCTGAGGGGAGACCCCACTGCAGTGACAGCTTCCTCCTGAGGGGAAGAGGAGCAGGCACTGATCTCTTCTCTGTGCTGACAGTGACAAGGGAATGGCCTGAAGCTGTGTCAGGGGAGGTTTAGGTTGGATATTAGGAAAAGTTCTTCACCCAGAGGGTGGCTGGAACAGGTTCCCCTGGGAAGTGGTCACAGCACCAGGCTGACAGAGCTCAAGAGGCATTTGGACAATACTTTCAGGCATATGATGAGGTTCTTGGGGATGGTCCTGTGCAGGACCAGGAGCTGGGCTTGATGATCTTTGCAGGTCTCTTCCAACTCAGTGTATTCTGTGATTCTGTGATAATTTCTGCCAATTTCACCTCTTTATTTTCTCTTTGCTTTCTAGACTCCTATTCAAACTGTATATAATAATGCCACTGGATGTGTGGATCATACTTTCTAAATGTTTTGTAATAGCTTGAAGCCACCATCAACTGAAGGGCAATTTACATTAATTTCATGTAGCAGTAGGGAGGAAACCTGCTTTGTGTGCAATCCGTAGAGACAGGTTCTCGACAGGTCTGACTTCTTTCATTTAAAGCAGAGTACATCCTGCAGAGAAAATTCTGAACACATTAATCATTGCTTCTGACAAAATTTTTTCAACTACATTAAACATTAGAAATTAACATTTTCCCATCAGTCTTCTAAAGTCACTGCTTTTTTAGCAATAAGAGATTATGGTTTTCTATTTAAAAAAATAATCTATAAAACCAAATTCTGTTTACACAGATGGTTTGGCTGAGTTGGATACTCAGTACTCTGAACTCTCAAAAAAGATGCAGGTTCACTTCTAACACACAGCCCTGAATGCCTTGCAATTCAAATACTGGCAGGCCTCTGCAGAAATTAATCACAGACCTTTTACATTCTGAAAACTGTAGTCTTCTTATTTTCCTCTTTTTTCATGTACAGTCATTATTTTGCAGGATAGTAAGGGTAATAAGTCAAAACATCTTTATTTTTGAATCTTTACAATAACTAACTTTTAGGGGAATATCATCCTGAATGACAAATAAGCAAGACTTATTTTACTTTGAAAAAACCATATGAATGTTCAAAATGAAGGTAAATATTGATTTCTAGGGAAAAGAAATAGAAAAAACAACTTGTAGAAAGTGGCAAAAATTTTCAAAGTACCCAAAAGAATTTAAAACATAAAATAGATCAAGATTTTGCATCACAATTTATTTCTGAAAGAGAAAGAAAATAGTATCCTGAGGCATTTCACGTGCCTTTTGGAGAGCAGAAGATACATGTTGTGAAATCCTTTTCTCTTGAAAATTTCCTTGAAAAATTGTGTGCTTCCTGTATTTCATAACTCATTTTATATTGATCATGAACCTTCCTGCATAACTGGGAAACACACATTTTTTGTTTTAATCTGTGAATGGCTTCTATTTCCATTTGAGTAAAGCCAGTAAAGAACAATTACCTGGTTACCATTGCAAAGAACATCTTCTTTATTCTTCAGCAGTCTGACTCTGAACTTAAATCTTCTCTGTGAAAATCAGCTTTGAAGATATAAGTGAACATTTGATTTTAGTTATACAATTATTTAAATTGCAGCAGAAAGTGGCTGCAATTTACTGAGCTAAAGTGAAGATATTCTTTGTGAGGTATACTTTTAAAAAGACACAACAGGAATTATACCATAGTCATGGATGTTAGTAGTAAATATTTAAGTAAGGAAAAAGCAAATTCTGCTTTCTGCCTTGTATTAAATGACCTTGCTCTAACAAGGGTACCAAACTAACTCTGAATAAACACTAGTAGAGAAAATTTCCAAAGAATTTAGATCAATACAATTTTTTTCTTTTATATAGTCCTGCCATAACTTTGCAAAAGCTGCAGGCTAGATGACCAGGCTGTGGCAATATGACTGTGACCAGAGACTTAAATTTGTACCCTGCAAACCTCAAAATGATACATGGGCCTGAGGCATCCCCAGACAACATGCTCACTATAAACAACTCAGCTAGAAGTTGAATACATTATCTAGTATATCTATCTTTGACACTTTCTTGGGAATTCAATAAAATATGTAGAAATAATTTAAATCTGCGATTGTATCACAGTGCTTCACAAATATGAGATCTGGAACAAAACATTTAATGGGAGCTATAGGCATAATGTAAGCTGCTACCAAATTATTTCACCAGTCTGAAGCTTTAGGCAAACAGTTACAAATCTTGTGGAGGCTGAAAGGTAACAAAGAATTTGTCACAACACAGACATGACCTTTCTAGTAGGACATGATCTCAATGACATCCAGAGGAATAGATATACTATATCTATTAAACTATAGTTTAAATATTATGACATAAGCATTGCTGTCCTTATCTCTACCTGTTTTTCAGGTGATCTCGGAAGTGTAAGACATGGACAATTATTTGAATCAAAATATATAGCAAAGTCTTGCTAAAACAATCCCTTATTAAAAAAGTGAACTCAAAGTCTGGCAGTTAGACATTAATAACATTTAGGTTATTAAATGAAAGATTTTTCAGTTCAAGCTCATTTCTCTTTTTAATGCAGTCTAATGACTTGATGCTCATTCTTGTTCCTTTTTGTGTAAGTATTGCATCTGCTAATGCTAATAAATATTGCATTCATTTACAACAATAAATGCATCTTAGTGGACTAATTTATCCTCTGTTGGGGTATTTCCAAGTGGATGATTCTTACTAACAGTAATGAAATTGCTACATGGCATGCAGTGTTGGGGGAGGCCTTGACAAAAATGACAACCTGAAGTAGTGTACCCTTTCATCATGTAAGTATGTGGTTAAATTTAAGAATGCAGCTTAAAGAGCTAACTAAATTAATTATGGCATCTGCTAAATTCAAAAGGTGTACGACCCTCTTAAATTCCCTGCTACACAGTCACCACACAAAACTCAGCTTTGCTGAGTTTGCTTAGTTCATCATGTTTTTGTGTAATAAATCGTATGTAATTAATCTGCCTCTAGTTGCTAAAAACAAATCTTAGCAATTTTGAAATGCAGAGAATAGTCATATCATGTATGATTAATATAGATAGATATACTAGATAATAACAAAGATAGAGATACTAAATAATAACGTATAGCAAGAATATATGTAGGCATTAAGGCATCAGAGAATTGTATTTAAGGTAGCAATAGTGTGTTTTGCTATACCTCATTGTGTTGTTAGGGTTGTTTTTAAAGTTTGCAGTCTTCCATCATCCAAATATGGCACATAAAATCCATAAATGTCACCAAAGAACTGCACTCAGACAGGAATGGTGGTCCGTGCAAGGTACGTGTTCTGTGGGTCATTTCCTTTAATAATGTTTTGCTTCTTGATCTCCATCTACAACATACAGAAGTCCTAACTCTGCACATACAAGTGCAGGAATAGCAGTCCATTGCTTTTACTGAATTTCTGAATGCATTCAATTGCTGAAAAATCAAGGGTTTATAAAGGTACTTCTATCTATTGTATGAAATGCCTATGGGAAAAACCTTTGAGAGTCATGACAAAAATAACATATATATAACACTAATGATTAAATAATCATATTGATATTTTTTTCAAAAATAAACAAGGACAGCTTTCAATTTCTCAATACCTTTCATAACTCAGCAGAAAGGTTTTGACCAAGAATCCTTGTTCTCTTTGTACTTCTGTGAGAAATATTATCTGACAGACCCAAGAAACAATCATGCCCTGACATTTGAACAGGGTCTCTGGGCTTCAAGCTATGCCTCTGAAATTCTTAGTTATCTTTAACCTATATATCATTTGTGTGACTTATCACTATACACAGTTTGGAGCTGGTACATATTCTTCTAGATACTATTGTTTAATTGTAGGGTGTATAGGCATTTATAGTCTTCCTACAATATGAACATCTTTTAGATGTTCATATTGTGGGAAAACTATATATGCCTTTACACCCTACAATTAAATATTGTAGGAATATTGTAGGAAAACTATAAATACTCTTTTGGAAAGGGACCATGGAAGTCTTCAAGTCATCCTGTGTGTAAAAGCAGAGCTTTAAATTTACTGGTTTAGTGCATTGTCTATTTTTGCTGATGAATTGAAATTACCATAAATATTACCATAAGTATTACCATAAATAAAATATAATAAAACCAAGACTCCAGAGATGAAAATTACCAAAAAAACCAGAGAATAACTTTTGCATCTGTAGCTGGCTCTGCACAGTTTGTTACTGGGATTTTTTGGTTTTGAAGATCTACCATTTTTCTTGGGACTGCATTCCACATGCATAGTGATGAATTGTCACCAGCTATCGCTTTTACATCTCAAACACCCTTTTTCATTTGAACTATTATTTTTGAATTATGTTTCTCTTTACTGTTCTCATTTTATGTCCATTTTTGCAAGCTAAAAATTTCTCAGATAAGCAGATACGGGAAAAGTTTGGCCATGAAAATAGTAAAAAACTCCCTTATTTTTAAAATTCCTTGGAGCACAGATTCTTTTTGCATTTATGGTTATCAGTGGCAAGTGTGGTGGGATGTTACCCACAGCTGAGTTCCTATGTAATATTGCAGTTCAAATTAAAAATTACCTAATAAAAGTACCAGTCTGTAAGAACAACTTTCAAAGTGGATGTGTTACATAATGTAGGAATTTTCCACTAAAAGGATTTTTAAGTTTCATTGGGGAGGTTTGACATTAGTGAGCAGAGCTCAACCTACGGTATGCATAGCAGAATTATAGCAGAGGCTGTGTATGTCTTGGTGTTATTATCCTAACTGTTCAGCTGCAGTGCACAGAAGCCTACTCAGTGATACTTGACTGATGAAACAAAAAGTGGGCATGGAGAATTACCAAAGTTCTAAATTCTTAATTAAAAATTCGAGAGATTTTTATTTTAAAGCAAACTGTTTACCCAGTTCCATGGTAATTTGCTAGTAAATATAAATTCAATATTTTCATGTGTTATCTTTTATAAAACCTGGACGGTTATAATTAATAAGTGGTTCTCCTACATATAACTTACTTGAATACCTCTGTATTTTTAGAGTTAACGGTTATACTTTGACTCAGCAGTGATTCAGCTGAATGATTCCTTTGGAACAATAATGAACATATATATATAAGGCATATTTAATGTGCTATTTTTTATTATGCACTTATATTAAAAAAACCAACAAACCACAACAATATGCTGGGGATAAATGTGTTGCACTTTATAATTTCTGGATAAAATGAAACTTTATTACCATTTGATCTCTGAGAAAAATTATAGACAATTATTCTTCTGTAATTCTTTTCACTAGTCACATCCAGAAAAGTACATAATAGCATCTAACAATTCGTATTACAATGCTAGATTTACTGCAAAACTTCTACAGTAGTTTCAGTGTAAACATGGTTGTGATGGCTTTTCCTGGTCCTAAAATCAGGAGCCAGACGCAGTTAGGTGATAAAATGCGATTATCTTTATAAAGGTTTTTTATGGTACACAACATGCCGAAATACACACCAAGAACGCGCTGAAGATGCACACCGTAACATAAAGCAGGCACAACTTTATATGTTTAGCAAGTTAGCATAACTGACAAAGATCCCCAGTTAGAGACACAAGTGATGAGGTTATTCCCCTTTGGTTCGACTCTTCTCCAAAACTCTGCCTTTAGATACTAACTAAACTTTGTTTATGAAAAAGTGTCTCTAGAAGCTGTTTTAACCTTGGTTCCCAGAGGAAGCAAGATTAGTATTGGAGGTTTTAGGAATGTGTTTTGCCTTTCTGCCTAACAGAGTAGGTGAAATGCTAGCTATGAATCTATGTGGTTATACAATAATAGGTTACAGAGCTACAAATATATATAAAAATATATATAAAAACAAAATGGCAGAAGTCAGTTTGGCATCATCTGGACAGAATCAAATGGTGAATTATAAGATTAAAACATATGGATAAACCTCCAAGTATCTTCTTAGGAGGTTATTGAATAATAATTAAAATGATACCTGAGCACTTACAAAAAACTACGAAACTCCAGTGGGAATGCACCAGAGGCATCCAGGACCAAGAGGACACAAAGTGAGTTCAAGCACAATTTCCTAATCAAATAAAGAGGTTCCATTTCCTGTCAAATCTGTCATTTCCAGTCATAATGTGCTTGAGGCCAGAATGGATAAGGAACCAGAATCCCCCTCCACAATACTCACCTAAGAGAGAGGCTAACTGGTGACAGAATCAGAGCTCAGATCCTGTTAAACCAGCAAAATTGTTCTGACAAGTTCTGACACTCTGACAAGTTTGTAATGTTCACTTGTGCCACCTAACAACCTGGACTAGTAGATATACATATAACATGGTTTGCTATGTTTGTAGCTGTCAAACACAAAGATAACTCCTTTCTTTTAACAGAAATTAAATTATATGTATCTTTGCCAAATCTGGCTTTCTTTTAGTGTGGTTTTGGTACCCTGCTCAATACAAAGCACAGATATGACATCTCTTTTTTAGCTTAGGTCTGGCTTGCTGCAACTACTACAGTTCTACTCTGTCTTGGCAGTGCAGCCTCCATCAGGAGGCTGGGAATCCCACTGAAACCAGCAGTGGGTTTTAGTATCCCCTACAAAGGAAGGCTTAGCTGAAGTGCGTAAGGAGAGAAACATGGATTTGTTTTGTAACACAAAGGATTTATTAGGGTCCCTCAGGTAAGAAAGAGAGAAAGAAATGGAAAAAAGATTAAAGTCTGGTGTCTTATAGTTTCTACAAGCAGAAAAGTATCCTTTAAGTGAATATAATAGTGATGTGAGATTTAGGGTATTCAAAATGTAAGTAAAACATTAGTGAACAAGTGAAACATTTAAGAAATTTATCTCCCTCAAAGAAACATCCCACATATGAAATCTCTGTCTTTTTAACTTCCCTGAACTGAGCTTTTTACAGCAAAATGAACAGGAGTTCTATGAAAAACAGTAGGCTATGTCCCCATAACACAAGTATAACCTTTTGAGCAGGATTTATTAATGAAATACCTTGAAACAGTTCTCATTTGGGAATTAGAGCAAAACAGTGCAAAATGTCCATCAGACCATGTCTGTGCAATAGAAATCATTCAGCAACACCATCCAGGATGGTGTAGCACAGACTGCAGGCTCTTTCTCACTCCTCTCAATTTCAGACAAGGAGTGCTACCTGCTCATGCTGCAGTGTTTCAGAGGCACGGCAGAGTGGAACACCATGCCTCTCTGCTACCAGCTATGACTTGGCAGGATACAGACATACATTAAAGCACTTCCTCTCATCAAGTGCACAGCTAAGTTGAAATAGCAGTTTTTAGTAACATAAGAAAGTCTTTGAAAAAAGGACTTTTTCAATATCTGGCTCATCCTTTGTTTTTTCTCTCTTCTCAATGACAAATGAAGGACAGCTGGGCTTTTTCTGCACTAAATAATTTAAATCTCCAGGTGATTTTTAAAGAAAGTGTTATTGTGAAGGTTTTCAGATAATCTTTCTTTATAACTGAATTTGTTATCATCCATAGTATTGTTTTTTAAATTTCCTGCGCATAAAGTAATATGATCAATCTCCAAACCTCTTTTTTAATTACAATAAATTAATGGTCCATGTGTTCTAGTATTAGCTTAGAAATTAATTTTGAGTAAAAATGATGCAGTTTTTTCATTTTTTACATATACAATACAGTCTTGGAATTTATATGTGGTATTTGACCAATGGTTGTTTTTCAGTTAATTCAATTCAGTCTTCATCAGCTTCTGCATGAACACTTATAAACCTTGAAGACCTGTAATATCATTAGAAATGTATCACCTGTTGTGCTCTACTCTGATAAATAGGGTACTAAGAAATTACTCCAATTTACCTTATTTACCTTAACTTGTCTAATTTTTTATCTATCTATCCCTACATATACATATATATATGTATATAAATATATATCCCTCTCACCATGGTCTTAGTGGCAAGTATATTTCTGGGCAGAAGGGATGACAGTCAAGCACCTATGTATTCAAGTAATTGCTTGCAATCAGAAGAGGCAGAAAGGGCCAGGATACAGCTGCTCATGAGTGAAAACAATGCTGAGTAAGCTCTAACTAATCAGAGAGACTAGACTTTGCTTTTTTCCTTATCCTACATCTATGAGGATAAATCAGGGGCAAATGCAAGGATTAGTCTTTGACAGCAATTTTCACCAATGCATGAATATCTAGAGTCCAATCAAAGTACAAACACACTTCTGTTTGAGTGAATGGCTAAAAATTATAATTAATGCCCTTTATTTTACCACTGTAAGTGTAAAGCCTGTTTTTACATCTAGAGATATAGAACTGTTCAGCACAGCTGTATCACACTAAAGTCTTCTGGAGGAGGAAATGACCTCATACACTTCTGTTATGTCACATTTAGGCCTCTACTATGATACTGTGGAGAAAAAAAGTACTTTCCTTTCTTATGGAAATTATGAAATTTGAGATTCAGAACCTTAATCTGCCTTATGTATATTTAAAATAATTCTTAACTTCTATTAGTTGCAGTTAATGAATGTGCTTATTTCTAGAGCACCTGCTTAAATATGATTGATCTGCACAGCTCTCAGGTTTTCAGTGTCTGAGTGAGATATGTCTCAAACATTTTTATTCCTTTTTCTCAGGTGGGTAAAATAATTTTATTCAGAGTCTATAGTACCTTTTTAAAACTGCTGTCTTGATATATTGAATTATTGTTTGCATCCTAAGCAGCAAAAGTCTGACAGATGGAAACTTGATTTATAGTCATAACTTCTGAGAACAAAGTAGTTAAGAAAAAATGCCTTTTATTCCCTGTTATTTCAAAATTTAAAGACCAAAAATACCTGATTTTTTAATCTGTTGTGGGAGAGGGAGGTTATGGTTTGTTTCAAAAATGAATGTGTGAATAAAAATTTTTGAAAAATATATTCCTTTGACCTAATAGAGAATAAAACACTTTTTGCTCTTTCCTAGTTGTTTACCCTACTGGGGTAGATAGGATAATCAAAATACTATGTGCTATAAGGATAGGAGAGGCTTAGTGTTTTCTGCATAAAAAAATCTTTAAATAGGATATTTGATAACTGAGTCTTTTCAAGACTCCCATGCTTGTCCTTGAACTTGCTAAAGAACACAACTATCCTTTGTATTGAAATACATGTTGGAGGTCTTTGTGAATGGAAGTTGGAGGTTTTCATGTGAATGCAGAGAATACTGGATGAAGAGTAAACAATCTCCATAGACAGCCATCTAAATATTTAGAGGGATTGTGATTGCATGTTTGGAGCCTGTGGTCCACGTATTGCTGTGCAGTGCCAGCCTGTGCCCCTCAGTCTGCTGAGAGAAGTCACTGTAGGAGACAGAGCTGAGCCAGCAGGCAGTGGAGCTCATGCTTTCCTTCAAGTAACTATGGCTGTGTACTAGAAATTGTCCTTAAATGCCATAGAAACAAGATTTTGGGGCCTTCTTAACAAAAATAGCTGTAGATGTGACATGGTCTTGAAGAGAAATGAAGAAGCTATGCTGTGAACTTCTGTTAAGTATGAAGATAAACTTTAATGGCAGATTGCTAAAAGGCTCTTATCACAAAAAAAAAAAAAACAACCATGCTGAGGTTTTCAGTATGAAAGTGGCAGTTATTTTCCCAGTAGAAATTACATCAGAAAAAAAAAATGCTGAAAGATTCCTTATGGCATTTAGTCTACTGTGGAAAATGTATGTGGAATAGTTTAGTGCCAGTCTTGCAAGACAAGTCTTGTTGCGTGTTCCAGAGAGTCTTTCTGAAGTTGGTATGGCATTGACTTCTAGAATAACAATCTCTCTCTTAGTCTTTTCTTTAAAAATGTTGGGGGCATTAGTCTCAGCTTCACCTGGGGCTTAATTACTCATAGACTATTCATTCTCTTTCCAGCATACAAAGCTAAAGCTTCAAATTCACTTCCTTCCTTCCTTCAGGATGTTGCATTTTAAAAAAAGAAAAAAATTGGTCCTTTCGCTATTTTGTCATGTTACTTGGAATGCAAAATATAATGACTGTTGCCTTTTCTCTAATGACTTCCTCTTGTATTAAGGATTTCTTTGAATTCCTGGTGACATCAAACCAGCAACAGAACACTGGTTACGTAGCAATGGGCTTCCTAAGCCTATTCAATTTTTTTCCCAATTTATGCTATGGCCTGTTAAGCACACAGGTCCTTGAAGAAAAAAAGAGATCAAAAGATAGTAGTAACTTTAGGAAAAAGATTTTAGAAGTAATTCATTTATTACCCTAGTAATACAAATATTTTTAGTAGTAGTGCTTAAGTAGTGCTCTGTGCAACCTAATTTTAAATCCCAAAGATAACAAATTTTAAATCCCACAAGATAACAAATTCCTCTTTTACTGCTGTATGAATTGCAATATGCCCACCATCAGTTATTACTCCTATGGTGCAATGCTTCATTGTATAAAGAAAAATAATAAATATGGGAATCTTGTCATATTTGAAGGGAAACTTCTGCCTATCAATGGTACGCAGAAGCATGCTAATTTTTCCATAGGTCACCTTGTGCTAGAACTCAGCTACGGTCTTCTCAGTTTCTCAAAATTAGTAGTAGTACTACTACTAATGTCCTAAAGAAGAGGCACAATACTGAGTGATGTAGGCTGTGGTTAGGGCCATCCTTGCAGAGACGCTGGAGCCTTGGGGCAGCACAGGACTCTTTGTCCTGAATCTTGCAATCTCTGCAGCTCTTAGACCTTCCTTGAATTTTCCGTATCTGCCTTTCCAGTCATTCCCTACTCAAAGTAGCTGGATGCTTTTGTTTCTCCTCATTTCTGACCTGAGCTCTGCCTGGCTGCAGCCACTGGAGGGGCCCAGTTGTTGGTTGTGTTCACATTGCTCACAACTGGCATGAAGGTACAGAGAAAAGGAAACTACTCTGTGGGCAGCTTGAGCCTTTCTAGTAAACAAGGGGAGCAGAAGAAGGAGGTGCAAGATGTTAGCCATGTATGAGTGTTTCACACATAGGACTGCCTGCAAGCTGAGAAGTAGGTTAAAAACTGAAATGCTGAAAAAGATGCTGACAGCAGCTAAATTTATGAGGAGGAGTCGTCTGCATGAATGAGAGGAGATATGGAGGAGAAGAGAGAAGGGTAGAGGTGACTCAGGCCTAAGCATGTGACTTAACCTGTGGGACAAGACAGATGAGGGTTAGTGTTTCCTCCTTTCTGCCTCCCTCTCTGAGCACTGAGTCCTGAACTCTTCGCTGTAGCAGCTGCCAAGGAAATGACAGTGCAAAACAGAAACCTGGGTGCTTCTAAATTTTGTTACAGTAGTGCACCTTTAAAAAGGGTGGAAGGAAAATGGTAGAGAAATATGATTTTTTTAGCAGTGTGGCTGGCTCTGAAGCCTGCACCCTATCTCACTATCTGCTTTATCAGAGAGATATTTCAGGATCAACAGTTCTTTCTTATTTTTCTGTTAGATCAACTTTGTCCAAAGTTCTTGTTAAACTTGTCCTTTTGCTTTTCCTTCTTATTTGCTCCAGTTTGCCTCTATTTCCCTATAAGGGAATATCCTAGAAATAAATGCTCTGTTTTACATATAGCCATCATAAATCTGCTTAGATGGAATTTGTGACTTCCTTTTCCTCTGTATAGAAATGGAAACTGTGCTGCTCCTTTTATAATAACCCATGGCCTTGTGCTTGCCTGCACTCGCAATTTACTATTGCTGATACAATAAATCTTTTAGCTGCTTAACTGCTCAGGTTCTCCTGTCTTTTCAACATCTTTTCCCTGTACCTTATCAAGAAAATTGTTCTTATTACGAGTAGCAAGGAAAACAATTTCATGCCTGTAGTCTTTTTAATTTATGGAATTTCTTATTCTTCTTCCACTATTTCTTGGGCTCCAGCTTGTTAAGTCTTCCAGAACTATCCAGAAATAGCATTACTATTTTCAAATTAATATTTCTGCCTTCCCAGTTTTTATAGATGGAGTTTGACTAAAGATATCAAAAATTTAAGACAAACATCAGAACAATTTCTTCACTGATCTGTCTCTAGATCTTCCAGCAGTCTTTATGTGAGAATGAAGGCCATATTGTTTTAAAAAAGTAAATAAAATAACTTTATGTCCCATCCTCCTTTGTACTCCTTGTTTCTTTGCGGTGAAGACTTCTTAGTTCAGTAATTTTGCTCAGAATTTATCTTTCTTAGATATTTTGATGGTCTCAGAGTTTAATCTTATTTTTAAGAAGCCAAAGGTGAGGATCCTGAAGTTCTTCATGGATATTCATGAGCATTTGCTATTGCTTATGGATTTAAACAAACCTTAAAGAAATCTTATTCTATGGTAATACCAACAATTTGAATAGTTCTGTTTCATGAGGAATCTGTTTCTCTACAGTGTTGTCCTACATATCAGTCAAGATATGGAGTCTTTATGAGTTCCAGGTAGGAGCAAAACAACACAAGGTTTTTATAACAAAGCTATGAGATGTGATATTGAATAGGGTCAGTATGCGAGCTGCTGTGTCAGTAGACAAGGTAAGAGTTAGAGAGTTTTATAACAGGACCTTGTGATGGTTTTGGGCTGGTGTCATTAGCAAAGGAAATATTGGCTCACTAGGTCATCAAGGTGATGCTTCTAAGCATCTCTCTAAGGGTTTAATTCTACACATGAGAAAACAGGGCTGTAAGAATTGTGGAAAAACTCTGCTAGGCTCTATGTGAGAACTTTAAATAGCAAGACAACTTCTTTCTGAGATCTGTGAAATCCATAACAAAAAGTGGTGGCATGGATAGGGTGGAAAGAATTATATGTGCAGAGGTGTATGGCCTTAAAGTAATCAGTTAAACCAGATGACACAGCCAGGGCATGGAAAAAAATTTTTCATCACATATGCCTTATGAAACAGCAAATTTAAAGTGAAGTAAAATTTAAGTTAGCCTGTTACTCAACTAGATGTTGTCAGGGATAGGAAGTGTATGGGGCAGAAGGGAAGCTGAGCAAAGAGAAAAGTGACTTGGAATCAGCTGTAGCTTGAGGAACTGTCATCTCCAGCTGGCTGCACCCTATGGCTAATACAAGTCTTCTCAGGCAAGTGTCCAATGCAAAGGGATGGCCAAAGCCCTTCAGGAACACACAGGAACAGTTTTCAAGATCTTAAGTCATGGCTGCAGAGCCAGCTTGCCCAAGTGAAGATCTGAATGTGTTGAAGACCTGTAAGCTTACAAGAGTAGGTGTTGAGAAGCATTAGTATACCTTTTAAATAAGCATCATCATCTGTGGGACCATCTAGCTCCTTCTGTGCTTCCTTTGCATCTTTGAAGATGTGAATGGAAAAAGGAATATCTTTTCATTTTGGTTGCTGGCATATTTCTGATATGTTCATTTTATTGCTATGCACAAAGGTGAAGATGGCATTTCTCAGATCTTCCTGCAATCCCTGTATGACTGTTGAGCAAAGAGGATGAACACTACAATTTCAGCACTTATATGGTGGGTCCTAAGTTTTAGTGCTGCTGTTTTCTAACCTGTGCCTTATGGTGAGCTTTAAAGGCAATTCAACTATGTGGATAGAAATAATAATGTGGAACAAGATAAATAAAAGAAAAAGGAAAACTGTCTTTTGTTCTGGAGAGTCCTGCATCACCCACCTAGCCTCCTGTCTTCCTGAATGAAGAGATAGGAAAAATAATTTTCTTTATTTCACGTTCATTGAAATATCAAAATGAAACTGTATCATAGCCATTTCTCCCAAAATAATGCACAATCATTTTAATAACTTACTGAATAAATAAAACCAAAAAAAGTTGGCTCACAGAACTGTTCCATAATTGAGTTGTTTACTGTGATATAAAACAGAATAGAAGTCATAGAGGTGCAATCAATTCTGTACTGAATACTTTGGAAAAGCTGGCTAGTATCACTTTCTGCAGTGCTTAGCTTGGTTTTCAAGTAATACCAGTCCTGAGACAACTTATTATTCTATGAGACAAGATCATTGGTAGTGGTGACTTGGTTGCCATGGAAAGAAGAGTAACCCAGTAAGAGATGAAAATGAAACATTGGAAAGCAGCAAAAAAATGTTTGAGCATTGTGAGAAAATTTCTAGAAGCACTAAATGAACACTTATAGGTGAAGAGACCTACTTAGAGCTGAATTGTGCTGTGGGATTCGAATGGTGCTGATTTTCAGGCTACAGCATTAGAAAAACAGACATTTCAGGTATCCAAATTAGTATTTGCCTTCATGATACCTGAATTTACAGTATGTTGAGTGTCATAACATCCAAAGGCAAATTGTCATCAGAGAGGTTAAAAACTGTCATAAATAATCAGTGTGCTGTAGGAAAAATCCAGAATTTCATTGTTCTCTATGAAAAAAATTAAATGGGAACCATGTAATTATTCTTGTCTCTAAGTGACTGTCAGTTTCCAATTAGAGAGGAAAAAGTTTTCATGCAAAAATATTTTGTTATCTGCCTAACTAGAAAAAATTAACTTTACATAGTCTACAACTACTGCTGTAAGTAGTGTGAAATGCTAATTTACTGAGAACTTCTAATAAAAAGAGATAATCTCCCCTGAGACTTCTGGAAGATAGATTAAAAAGAGCAACAGAAGGACACAATCTCAAATCTTAAAATAGCTGAAATAAAATGAGTACCACTGCTTAACTCTGGGGTAAAAGAGATTGAAAAGTCTAGGATTTTCACACTCCTAGGAGCCAGGAGCAAGTGTTGAGGGTGTTAAGAAGGTTGGCAGGACTATGCCTGCACCAGCCCACATACAGACCCATCACATCCCGACAAAGAGAGTGATGTAGGGGATGTAGGGCTGCTCAGTGTGATCAGGGATGGCCAAGGGATCTGTGGCCACCACAGCTGCACCACAGAGGAGGATGCTCCAGGCACAGCCAGGAAGCCAAGCCAGCAAGTCAAAGATGGCCAGGGTCTGCCTAAGCTGTCATGCAGCTCCCAAGCTAGGAAGGTAGAGGAGGTCAGCAAGTCATTGCATAGCTCACTCTTCTTTCTCTCTTGGAAAACACTGTGTTTTCCCAGCAGTTCCATTCAAGGTTGCGCCATGGTAGGGAGGACCTTGAATGCAGGCATGTAAACACTTGTGGCAGAGGGGGACAGCATTTGAGACATTGACTTTAACAGTGCCAGGCCATTAAGTTATGGTTAGGTTCTCCTCAGTGTAAATAACAATCTTATGTTAACTAATGTTAAAGCAGAAGGCTCTAGAAAAAAGAACGGCTACAGTTACGAAAGCAAAAACCAGTGGAGACATATTTATTGAAGATGTTAGAGTTGGTTATCTCCCAATAATTTTGCATGTGCTACACATGGAACAGAACTTACTCATGAGTGTAAGGTTCATTGCCTTATAAACATCTCTTCCATTTTTGACTGCTGCTTCCACAATCATAAAACAGGATGGGAACACTACAAACTCAAGTCACTCATGGATGAAAATCTGAATTGGGCATGGCATGGGACCACAATTCTGTAGAACTTGTCAAACAATGAGGTAAAGAAAACAGAACAGGCAAAACCCTGTCTTTCATTTATTAGCCAGGATAAAACTAGCCCAAAGCCTGCTTATGCAAAATTGACATTTTGTGAGAATGCAATCAACCCACAATGGTTTATACCACATCAGGACTGTGCACTTCATGGCTGCAACTTCTTCTGGTCCAGCCCTGGGAGTTCAAGAGCTAAAGGCACTGTATTCCTAGCATTGCAATGTAAATACCATTGTTATCCATGGATTCAATGCCACCAGAATCTCATCTAGATCATCTCACTCAAACCTAATGTTCACACATTAATTCTATCCCACCTCGAAAGAGAAAATGTGTTGACTCTTGTGCAAATGGGAAGTGTATTTAGAAAACAGGTGGAATTTTGTTTTCATGAAGTTATAAAATGAACTGCCTCTAGTTCACTAGTGTGAATTTGTTTTTAAAGAATGCATTGCTTTCATTATTTTTTTAAAATGCTCTCTGAATTATGTACGACTGCAAAACTCTTTGGAACCCTTAATCTAAAAGGATGATGCAGGATGATTTCCTGCTGTGATCCATGAACCTAACATAACCTGTTTGTCTCTACAATGATGACTGAATCTTAGTGTGAAAAATACCTTGTATTTGAGTTTCTCTTACACATTTTATGTAAGCTGCAAGCAATGTAGCATGCAATACTAAAGACACCTCTCAGAGTGGAGTGGAAGGCTGAGCTCATAATCTAAGTCTTCAAGCACAGCAGAAGCCCAGACCCAGAAAAGACTTGTTAATTTTCATATGCCTGAAAGTAGTGAGCAGGAAATATCCTGCAATGCTAAGTTCATCTATGTTGGCATTTATATCCCTGTGGTGGTTCTTGCCTCCCTGCCCCTTTCCAGGCTGCAGCGTGATCTGAAAAATTCTTGTTAGGCCTTGAAAACAGCACCTGGGCTCAGCTCTTTCCAAGTTTATCAGAAACATTATCTGTCCCCAAGAATTGCTAACAAGCTCCTGTTTTCCTTATGAGAAGCCTTGGAAAATATTCCTCAGGCCTGAATGGCATAATGTTCCTGTTTTCACACTTTCAAAGGAAGTGCAAACCCAAACTGTGGCTGCAATGTAAACATTGTTCTGACTGAAGCCCACTCTCTTGTGATCCTATAAACAGCAGTCCAAGGTGGAGCCCTTTGAGTTCTCCTGGACCACAGTGAGCCTGTGACCAGCACTGTGGGACTCTCAGAGACAGCAAACCTTCAGGTTCTCTTCACTTGAAGGATGGCTGAAACATGACGTGTCCTGGGTCTATATTCACTCCTCAAGGCCTGATCCTTCTCCTGCTGGGAGATGCAAAATTTCATTGACCTCTGAGGGGAATTTTTCAGAGATTACTATGCCTGCACTGTCTATTTCTGTCTGTGCACATGCCCCTGTGCGTATGCTACAGCAAATCTGAGAGAAATGCTGCTTTCTTAGATGCTTAAGTACCTTGGATATCAAAGTAACTTAGGCCTGTAAGTAAGATTAAGTTATAGTTATAAACTTACATAAATGCTGCTAAGTGTTGTTTTTCTTCTAAATTGTTAAACATAAGTCAAACTAGGTGTTGCTGAGTGTCCTTCTGTTAAGTTGTGAAGTTAGACATTGAAGTAATTGTTATAACTTAGGTTAAATGCTGTTAAGTGTTATTCCTCTGTTAGATTGTTAAGCTATAAATTAAGTTATAAGCTAATTTGTGTGTCTGTTAAGTATTTTTCCTATGTTAAATTGCTAGGCTTAAGGTATAAATTAAATTAAAGTACTGCTAAGTTTGAGTGTTGTTAAGCTTTTGGGCCGTGTTCCTTTTTATCCTTGCCTGCACTGTCTTTTGATGCACACACACACACACACCCTCCTAAAAACACACACCAACCCCCCTACATAGTTCTCAGTTAATTTCTGTTTGATTGGATATTGTTTTTGGCTTTTTGTTATTCACCTTCCCTTGTGCCTTAGCTCTCCTGTAAGTAGTAGAGGGAATCTTGCCAACAATCTCGTTGTGCTCTGTTGCTTAAATATAAAATCTGATGTTTGCTCATGCCCTTACCTAGGATTTTTTAAAACGATCTCAAACATTCTCCTTTGTAACAACTTCTAATCCTAACTCTGGACCTGTGCAGTCTCGTATGGAAAAAGACAACTGTTTGGATATCAAGTCACTTCAGTTTTTAACATCTGAACATCTGGGAGGTCTGTAAGCAATTCGGAACAATTTTTCAGCACAGACTAGAAGCTGAACTGGGAAAAGATCAGCACTAATCTCTGGAAGGGGTGAATCTGTACTGGACAGTGCAGACCAGGAAGCTGTTTATATAGAGGTGTATGATAAGGACCTAAGCCTTGAGCTTGTTTCCTGTTAATTTGGTGAAAATTAGCATGGGAACTGCCTTTACCTGTCTCCTAGGGGATTTTGTTCTTAAAAGGCAATAGTAGTTTCTCATAGAAATAACAATAGTAAACAATAGCAAAGGAGAAGAGTAGTGAGTATGCCAAAAGACAAGCAGAAACTATATATATAGGGATGGAAGAAAGTGGATCTGAGTCGGTTTTTCATTTTGTTTTTCATTTGTTGCTTTTTCTGCTTTGTTTTTGGTCTTTTCTTTAACTTTTTTTTTTTTTTTTTCCTGCTGGGGAAGAAGATTGATTGTGTCAGATTTCATAGCTGAAGGGTATATCTTCAAGGAAAAAGATATATGCCTACTTTATTTGCACACCGAAATCCTTTTCCTACAAGCTTACAGGTTCCTGACTCCTTTTGGCATTTCTTTCCACATGTGTTCTATTCTGACACCAGATATATAGACTCTCAGTGGTTCTGAGAGTTATTTCATGCATTATCCATGGAATCTGTAGAAAGTTAGGGAAAAAATGCCCCAGTATTGCCCCAGTAGTTTGCTCTCTGAAACCACATTCTACATGTGGCATTTGAAGAAAAAACCAAAACCAAGACCAAACAAAAATACACAAACAATAACAACCTAAAAACTACAATTTAAAAAATCCCTGGCTTTTATTTCTCTCCTTTCTGCAAAAGCATAAGTTGAGGGAGGGAAAAGTAATTCTTAAATGCTTGTTTCCTTCAGACTTTTCGTGCTATATTCAACTACACTTTATTTGCATGTTGAATAAACTTTATCAGTAGTTTTAATTCTAGTTGTTATTTATCTTGCCTTTTTATGAAAGTTTTGGGACTAACTAAAGTGAGGAAAGGCAATGCTTTAATGTAGTAGACTGATAGTGTTTGATTTAATTCTGCAGATACTCAATTAACCGCAGATTGCAACAAAGATTCTCAGAACTAGTTTGTGAACACTATGTAACAATCGTGCTCAGCAATATTAAAAATCATACTAATTCTATGGTTGCTGTCTTGGATTTTTTTGATGGATCTGATCTTGAATTTCTGAATTTCTATGAGGTTGAAATATGCAGTCCTGAAAAATCCTCATGACTACTTGGAAACACACTCAAGAAGCTAAATTTTAGCTATAAGGGTTTGAGCCAGAAGCAATGCCAAAGTCACTTGCTCTGTAATCACTGTGATGCTTTAAAAACACCTGCAGAGTAACTCTTGCTTATCAAAGAATAATTAATAACTAGTAGCAAGTTGTGGTCGATACAGCATGTGGAAGAGGTGATGGCAGTGGTGAGGAAAGGTGGTTTTGATTCATTTTTGCAGCAGTGTGGTGGGTACCTTTTAGAGCAATTCACTGAAAAGGCAGGTCAGAGTATGCTATGAGAGTAGATGAGATGATTTTGTTAAAGGAAAATGGATATGATGGTGTGGAAAGCAATATAGAAATGATCAAACTAAGGACAGCTTTTAATCATGCTGGATAAGGTGCAGTAGTGACAGACCACAGAATCTAGTGCTGCTGGATATATATATAGATTTTGAAAATAGAATCTTGCCCAAAACATGTGAAAAATTTAAATATATGACAGAACTGGATTGTAACATGTGTGCTATTAAACAAGTATAATCCTAACAACTGTTTTCTTCTGGAATGCAAGCATGAGTGTGTGTGTACAACTCACTGTTTATACATGAAGAGATGCATTGTTTGAAAATTTAGCATTGCATGGTAAAAGTTTCTATTCCAGATGAAAATTAGAGTAAAATAGAAGGTTTAATTTGAAATATGAGATAGCTCAGAGTAGCTGCATTTATATGCCAGCAAATTGCAGAAATTTGTGTTTTGTAAAATACAGTGCACATTTTTAATAAGCGAAAAATGAAATGTTTGCTATGCAAAAATCTTTTGCTACGTAGTTCACATGCTAAAATGATACATGGCAACTTGCTTAAGAAACTCCCACCAACTGGTAATGTAATATTATGTATTTCTAAAGGTTTTTAAATTTTTTTTTTAAAGAAATAATGCCCACTATCTTAGTACAGCCATTGGGTGAAAGAAGACAAGCAATGGTTTTCTATTCCTCCTATTCAGCAAAAAACCTATTTCTTCATATCACAACAAAGGGTAAAGAAGCCATGTCCCAGATAACATTTGATTTTTCTCTTGTGCTATATGAAAGTGAACAGCAAAGCAGCAAATGCCTGATCCAAGTCAACAGCACTTGGCAAGTGCTCCAGATTAACCTAACCCTCCTTCCTAGACAAACCTTAGAAGCTGAAGAAATGAAAGTCCCCAAATGGGCACTTAATTCACTGGAATGATTGCAAGCATTTCACAGTGAGTGTTTTCAGAGATTTCTGACATGTTCTGAAAACAGAACTGAAATTACAATAATTTGATGCCTAGGGGCTGCAGTGCAGCAGAGCTGAACAAATATGTAAGAAGGAGTACCCCTTCCCTGAAGCAGATATAATTTGTGAATTATACATCCTCCAATATGTCCTGATTTCTGGTTTTTAGCACCCCTGGGATCCCACGCAGACTGCACAGGATGATTGGCATGCGATTTTACAGGGTGAGTGAGAAGATATATATGGTCTTCATGGATTTCCCCACCTGCCATCCCCACTCAAACATGAACAAATTCTGAGGGAATTCATCAGGCTTTTCTGCTTTCTGCCCCTGGCACACTGGCTTAGCCTTGTGAAAGAAAACAGGCAGGGAGGGCAGGAGAGCAGCCCGTTTGGGGGTGGGCATCCCTGAAAGAAAGCAGAAAATCAACTGCGGAAGGGGTAGCTTAGTGCATCCTCCAGTTAAGTTTGTGATACTAATAATCCAGTAAACTGGATATACCTCTGGTTCAAGAGTTGTTTTGTTTTTAAGACAGTCTTTGTCAGGGAGCAGCTGCTGACAAAGGCAGGCAGAGGGAAATGTGTATCTGCACGATGGCTCAAGCAATGACCAAGGAGCAACACCCTGAGATTTAATGTATCTCCTGAGCCAAGGGGTGAGGGGTGCTCCAAGAGTCATCACACAGCTCTTTCTCACAACAAAATTGTTTACACCCAAGACTGCACTGTGGCAGAGCCAACCATAGACACAGGCAACTAAATAAACCCTGAAAAGCAGCATGGAAGATTGCAGTGTCCCCTCCTCACAGGGCCCTGGCATCCTACAGCATTTAAAAAATACTTGTCTCAATTAATTTATGAATTTAAATAGCTCTAGCCTTGTGGAACTATTAACATGATATTTCATGGGTTCTCTTTTATAATCATCTTTCCACCAACTGGAATTCAGATTATGAACCAGGAAAACACTGCAAATAGCAATGTATCAGGCAGGCTATTAAAGTTGATTTCTTTCAAATGTTCAGTTAGAAGTAAGCAGAACAATCACAAGTTATGAAATTACATTCTCAAAAGAAAATTACAACTGTAACTGCAGAAAGTATTGGAAATGGAAAACTCTTAACCTTGTCTTGGTTAACTGCCTTGATCCCAGTATAACATGCCACCAGTGGAGATCTGTGATTCCCTCTCCCCATTCCTGTTGAGTCTGTTCTCCAGTTCCAAGAATTAATGTGGCAGCCGCACAGTCTTCCTCCGAAACCTTCCCTTTCATACCTCCTTCTGGCACTACTTATTCCAGCAAACCAAACAGAAAGGGATGAAACAGAGCAGCTGCAGTGATGGGGGTGGAGGCTTCATGGGGTTATGTGAAAGAGGCAACACTTTCCCCTGGCCCCAATGCTGTGCTGAGTATTAACTCAGTTTGGTACCATGTGAGTTTGAGACACCCACATTGGCAGAAAAGTGCAATATTGTGAGAACTGAGTGTGAAATGCTGTGAATTGTTCAGATGAGACATCTTGTAAATGGAGAAAACACCTCTCAAGTTATACTCAAAGGATCTTGACAGTTCCCAAGGGTGAACTTGAGACCATCTTTTAGTTTCCTCTCTCCTCCCCTCCCTTTTCAACCTCATGTAGTACCAAAATGACCAAGAAAGTAGAAAAGTCAGTGTTTAGAAGCATGCTAAACTGACTGCTCTGAGTTTGTAGGGATGAACTCAGATTTGACCTGAACTGGTCAAGAAAAAATATCCCTCTTTTCCTTTACTAATGCGCTACCTATTATTTGGCTGCTATTTTTTTAGCTTTGGGTTTTGTGGTGAAAGAAGTTGGATTCCTTAGACCTGTCTAAGGGACATCTTCCCATAAATCCACCCAGGAGCAGAAGCAGCTCTCATGTTGGTGAGCCAGCCTGTCCTGTCATGTCTTGTGACAAATGACAGGTGGGAGACTGCCAGCATGGGTACAGACAGCAGGCCAACCTCTTCCCTGAGGAGTTCTGCAGGTCTGGTTGGGTGCCCTCCTTCTGGCTGGAGGGACAAAAAGGCTGGGGAGTTTATGAGAGTTGCAGGGAGAGAGCTAGGCACCCTCAAAGTGTTTCTGTGCCATCCACTCCAATGGCGAGCTGCAGTTTTGGGTTACAAGCTGGAAAAGGGTAGAGGAAGGATTAATGCTAGAGTCATGAGGGCTGTGCAGACCTACAGCAGTTTATTCATATTCCTTTTAAGTGCTATCCTCTTGAACACACCAAATTGGGGCTAGGCCCAAAACTGCCAATTTGCCCTACCCAAATACAGCTAAATACACTTTTACAAATATGGCAAAATTTGTGCAGCCCTTTTATGTTCACATGATATTTTTTTTCTGAGCAAAAATTTGTTGCTTGGGCTATAGATGGCTTTATATTCTCTTTAAAATAAGTTATGCAGCTCTATATGTGCCAGGAGATACAGAGGAGAGAAGCCATGTCAGATGAGCTAGCTAATGTTCAGAGTGAAACAGCTGCTCTTGTCTGGGTCTTCCTGAGATCTGGGTGCATTGTGTCTCTGCAGATGTCTTATTAAGGAGTTCTGACCTCCTTTCCTCATTCCTCCAGTTTAGATTTTAAATACTCTTTTATAAAAGTGAATTACTTGCCAGTACTACAAAGCTAATATGGTTTATGAGTAAAAAATTCCCTATTTTTATTAATCACATATCTGAAAGCTCCTGAAAAGTAATGTGTGCTGTGATTCTGTGTGGATCTTTTGTGGCAGCAACCAGAAAAAAAAATTGCTCAGAATCTGGCAAGACTTTTGCAATGTTTATAGTTGCCTGTTTTCTACTCCTTGGGGAAAAGCAACATTCGGGGAATTTCTTGACTCTGTCCTCTGTAGCCAAGGGAATAGAATACAGGGTGGTTTAACTTGCATTGTAAGCAATCCTAGATTTTTAAAAATAGATCAAGTGTTGTCTCCCTGATAGTTACTGGGTTGGTTGCTTCAGTCCCTTCCTAGTGAGAGGGATGTTATCAGTGCTTGAAAGTAGGGTGGGTTAGCAAGAAATCAAGAGATAAATGAGCTGTCTGACCCAGAAGGTTTTAAAAATTTCTCTGACCCTTGTATCAAGAGAATCTGTTCTTGAGCCTGGAAAAAGCTCTCTGCAAGGAGCTTGCAGTTTAAAAACACTGAAGCTGAACTCCTCAGGCACAGCTGCTCATTATAGGCTATTTTGTTTCACAGTCTTGCCTCCAATACAGTTCAAGTTTCATGGTGATTTCAACAAGCCCTTACAAACAGCTGCTGCATTTTTACAGAACACTCCTGCTTTCTTATGCTGCTGAGCTTTCCCTCAGAGCAACTGACAGAATGGCCAATTTAAAAAAAAACAAAAAAACCCCAACAAAATACCCACAACGTGGTGCTTCATCATTTCATTTTCAGAATATGAATTTGGGACCAGCCTAAGATAATTGAACTTACTATTATGACACTGGGATTGACAGTATTTATAGCAACCTAATTTAAGTTTTCCCTTCCCCAAATGGATATGCTGTCAATGTTAAGTTTAAAGAAGTACTTGGATCTCCCACCAGGCTCAGTTTTCTAGTCTAGAAGACTGTTGTAAGTGGTTTTCAGGAAGCTGCTGGAAGACAACCTTGTGCTCTCAATAATAAGTTTGCTCATGTTCAACTGCTCATGGAATTTCAGTCTTTTGGCAGAAATTAATGTCTCCTCCTGCAGGACTGTGGATTTGTGAAGTTAAAAGTTATTTTTAGGTGCTTCTCATGGCTGTGCTCTGAGTAGCAGGGAAAGTTCTTGCACCTTATGATTATGAACATTCTCTCACTATTCATCTCCACCTCTGCCTCCCCAAACTTCATTAAAAGAGAGTTAGGCTTCCTCTGTGGGTATAGGTGTTTTCAGATTCCATGTTTGTATTATCAAGTCTTTCATTGTACACAACAAAAAACCTGCCTATTGGTAGGAGAAAAGATAAAACAATAGTTGGACAACAGGATTTCCTTGAAGACAGCTCAGAAGATGGTCACAGTACCATCATCTGCATTATTTTAAAAAGCCTCTTCATCTTCCTTATCTTTTCAACTATACTTTACCTTCCAGCTGTGACCATAGTTCAGACAAATAAGTCATGCTGAAATTTGATGACCTCAATCATAAAACAGGAGATTTTCATGGACTCTTCCTAAACCTATAAAAGATATTTTATATAGTCATAAAACAAAATAATTCTAGATTGTTCAGTATTTTGTGGGCAAAAAGAGAGAATTTTATTTAAAAATTTATATCTTTACAGCTCCTCAGTTTTCTGACTGAAAGCAGCCGTCATGCTGTTTTATTCAATTTTCTTGAGTGTGTCCACTTTCAAAAAGGACAGTGAAATGGCTGCTATCAATAGTTTAATGATAGCCAGCAAAATCCTGATACTCCAGAAAATTTCCACTAACTGTCCTTCCAGATGGTACTTAATTCTACTTCTGTGGCTTTTCAGGAAAAGGATGCTGAGAGCTGTAGCCAAAACATAGCTTGAATGTTTTGTCTAATCTTCATGACAGGTCCAGAGGTAAAGGATCAAGCTGTACTGAGGTCTCACTCCTGAGGTCTGTTATTTAGTTGATTTCTTTGCTGTTAATGTGAAGGCTGCAGCTTACACCAGTACAAAGACAGTTCACCCATGTGAAAGCCATCTTATTTAGATAACCTAAGCACCAGAATCTGTGTTGCTCAACTGGAGTATCCAACATCTGTGGAGAACTCCTGCAGCTTCATGTGAAGATGCTGATCATGCCAGAAACACTGCTATCATGCAAGACAACAAAATCCAGTTACATACTTCATTTGTCCCTCCCACACGCCCAGCTGTTGTTGGGCACATGCCTGTAATGCACACAGTATTGCTGCAGACTGCTGAACATTGTCTTTCTGACAGCAATAAGTCTAAACCAAAGCCCTTACTTGCATCAGCCTCTGATCAGATCTCTCAGCAGCAAGATAGAATTGCATAGGGCTGAGACTGTATTTCTGCTTTGTGGTAAGAAAGAATGGACTCATTATGTGTTTCCTGCTCTAGCTGCCTGCTGTGAAGCTGTGGAAGGCTTAACACTTCACAAGGATCCTCCACTATTTAGTGGTACTGGGGGAAAAAGAGAAAAAAAAAAAAAAAAAGAAATTCTAGTTCGTGCCAGAAGACAGTTCCCAAAGGAACTCAGTGCCACTGCAGCCAGAAATGAATTTTTATTCCAGTGTCATCATGGTGAGAAATATGATTGCCCAAAATAGTTTAGACTAAGTTAGTTATTTGTTTAGGAAGTTAGAATAGCATTCAGTAAAAAAATATCTATTTTAAAATACATGACCTTTGCACTGGTGTAAGAAATATATTTCTGACCCATGCTTTTTGAGGTACAATTTCAGAATTGTAGTGCTAGTGAACTGTAGCACTCAGTTACCTTTTTCTTCATTATCTCACATAGGAAGCACAGAGAAAAAGGAAAACCTCCTTAAAGATTTTGGTCCGTATCTCTTCTGACGCAAAGAGTTTAGGAAATAAAACCACACTGCTTTTCATTTTAAATGGAATTAACTTAAATTTAAAAGAAGTTTTTGGTTGAATTCATACAATTTTGAAAGAAATAAGTCTGGGATACCATATTCCATACTGGTGTCAGGCACTAAAGAGGACAAGCTGAGAGTCCCCAGAGATATATGATACTGGCTGAAGCTGCCTGTGACACCAATATACCAGGGGATCGGAGGCTACAAGAGAAACAAGCACATTTGTTCCCTGTTTTGTTTGCTATCACTGGATTTTCACATTAATTCTTGTTTGTAGTCAGCCTTGCATCTTGCCAAAGTAATGCTTCATATGAGAAGTAGAGGGCTGCTCTCTACAAGGGACGTTGCACTTGATATTCATTTTTCAGTATGATACTTGAATTTTCTTTGCAATAGAATACTTAAAATTCTTGACTAGTATGTACTTAATATGAACTACATATTTTCCTTTTAGCATTAACGTATTTTAAAAAAACCCAATGATTCTGCAACACAAGTGGATTTGATTATATCATTTTGGCTTTCAATCACATTTGAGAGAAATTCCATTTCACTGTCAGAGAATGCAATAATTATGGCCAAACTATTTATTTTCATGTCTAATTTCACCTTATCACTAAGGTCTGATTTTTTCCTTTTGTTTTCTGTTTTTCTTCACTCAGGTGTTTTACCTCCAAGATTCATTGAAGTTACTGAAGGATAGCTGATCCTTCTTCTTCCTGCAAATAATCTTGATAGCAGAGAGAAGAAAGCTCCCATTTCAAGAGATCATGCAAGACAATGTCTGTCTTCCTTATGAATTGTAGTGCTAAGCAACGCTGCCTCTTGCAGCGCTGGATGTCCTGGATATATTTTGGAGAAAAAAAATTACAACAAACCACCATCCACCCTATCCCTTCCTATTTTCTTTACTACATCTCTATGAAATGAGATGCCTACAGTGCCTCAAGTAAAATGTAACATATTTAAGAGAATGGAGACTCAGTATCTGCAAATGCAATAGCAGATGATGCAATTACAGTTCCATTTTAGTTTTTTGGAGGGTGCAGTCAATTATGTTGAAGCTGATCAAATTGGACAACGGTATTTTTGTTTACACAATAGGCAGCAGTTTCACTTGTTCCCAAAACAAATATAATAATTAGTTTAAACAGACAGTATGTTTAGAATTCAGGGGGGTGTGCTGTTGTTTAGGGAGGCAAAGTACTTTACAAATATTACTATATGTGAAGTATCAGGAAAACTTGATCAAAGTTAATGCATTCTCAAAGCTCTAAAACTAAGCTGGCTGTTTCTGTACTGGCATATAGATTTAGGAACTATATTTGGAGTCTTTTAAGGTGTAAAAACTTATCAGCATAAAGTCTATATTTCTCCCCAAATTACACCAAGTAATGTGTAACCACATAACTGTGTACAAAGACTAATACTAGGGTCTGCTAACAGCATTAAAGCGTTGAAATTTATTTACTGTGTTTAGGAAAATCAAGGTGTACTATATATTCACCAAGAATTTGGTTTATGTATTTTCATCTCTAAAATTATTTTTCACATATCATCATCCAGTCATTTTTTCTTTTTTCAATCTATGGCAAATAAAAGCTGGACAGGTGTTCAGATTTAACGAACTCGGCTCTTTAGTAAAAGCTATTTTGGAAAGAATAGTCCTAGAGGAAGTCCTAAAGAGGAAACATGATAACTAATGTGCCAAAATAATATTTACAAGGTTTCTATTTCCAGTGAAGAAATAATGCTAACTGTTTTTTGGGAGACGAATTTTGGTCCATTTTAGTTGTTGCATGTATGAATGTAATGTACATCCTGTGGATTGAAGTAATGCATGATTAGTGGCTAAGAACTGTGGAGTCACTCTGCAGAATAGTAAGTCATGGGCATGACTGCCAATATGTGCAAAAAAGGTTGAATTTAGTAGTAATATCTGTTCATTTTTTTCAGTTATGTGTGTGCAATAAAATATCTGAATACATAGTTATTAAAGACATGTTTATTTAATATAAGTGTCTTGGAGGGAACTACTGTGGTGTGGGCTTTCTTCTCCTATGAAAGCACAAATTTAGGGTATCTGGTAGAGTGGAGATGAGGAGGGAAGAAATTAAAATCTTTGCCATTGTTGTCAGGCTGAAGACAACTGCACAATTTATATCCCTTCCATTACCTAGCCTTCATATCTTTTGTGATTCTGTGATCTCTAGGCAGGGTGGGTTGAGGTGTCATACCATATCAGTGAGCATACACACACTGAAATATCACTAATATTACATTGTAAAGAGAAGAAATCAAAGCATCAGGGGCAAATGTGGGCTGAGAGGAAAAAGTATGCTTCTTTTTGTGTACATAAACAAATGTTGGTTTGCTTCTGTATTTATGTGGCCAGGTAACTCTGGCCTGAAAAACTGTATTATAAGGTAGTCAGGGTCATTCCAGATACTGTGGACTCCAGCTCCCAAAAAACTGACAGTACTTTCTAAGTAGTTATGTAGTTAATGCATAAAGCATGTATTAGAAATTTACAGGCAAAAAATTTCCTTTTTTTACTCCTCCACCTGCACCCACCAGCTGCCTCTGAAAGGTGATCATGCACATCTTCACCACAGGCCAGCCAGGAGATTTAATTAGCAAATGCCTGTGTGTGGAAGGAGCCTTAGGGAGACCTCCATCTGAAGATTCTTTGCAGTCGTAGGGGAACCAGATTTTGTTACTCAGGCAACTACCAATAACTGCAACAGCAAACTAGCTAGCTAGTTTTGGTAGAGATTGCTACCAATCTCTACCAAAGCACTTATATACTGTGTACAGTATATAAAGTACTTAAACCTGGGTTCTGAAAGCAGGGAGGCATGCAGGGTTATAAAATTAATCAGTCCCTCCTTTCTTCTTAAAAGTGTTGCCTAATTTCAGAAAAAAACCCTAACATTGTAGTAGAAAATTAAAACTAAATATTTTTAAAAAACTTCTAGGATCTTAGCAGCTGGAGAAAGAGACGATCTGTTACTACACTGCTCATGGAAGAGCCATTCCAGTGGCAACACTCTTGCAAGAGCTGGATCCTCAGACAGTTTCTGTTGGGCAACCAATTTTATGGTTCCACCACTCAAGGAAATCTGTCAGTAGTTGTGAATTTTGTGGAGGGTGTTGAGTGATATGTTTGGAGAAGGGTAGATGGGTTTGAGTTTGGGGTTTATTGTTGTTTTTTTAATTGGTTTTGTAGAGGGTTTGGGATCTTTGGATCTTTCCTCTCTCTCTCTCTCTCTCTCTTTTTTTCCTTTTTTTTTTTTTTTTCCTTCCTTTTAAGAAGACAGTAGGATCATCCTGACTCCTGACTGTTTTGGAATCTTGCACCAACTTTCTTGCAACAGAGGACACATTTTAGTCTTTTAGACAAGTTTGCAACAACCAAGCTAAAAACAACTCTCTGAAGTTTGGTAAAGCTTGGCAGAGCTTACCAGCTGTGCAGATCCATCTATGCATGAGCTGAAAGAGTTCTGAGGTTTAGAAGCATCTGTGAGAGCTCCCATTTGATAAAGCTGACATTCAGCACCTTCTTTCTTTGTCTCACAGCTATACTACAACTTGCAAGTATTTGGAAGGAAGATCCAGACATCACAAAAGGATTTTCCAATATTATTCTTGTCTAAATGGCAACATACTTTTAACCAACATGGACTCCTCTCTTTCCTTTTCCAACTGCATGTCTTGCTACAAGCATTTTTGCATTTGCCTCTGTGGAATTCTCCATGGAAATTTGCCACTTGTTTGGTCTCTGGCTGCCTTCTTTCATGGGGAGATAACTGTGCAGGACTGTAAGGACTGAAGTTCTTCAGTGAGACTTACAAACCAAATAGAGAAATTGCAGAAACTCTCAGGAATTTAGGAACAGAAGAAAAATAGTAAAGATTAAATATTCAGGTAAATTCATTTTAGAAATACATTATTTTCATCTTAAATCTTGCAAACAAGTTGTCTACAGCATTAGATTTTTATTTAACTTTCTTAATGCTAGATAGAGAACAGCCTTCAAATTTTTATGGTCTTTGGTACCCATCCAGGTACCTTGAAACCAACATAATAAGGAAAGGGGTAAGGAAAACTACACATAAAGAGGAGCATAAAAATCCAAAGTCTTAATAAAAGTTTTCAGATGTTTTGCACTCTATCTTGATAAAGCTGCAGAGGTTACTTTGGACAAAAGATATTATGGGCCAAAGGCACTATCTCAATATAGTGTAAAAATTGTACTAATAAAACTAATACACTGACATTATCAACCTTTTTAAATTAACATATCCCACTCAACACAAATCCTCCCCATCAAAAAAAAAAACAACACCCCCCCAAAAAAAACTAAAAAAAAAGCAAAAACAACCTCTGAAAAAACACCAAGAAAGAAAGGCAGGAACTGTCATGACAAAAGCTTTGGTTATATGAGAGTTGTGCACTTCCTTGTTTATCCTGTGTGACCCTGACTGCCAAGGTTGTGTCAAGGATTTGCAGGCAATGTATCTGAAAGGTTATGTCTTTTTGAAATGTGATATGCAGATTCCATATGCTTAGCGGAGAGCTGCCAAAAGATTTCTGGTAGAAGTATTGGTAGGGCAGCAAGTAGCTATGAACTTAGGGGACCAGTCTAAATTGAAACCTTGAAATTCCATGATAGCTTTATGATAGAATCCATTACTTGGTGGATGAGTTTCCCCCATGCTTTTAAACTTGTATAGACTGAAGTGCATTTGAGAGAGAGTCGGAATTGTCTCACTGTGTTCAGTGACACCCTAAACACAAGACAGCCCCCATCTTTTCTAACCAGAGTAAACTGATCTTGCCTTATTGTCATCACAGATATTCACTACTAATAATAAAGAAATAAAATAATGAAGAAAACAGAGAAGAGTGTATTGAACCCATGGATTTCAAGAGCCTGTTGCTTTAATATGCTTCCTTCTGTTTAATTCTCTGATGGATGTCAGAGAGTTTGAAGCAGAGTGACCAAGGTAACTGCAAAGATGAATATATTTGTGTAAACAAATGTGATTTTGTCCACCCCAAACAAAATCTGGAGAAGTACTCTTCTGTTACTGAAGTGAAGAAAAAGACCTAATAATGAATAAACACCTTACATTAAGTACAGAAAAAATATGTTAAGGGAAAAAAGTAAGTTGCACTTAAATATTAGAAAGCAAACAGAACTCGATGGGGCAACTGGTGAAAATGAAAACCTTTAATTCTGGCTCCTTATGGGATTAGTCTCCCAAGTGCTGAATAATTCCATTATTTCTGGAAAAAAAATTTTTGTTCATTCTTTTTGTTATAGAAGAACTTTAAAAGTAATTATCTTTTTCTTTCCTCTTTTAGGAATGCTGTAGGCTATTTTTTAACACCTCTTCCTTTCCCACAAAACCAGACTGGGGACAGGATGAGCCCAGGACTAACTTCACATGAGGTATTTAACAATGGCATTAGTTCTCAAACAGTGTCTGGTACTTGCATCTCTGCCTGGTTTGCTTTCAAACCCCACAAGAAACAGCTTCATGTTTTCTTGGTAATGTTGCACTTGCACAGCATTGCCTGATTGCAGAAGTTGAGACTGTCTCTGACTCACAGAGAAAGAAGCTAAGCACCAAGCTGCCCAGACAATAAGACAAGAAAGAAGCTGTAGGAAAGTACACATTTACTGCTTTCCAGAGGGATCTGAGCCCAGTTTTCCTGCTTTCTCAAGGAGAGCATCCTGTCACTAAAAGAATGAAGGTGATGAATGGGAAGCATGTACCTGGAAAGGAGCAGGAGAAGAAATCTGCTTGCTGGTGCTTGGTCTAAGTGTCTTTATATTTCAATCCTCTGAGGACACAGAGAAAATTAGGTAGCTAAACCTTCCAGAAATGAAAAGTATCATTTTCCTACAAACGTCATTGCTACCCTGCTTTGGCATTAATTCAAATGTTCCTCCCCCCTCATCTGCCTGAAAATAAAAGGAAATATCTATTTACAGGTGTGCATTATGTACATCCATCCCTGATGGGTTAGAAATCAAATCTCAGGGAAAAGGGTAGTATTTCCTATAAATTACTTTGGATAAATAACTTCATTGTTCTCTGAGACTTCCATTCCATATGAGAGTTATCTAGCAGAAATCCCAGGGCTTACAACATAAACAATTTATTTCTATCAAGATTTTCTGATATAACTTCATCTTGGAAGTTATTTGGAAAAATAACACACACAGAGGGAAGCTTCTGGCTCTCTTTAAGTGAATTAAATAGAGTTCTGGGCAAATGCTTCTTCATTCACAAAATCAAATCACCACACTCTTTGCTGGGCTCATTTGTGCAGCTGCTTTGTACCTAACTGTGTTGCTCAGCCTTTTGCATTTTTTATGCACTCAGGTGAACTGAGCCAGAGCTGTTCAAAAAACTGTGGAACTTGAGTAGTGTGTGGTGTGCTACTCTGTAGCTCCTTGCAGACCAAATAATATCGAGCAAATCACAGGGGGCAGAACTTCATACCCTGAATTGTGCATTCAAATACCACCAGTGTGCCTCTGGCCATTTCATACACACATAAGAAACATTTTTTTCAAATTTTTTTTTTTTTTTGTGTAGTCCATTATGAATATTGTATACTACAGCTGCAGATCTTTGAGCAGAAAGCTGGGGAAGGAGAGGTTCACATGGGTGAAATGTGAGCAACAAAGGAATGCCCTCATGCTGCTACCAGACACCAGACTCTTGCATTTTATGCAGATATGGCCTATTTCCTCTCCATGACAGATGTGGGCACAGCCTTCAAGGGACAACCCAGATGTATGCATAGCCCACTAATAGAGAGGCTGAGGATCAAACCCTCTCTGTCCTATTTCTGCCTCTCTAAAATTCATTGCAAAAATTATTTGAAAAGCCTACCTGCTTTTTTTCCCATCTCTCTTCTGTTTTCCTGCAACTGAAAAGAGTGTCTGCAATTCTGGAAATGCATATATATTCATACTGCTGTATTACAGCAATTGATTCAAATTGAACATAAGTACAGCTGAATTACTAAATGCATTTTAAAGGCTGGATAAAACAGGATGGATGGAAAGGCAGGAAATATAACCCTGAATATATAAGCTCTGGAGAAGCAATCTATTTCTTATGTTAAATTTTTGTGTTCATTTTTTTGCACCTGATAACTGAAAGAAATATGACCTAAATTCCTACCACTGCGCTTTCAATAACTGAACAGCTTCCTCTATGTATAGATTGCAACTAAAATGTCTGAAAGGAAAGAAACTTCTCTGGCTGTTCTTCCATTATTTTTCAAAGTAGCTTGGGAAATCATGAAAGGACTTCTTCTCTGGAGACCTGACTGGGGATGATGTCCTGAGCTGAGAGGAAGGTGTTACAGTACAGCTGACCAGGTGAATTCAAAGGGCAGAAATGTTTTCTGCCAGGTCTGTGGAACTGGCTGGGCAGAAATGCCAGCTGAGCAGCCTCAAGTCAGTGCAAGGGTACTGAGCTCTGCAGCAAGAAGTGCTTTCAAGCATGTTGAAACCACCAGAATTGTGATGTGTTTGATCCACCATTACTAGCTATACTGTCTGAAAGCTCTGTTTCAAAGAAAGCCAGTGAAACTAGGTAGTTTGCTAGCACATTTCAGCCTTGGGACTGTTTTCTGAACTTGCGTGATTAGGAGCCAATCTACAAGTCTTTTGGCCAACACAGACAGGGCTAATCGACGTCTCTTCTTCTGCCATTTTATCCCTCTGTTTTTTTGGTGGTTTTTTTTAAGTAGATTTAATTTTAACTACTGAGAAGACAAGATTCCAAATCTCATTGCCAAGCCAGAACACTTTTCTAATGTTTATTCCCCTTGAATCCTGATAACTGAAGCTGTTGGAGTGTTTTTGTTTTCTATCTTGAAAGCAGGTGTCGTGGTTTGAGATGTCAAACCATGACAGCAGGTCACTGTCATACACAGTCTCCTGCTGAATGGCACAGCCTTGTCCTTGCCCACAGTGGAGAAGCAGACCCTGTGCTTTCTTCACAGTGGTAGCACAGCCTGTCGCAATGAGTGATAGCATGTTTCAGATGTGATAAGAAAAGCATTTTTCAGTGTAATAGACCATTTAAGAAACAGAAGAATGTAGTGATACAGTGGTGTGGGAAGAAGAGCAGAGGTTACACGCTGCTGTCCCCCTGAGGGGCCAAGGCCACCTTCAGGCTGGGTGCTGCTATCTGCTCTCTCCAGTAACAGGCACCAGGCCAGTGGCCTCTCAGGTGCCCCAGGGCCACCTCCTTTCAGATCAGTCTGGGCAGCTTTGTACCAGGGATGCTGAGAGGCAGCCACAGTTCTCAGTGCTCAGCAGCTGCAGGGGGAATAAGCACAGAGCAAAAGGTTGAGGGTGTGCTACAACAACAGAGGGGGTGGCATGCACCCTTCAGAGGCCTCTTACCCAAAGTGCATTCATTTGTGCTAAGTATTAGGAAAAAAAATAAAATTGGAGCTCTAATTGTTACTATTATACTACCTAGGGTGCCATACTATTTGAAACTGCAGGTTAAATTAAAGAGTCATTCCAAGATAGATTTCTTGTTCTCCTACATGCATGTCCTGTTAAAGTGATTATCATTCTAACTTCATCAGGAAAACTGATCTGCCACATTTCATTTTGTGCAGATTTGTGGTACTGACCACAAACACAGTGATGTTTTGTAAGTCCCAAACTATTCCTGAGATATATTTTTTGCTTAATTTTTGCTTGAAACCACTTGAAACATCATCTCTTGCAATTTATATTAACCTATGGAGTCTAGGAGCCTTTTAAGAGAATAGTCTAGCACAGTCTCTTTCAGATCTCCACATTTCTATTAGAGTTTGGAGTTCTTTGTTTAAAAAAAATCCTGCTTTATTTCTGTGTATTTATTTCTGTATTTCTGTGATGATCAGTCTTCATATTTCTCACATTTGGAAAAATATTCCATATAAGGTGATAAGCTGGTATTAAACACATACAGTGTGTCCCTACAATTCACTTTCAGGAAATATAATTACAGAGTCTCTTATATTTCATTGTTCCCCATGAATTTCATACCTGGAGTGAGGCTTCACTTAAACCTTTTCTAAGCTCTGAACTGAACATTTTGACTCCATTTGCTATATAATGGCTGGTCATTTATCTGGACTGAAAATGCTTTTTTGTTCAGAGACCTACTTTGCTGTAATCCACATAGGAGAATATGCATGTCCTCTTTAGACTCAAGGTACTTTGAAATTCAGGTTAGAAAGGGAACAGTAGGTCAGAATAGGCATAGTCTTAAAGTAGAACCTTTTAATCTAACTAAAAGCTTGTAGCTCGCTTCATGTATAATTGAAAACAGTATAGGTTCTCCTAAATATTTGAAGATACTAATGGATTTAAGTGAATCTGAATGAAAGGGAAGTCAGCACAAAGCTTCAGTTCTCCATCTAATTTTGTTACTTGCCATGCTAGTTTTCAACAGTTTCAAGACTGTTATGTTTTTCTTTTCACTGACACTGTGTTGCATATCCTTCAATGCGCAGAAAAGCTTTGCAATCCTCTGCAGGGGAATCTTCTTCACAAAAAGGCCTGAAATTTATTTATCTAATAGATCTTCAGCTATATCACTGTAACAAAGTCTAGTATATGGCAGTAGGGTGATGCTAATTCTGGTAACTGCCTCCATTTCAGGATGTCTGCATACCCTGGGCCAGACCACACTGCCACCTGCTCCAACCACGTGCTGTACTGTCCAGCTGCAAGCAATTCTTGGCAGGGAATCAAGTGTCTGCATTGGGCTTGATGCTGTGCTAAGCCCTAAGTCTTGAGCAGAGTTGCATAAATTATCACAATCCTCCTCTCCTATTTTTTGTTATCATCTTGCACACCGGGCTGCTCTTGAGAGACAGGACTTATGTGCTCAGTGCTGTGCTAACTCCCTCTATAGTGAGAGAAACCTGTTTTTTCTGGAGTGAATAAAACCCTGTGGTTTCTGGACCAAAGTTGATGTGCAGTGAGGTACTCAGGCAAGTCAGAGCTAACCCTATGCGTGCACCTGACTGCAAAGCATCTTCTAAGCATCTCTTTTTCTCTATTCTCTCAGTCATGGAGAGAGATAAGATCTTACAGATACCCCTTAAAAGGTTCAGAATAAAAAGGCTAATATACCTTATAGCTTAGTTTTCTCTGAATTTGTGCCAACAGATATAGGACCACATTTGTAAGCCCTAACTGACAGCTGTAGGTTAATTTTATTATGCACATATAAGGTTCTGTGGACATTAATTTCCACACACATAAATGGTTGGCTTTGAGTGCGTGTAAGCTCCACCTCAGAACTTTTCAGATATGGCAGTGCTCTTCCCAGGCTAGGGCAGGCTTGGTCACCTGGGTAGCCAGCAGTGCTGGCTAAAATTTGTGTCCATTTCTACCTGAGCATTTAGATATGCTAATGCAGAGGTGGAATTCTGAAAATAACATATATAAGTGTTAGCTCCTTCCCACCTTCCCCTCTATTTCATTGCTTGCAACCCCTTTATAATTAATTTCTCACCCCTTAATAATTATTAATAAAAGGAAAAAAAGACTTTAAGGACTTTGATTTAAAAAAAGAATGGATATGAACACAAAGTTTGACAGATGGAGAAAACCTTCTGTGAATAAAGCTTAGTAAGAATTTTTCATAACTGTAGGGGAAAAGAGTTTACAAACAATTTTAATTTTTAGTATTGATAAGGGTTACAGATTTTATTCTGAATTTTAGACACATTGAACACCTTTTATTCTTTTATGCTTAGATATGCTCTTAATGTGTGGCATATCAGCTTGAATGTTTACATATGATCTGACATGGAAAGAGTCTTACAATTTGTAAAACAGTATACTTATCACTAATGTTTGCTCTAATGATGACAGTGATTCCAAACTCAGTCTGGGGAGCAATAGTTTTGAAATAGCTCACAAGGTATGAACCTCCAGAAGGCATTTAGAGCTCCTAAGCTGGATGCCAAACTTTTAGATGACAAATCTCTTTCCATAAAAGATACATCCTTATGGAGCAGCAGGAGGTAAAGAAGAGCTGAGTTGCACAAGTCTGTCTGGAAAGATATGCAAGCTTAAAATACATAATGATTTACAGAATCAAAAATTTCAGAGCATTTGCAAGCATAAAACATATGAACATATTCTTCTGATTCTGCAAAAAAATGTAAATGTAAGTAAAAAGTACTATTTAAATCAATGCATTTAATTTTAAGCATGGTGAACAGGTCTATTTGTGATCTTACATTTCAGTCCTTCCGAGCAAGGTATCTCTGCTCGGTGTCTTTAAAAAAGCAGACTAGCAACAAGACTCCCAAGAAACTTATAAATGGAATCAGTGTCTGGAATGTAGTGAAAAAGAGCTTAATAGCAACCAAAAGCAGAATTTTCCTACTGGTGAAACTAAGGCAATAGGTGCATGAAGCTTTACAATTGTAATATGGTAAATATGCCATATGCTTTGAGAAAGACTCCCTGTCATTTGTAAACAATCTTTACAAGAAAAGTCTACATTTAAATATACAGTTTCTATGATTTGTCATAATGATATGATTTCCATTTGGTGATTATATATGTTGACAATGATAGAGCTAAAGCTTTGGAACTAAACATTCAGTAATGGAATTTGTGATACTACAAAAGTCAGACAAGGGAAGACTAAAAGGAGTCTAGTGTCAAGAGTAAGAAAATCAAACCAAGAGTGCTTTGTGCTCTCCTGAATAAAAGTTTATATCAGTCCTTTCATGTAGTGTATCCCCATGCAGCACCTTAGTGCTGAAATCAGATATTATAAGAAAAAAATCATACGTGCTGAAAATGCAGATAAAATATCTGTAGTGGTCTTGAAGGTAAATTAAGATGTAGAACTGGAGTATATAACATGGTGACATCATTTGTTTTTTGCTTTAAAAAGAAAAGAAAGGAATCCAAAACAATTTGGCAGGTTGTTACAGAATGCTACTGATGAAAATAATCCTGATGAATCTCACCATTGCATAAAGCTGTGGCAATAATATTAGGTTCAGGCTTCTGAGTCCTAATGAGTAAAAGAAATTGAGAGGTCAAAGATTGACAGCTGCTCTTTCACAACAGAAATAGCCAGCCCAATACTTGTAGCTGGATCTTAATTAAAATTGACAGATTGACAAAAATTTTCAAAGTGGACCTACAGTTCTTTAAAAACCCAGTTGTGCAAAAATGGGTGTTATACATATATTAAAAAGATGTAAACAATGAAAGAGCTAGTTCAAGCTGACAGGAGAAAAAGGAATGTATTCAAGCTACAGAAAGTGTATTTCACATTCAATGTCAAGAAGAGTATTCTAAACTAAATGCAAAAAAGGAGAAAAAATATTTCTAAATCTTGACTATTAAATTCAAATATTATTAATCACTACTGGCCTTATGACCACTCACAATCTCATCTAATTAAGGACTGCACTAGAAAAGTATTAGGACTATATAATATCCGTCTTTTCCTTTGAAAATGATCTCCATAAAAACAAAAGCAGAACTGCAAATACTATGCATACTGCTTGTTATTTCCAGTCACAAAATACCACAGTCTGCAAATAAGGCACGCCAAAGGCATGCAACTGTCCTGCTCTAGGGGGAAAAATACTGAACTCATCCTCTTTCTCAAAGACATAAAAAGTTAGAGAAATTATTGACCTTTTAATAAGCATGCAATACCTCTGGATGTCACTTATACATTCATTATTTATACATTCGTAACACCAGAAAAGGAAGATCCTTTAATTTGAAAAGGCCTAAAGTGTCTGCTGTTTTTCAGATTATGTATTTGGTTTGGGGAATTTTGATTGCTGGAAAGCTCTTCTGTCTTGCCCAGAAGAGCTCTGCTCTGACTTCCTGCATTACTCTTTCCTGCCTGTCCTTGCTGACCAGAAGTCACAGTGTTTCATGGAGCAATGTGCATTTCCTCACTTTCTTCAATGAGCAAGTTGGTTACTTCCAGGCAGACATAGAAACAGTCAGCCATGTCTACCAGTTTAGCTACAGATGTTACCCTTGACTGTAAACTGGGGGAGAGGCAGACTGGACTGGCACATTTTGTAAATAGCAAGTACTAAAGATGTCTCATAAAGTCAAATTTCCTGTTTATAACTAGGAATTGTTAATGCAAGTTGCATGTACTGAGCATTTAAACTTACCTAGTTTTGCTATTCTGGAGAATAAACCAGGAAAAATGTTAGTCAAAATCTTTTCACCAGTGCCTACTGGTGATTATGCTTTGTGATTTCTTTGTTGTTGTTTTTTTTTTTTTTTTTTAATTTTTTTTTTGGTTTTTTTTTTTTTCCTTTAATAAGGTAGAAGACCTTATTTTTATGCATGAAAATAAAGTACTATAGATACCCTTCTGTTGTAACTCCAGTCTACAGCTGGCTTTTTACAGGAGATTTTGGAAATATTGCTAGAAGTGTTTTGCTAAGCTTAACTGCATAGCAGGAACCACGGGGACTGCCCAAACATAATGTATACTGTGCTGCCACCACACAACTGTGTGTACTCAAAGTCTGTGTGTCAGTCATTCACTCCAGAAACACAAAGAAAGGAGTGGAGAAAGTAGCAACCTAACACTTTCAAAACCCAAATAGCATTATTAGGAGACTTCTGGGTGAAAGTGATGCTTTTGATTTGGACAAACATACCTGGCATTGTTACAAGACTCTGAATAAGAAAACAGGACTTTGCCTGTGCTTTTTGCATGCCAGTAGCTTTACGAATAGTCAGTTTAAAAGATCATTGCTATGGGCATCACATAAATAATTTTATATACATAAATACATATGTATATATATATTATCTATATGTGTGTGTGTGTACCAATGCATGTTAAATAAAAGCCCTCAGAATATTTTTAAAACCCATAGCTTATTTTGAGATTTATTTTCTAGGATAAACTATATTTTTAATTAATCACTTCAGAAATCAAAGCCGTTCATGACCTTTTAAAATGACTATACATACACAGCACACTGTTAGATTAATATTGGTTTTTTTCCCCCTCCACTGCAAGCAAAGTTTAGACAGTTAGCTTTCATACTTAGAAATAATTATTAAGCTTCGATTTAGTTTCTTAAAAGTTCATAATTAGGTCTTTTGATTGTGATTTTTTTTTTGGTAATTAGGTCAAAGTAATCAAGTAACTATGTGCAGAAATTAACATTTTTATTATATTAGATTATGTATTGTAGTAGTAAAGCTTGTTTGAAGTGCATGAATAAAAAGTGAAATTACAGGAAGAACAATCTAATATAGCAATACTAGGTGCATTCACTGTGCATCTGAGAGGAGGAGGGGGAAAAAAAAGAGGAGTTTTCACTCATTTTGGCCTAAAATGTGTTCAGGTTTCCAGGATTCTGACATCAGAACCTAGATAACGCTGGCTAGAACCATAGGGCTTTACAATAAAAGCTAAAATATTGACCATATGATGGCAAAAAGTCTTTATTTTGCGGTTAACTTATTCTCTTCTAGCTACTCTCTGATGAAGTTGGTGGTGCTGTGGAGGATGATCTCCTTCTTCTTGACAAAGATCGTGATCGTTCAGCACTGTAGGCAACATGCTTATCGTAATTTTGTATCTGAGCCTCGAGGAATTCCCTCTGTTGCTGGCTGATTGTCTGGCTAATCAGTCCAGGAAGAGCTTGAATGCTACCAATTAAAGTTTCCAGTTTAGTTTCCAGAGTAACAATTCTCTTCTCAAAATCTTCACTTCTTTCATTTAAGTCAGAAATCATGTCATACATGATGTTTTGAGTCTGAAAGTAGAAGGATGTAAGTAAAGGTTTAGAGAGACCTTACAAGTACTGTAACAAGTAGCACAACTGTATAAGGGTTTGTAAAACAGGAGATGAGTATTATAACAATATCTAGTTTTGTGAAATAATTTTCCCTGTAGATTAAATTACAGTAGACTAAACTTTCTACTAGATTTCTTGAGCAGAAACTTAATGGCTTTTAGTAGCTATTTATTTTAGATGTCGAAGATGAAATCAATTAAAGATCAGACCCCTTTTGGAAATTCAGATGTTTGGGAGTGTACCAGGCTAAGCTTTTTGAACAGTCAGTGTAAGCCGCCAGGGGACTGAAGGCTCCACTGATGTATTCCATCCTTAATTGTTCTTGATTCTGGTTTTAAATACCTTCATTCTTCTAATGAACTCTACAGAGCACAAATGTTGTTCACTGGCTTGCTCCTTAAACTTGGTAGATTTTCTTGAATTGGCAGTAAGAGGAGTTGAGTGGATTGTTTTTGAAAAGTAGTTCAAGAAGTAAAAACTCAATTCTATGCTTTTTTACTTTTGCACTCTCCAATCTATCTGGCCTCTACAAAACACTGCTGAATACAGAAAATATATAGAGTGTACTTTAAAATGCACAATGGTCAGTAAAAATGTGATCCTTAATGTGTTGTTTTAAAGAGACTTGGTTAAAACATAATGGCTGAATGTCTGCCTCTTATAGATTGAGGGTTCAGATTATTTAAACTGGAGTCAAAACTGGATGTAATTCAGTAGAAAAAATCAGTTGAAATTTATGAACCATCCAAAGGAAAGGAAAATTAATTGAATGACTGCCTGAAGTGTAAGCAAACCACTTTAGTATCAGGTGTGTTATAACCTATTGCTCTGCCTTCTGTTTCAGGATGCTAGCATTACCCTTGAAAGTGAAGTAGTCTACACAAAATAGTATATTAAGTTGCCAGAAGCATTAGACTGAACTGTATTTTCACCTGAAGCTGTCACATGGTTCTGTAAAGCAAGAGGGGAATGAACACTGAAGAGTTTAATCTTTGCTTTGATGCACTTGAAATCAAGGAGGATTTTGAGGTAAATGAAGAGGTGTACAAGAAACTCTTAAGAAGAGCCCATCAATGTTTCTAATGTAGCCTCAAATTAACTCACAGTTACTGTTAAATATTAAGTTCTAATGGAAGTCCAAAATGCTATCAGCTCAGGTCTCTAGCTTTCTAGTTATTACATACTTATGAAAAATTCTAGCAGCAATAAACAAGCAGCTTACACCCGAATAGCCTCTTTTACCTCAACTCAAATGGTTTAAAAAATATTTAAAAAGCCTTATGATATATTGGCAAAGTAGGCAGCTACTATTCATTATAAAAACTTAAATAAATGCAGATCTAAATTTACTTGTCCAAAGTTACTGCTGCATAAGACACCAGGAACAGGAATCCAGAACCTCTAACTCCAATCTAGAGGCTATTTACTATGGTCTGTCATGGCACAGTCACTATCACCACATAGCAAAGTCTTCTTACTTCACAGCACTACACCACTACGGCCCACTCACAGTTCAGCATTTACCATGACCTCTGCAGTCAGCTCAGGAGCTCTCAGGATCAGCCTCTCAATTGTGAAGTCTTTTTCAAATGTACAAAAAAAATAAATAAATATGGCATGTTCAAACTTTCATCAGGATACTTGTTCAAGATGTAGGTGCTACCACAAAACACACACATATTTTCATTTGCTATATATAACACCTTGTTAACAATATTTGCACATATAATGCTTAACATTTTCACTAAAAAACTTCATTTTGAAAGGATGAATGCTGAAAAAACAGTAACTGCCTACTAACCTTTGCCAGGTCCACCAAAGTGTTGGCTTGATCATTCAGTTTCCTTTGTTCCATTTTTACACTTCTTAATCTAAAAAGTGGAATTTTAAGTCAGATTTTTTTTTGTATGAGGTCATACTAGGATTTCTAGAGAGCATGCACAAAATTTACAAGAGCAATTCACTGCATGGACAATGCCTTAACTACTTTGTGTAGAGTCAGAATCTTTCATGTGCCTGCTACAATGAGAAGCATGCTTCTTCAACACCGCAAAAAAGGAAACAGCAAGGAAATGTGATGTCCTTGAGAATATAATTTGCGATGGTCAAAGTTGAATTCAATAAAGAAGATAACAATTTATCCAGACTACATGAAAGAAAGCCAAAACATTCCTCAAAGCCTCAGTATCGTGACAAGTAGATATAGGAAGAAACATAGAACAACAGTTTTTTGTCATTATTGTTGTAGCAATCAAGAATCTTCCCATGCCTACATGACTAGATACAGGTATTAGCCCTGTTCTGTCGGAAATGGATTGGGTTAGCAGGTGTCGGAACCTGATGAACATACAGTGATAAGTGAGTTTCTCCTTACTTTAAACAGAACTTCCATCGGACCAGCAGCTAAATAACCAACATGCTTGCCAATACATTTGGTTTTTTTGGATAATTTGTGAATCTAAATATGATTACATTTTAAATTTACTATTTAAACTATAGCATTGAAAAACTATGAAAGAAGCAGCAAGGGTACATTTTTTCTTTGATGCATGCTTATCTGCATTATTGTTGGTTATGCACATTTTTCGCAAGATACAGGACCCTTCTTATACATTCTCTCATACAAACCCCATGTTTTCCAGATTGACTACCAGAGGAGTTGTTTGTAGATTTGTGATAAGATACCACTTCAGTCTACCAGTGTGCCAAGTGCCAACCAAAACAAGAATTTGGTTAGCTGTCAAATGGAAGTGAGTTTGGCAGCCTTTCGTGACAGGTAGGTTGCTAATGCATTCTCTGTCCATTTCTCAGTGATGGTATTACTTAGAAAGGTGGTCTAAAGAAAACCCTCTTGAAGGTATTCCAAAACCAAAAAGTTTCCTTATCTCTTTAGTTGACAAGCATTTCCTTTCATATCTAGGCTAACCGGTATGAGAAAGTAAGTTGTGGAGAGTGAAATATAATTTAAAAATATCTTTAAAATATAAATGGAAATAACTCTGTTAAGGTAGAAATGAACTGATCACATAAAACTGGCATTCCAGGAGATTGTTACTGGAATGCCATATGCTCTTCTTCCCCTGGAAGCTTCTTTCAGAGCACAACATAAATGCAGATGGTAGGAGTCGTGTTTTCAGAGGCTACAAGGTGGAGTTTTTCTAAAGCAAAAAAGGAATCTCCAAGGTACAGAATTGTATTATCAAAATGTCAGAACAATTATTCAAAGGAAATTATTTCACTAGAGAATGAAAACCCCAGCATTTTGGTGACCATTCTTTCAAATAATGTGCAGAATATGTGCTTTCTGCTTTTCTTAAGATTCATTGATTCATCTGTTTGACAATCAGTATTTTAATTTTAAAATTCCAGGAAGTTCATTATTATTGTAGTACCAGTTGACAACAACATGATAATTCTTCATAGTAACCAACCCAACACCTACCACAGGCTGTAAGAACGTATAGATATGGCAAGTCTTTAGCTGCAGCAGCCGGATTTAAAGAAAACCAACAGACTTTCTTAGTATAATTCATCAAGATAAAATTTTGATTTTATGAACTTCACTTATCACAGAAAAAGATCATGATTCTGGATCGCATTTCCATGGCAGCAATCAGACCACTGAAATTCACAAATAAAAACTCTATTTTTTGCATGCAGACAGTGGTAAATTCTGCAAGTTTAGAAAGGAACAGCTTATACAACTTACTTCCGAGCTCTATTTTCATATGTTGAAAAAAGACAAAACAAAAGAAAACAAAGTGTAAAATATACTAAAACGACCAAATGAGCACAGTGGGCTCGATTCAGCAGGTGGAAAGTCCTAGGGCGTTGCTACTTTTGATCAGTAGCTGCCTGAGGAGTCATCTAACTCGCATTCATGATGTAGGAATCTGCAATATCTTCAAGCCTTCCCATTAACTATCAACTGTAGATTTTCTTATTCATACAATACATAAAATGTTTTTTTATGATTTCACCTTCATCTTATCTAATTGCATGAGAAGCAGAACACTCAGACCACCTGAACACATTTCAGAGCTGTGGCCATGACTGTTATCATGATCTGGGATCATTTCTTCTATTAAATTAGCCCTGAGAGAGCCCAGTCTTTTTATTTTTGTCTCCAGTGAAATGGTTGAAGATGAAGGAGGGGGACTAAACAAAACTTAAGACTCTAGAAAGATGGAAAACTGTAAGTCACTTGAGAAAAAGTACAAAGATGCAAAGGGATGGAAAATTAATTTGCATCCATCTAATCAGCTACAGGAAGAAAGCAAACTGCTGATGCAATCTTTTCATTTATGGTGCATTCTTCAGCATATTGAAAAAATTATCTTTTGGGGTTTTTTTCCCTGAATACAAAAGTTTTGGGGCTGTAGTGCAAAGTGGTAAAAGACAGAGAGAAATTATTAAGATAGCTGTGCAATCTAGCTGTCACACCTAGGAAAAAATTACTGATGCCACCTTCTCCCCTCCACTTGATTAATTAATTTTTAAGGGAGATGCAGAACACACTTTATATCCTGAAAAGCTCTTCTGAGCTTGACTGATAAAAAAAGCTGGAGATCGAGCCTGCTGTGCTTTTTAGATTCTTTTCTGAACATATGTGCTCATACACACACAGACACACAACACACACACACACACACACACACACACACACACACACACACACAATAAATAGTAAAGTTAGAATGTTAAGAAACAACCTTTTCAATCAAGGATTCAAGTCCAGCAAGGATGCACATGACATGCTATCCTCTCCCCAGAACCCCTTCCACTCCCCTCCACCTCCCAATCCTTTAAGCTAAGCAGGGTGGCCAAACTGCTATATAAAAATATGCTTTTTATATTCACATAAAAATGCCTCAACTTCTGTTATCTTTTTATTCCTCAAAATATCTCCACAATGACTCAGTAACATTTAAACCTGCAAATTTGCTAAATGTAATACAGTAATCAAAGTTTACAGAATACTTCATAGCTTAAGCTTAGTTAACTACTGCTTTAAAACATTGCTATGAAAGAGAGAATGATTGTTAGTCTAAATTTACTAATAGGAAATGAGTAAACCTGGCCTTTCTTTCCTGTCTTTCCTGTAAGATGCTACATAGATATTCTTTTCATCATGGATGCCCCTCTCACATCACTTCACTGGTTGTCTCAGGCACAGACCTACACTCAAAAGTTATGAAACCATCAGTTTGAAACTAAACCTAATTTCTCTCTTTCTTCTCTGTAACTCATTGGAACTATCTTCATAGGCTGTACAGATGGCTGCCTCAGCTGAATGGGGATAACAGAACAAACAGACCCTGACCATTCCTCAAAATGGTTCTTAGGACCAAAATTCCCTGGTTCCTGAGGACAAAACTCTGAGATTTTTTTCCCCTCAGGTAGTTCAGGAATAGTAACCATTGAGCAATTCTACTCATTTGGATGTGCTTTATGACAAATACATACTGCAAATTTTAGATAAATACTTGTAGTTTGGCAAAACCATGGCACAGCTTAAACCTACTACCAGTTTTAGACCTCAGGCTTGTTTCAGACTCTCATGTAGAGGGGAAGAACTCATTTGAATAATGCCAGAGGTGCTCAATGGTCTCAACTATTGGCATACACTCCCATTTTCTAGAATAGATGGCCAGGACCAACATTTGATCTTATGCACTGAGAATATACAGTGGAGAGAGGCTAAATGCTGGTGGGCCATGAAATTATACTTGATGAATATTCTGTTCATTAAACACTACATACATACTCTCTTCTATCACATTGTTCTGACTTTACAATATTAAAACATTTACTACAAAGAAATTTTTTTTTTCATTTTCTTCTGTCTATTGTAGCTCACATCTTTCTACCTGGAAGAAAATGCATAAAAATAAAGGATAGTCTCAGTGGCATAGAACAAAAATAGTCTTAGATAATTCAAGAAGTATGGGAAACTTCTAAAAAACATTCACCAGTTTATATGGACATAAACTGCCAGTGTACCTTCTTATTTTGTTGTAAATAGATAATACAGTAAATGGCTATCTTTGTCTTACTCTGAAAGAAAATCAACCTCCAGAACAAGCTTGAAGGGAAGGGAATGGTGGGGGGAGAGGAGGGAGGGGGCAGAATGGGACTAAGAGTGACTGAGAGAGAAGGAAACTAACAGAGAAAACACCTTGGGAGGAAAAAGAAAGCAAAATAATACTTACTGATGAATAGCTTGCAAGAATTTGCGTTGATGTTTCCTTACTTTTGCATGGTCTATTTTTTTAACCAGCTTTGTGTTTTTATAAATTAACCATGTTTCCCTGAGTACATTGGCCGCTGCATTTTTCACCTGTTTAATAAAAGAAAAACACCAGGCTGACAAAAGTAGTACTATGTTATGTTTTTACTTTTCTGTTATTAACTTTTCCTAAAGCTTTTGAAATGCTGTCTTAACTGTGGGAAGTGGGTACCTCAAGTAGCTGAAGCACTGAGGGAAGAAAGCAACAACTGGATAAAGGGGACTGCTGAGCAGTTTCCTTTTAATATAGATGTGATGTTCAGATCAAATATTTTTGCATCCAGGAATAATTTTCCCTCTTCAAAAAGTTGAAACTGTTTGGTGTTTATGGCAATACCAATTACAGTGAGGAAATACTAATGCATTATCTGTATGTTAATTAAGTGTATTCAATAGGACCATAACATTTCTCTCTTTCTTATTCTATGGTTAGCACGTCTTAATTCTTTTGGCAATTTAACAGTCTTTTAAAGTTTCAGAGCTGTTTGAGCACTTTGTCCCTTTCTTTTATTTTTTTGGTTTTGGGTGGCATTTAGTTTTTATACTTGTTTCTTTTTTAACATCTCCAAGAAGATGAAAAAATATGTTGTCAATTAATGCGGGCAGAGTTCTATTTAAAAAGTGCTTTGATTTATTTTTTAAATTTGGCGTTCCATAAAATGTTAAAGAGTACCTACAGTTCCCTTTTTAGGCCCTCCAAAATTTTCAGAATGCTTAAAAACATACAAATAATTTGAATGCAATGTTGATTAATGGCTGAACAACTAGGATACTTGGAAAGAAAAATTGTCCTAATTATTCATCTTTATTTTCTCTCCTCCAGCTTTACATCATGCCAGTAACGGCAGTGTCAGAGCTAAGTCAATGGCTAAGACATTGCAGGAATGTCATGCAATAACTTGGCCCAGCAACAGCCTCCCCCCTTTGCACCTGTAAGTGTTGGAGAACCTTGTCCTGTCTTCACTGAAAGCACAACCATGGTTTAGAGACGTCCTCACAATTCCTAAGTAGCCCTTGCACTCCTGGAAAGTATGGCTGAGGAAAGATCCCCAGCATCTGCATGAATTGTGATCTGATGTGAATCTTAGATTTGTTTGCTTGGCTCACTTTTCATGTGCTTTGAGTTTCACAAGCTTAAAGCTTTGTTTAATAAAGTATTAGACTAACATTGAGATTTATATGAAGAATAGATGAACAAAATAAACTTCAAAAGGCATAAATAAAGACTAGACTCAAAATCTGGCCAATCTCTGAGACACATTTTGGGCTCAGTTGTCAGATAACACTAAAAAAAGTAACTATGTTATGAAAGGACAAATTATTTCCTGTGGTCTAGTATCAACAACACCTTAACTGACTGCAATAGGAATGTAAATCAACAAGCACAGAGAGACACCTTGTCAGACACCCTTTATACCTATACAGGAATTCTCTCCTCACTCATCCTTAGTCTCTCCCTGCTGTGACTCCTTAGAGGAGATACAGGCTGTTAGTGGTGAGCAGCACAGAAATGAGAGCCAGCACAGCCAGAGCAGTGCTGTGAGAAACACAGCCCTTGGGGACAGGACGGGGCTCTCTGCAACACAAGGCCCGCAGCAGTGCAGCGCTGCAGTGCTGCATGGAGCTGTGCTGGGGCAGCCATCCTCCTCCTCCTCCTCGCCTGGAGCAGAATGACTGTCTCTATCTCAGGCACCCACCACTAAGGAGAAACTCTGCTGAGTTCTGCTGAGCTGTGACTGTAAGCACCTTTTTCTTCACATTGGCTCTTCTCAATAATGAAGACTGAACAAGTTGAGTGCACTGTACAGTTACTACTCTTTTTCTTGTTCCCTCAACACTGACCTGTTTTATTTCAGCAAAGGATTTGTATTGCCTTGTTTGCTGCATTTTCTTTCATTTAAAATATTTCAACACCAATGCCTCCTATTTTGTGAAAAATAGTTTCTTCTAAAAATAATATATACAAATATCTTTCAGGGTCCTTCAGAACTGTGTGCCACTAAATAAACCATGTGTTGTGTCCAAAACGCAGTTGGAAATTCTGCCTCACTGTTATTGTTCATATGTTGCAACATATGAAAACATATGTTATTTTCTTAAGAATATCTCTCATAGGTTGAAATTTTAGTTTTTATCTGTAATTTCACCTATTTTAGCAACAAAAAATATATTTTCATATGCCATGCAAAAGCTTTTGGTTTAATGCAATAGTCTAGTTCCACAGCACTTAACTGCTAATTAACTAATTAACACCAAATACCTTCCAGTTACAGGGGCCCTCTATACAATATTCTATACAAATCCTTTAAATTTGCTGACAACTTGCAGTTGTCCTCAATTTAAAGGAAAACTCAAGGCATCCAATTTCTAATCTTTCAAAACAATACCCATGACAAAGTTCAGCAAGGATACCAAGCAGGAGACTACTTAAACACAAATGTAGAAATAAATTAATACACAGTATTCCTTTTCGGTTGTGAATATAAAGTGTGACTTACTCTTTTAGTTAGCTGGGTGTCCATCATGAAATTATGCACATGTTTTTCAGCTTTGGTAAGTTCTAACTTCCTTGCCACCACAGCTACCACCAGTGCAGTGCACCCAGCACCCTGAAAACAATAAAACAAACCCCCAGGATGTTACTACTGCATTTTGCAGGGTTTTTAGAGGAAGTTTCTCCTTTCCTGTAGAAGTATGGCAAGCATCAGGTGATTGATCCTAGGTAAATACAGTGAACATACTACAGCTGTTTCATTTCAGAGTATTAATTCAAGTCAGTATTTACAGGTTGGTAAACTATTAACGCACCAAAATAATTAGTGAGCAGCATCACTTAGAAGTTCAGTTGTTTGGTTTTTTTTCCCCTGCAGGGGTTGAACATTTCCCATTTCTAATGCATAAACAAAGGGGGTGATTAAAAACAACTTTTAAAACCCAGTAACAGAGTACTCTGTTCTTAAAAATTTTCTCAAGGTTATAACAACTGCTAAAGAGGAAATAAGATTAGATTAGTATTTAGCACACACACACACAAAAAAAAAAAGTTTCTTAGGATTTTCTTCAGGGCCTAAAAATAATAGTAAAATTATTATTTACTCACTTTAGTATATTTTCCTGTTGTTCTGAGTTCTTCAGTGATCTTTTCTGCTTATCTTATTACCATATAAAATAGAACACATACACCGGACCGTATCTTCAAAACTTGGACAGAGAAAATACCAATTTTCTAATTCATGCTGTGTATATGTATGCACATGCGTGTATACACATTGACATGCATGTGCACAACAGGCAAATTCCAGAAGGTGCCTGTCTCTTTGGAATGACAGTGGCTTTATCAGCATCACAAATACAAACGCTTCTTTATGGGGCAGGTGAAACAGAAAGGAGGTTAAAATGAGCCAGGTAATAAGCAGTGTCAGTTTTACACATCTAGAGGTATCATTACCTTTACACTATTTATAAATTCTACTGCTTTAATATTTTGTTTTAATAAAAATATTCTTACAGTTTCTTTAAAATAAAGTAAAAATATCTCATTAAATATACAAAGCTACATTTAACTTGCAGGTTCATTCCAATCTAGCTCTTACTCACTTGTGTCAGTTACTCTTCAATATAAAGCAATCTCTCATTGCTTCTCATTGAAGCTTAGCACATTTTGATTCACAGAGCTTTCTTCTACTTATTCTGTATTTCTCCCATAAATTTATTCTCTATCCCCCACATCTAAAACTGCCTTACCCTCTCCAAAAAATCCAGAAGAAATCTCAGAATTTAGCTTTCAAAATACAAAATCCATTATTAAAAACATAGAGACTGCAAAATAAATTACCTAATTGGAAACCTTTTTCCACACAGAGTCCTTAAAAAACTGGATCTTTTCTCTCTGTGTACTTACTGAGGCATACAATGAATTCTGTGAAAGCCTTGAATTAATAACTTTTCCATTTCTCTGGTAGATTGTTCCAAAAAATCCATCCAACCCTCCTCTCATTTTCTCTAGTTAGTTCTCATCTTCCATCCTCAACAGCTCTCAGCATTCCTTCAAATGAGCGTCTCATAAGTTTGCTGCATTTCTTGCTTCTTTCCTGTTCTCAATACTAAGCCTTTGTTTTTCTCCACCTCTCTGTTGTCCAGTCTTGCGATGATGGAATTACTGGGAATTTACTTGAAGTTTTGCTCTCTCCATGAGTCAAAATGGTGCTATAAATTCTTCTCCTTCTCAAGACCCCATTAACAGTTAAAGAGAAAGAATACAGCCACAGCTTAAGGCTATGCACTTCAGAAGCCCACTGAGCCTCCACTGGGAAGAGGACAAGGCAGAAGATGCTCTAACACATCCTACCTCCCCAGAAAACAGACAGTGCTCTTTAAGTCTTCTTCCTGTTGAGGTAAATGCTATTATGCAGAAGACTTCTCTGTAGGCAAATAAATTAATAAATTACCCCATATAATAGCAAGGAAGTGAAGATAAAAGCAGACACCTTTCGTTCAGTATGTCAGGAAAACCAGGGCCAGATGCTGATTTAATGACATAACCAGAGTTCTGCCTGCTCAAAGAATGGAAATGAGCTTATCAATACAGACCCCACTAGCAAAAAACCACCTATTTAAGCCAATTTACTGGGGGAGAGAAATACTAGATGACTCTTTCCCAATCCCCCTCAAAAAGGCTAGAGGAATGGTGGCAGGCAAAAGAGCTTGCTTTGAAGCAAAATCATTCCAGCCTTTCTGATTAAGGCATTTTCAATGTGGCACAGCAGCTGTAAGGGCCAAATGCTGTCAAAAGTAGGAGTTTTATGTCTCACATAAAATATACTGCCTGTGGTGTCACAATACTGTCACTGGTGAGCTGTGACAACCACCTCTACAGTGTATATGCACTGCTATCTTCCTCATATCCAAAACAGCTTATTGTGATGGTAAGGTATCCTAAATTCAAACTTAAACCTCTTCGTTTTGTGGTACATGATGGGATCTCAGGACACGAACATGAGTTCTTCTAATGTTTCTTCAGAAGCAGGAAGTATTATACTACCTGCATGTTTACATTTCACAGTACTGTGAAGGAAAAATAATCATTCATAGCAGCTTCCACAATGACTAAAATTCCACTTAACCTACATGATGCTAATTAATATTTCATGTTACAGCAACCTGCAGTATTACATGGCTCCCCTAAAGAGCTCAGCATCCTTAAAAATACTCATAAAGTGAGAATTATTCAAAATGGCAGAAATTAAATGGAGGAAATACAGTTACTTAAAAAATTGTAGCATTGTTATTTATTTATTAATAAATATTTATTTATTAGTAAATATTTATAAATAAATATTTATTAAAATTGCTCAAACTAAGCAAAAGCACTAATAATTATTTCATCTGCAGGAGGGGTTCTTTAGAGAATAAAATTCTACAAAGTCTTATATTTGGTTACTGTATTAACTTTCAACATCATTATTTTTATCCAGTTTTGAAGTAAATAATAAAATAAATCTTTGCTTCAAGCTCTTGTTCAGGAGAACTATATGTAAGAATGAAGAATATTAAAAAGGCAGGACCAAATATATTTTCAGGTATCAAAGCATTAATCAATTCTATCTGGAATTGACACTCCTTAATCAGCAGCCTGACCACCTCCTGCATTACAGAGTTATCACAGTGTGTTTTGGCTTGGTAAGCAGCCTGGTTTTAAGGGCACTTAGGACAGAATATTACAACACACTCAGTGTAAGCAAATTGATCAAGCCAAGGTTGTTCATCTGCTCCACTTAGTGGAAACAGGTAATAACAGAATGAGCCATTCATTAATTTGATGGTGTTCAAGTACTCTAAGATCAAGTATTTGCCAGCAACCACTGTTTTTAAAAGCTGATTCTGATACCTGAATTCTTCTGTTTTCCAGAAGGCACGTACAAGCTGAATGAAATTATCTACTAAAGCATGAGAAGCTCTTAAAGATCACAGATTGAAGAATAGGCAAGATTAGGACTCCACTGATGAGCGGAGCAATGCTTATTTCCTGTTTGCAAGGATCAAAGATGAAGCACATTAATTTAATCCTGAACACACAGTATTTCTTGCTTGATATGAAGTGTAGCATATTTGTCCACAGTAAAAGAAAGAAGTCTGAAAATAAACATATCCACAGTCTTCCACCTGAGCAAATCAACAAACTCTGGACTTCACAGTGGCATCAGATCTCTGATGGCAATTGTAGAATTTGCACTTATGAGCAGTACAACCTTTAGCATCGGGTTCACAACTGCTTACACAGGACAGAACTTGTCTTGATTATCAATCTATTTAGCCATTGTCCCTTATGAAAGCAATTTGATGTGACTGCAAGCGACTTGAGGACATTCTTTGTATGTTTAATTCTAAATATGGTGCTCCTGTTAAGGACAAAGAATGACACCTAAAGTTCAAATGCTCATGCAGGTATGCAAGTCTGTGAAAGCCATTCTCCTCTCTAGCCCTCTTTGATGCCTAGAATACAAAGTGAGTTTCCCTGATAGAAATGTAAGTGGAAGTGTATGTTGGCATTTTACTCATATATGGTTAGGCAGTTTTTAAACAGTAGTAGGATAATAATTTTCTCTGTTACATAAATCTAAATGATACACCTAAAAAATGAATGGAAGGATGGATTAAATTGAGGGGGAAAAAATAATGTCATCAGGCATTAATGTCAAGCCCATGTTATTTGAAAAGTGAAAGAGAAGAAAGATGAAATTAATTGTATTTTAAATTATACTTTAAATTTAGCAACTGAACATGACATGAATTTAACTTAAACGTGACTCTCAGAAAAAAACATGACTATTACTTGGTGTTGTCTTTCATTTTACTTACAGGTGTCATAAATTGCAACTTTCCCTATTTTCTGCACAGCCTCTCCTCTTGGGACTTAGTTCTGAATTATTGCAAGCCTTCTTTCAAATGCTTTAACAAAGCAAACTATGTCTTAGACACATCAGACATTGCTGCAATGGTTATTTTCTTTGCCTGTCATTCTTAAAATGTTACTCTGCTCTGTGTTGATGTAGTTCCTTCTCTATGGCATCATATACAGAATATTTGCCCTCAGCTGCAGTATTTTATGACTCCTCAGGGATTTCAGTTCTAACAAGATCTTTCAGACAAGATTCTTTGCATCACCTATTTACTTAGTAAAAGCTCCCAAGAAACATATAAATCTAATATATATTTTTCTTTTAAAACCTTCCCCTTCTTTGTTTAGGATTTTACTTACTACAAAGCCTAGCAAAACCAGTGAAGGTATGTCAGATTCTAGTATGCCAAGATGACTACTACTACCCTACATAATTCCTCCTTGTTTCCCATTGTATTTGCTCTACGGGAATGGTAAACTCATCAGTAAATTGGACTGTGTATTTCTACTCTCTTTACACAGCACTGGCATCAATAGGATCAGGAGTCCTGAAGGGCTACAGGAATATAAATAAGAATTAATAAAGGTGGTTGGCCTGTATTACCCAGTTATAGTATGTACATCATACTAGACCTGACTTTCCTTTTCTCTTCCTTGTCAAAGTCACTCATCAATATATTACTACATGCCAGCTGAGATGCCTTTTGCTGTCCAACCACAATCCTCTGTCCTCTTCACTTTTGCAATCCACACTGAGCTTTCTGCTGAAATCAGCAGAATCACCATATCAAAGCTGACTAACTAAAAGTTACTACAGAGGATTTTACATTACAGTAAACCACACCTGACACAGCCATGGCAGATGGAAGGAAAAAGCTGGTGTTTCCCACAGCACACAGTGAAAATGTGGCTATGGAATCTGGATCAAGACCGTGCCTTTACTACCACTCACAAGTGCTAAGACTGAATGTTCACACTGTGATTCTGCAAGACAGTGCTGGCAAAACTGCAGGGTTCAGACTTCAAGGGCAGTCTAGCATGTACATCTAACATTATTGTCAAGGTCCAGTTTTACTGACAGCGAGAGAAGCTTTCAGCTCTTCAACCAAGGGTTTATCTAAGGCAAATAAAGCTTAGCATTGGCTGCATTTTCAGTTAGAACTGAAAGCAGCATTTGGTCAGTAGAGAAACCCTGTTGTCCTCTAAGTAAATGCCTCGGGCATTGTCACTTGGTTCTTCTTTTGATAAGGTTCTGAAATACCTTCACAAGACTACAGTGAATTGAGTCACTCCTGCAACCACCTGGAGGGTGATGCGGGTGAGAAGGGAAGCAACACTGTGTATCAGTGTCTCTGTTGCAAGTCACCTGGCATCTTTGGTTTACTGGACTGGAATGAAGTGCAATCTTAAGTGGTGTAGGTGTCACAAAAATGTCCTGCTATACAAAAATGTCCTGCTGTACTTGCCTGTAGCTGAAAGAAGGCAGTTGCCACATTTCTTGCTCATTTCTCTTGGGATCCACTGAGGGAGAGAGAAGGTGTGCTTTGCAGACATATGGTTCTGGTGGGAAATTTAGCTCTGCACCAGAAAAGGCACAACATTCCTCCTGCTGCTCTGCATAAAATGAAAGCCCTGTAAGAATTTAAACAGGCATTTTGCTCATCTGGCTCTCTCAAAGGTGGACATATATGACCACCAGGGAAGGGGAAAAAATTTTTTAAAATTTGTTGCTTGAAGTAAAAAAAACCTCTCGAAAACAACACAGGCAGAAGCGAGGGAAGTGTTGCTGTATAAATGTGGGTTTGTATTTGTCACTGTTTACTGGGAGAGATGTATAACCTTGCAAGACTGAAATAAAATGAGTAATAGGACAACAACTATGTTATCTCACCAAAGAGTGATCTAAAAAACCTTTGCATTATTTATACTTTCTTGTATTCAATATTTGCCTGGCTACTATTGTCTTCAGTGGCATTTGTCTGCATCACATCTAGAATTTTACTGCAACATTTAAATTTCTGATCTATATAGGAATAGATGAGCAGGTTTGTTTACTTCTAATTAGTCCATAAGGTTTTTGGCAATGTTGCGAAAATAAAAATTATGAAGACCATTAAAATGTTATGTATAAATGTGAAATTGATTAACCAGTGTCACACATAAGAATGGGTATTCATAAGTGAGTGTGAAGTAAACTTCTTGAGAAATAAAAGCTGGGTACTAGGAGAGACATCTGAGACAACAGAAGACATAATGATTTATAACATGAAGACAGTGTCTCTTCTACAGGGGAACCTACAAAGGACTGTAGTGTTAATGAATGTAGTGTAAATGACTGTAGACTGTCAGAAAAGTTAGGACAATTTTCAGAATTGTCAGAATCCCTGGCAATTCAATATGGCCTGATGACTGGGCTTCTGGTAAACCTTCAGTGGTCATAACAGCTAAAATACCCCTGGACAGTTTATCCCAAAATGCATAAAAAACTTTTTGCTGGGCAAGGGTTGAAGTGTAATTTCCTTAAATGAGCAGGCTTAACAGCCTATAAGGCTGACGGGAAACATCACTTCAATAATTCAGGATGAAAGCTACCAGTGATGTTCTTGTTCTTCACCTGTGTTGCAAATACAAAAGTTTCATGAGAATATGTGTAAAAGTACACAAAAACTGCTGTATTAAATCTAAGGTTATTGCAAATGAAATTACATTTTCTCAGATCAAAGAAGTTTTGCTGCACCAGTCATCAGCTCTAGTCATACCATGTAAACAATGAAAGCATGAGACAACTGCTTCTCTTTCCAGCCAGGAAATAATTGCCTTTGAATTTACTGAAATGCATGCATAACTAGACCTTAGTGGGAAAAAGTTCCTGTGTCCTCTGCCACTTCAAAAACTTCCCTGCTCTACTGGTACAAATTAAAGACCTTCTGAAGAAGTCTTTTTCCCTTAATTTTTCTAGTTTTGAAAGAAGGTGAAACCTTTCAAGAGGTGTTGTTTACTCAAATGGAGTAAAACCTCTGCCATTGCCTCACTTTTTAGATTAACGCCCTCTCAACCACTGCATCGGGGATCATGTTTTAAAGCTTCTCAACTTGATTTTGATAATTTATGATTCTTTACTTCAGCTAGAAATTTCACTCCAACAAGCCACAAACATAAATAATCCCAAACTACCTTTCTTCCCTACCAAAGTTTTTGCAATTTGTTGTGCTGGAACAACAATAGTAGAGGAGCTGACAAATTTCTCAGTAGCCCAGCTTTTAATAGCTTTACCCTTAAGAATGCAGGCATCATTATCTGTCTTCTCCATATAAAATTTCTGCTCAATACGTTGTCTACTTAGATTCTACTATGATAGAAGGAACAAACACAGTCTGTTCTAAGTCCTGATGTCACTTATATTTACTACTGAATTATCAGAACCTACTGAATCACATTCTAGCATATATCTGAGACATGGACCCAAGATGCTATCAATTTACATGAAAAGCTTTTCATATTTTCTGTACTCTCAGAGAAGTAAAAACTAAACAGTGTTCTAGATGTTTGAGATATCTACTTATCAACAGAATGATGCACCACAGTGCTTTAATTTGATTTGATAATACCTTTTCAGCTTTTAAATTGTAATTCAAAATATATTTCTATATTTTATAAACCATTGTTTCTCTGACACACTACACAATTAAACAACATGAACAAAAGTTTTCATAAAATCACACATTTTAGACACTATTATACACAATAATTTATGACCTTTTTGTACACTATCCATAAAGTTCTATAAAATAATTTCCATATTTGCTCGAATCTGATGTTTACCTTATTTTTTCTCTTTTTCAGGACTCATCCCAGAAGACATGCAAACAATGTTAACTATGCAGTTAGAATCTACTTGTTTATCACCTCTTTTTTTTTACAATCTAACAAATAATAAATTTCAAAAATAATAGAGTTAAGATTTGCTACTCACAAAAAATAGGACAGTTAGAAACTGCTACTCTAAGTGCCACGTTCCTATGTTAGATAGTTCTCTGTATTTGTTGGTAAGACCAGGCTGTCTACAATTACCATTTGCAAAAACATGACAATTAAGCCTTAGATGAAGAGTTCTCTGTTCTTAAACCAGAAACACCTCATCATCATCATCACTTTTTTCATGATTCATAGCAAAGAAACAGTGATTGTTTAGAAATAAATGCAGACTTCCAAAGGACATAAAACCTTCAGCATGAGAGGATTTAAAATGAGATATTAATTTTTGATTCACCATTCAGAACTAATAGCTCCTAAAGCCAGATTGTACACACTGACTTCATAGCAACTACTCTAATAAGAATATTTCATCTACATGAGTGGTCTTCAAATACTGTAGTTAAAAGATGCCACTTAAAGTTTTTGCAAGGAAAAACTCAAATCTTGTCCACAGCCATTGTATACATTTAAGAAACTTTTTGTATTTTTTTGGTTCTTTCCTAAGCCTAATAATCTCTTTGAAGTTCATTTCAACAAGAGAAGCAATTAAAGTATAATTTCCACATTAGCAAAGCAGACACTTGAAATAACATCTATTTCATTTAAAGCAAACATCATTGAGCTATACCAAACCAACTGCATCCTGTGACAGGACAATTGCAATTCATCCATTTTATTTGCAGCAACATAGGTTTGGCTTACATGTCTGCTTCTAACTGTTGGTGGGTGGCTTTGCAGGAAGATTCTGCATCATAAACTTTGCATCATACAATAAAAGCACCACCTCACCACATAATGCTGGATCTAAAAGGAAAAATGTCCTTCTTAAAACTTGTAACAGGTCCTTGTATTTGCAGTCAGAAGAATTGATTGCCCTTGTTTTATCTTGTGTAACTCCAAAAGCTTACAAAGGTCTGCAAAAGTTATCCATCTCACAGTCCATAATTATGAAGTTTTCCATATCTTCTCACACTCCCCCTTACCAATTTCTACAGAACTTCTTTAAATTTTTGCTAACTTCATTAATCTCCTTATAATGCAGGGAAAATTTTGCAAACCACTCCAACGCCTGAAATGCAAAAAGCCATTAAAAAAGTGGAAGTGCTGCCTACACAAGCAGTTCCACTTAGAAACCATACAAGGAAAGTGTTCCACCTGTAGCAGAGATCACCTTGCTGATGAGCATCTGAGAGATCTGCCTGGGTGGGCATTGACAACCAGGCATGGCAGCTCCAGGAGGCACAAAACATATGCAAATTCAGTACACCAACAAGTTGCACGGCACGGCAAAGATGCCACAGGTCTCCCTCTTTCCTCTCTATCCTGCTCTGAGAACAGTGACAGCAGCTGTATGCATATCCATCCAACCCACTCTTCCAGACCTACCTAAAGTACACAAGGGGCAGAGAATACATTTGCTCTCAATTTATAGCCCACCTGGCCCACAGTCTGCTACTGCTGCCTAGTAAAAGTTTCATAATTGAGTTGAGGCACCCAGTTCAGTTTCACTTGCTTGACTGTAAAACATTTCTGCATTGACTCCTCTTTGTAATGTGTGTCAGTATTTTTATGAAAGTTTCATATATTTAAGTGCTTTGCAAGATCACAATGTAAATGGTTCATTTTTTTTCATTTTTTTGTTCACAGGGTTGTTTTTTTTGGGGGGGGGTGTTTTGGTTTTTTTTTGTTTTTTTTTTTAATTTATTTTGGGTTTTTTCCCCAATTTCTCTAATACATTTATCAAACTTCTTTGCTATCTTACTCTCAACAATTCTCAAGGCATTTTTCCTTTTGGTATAATCTGAATATGTGTAAATATTTTCATATTTTCCAGCAGTGTGCATTTGTAGAGTTTAATAGGTGTCACTTTACATCAGTGACCTAAGACAGCAGTAGTTACAATGTCAATCACCAACACAACTTGGTGCCACCAGCAGACTGCACAAAGCCCACTTCTCAGGCTGGAGTACAAGGCAGAGCTCAGCCTGAGCACTCCCATCTCCATTGCACAGAAAGCAATTCCTGAGGCAGAAGTAGGAAGGTAGACATGGCACCAGGGTCTACCTTCCTACTTGATCCCTAGGGATCGAGACACCGAAGTAGGCTTCCTTGGGCCACCAGTTCCACAAAGCCAATATTAATTCTTCAGTTGTCTGTGTAACTACTCTTGTACTCACAAGTATTTCTATTTATTCCCCCTTCCATCCATTTTAATAGGGACCTTACCCAAAAGCAAACACAAATACTCAGCAGTATTTGGCATTGATCACACTAATCCAATGCACTTGCTGCTTCACATGCTAGGGAATTACACTTTACCTCTTAAAACCAAATATATGTTTTTATTTTACTAGATCCATTTAACAGTTACCTTTGTGTGTCTTTTAATTAGATCATCAATTGCTCCTATTGAAATAAAAATCAGTAGGTCTGTTCTTTTAGGATTTTATATTTTCCACAACAAACATTAATTAGTTACTGTACAAGTTTCAGAAGAGTAATTGGTTTTAAAGAATGATATTCAAGACCTGTAAGCTTTTTGGTATTACAGGTTTGTCTAGAAGAGAGTTCATTATTATATTTACTGTGCCATACTTCATACTCCTCAGGTCCTTTATAAAAACAAAACAAAACAAAACAAAACAAAACAAAACAAAACAAAACAAAAGGCAAATACCAAAAAAAGTACCAGAATAATTCCAGCATCTGACTTTTTCTCATTGTTCCATGTTTTTTTATCTCAAAGATTACTTTAATGTAGTTAGTGGTTAGCCTTTCTATTGTTTTACCTATCATAACACAGCAGCTACTTGGCTCGTTTTCCCAAATTCATTACCACGACATTCTGATTGGAGCCTCTGCTCTTCCAAAGCCGCTGCAGAACTTATAATCACTAAAAAAACCCAATCAGAGACATGAAGGTATCATCCATATATTTTACAAGTCTTCCAGTTGTGAAAAAGAGATGCCAATGTGTGAAAACAGTATGTATAAATCCATACTTGACTTTTCCATGGAAGCCGTGGAAGTGACTTTGTATGAGGATTCTGTCAATTCTGCAATCCCTGCCCTGCAAGGTGGCAATAAACACTGCTTCTCCCATCCCTTTTTCTAGTGAATTTATGACCACATTTCATTCTCTCTGGCATCAATATCCAATGCAGAAAGGAGCAAAGGTAAACACCCCAGAAGATGGCACATTTGAGCTCAGCTAAGAGCCTTTCAAAAAGCCCTGTGTGTCCTTCCTCTGCTTTTAGCCTGCACCTTTCAACTCTACTGCAAACTCTGTATTTAAGGACATATGCATTTACCACCTTTTGCAAAATATACTGGAAATCTTTGTCAATCTTTATTAATAAAGGTCAATAAACTGAAACCTATCAGGTTTTTTTAAAAGATTATTTTGAAGCATTTGTAAAAAAAATCCTTAAACCTTACAAAAAAAAAAAAAAGCAGCTTTTTTTTCTCTCTGGACATAAAATGTACACTTATTATAAACCAATCTTCTATCAACCTATCTGCTCAAAAGGGACAATGCTTTGATAGTATTTGCTTTCAGCCATAATCCCAATATAGTTGTTTTAACAGAGGCAGATTACTTATACATGCATTACTTATAATCATTGGCAAAAATTCAGAAGCAAGTATGTATCTTATTGTTGCATACTGTACATACATGACAATCATTCAGCCTTTCTCATTCACAGGGGCATTTACACAGAAGTTGGTACAAATAAGGATGGCAGAGCCCAGAACTTGTTTACATCTAATTTACTGTAAATATCTGTAAATTTTCCCACCATTACAATACATTGCCTTACTCCCTGCCCAACTTTGACCAAATGGTGCAGTACAAAAAATTAAAAACAGATATGAAATACACTTAATAGATATATATTGAGCATGCATAACCTAACAATTGCTGCATGGTATCAATGGTAGCAAAAGGTCTTACTGTTCAAATAGCATAACATTATTCCACTTAAAGCAATGGACTGCTATGAATAATACGTTATTAGACTCATAAGAAAGACTAGAAAACTATGCTCAAACAAAAAAATTTTAAGAATTTAGCCACCATTATGTCTCTTTGTGATTAATTTTAAGAAACTCATAAGAAATTAAGAAACTCATAACTGAAGATCCGTTATTAGTACTGGTCCAATTATACATGACCAAAGATCATCAAGATGATATGATACCTTAACATTTAATGGAAAACTTTACTGAGATTTCTGAATTATGTCAGGGTGCAATTTGTTTCTCTGTATTTCATTACACAGTTGCTAAATTTTTGCTTAAAGAAAAAGAAAACTCTGTTTTATTATTAGGAATGAGAGACTTTGGGTATGGTCTGATTAAGTATACCCTCTACAAGACAGCAGATGAATATTTCTTTATGACTACCAAAAGTTTTTGGCTTAATTTCAAATTAATTAAAAGCAATCACAATCTCATATCCAATTAACAAATTCACTCACCATGATTCCAGTAAGTAAACAGACCCCTTTTCCACAGTATGTATTTGGTACCATATCCCCATATCCAATGGATAGAAAAGTTATTGAAATCAACCACATTGCTCCAAGGAAATTGCTAGTAACATCCTGTTGGTCATGGTATCTGAAAAGAAGAAGAAAACAATTTCTTTATCATGAAAACATTTGTTAAACTATTGCGCTCTCTGAAAAAAAATGCATTGACTGGTCCATACAACCATTTTTGTTTACAATCTCATTTTAAAAGGAGTTATAAGGAATTAAATATAACTCAAATACAAATACATGAGCAGTAATGGATCAGAAGATATAAAAACACCAGTAGTAGAAATAGTTTATAATTCAGTATTTGGTTATTACTGTAAAGCAGCAGAAATCTCTTTGTTTTTAACATAATCTCTTCACCAGGGGTACAAGTCCTGGTAATGCTCTGCAGTAGCATAAGACACCAGAATACCACAGTTGCTGCGGTCTGAGGCAAATATGAGAGTGAGAATGGGTTGTGTGCACAACCAGACAGCAGAGTACATCATCTCCTTGGCCTGAATGCACTCTATGATCAGAAATCCAATCCTAAAAGAACACATAAATGCTGACTTAGACAACCTATGGTCTCTCTCCTTCTACAAGTTCAAGGTAAATAAAAAAGTATGCCATTGTATTTCTCACTATCAAAAGATGTTTACCTTAAATATAGCAAAAACTCCCTTTAGTGTTTAGTCAGCTATTATGTCAAATTTCACAATGTGCTGTTTCTTGACTTAGTTTCAATATTATAGTAGAATATTTTTCCTTTCCAAAAACTGCTAAGTTTAGATAAATAATCTTGTTGTCACATGACATATATACCGAATAGAAGGTGAAGATAGATTTTATATTTAAAAACCTGTTGTCACCACTCAGTCTGTGATGGGGGGAAAAAAAAGCCTAATAGCCTAAAGTAGGGTGGAATTTTGCTTCCTGGACAGAGCAGCCCTGCCATAGAGACTATCTGCAGCAGCCACTGCAGACTCAAGATTGCAATCACCCCTGCAGCTGCTGTGAAGCCTCAGGTTCACTAAATGCTGTTAGATTCCCCAAGAGTATTATTTTAGCCAGTCCCTAAATCGGTGTCTCGCAGGGGGTCACAGAGGGCCATTTATTTAATTAGTTCACAAATCCGTAAACAACCTGCTTCCCACAACTGAAACAACTGCTTCTGTTTCCTTCCTTTCCGGACTGCAGTCTCCGTGACGGACCAAGAATGCATAGCAAGCACAGAGGCACTCTCAGGAAATTCCCTGTTCTCACACTTTTAAGATATTCACCATAAATGTCTGCAACATACTATCTTCAAAGTCCCACCTATGCTCTGATGATTACAACAACATAAAAGCTCTTTGACTGCCAGAGACCACAGCAACCACTCCAATCAAGTCTGTTCCACACTTCACCTGGATTTTCCTCTCTCCTGGTGTCAGTGTTGTCTCTCACATATTTTATGCAAATTTCTCTGTTTTGCCTAGAACAAAACTTAGAAAAATGTAGTAAAAGTCCACATTTGGAGGTCCTAAGGACATCAGCAATGATAACCACAACAGCAAAAAGAGTTAAAAAAAAGAACGGCAGATTTAGCTCATGACCACAGAGCTTTGCATGTAGCAAACCACAATCGGACATTGTTTTTTTTTTCTAGACTGCACTAAATGTTAGGGATTTTAGTCTCCACTTAAGATTCGTAGCAAGTAACAGCTGTGAAATAAATATATGGATACAGAGAGAGAAACACATTTGTCCCATCCAGGAGGCAAGAAGAAAGCCTGTGTATCTATCATGCTAATCCCTACAGAGTATCAAGTAAGAGATACGATCCATAGTGTCTGGATGAACTTCACAGAAGGGTACTAAAGCTACAATACATTCTAAGGTTAGCAATTCAGGCAAATATTAAGAAATGCCCACATAAATATTTACAATACATTTCTTTAATGCCTCTCTTTGGATTTTGAACCTGATCACTTCCATGCTTCATATGACTGAAAACAGAAGATTCAAAGACAACTCACTAAGTTCCAGAAATAAATAACCCATAAGAATATTAACACTACTTTCTTAAGTCTTGAAGAGAAAGGGAAGAGAAAATGGGAGTCTTCATCCACTTATCCTCCTTTACCCATGACAGAAAACACACAAGCCAACCTACACATAGGTTCTTTAAAAAAGGTGACATAAATTTTAAAAGGCACATCAGAAGTTTTACAAGATTCATTGGAGACATGGAGACAATTAAGCTTCCCTAGATGAACTATTCATTAAAGCTATCTACATCAATATTTGTTAGCACAATTCAAGGAAGGACCTGCTTAAATTTTCCATCCTAGTTGTTAGGTCAGGCATCCTGGATTTCCTACTCAGAGTATTTTCTTAGTTATGATTTTAACTAAGTCACTTAGTTATGATTTTAAGGCTATAGTTCAGCAATCAAATTTTGCATGCTTAATTTAAAAATCATCACCACTACTTATTAATGAATTTACTGTGATTAAGAAACAAAGGATATGGGAGGACATGAAATAGTTGCAGTTATTGCTGCAAATACTCAAGCACAGTAAAGCATGCAAATTACATAATTTGCCTAATTTAATATTTCAAAAAAAACTAAAAACTTTTTCTCTTGCAACTGTACATGGAAAGTTGAAGGGCTGACTTCTCAAGTTAAAAATCTGTAGGTAAAATTGTGACGGTATAAAAAGGTATCACTCTCATGATAATCCTGTAATTTCTCTGTAATATTTTTAAGCAGGTAGTTTAATCTTGTCTCATATATTTTGTAACCTCACTTAAGATTTTTTAATCTCTTTGGTTAGCAGTTCTGGTATATGTCTACACGCTTTGGATTTTCATAAGATTACTGCTGTGTCAGCAGGGATTTCCAAGTACTTTATAAAGTCCCTAGGCACCACTATCACCTGGGACTCAAGCCTGAACCGGGAAAGTCAGGACAGTCATCTGCTACCCTGTGTCCACAATCAGGTAAAAAAATATTATTATTTCTGCATCAAATCAGAAAAAGCAATATCTTAAGAAAGTAGTATTGCAGAATATTTATTTTTACAGTAATGGAAATGGCTAAAAACTAACACCAGAGGCATTTAATTGACTTTCTTTTGAAGAAGGGGAAAGAAATCAACCCACTGCCCTTAGACGTGTTTTCAAAGTTATCCCAGCATCAAAGAGTGAACTTCTCCATTTATGCAGGGAATAGCAAAATGGTCACAGCAGAAGTTAAACTTTCTCATGTTTTTCTATAAGAGTTTCTCTAATGTGTGGCTCTAGAAGTCACCAGAAGACCACATAAAAGCCATTCCTACAACTGTATCTTTCACTTCACCGCTGAGATTATCCCCAGTAGAGCCAATTCCAGTGGACATTATAGAGAGCAGAAAAGCCAACCACACAAGCACTGGAGCAGAGCTGTCTTGCTCTCTGTCAGTAATCACAAGCCACTACAAACATCTCCTCATTCCAGCTGGACTGTGAAAGACAGCTTGGGTGTAACACATTCCAATATTCTGTATTCAATATTCACATTCCAATAACTGTAGTTTTCCAAAAGTATCCATTCACCCTACATCTGAAACTTCTGAAACCCAACAGGAAAACAATTTACTATGAAAAGCTAGGAAACCTGAAAGCTCAGAATTAAAGAAATAGAAACAAAGATTTCCTTTCAGTGAAGAGTTTCACACAAAGCAGAATCTTGTCATTACCAACCAAATTCCAAAATGGAAGATTTGTTGTCATTAATTCTTATTTATATAAAGGTTTTTATTTTTATGTTTTTTTATTTTTTAAATTAGTCATGGCAAATATATTCATATAAATATTTAAAGTCCATTATTCTTAATCAATAAAAAGCTGCATAAGAAAGATTGTGAATCACTTGAAGATAAGAACTAGTATTAAACTGTATTAAAACTGCATCTATATACAGTTTGACTTTCTTGATTACACCCAGACTCACACAGCTGCAGAATAAAGGGTCATTTTGAAAAGCTATGTATTCCTGCAGCGTACAAAAATCATTGGCTGAAGTCACACAGCCATAAGAATTATTTATCACACTTCTTTTCTAATAAGGGATATGTCAGCAGGCAGGCAGTGCTGCAGCTGGAACACACTATTCACCAGGCAATCATCATCCTGTGAAACACCACCATCCAGTTCTCACCAATCAGCATATATAAGTCTTGACACCACTCTAATTCAAACCAAAAATAGCTGAATGATTATATTTGTGAAAAAATAGCATGGCTCAATTCTTTCTCAAGCCAAACTGAGTGGGAGTTTTACAACTCATCTCAGAAAAATATAATATATTCCTCAAGCGACAATACTGCAGTGGCTTTGTTTGTCAAAGAAATATTTCAAATTCTTTATCAAACAGCAGTCTCCTTCTGCTTTCACAGTTAGTGTCATGATTTTCAGTACTGCTTCCCTTCCCTGTTCGTATGTGATGAAGTTTCATTTAATTGGTAGAACATCTGCTTTTTAGCTGCACATAATTATCACAAATTCACATCTGGACATTTAAGACACATTCATCTTAATAAGAAGTAATCAAGTATAACATGAAGTTTGACCACCGGTGCATTAATTCACACTCAGCAGTTCCAATTAAGTTACTCTTGCCTCCATGAACAGCCTCTGATAATTTTGCTATTTTTGGTTTTGCCTCCTTGAACAAGTCAAGGAAAGAACTAAAAATTATTGAAAAGATGACCATTTCTGCTGCTTTTACCATAATCAAGAAGAAAGTCCTGGCAATGGCAATTCAGGCTGAGGTTTTTTTTGTCAAACGTTAAAATCTTTTAGATTATTAACAGCTGGAAACAGGCTTATCCCAGTAAATCAGAAACTTGTCAAGGCTCTGTTGAGGAACTGATTGATCTAACCACCTATTAGAGGTCCCCCACAGTATCAGACCATTCTGTTACTGTCTTTTTAGTCTCAGTTAGATGGTTAGTACCAGCAGCATTTTATCTGTGATGATAGCAGAGATGTCTTTGTATTCCTTCTCCCTTCCTCCTGTTTAAAAGAAAGGAAAGAAGAAATCCATAATGGCACATGGAAGGAACAGTGGGGATGACTCCAAAAGCCAAAGTCAATGGAAGAAATTTTGCCTGCCTTGATGGGCTTAGGATCAGAAGGGCAGCTTGGAAAAATGTATGCCGCTCCTTATCTTTTTCCTAACAATGCTGTTGAGGTCCCCCAAATATTTACGAAGGGCAGCAAAAATGTTCTTGTCACAATAACTGTTTAATGAAAGTGCAAAACACCACAACAAATGCCTGCATTTCAAACAGACTGACTCACAACATTAGCAGTTGTGAACCCAGTCAAAAGTAATGGGTAAGGTTCAGTTGACTGGATTGCTTCTACCACAGCCGAAAATGTTCATGATTTTTCTGCTAAGAGCATTTTCAGGCTATTTACAAAAAGCTAATAAAACCAAGAAATGTGAAATATTCTATGTAATTAGCATGTTATTTGCTAAGATGAATGAAAAATATAATCTAAAAGAAAACGAAAGGAAATGGGGAGAAAAACCAACACAAAATCAGATGGGTGAGGTAGTATGTTTTAAGAAAATTTTCCATTATTTTTAATATAAACTATAGTTTAAATATAAGGGTAAAGACATAAAATTACCCCTAGCCTATGTCAGATAGCCACCCATCAATGCCTGAGCAACAGATAACCCACCAGTAAAGAATAAGAAATAAGAATTAAATGCCATTTTTACTAAGGATGCCAAGCCTTTACTTGTCTTCCACTGGTGGCAGCCTTGTCTTCAACGGTGCTGTAGAGAGCTAATGCTGTGCTAAATCATTATACCTGTGAATATTTTCCACCTTTCCAAGAGAATTCATTCAGTTACAAGCAAAAAAAGCTGTTGAAGCTCCTTAAAAGTACCTGACTTTTTTTTTTTAAATGTGCTTTCAATAATAGTGTTAAGAATGTTAAGGAGAATTTGTTGAATCAATTCTGTAAGTATTGGGAAATTGGGAAAGGCTTAAATTTGTGACAGACAGCAATCCTCTAGAAAGAATAGAAGATACGAAAGCTCAGTATCAATGTATCAAAAAGTATTCCTGCAAATAAAGTGGTGACTACTGCTTCAGAAGGTCTTGACTATGAGAAAAAAATAATGTGTCTTATCAAAGTGTTTAGAGAGTTTAAGGAGAATTTTTTCTTGCCTCAATTAAGAAATGCACCCACCTCTCCTCAAGCCCCAGTTTTGGTACTTATCCCCCAGTACAGGCATATTCTTACTCCCACTGTGTTCTTTTCAGCAGTTACAAGCTATTTTGCTCCTGCAGTGGCATAACTGAAGTTGTGATTTGTTGTGACTCAGCAGAATAAAGAATATACCTAAAGCTCCTGGAAAGGTGTACAAAAAGTCCTAAGCTTTGCCTACAGATGTGTTTTTTAAACATATCATCTGACTGTTTTGAAAAACAATTAGGTTCACTGTGCCTAAACATGGCTTATTTTAATGAAGTTAAATGTGCACAACGGAACAGAATGTAAGGCATATAGGAATACCTCTGTATCTCCCAGAGGTGAAAGCTGGGACTAACAGTAGCAGCTGTCACAAAAGTTCCATGACTGATTCTTCTCATTTCAAAAAAACTTACAATAATTATTCTGTGTACAAAATTCTGCTTAATCTTAAGTATTTGGACTAACACATTCTATTATATTCACACCGTCTTCCTTTGGAAAGATCTATCTTCATGCTGCAGGGCAGGGTCAGGAATTCAGCATTTCCCAGCTCCGTTTCTTTACATTTGATAATATTCTGTCACCAAATAAAAAGAGTTTTGCATGTTCCAAAGGAGGGCCTTCAGATTTCAAAAACTCAACTCTCTAGCCTTTCCCGGTTTCTATATACACACCCAGACTGCAGAATAACTAAGCATGCTTCACATAACTCAAGCTTTAAGAGTCAAAGTCAGACTCTAATGGTTGATATTAGTTGCTGGATCAGGAATAGCAATCAGCACCAAAACAGTATGGTATGAAAAAATATCCTTACTCATGGACTTTGGCATATGTATTACAATGTGCTCCACAATTCCATAATCACATGTGACTTTTTGGTCTTCACAAAAAACACATTAGTATCTTTTCCAATGGAAAGCACAACTGGTCACAGCATAAAATACCTCACTGGCATAGCATTTTTAGCCTCATCTTTTTGGAAATGAAATAGCACATTTTAATTTTTCATAGCTCTCTGACAGACTCTTTGGATGAAGTTAAGGTTTGTTTTTTTTACAGCTGATGATTATTTTGGTGGCCTTCACCTTGCGAGCTCTCAGCTCCCAACCTCCCAGTTTGATTAGCCTGTATGCCCAAAGCTCTGGCTAAAACCCAATGAACACAAAGTCCTCTATAATGACTCGCATGTCTAAAAATAATTCTCTTAAATTAGACATTAAAAAATTGCATAACACCGAAATTCTTCATTTTGCCAAAAATAGTGGCATATCCAAAAGAGGCAAATTAGCCTCCTAAATGCATCAGGCTCTCCACAAAGCACAGCAAAAATGAGTTGTTGACACCCTTTTATTACTTTAGCAGCTTAGTGCAGAGAGCACTGACCATGGGGAGTGAACTCTTGTCAAGCTCTTCTTAAGCACAAAGCTGATTTACATCAGCATCTTCATCTCACTGTTCTA